>NC_090938.1:182633177-183233177 GCF_040938575.1 Ambystoma mexicanum
CTTCACAAAAATCATATTAAACAACTTTTGATTCAGTGAAAATCACAAGATAAGAAATACTGCTGCAGCTATCAGTTACCACGACATGACGTACTACCCATGGCATACTTTCAGCTTTCTTCTGAGACGGAGATAGTCCCATAAAATGAAAAGTTAGACCTTCATCTTTCCGACGTCGATTAAGTTCCATTAAATTAGGTTATGACAACAGCTGTTATTACTGTACTTTGAAGTGTGATGTATCCAGCTAATGTTATAATTATTATGTCCACATTTGCACATGTGTGGATCATGAAGACTTAGGAGATGATATAGGTTGGAGCAGACCATGTATGAAAGGTGTCTCTCACTGAGATCAGGAAATGCTTCTAAAGACTGGACTACTGACCTTTAGGACTAAGCGTCAGATGGAGTCCAGATACACCAGTGCTTCAATCATGAATGAAACGGTTCATGCCTCCTCATGGGGTGGAAGAATGTCCACCCTTTTCTTATTTGTGCTGCCCAAGATTAACACTTGTTGCAGGGATCTGAGACATTTCCCCTTCCAAAGTTTTGGCCTAGTACTCCAATCAGTCATGGCCAGCCTAGTCAATGGTGAGGGATGACGGGACTTGCAGTCCAACATGCAGTCCAACATGTCTAGCGAGCAGCAGCTTGTTTATCCTTTTATTACAGCATGATACTCTGAGGCCACACTGCTTTTAGGAAAAGACTCAACTTCCTCCAGGTGAGACTTTATTTTGAGAAATAAATGGGTCAAGTCTGCCTGGAAAGCATACAAGAAAAATGTGATATGTTTTAAATAGTGATAAGAGTCCAACAAAAAATTAACTACAAAAGTATTCCCATTTTAACTAGTTTAACCTGACCAATTATAATTAATGATACCTATTAGCAGGTCAGCTGTTATTTCACTTCTTTTAAAGTGTTGAGGTAATCTGTAAAACAGTCCCTGTATTTTGTGTAAGCATACGGTCAGAATATCGTATTCACTGCTAACCTCAACCTTCTTTGCCACTTGACAAATAAGACATTGTCTATCGACATAATCGGAGAACCTCATAGCTCATTTAATCATCTGCATCTGCTTTGGATAGTGTGACAAAATGTCCAGCCTATGCATGGGGACATCTTGTTGGTAACGGAGGTGGTCAAATATGTCCTGAAGCTAGACGATGATGCACCCGTGGGGAGGAGGTGATTAACGGGAGGATTCACTGATTTCCCTACTAGGTCCTCATCTTGAAATAGGGGACAAGCAGATGGTGCCAACGAGGGATTGGGTCACTTTAAGAGGAACACCCCCTTCATCCGGAAAGACTAGACCATGTAATAATAGAGAAAACAGGATCACTCTAAACCCAAAACAAAATGATTTATCTTATGAAATTGCAATCCAACCGATACAGCAGTGCATGCATGCCCTGCCCAACACGTGGGGGTGCAGGAATCCCTTACAAACCTACAGGGGGAACCAAAGTGACCTGTATTAGGATGGATAACTCAACAGTCGGACAGCTGTCCATGACAGAAGGCCTCCACTCCCATACAGCTAAGTACAGACAGGCTAAGGGAGTCCACCCTGGGGGAAGGATTAGGGTGCGACAACCAGAGAGAGGATCACCGAGAGGGGGGACTAGCCATCCTCGAATCCTACCAGAAATGGAAGCCATTCTGAGAAGTGTGCCCACAAAGCAGTCTCTAGACCACTCTGCCTAAAATTCCCTTAGCCTAGAAAGAGGCTGGAAGGCAGATCCAGGGTGTGGCAGGCAGAGAGAAGACTGACCAAGGGGAAGGGCATGCTAGTCCCAACTCCCATAACAGGTCTGTAAGCCACTCCCAGGAGTCTGACAGCCAATCCTTATTCTAGCTACCACACCTGAGTCCCCTTTCATCCGAGAGAGAGGAGAGAGAGGTTGGGAGATGCAATGAAAGGCCTCTAAAAGCCCACCAGCTCAGAGCGGCTGTTTGGGGTAGATGCTGGAGACCTTAGAGGTAAAGTAGATGCCAATTTGGAGAAAATTGTAGGAGAAAGCAAGACATGGTGCAAGGCCCACAAGGTTGGAATGAGGGTCTAAAGGCTGAATTGCTTTGGAGCTGGGAGTTGGAGAAGTGACTCAGGGGATCAGAGCACGAAGTTAAGAGAGATGGAGAAGTTGGTAAGGAGTGAGCAAGTGGCAGCCAAAGAGGGTGTGAATACCCATCAAGGCAAAAGAGCAGGGCGAAGAAGGTGACCAGAGTGGTGACTGAAAAACAGAGGGTAAAAGTAGTGCAACCAGCTGATTGGATTTTGGAAACACTTGTTTTTTGGGGTTATCCAAAGCACTACTCCATAAACTTCAGATAATTCAAGATTCGTCTGCTAGGTTGGTGCTTCATTTCGGATACAGAGCACATGCCTAACCAGCCTTGCATTCACTACACTGGCTTCAAGGGGAACAAAGGATAATGTTCAAAGCCGTGTGCCTGGTACACAAGGCTTATGTATGCATGTATGTATGTATGTATGTATGTATGTATGTATGTATGTATGTATGTATTTATTTGTTTATTTATTTATGTATTTATTTGTATAGCACCCAGACCTGAGGGTATCATGCAACTTGTACCAGAATGGGAGGGAACAAATACAGCACACAGGGACGAGGATGCAGGGGTCAGTTTTTAGTCATATTTGTTGAATAGCCAGGTTTTTATGAGTTTCCTGAAAATCCAGTGGGAGGGTTTGTTTTTGATGAAATTGGGGAGGGAATTCCAAAGGATGGGTAAGGTGACTGTGAAACTGGAGCCACCTGCTTGCTTGCTTTTGATTCTGGTGTTCAGGAGAGCAATGGAGGAAGATGAGCAAAGAGGTCGGGATGCAACGTTTCTGGCGATGTAAGGTTTGAGGTAGGAGGGCGCAGAGATGTTTATGCTTCGGTGAGTGATAGCCAGATTTTAAAGTCAATGCGCAGGAGTTGATCCATGCCTTTTTAATGCTGGTGGAGACAGTGTTAAACTCAAAGGAGGCATTTATGATATTTGTGATGGTGGGGGCGAGTGTGTTGGCACATAGTTTGACAATATATGTGGGGCAGGTGTCTCCTTTGCAGGTGAATGGTTTGAGCTGTCTGACTAATTTTATAATGTCGTTGGGGACTACTGAGGAGAATTGGAAGGGTATGGGGTCATGGAGACTTAATGGCTGTGTGGAAGGGGGCCTTGGTGAGGAGAAGTTTGGCGTCAAGCTGGGAAAGTTTGAGTGTGATTTTATCCCTTAGTATAGAATTTTGTTGGAACGGGTGATTTGGATGGAGGTGCACCAGGTTGTGTTTTCATTACAATCTCACCACTGTTCTTTTGTTCATGGGGCGGTCTAGATTTTTGAGTCCAGGCCTTAAGACTCTGGACTTCCTTGACAACTAGTCTCTGCCTTACAGAGCACTTTATGGAATTCAGGCAAAAACTGAAGACTTTCCTATTTTGGCGATAGTGTTGTTTTCAGCTTGTGGTTTCGCTATTGTGTTGTTTTTTTCTTGTTCGGAGCCAGGATGTTATTTCAGGGTAATTGTTTTCACTTTGTAAGTCTTATGCCATACCATAGCATACCATACCAGCTGAGGTTGGTGCTCAGACGAGAGATGAAGGTGCCCAGAGGGGTGAGTAAACAGCGTGTTTAAGTCGCAATAGTAAGCCGACATGACTGACTAATCAGCACTTCAAGGCCAGTCAAGCTGTTCGCAAATGACATGTAACAAAAGATAACATCCCTTGTTTAATTAATTAGATTGTGATCGCCCAAATCACCATTTCTTTGCTGTTAGCAAATGTGCCTAGGTTGAGAGTTTGTTTTGGCACGTATAACTTGTGCTTCAATCCAATGATCTCAATCTTTTGTCCATGATGACTGTCCTGCTTCTGAGACACAGTGTATCCACTTCTTCGTGATTCAGTGCGACCTACTAGACCACTTCTATGGATTCCGACTGTACTATCTAGGTTTTTAGGCCCACGCCTCATACCTTTCCTTCCCTCTTACTCTTGTGACAAAGGATGAATAGGACACAAGCACCCAGGTCTTAAAGTTCATCATTTTTATAAACCTTCTCTGGAAGGATGGGGTTCATCCGTATCACATCTAGAGGAATCCAAGTGGAAATAAACTGCGTGGCATTGCTAAAGGTACACTCTGTGGTTTACAGGTCTTCCCCAGGATTTCCTAAGTATACTTACTGTTGTTTTCGCATAGTTTTTGTTTTGTTAGGGAAAGAGTTTCATATTCCAAATTAAGCAATAATCCTGCCTTCTGTGGGTTCCATCGGCCGGTAACGGATGTGGCCTAAGTTACAGGTCTGAGCGAAGCAAGGGTCTTAATGTTTGGCCCCGGTGCCGTTACCAGGCCAGTGAAGCAAGCAGAATGCAGAATTATTGCTATTCGCAACCCATGGCAAACCTTCAAGGTGTTAGTTACAATTGAAAAAAAATCTTCCCACGCTGCTTTGTTAACAGAAGCAGATAGGGAGAATCAGGGTTGCCATGGAAATGGAAGGCGGGGCTCAGCTTGAAGCCCCTCTTCCATTTCCATGGCTTACCAGGGAGCAAAGCTGACATGCACAAAGGGCTCAGGGACTAGACAAAGGAGCCCATTTAAGTTAAGTTGGGAGAGGAGGGGGGTGTTGAGGGGCTGGATCTGGGGGCGGGAGGCAGGGGAGAATGGAATAGCACAGGGGGAGGGCCAGTGCTCAGTCAGATTTAGCCAGGGTTTGGAGCAACCTAATTGGCACCCTCACCGGCTGAGGGTGCTAATATTGAACATGGAAGACACAGAGTGGAGTATTGGGATAGAACCAAACAGTAACTATGTGAATACAACAAATCTTCCCCTCAACAATATTAATCTAAATATAACACTTATCATTCCCAGTTAGAAACATTAAGCAGCCTTCTTGCTTCTTGGTAGTCTCATGCACGTAGTCCCCTGCTTTCATCTTCATACTCCTTGGGATATAGTTCCTCATTCCAAGGTATAGAGCAAGATGTATGGCACTTGGCTGTCCAAGCCATATAGGAAACTGGCTGACTCTTGAATCTCTAAGGCATAGAGTGTTTTGCTTGCTTCTTGGCAATATGCCAACTTAAAAGTATTGCTTCACCCTTGCTGAGGGTAATTGAATTGGCTAGATATTCTCATCCACTAGCCATCCAGAGCTAACATCAATACATTTTAACACATTCTTTCGTGCAAGTATTTCATCAACATTACACAGGGTTTTTGTCAGTCTATGATATTTTAAACCTTCAGCCAGAGGGTGCCCTGCTGGGCCAGTGGTTCTTTTCAAACATTAGATTTGGCAGGATAATCTCTTCCTCTGGAGGGTGTTTGTCAGAGGGCTATTACTTAACTTGGGCAGTATTTTAGCATTGTGGTAAAATAATGGTAGCACAGAGTGTTTATGGTAATGCCCTTTATCAGGGGTCTCCAAACTTTTCGTTGGCAAGAGCTACTTATAGTTAAGGACCAATAGGCGGGAGCTAGCTAGTGGGTGATATCCATGAGTATTAGAATTTCGACCAAGATGTTTTTGGGCAGTTTATTTGCTCTTCACATAAAAAAGGAATACTGTGTGTATTTACTGTGATATTACTATATCAATAACTTCAATAACATGTTTATTTTATTATTTTCTATTAGATGCTGTTTCATAAAAATTGTTAAGCTTATCACAATTAGGAAACGGATCGGGAAATTCAGTGTGAAGGCTTAACCTGCATGCTATCCACCAGTGCTCAATAATCTGGTGTAAAGCTTGAAAGAGCAACACGACTCAGATGCTGTCAGATGGGATCAAGGTTTTGATTTCAGGAAGTTCATCTAAAAAAGGCAGATTCACAGAGACCGGCAATCACATTGGCTGATAGTGCAGATTTTTTAGCCATACTGATGGCAGACATACATTCAGAACAGTTTTTACAACAAACTCAAGGGAGTCCTTGGGCCTCATTACAACCCTGGTGTTGGACAATGGTGCTACTAGCACCATGGTCCATGCCGGATTCCGCCATGGTGGATGGCGGATTTACCGCCCCATTCCAAGGTTGGCGGGGCGGTAAATCCTCATTCACCATGGCCCCTTCCCCATTCCCATTTTTGGCCCATAGGGCTCAATGGGAATGGGGAAGGCGCTAATTACGGCACCGTAAATTACGGTGCCGTAATTAGCACCAAGGTCCCTTAGCGGGTTGGACTTTAATGCCTGCAAAAAGCAGGCGTTAAAGTGTGAATAGGGCGTTAAGGGTTTGACGGCGCCGCAGCCTTTTACGGCGCTGTTAACCCCTTAACGCCAGGGTTGTAATGAGGCCCATTGTGTCCTCATTACTTTTCCTGTGCCACCTCCCACTCCTCTTCCTGTAAAGCCTTTTACGGCGCCGTTAACCCCTTAACGCCAGGGTTGTAATGAGGCCCATTGTGTCCTCATTACTTTTCCTGTGCCACCTCCCACTCCTCTTCCTTGTGTCCTTCACAACTGTACCATTTGTAAAAGAGCATTTGTTTTTTCATCAAATAATTAGTGCCCTTTGAAGGACGGGTCTGTAACAGCAGTTGGATTGCAGCTTTTAGTTTACCTACTTTAAAGAATCACATACAAACTCCTTTTGGAAAATCATTTTCATAATTTGTGTCTATTAGTGAAAAATTCCTATCAATGTTACAATTTTATTTCCACCTTAACTTGGGCACCATAGATTAAAGATGCACATTTTCTTTTTACACTGGAACAAACAAATTGGTATCCCATTCTGGATGGAAATGGTACATCTTTTGCCTTTTGCCTTTTGTTGGATGGTGAGACTGCAATCTGACTAGTTTTTCAGTAAATGGGGTACACAGTTTAAAAAAGAAATCCAGCATATACCACATTCTGCTTTGTCAAAAAATATAATCCACTGCCAGTGTAGCATATCCCCAATACATACATATTGCTCACCAGGTCACAGGATGCAGCCAAGGAAAAGTAAGCTAAAGCCTACTTTGTTGATTACCCTTAAACGTTGTTATGTCAATAATTGGCAAGGTTTAAAAAATGAACATTTGGGAAACCATGTGATCCAGTTATATGCAAAGAATAGTGTAAATGGCAGGGCTAAAATAACATTCAGTTTTATAGTGATGACTTGTAGCGTGCACACATGAATGAGTCTGTAAACTAACATTTTGAGCAAAGAGTATGGTTGTAACGAGGGGCGACTTATTCAGAATGGATGGTGACATGCCAACCTGCTCCCTTTTATAAAGACGACAGTATCAAAGTGAACAGCTCACTCGATCGCTGCCTCTCCCTGCAGCAATCATGTTATTCTGGTGCATGACCAATGGGTCATGCTTGGCTTGCACATGCAACTCTCTGACATATTGGAATTGTTCACGTATTAGACAAGTACTTGTAAATTATATGTTCTGCAGAATTTGTAGCAAAAACATTGCTCATAAATTGCACCATTTCAGCCCAGTATTGAAAGGCTGGAAATCCCTTGCCAGAATTTGAACATGTGTACAGGTTCCTCATAGATCTCTACAGATCTATCGATTTGTGCACATAGCCAAAGGGGATCAACCGTGTTAATTGTTCTCCCATCCCATGTCTCGCCTCCATGTTCCTTACCTGTATTTTGTACAGTGCTCTGTTACTTAGTAACTAGGTTTAAGCTATATTAATCCTATCAATATCAATATATATATATATGCAAACCACTGCTCACATTTCCCACTTAAATCCAACTATCGTTTCGTAAAATATCTCACATTATGTTTTTTTAAGTGCTGGTATTGATAGGCATGTCACTTTACATTCCTGTTTAGAATTCCTGTTTAGATTTATAAATGTAAGCGGACAAGCACCAGAATCCAGTGCAGCTAGCTGTTTCCCATGTTTACTTAAATGTAAAATTACAGTTATCACTTGAATTCCTGTGGACATCCATAGATGTGGGCTCCTAGATATCATGCCATATTCCATCCTAAGCTTTAATTCAGTTTGGGTACTAGAGCTTTAAAACCGGGTACTCAATATCTGAAAATATAAAAAATAATTTGTAGTTTTACCATAAACACGCACAGCGAGATGTACCTTTTTTCTTGCAAGCTGGCACTCACACGGATTGTTATTTTTCTAGGCAGACACACGTGGGCAGGGGAAAACGATTACAGCTGTATTTTTATTTCCCCCATTCTGATTGAAAGCCTACAATTACCAGCATGCAAAGTAATGGTAGCTGAAATAAATCTCAAGAAACACAGTGAGAATTAAACAATCACAGCCCCAGCTTTGTTTCACGCAGAATGCAGATTCATGCACCCAGGCCATTTCTAATCCACCATCATTTGCAACTCTTGGTGACAATGACCACAACACACATTCCCCATTTACTTTGGTTATTGATAGTTAACGCTGCCCAAGCCCTCCAAGCCCAGATGCAGCCCCTCCTCTCACTGTGCACACAGCTTGTGACTGTTTACTTTACAGGAAGAGGAGTGGGAGGTGGCACAGGAAAAGTAATGAGGACTTCAGACACCAAAATAAACACACAGTGCTAATTTTGGGGTCTGATCAAAGAGCTACTGGGAAGCCTCAGGCGAGCTACCAGTAGCTCACGATCTACTGGTTGGAGACGACTGCCCTATATGATGAGACAGATCCCCCCTTTCCTAATATTTGTATTCTGTTTAGGGTTGACTGAAAGTGTAGATTATCAGACTTCGCACTTGCAGGGACAACACAGCACTAGATATTTTTCCAGTCACTTATTTACGAAACCGGACTACCGTCTTTGACGGATCTGCTCAACTGTCAGCATGCACATCCGAGAGACACACACATATGCATCATAGGTTTTCTAGCTTGATAGATGATTCTCCAAATGTTACCTCCCACTTTGCCACATGTGGTAAATATTTTGTATCGCTTCTGGGTACACCATGACACTTCCTTATTATTTCCCCACTTTCAAAAATAATCCACATAGACACAAAAATGCAACTTTACTGATTCAGTTTTAGCAAATATTATAGACACAAAAATGCAACTTTACTGATTCAGTTTTAGCAAATGTTTTTTTTAATAAGTGTTGTAATTTAAAAATAGGTTCTGCGATATACATTTTAGAACAGTTATTATTTCTGCAATAGACACATAAGCAATCTGCGTTCATTTGTTTGTTTGTTTTATTATTTTAAACCCGCACCAGCCCAGAGGGTATCAGGGTGCAGAAAGCGAACATGAATATTTTCAGCTTGGTTACAGTGCTGTACAAAATAATACAATAAGGATAGAGTAATTAGGTATATACAATGAGGGTCAAAGTCAATACGTCCTGAGCAGATAGGAGGTAAAAGCATTTCAGAGTTATATACAGACAGCAGTACAGCCGACATGGATGGTAGAGTGTAGCGGCAGTCCTTGAGGATATATACAAGAAGAGATAGAGATGACCTGTCAGGTGGGGTGTTGTGGGGTGACATTATTTACAGTATAGGATAATAGGGAGGGGCCGAAGGGAGGTGCCCAGTGTTTAAGTGGTCATTTTCTTTAATGCAATGAAGGATAATTTGTCTGAAGCGTGGGTATGTTTGGTCTGCTCTTAAGGCAGGGGGTAGGGAGTTCCACAGGTGAGCGGCTTTTACTGGGAAGCTACACCCTCCTGTTCTGGCGAGCTTGAACCTAGGTACCGTAAGGAGGTTGGTGTTGGCCATTCTTGTTGGACGGTTGGAGGATTGCCTCTTAGATCTTTCTGTAAGATAGTGAGGGGCAGCGTTGTTTAGGCACTTGTGTGTGAGTAAGGCCGTTTTTAGCAAGATTTAATAATTGGTGGTGAGCCAGTTATTCATTCTCCTTGTCTATCAGATGTGGTCTTTTTTAGCTATACCCAGCACCACTCTAAGGACGTTGTTTTGTAGAATCTGGATTTTATTAATTATATACTTGTTTGCCCCCAGATATAGGGCATTACAATAGTCCAGTTTCAATGGTATTAGGGCTCTGGCCAAGGTAGTGCAGCTGTGCGCAGAGAGGAAGGGTTTAGCAGCTCTAATTAATTTACAGGTAAGAGCAGTGGCGGAGGCCATGGAGTTAACCTGTTTGGTGAAGGAAAGGCTGGCATCTAAGTAGAAGCCTAATATTTTGACTTCTTTGGCAACTTTGATGGTGTTGCCGTTGATGTTGAAGCTGGTGTATTTGTAGCTGAGTTTATTGAGATCGGGGGTGGTGCCGAGCATGATGATCTCAGTTTCCTCATCATTCAGGCATAGACCATGGGAGGCCATCCGTGCCTGGATGATGAGGTAAACCCTATTCACCAAGCCCAAATCCTTGTCATAATCTCCCTTCAACGGTATGAGGATCTGGGTATCATCCACATAGTTAGTGTAGGTGATATCAAGATCATCCGGGTCATCGAAAAGGGGCTTAGTGAATATATTGTACAAGGTGGGTGGGACGCATGAGCCCTGTGGCACCCCGCAGGTGGTGGGCTTGGGGTCGGCGGATGCTGATGGTGAGAAAACACACATGGTCCTATTATTCAGGAAGGATTGTATCCAGCCTATTGCTTCCTGCGAGAAGTGTGAAGCTGAGTCCAAGTGGTTACAGAGGACTTTATGGTCTACCAAGTCAAACGCTGCTGACAGATCGAGCAAGAGCAGCAAGGTAGTCTTTCCATTGTCCCTAAGTGTGTCAATTTGAGCCTTAAGGTCTGTCAGCCCAGTTTCGGTCCCGTGTAGGGGCCTGAAGCCTGACTGGTGGACTCCTAAGAGATGGTTTTGTTCTAGAAACTTCTGGATTTGGAGGTATGCTTCCCTGTCTAAAATTTTAAGCAGGAAGGGAACTGTGGTGATGGGTCTATACTTTGTGGGTACGGTAGGGTCTAATTATTGTTTTTTGAGGAGTGGGAGTACCCAGGACTCCTTGAGGTTGCTGTTAATGGTGCCAGTGGAAAAGGAAGCGTTAATTAGCTTCGATGTGAAGGGTGATAGGTCTCTGGCAGAATCTTTAATGATTTGGGATGGGCATGGATCTCCTTGGCAGTTAGATGGTTTGAGGTTGAGGATGACTTTTTCAACCTATGGTATGGACACTTTGGTGAAGCTAAAGCGGTGTGTGGGTTTGTGTGTGGGCATGGGCAGGCTAGGTTGTGGGAATGAGTTGTGAAGGTTGTCTTTTTCTGGGTAATCTTACCCTGGAGTTTTGCTACTTTGTTAGATAAGGCTTTTTGAATGCCAGTGCACCAGTTTTTGTCCTTCACATAGATGTCTGGCACCACGGTAGGAGTTTCGAGTTGTTTGAGGATTGTGAATAATTCCTTTATGCTGGAATTGGCTTGCTGGATTCTCTTGTTGTAAGTGTCTTGTTTAGCTAGCAGCATTTCCTTCTTGTAGTGAGAGGATATGTTGCTAAGGTTGGTCCTATTGTCATCTGATGGTAGTTGTCTCCATATAGCTTTGCTTTTTCTTTTTTCTAGTCTCAGTGATTTGAGGTATGGAGAGAACCAGGTATTCAGGTACATTTTAGGTTTACTCTTTCTGAGTTGTAGTGGGGCAACGGAGACTAGAGCTTCGGACAATATTTTGTTGTATTCCTCGACTAGGATAGAGGGTAGGTGGACTCAGGTAGGGAGTTTAGTGTCGGTAGTATTAGCGGTACCAGTTTCTCGACCGTAATATTTCTTTCATTCCTAGTCGGAATAGGGGGGCCAATGGGTTGTTTTTAGTGGATAGTGTTATGGCTTCTAGTGAGAATGCTAGGAGGTGGTGGTCCATCCATGATTGTGTGGTGATGGATGTGATAGAGGCACTACAGTTGTAGTCTGCCACCCAATCGAGAGTTCAATAAAAATATCCACTTTGCATTGTTTCTTACCCAGACCTTGAAGCCCGAGACGGTTACAGAATATGCCCTCTAAAAGAAGAGACACAAAGCATATAACGCAGTAGCATGCCAATTCTCCCTCCATTACACTTCAATGTTTCCCAATTACACACGCGAAAGAGAGAGAATAAAAAAAAACTCTGTTCAAAATAATCAGGGTGGGGAAAACTATTTTGTTTTGTATATCATTGCTAATCAAATCATATCAAAACAGTAGTAACGATTTAAATTTCAGAAAGTTGTTGATATGCTAATATTTCACTATCCTGAATGATAATGAACTGTGATTACATTTTAGACATTTATTTTATATTTTTTGATATAATTGTTTAAATTTTAATATATTAAAACTGAGAAAGTGAGAATGTTTGAGTGTGTTTGAATGAAGTATGCCTGAGTTATTCTTATTTTGAGATATGTTTCACGTGGTACCCAATCAGATAGGTTATATTTTTATTAACCAATTCTAGATTTGCACTGCTCTAGGTACTTTTTGATGAATTGTTGAATTTTAGAATTGTATAAATTTTATATATGTTTTGATATAATGTTAACATATGAATAAAAAATATTTATGAGTATATTACGTCCTAGTGAGTAGAATTGAATGTTTTCTCCTCACAAATCAGTTGAGATAAATGGACATGTGGTCTTTTCCATTTAGATATAGGTTTGAAATGAAGTTTTGTTAACCAACTGCACACCTGAACTCTCCTAGCACAGATTCACTGGTTTTACGGTCTCCGATGTTCAAGTTAATATAGGTAATATACAGGCTAGACCATAAAACAGATATACACCTGTTATCCCTTGTTACTCTTGTTAGTCTTAGCAAACTAATCATTTAACCTTGACTGACTGACGGAAATGCAAACACAATGATCTGCACACTCCTCAAATTCTACCATTACTCACTTCTAATGTGTGGGACTTCTATGTTGCTTATCACGAACAGCCCCTCTGTGATGTTTCTTATCTGCAAGCAGGATTGTGGCAAAATTTGCAGCTTTGGCAGCCCAGTTAGAAGCCAGCGACCTCACTCCGACCTGTCTTTCTCAGACAGCTCTCTGCACAGACTGGTTCTGCCCTCCTTGCACAGCCTGGCTGCACTATTGGTCTCTTCTCTCTGCCAAATGATGACTGACTCCACCCCCCTTTCAGCTACATTTATACCATAGGCCTGTCAATCTTACTGACCCTGCCTCCTTTCCTGACGTCTCCTGCCACCTTACCTGATCCTTCTAGAATCATGGCATTTCTTTCTCCGAACACCCCATCTCCCGAGGATATTGTCACAACTTGCTTCCTGCACAGCACACAATAGTGCCTTCATAATGAAACAGACAGCCAAAGCATTTTGTATGCATGTTTACTTCCACTAACCAGAAAAAAACAGAATTTATCATCTGAATGATTTGCAGTGCTCTGTTAAAGGGTACATTAATTAATGACTGGGTAAATGTTATTTAATGGGAAGTTGTTAGTTGGTTACTCTGGGCTAGCTTATTCAGTGCAACTGTACAGATGGCCCATTTACTATAACATGGGGCATTTTACACGTGCTCAGTGCATTTCAATTAGCTGTCTTTGCATTAATTTCACTGCCACTGCTTCCATTGAAAGCAATGTCATGCTTTTCCCTACAAGGGTCATCCACTTGGGCAAGTTAGGTAGCTTTTTTGTGAATGTTTACATACAAGAGCCTCGCAGTTACAGTCATAAGTGGCATACAAGTCATATCAAGGTGTTCCCAACCACACATTTCTTGGTCAGCTTCTCTTCTTCCTACATGTTCCTTCTCCTCCAGGTCTACATTTCAGCTGCAAATCCAATAGTGCTCTTTCCTGCAGAGCATGGGCTCTTTTGTTGTAGTCTTGATCAACCTGATTACCTGATGCCTGTGTTGATTGGTTATTCCCGGCTTGTATTTCTACCTCACGAAACGGATTCGTTATTCCTCCTTTTCTCCCTTTTGCTCCCTGACTAAGGGTTACTAGCGGGTGGCTTTACTCCAAGGTTGGATGATGGGGTTGTTTCTTTCCAGTGGGGAAAAAGTACCATTGATGTATTTAATGGGTTGTGTGAGGGCATCATGAAGCAAGACACAGACAACAGATTCTAAGTTCAAAATAAAAGGAATAATTAAATCAAATGTCAGGATGGTTGATGTCAATGTAAAAATCCATCTGTGCCCAAACCCTATCCTCACAACTAAATCTGAACAATGTGTAGGGATGTCCATAATCAAGGTGTCCCACCTAACAATAGCATCTTTCTGGCCACATATCAACTGCAGGCATAATGATTTGAGCCTCTTAAGAAACTGATATGGGAATCTGATCAGGACGTTTTGTAAAAACATACAGGCATTTATTAGAAGCAACATTTTGATTAGAGATATTCAAGCCAGGCAGGATAATGGGAATTTAGTGCATTGTTTCACTAGCCTTTTAACTTTGTCAAGAAGCAGAACACAGTTCAGGTCATAGAGTTCCATTGATGACAATTCCAGGTATTTAATACCCACCTGGGAGCCCTACACAAACCTAGGTGCCCCCACTCTATTCCGACATGTACTCTGTTAGTGGAAAAGTTCAGATGTACTCCAATTAACATTCAAGCCAGAGTTGAACCCACATTTTTGTACCTCTTTGATTATCGTAAAAAGATTATTTGATGGGTTCTGTATGTATATTAGCAGGTCGTCAGCATGTAGGGACACCAGCATAGGTTGGGTGTATAGGAGGAGGCATCTATGTTGATGGTAAACCGGAGTAAACATGCCAGTGGTTCAATGTAAGGGCAAACAAGATTGATCTAGCAGCCATCCTTTTTGTGTCCCGCAGTTTACTCCGAAACAAGGATACATAATGACATTTGTGTAAACCCTGGTGATAGGTCTGGAGTAGACTCATTTGACTAGTGATATAAAGTAAGCCCCAACCCCCTTCTAGTAAGTACCGTTTGCTTGAATTCCCATTCTACTTTACTTTACTTTATTTTATTTGTAATGCGCATCCATAGACCCGTAGGTGTGAGGGCGCAGACAAAAAACATACACAACAAATAACAAATAAGGGCCAAACTGGGCAGAGAAGCAGTAGAACAGCAGGAAGAGAGGGAGAGGGCCACTTTACCAGAACAGCAGGGTCTTGGGCTCTCTCTTAAACAGATGCAAAGAGGAGTGGCCTCTCAGTAATGTAGGGAGAGAGTTCCATATCAGGGGAGCAGCGCTAAAGAAGGCTCCTAACTGGTCCTTCTTGGTTTCACATTTCGGTAAAAAGAGGTAATTTTGATTACTGTACCTCAGACTTCCATAATTAGTTTATCCCTAATGTGATCTTGAAGGTAAAATGGCATAATCCCCAGTCTTCACTTAAATGTGATGACTAGTAGCCTGAAGGTAATTCGTGCTTCCACTGGGAGCCAATGTAAGGAGGGTCTAGCCTCAGTTACATGGGCACGATAAGCCAGACCAGTGACAACTCTGACTGTGCCATTTTGGGCCACTTGAAGTCTATTGATAACTGCTTTACTGACCCATGTAAGAAGACTACAACAGTAGTCGATTTTGGCCCCTATTATTGCACGTGCAATAGCTTCAGCATTGGTTTGTGAGTGATGTAACAGATCGCTATTGAAACCGTGCTCCCCACATAGGATTTCATATTCAGCAACTGGTCAAGAATGACCCCATGGATTTTAACCTTGGGTTGGGGAGAGATAATCACATCACCTAAATGAAAGTGCTTATAAGCCGGATCCAATTTAGCCAGTGTCACTGAAGAGCCCACGATCATGAGCTCCGTTTTTCCTCTGTTTGGTGCTAAGTTATTCTGCATCATCCAGAGATCAATGTTGGTAAATATTCTGTTCAGTTCGATTTCGTCTTGAGAGTGAGAGCCTATAAGCGGAATGACACACTGAGTGTTGTCGGCACAGTTGGAGAAGAGGATCCCTTCCTGTTCGAGATGATCAAAAAAGGAGGCCATACAAATACTGTAGATACAAGGTGAAGTGCAAGCTCCCTGCTGTACTCCATACAGCACGGAGATAGGCGGGCCATCGATTCATCCGCACAGACCCTGCTTACTCTGTTAGAGAGAAAAGATAACATCCAACATACTGCAGCTGGTGAGAAATTGGCGACTTTCTTCAAATGATTTGCCAAAATAGTGTGGTTGACTAGGTCGAATGCAGCCTATTGATCTAAAGAAATTAGAAGGGAGGTGAGTCCTTTATCAATTCTGCCAAGTAGCTTAGATTTTAAATCCAATAGAGAGGTTTTGGTCCCAAAACCCTGTCTAAAGTCAGATTGAAGCGGGTTCAGGATAGGACAAAGATTTAGATGTTGAGCTATCTGTGTATAGGCAATGCAATCGAAGATTTTGAGGAGGAAGTGGGTGTTCGTTATGGGCCTATAATTTGAAGGGATATCCTGTGCCAGGTCTGTTTTTTCAGGAAAGGGGTGGGTGATCCATGCAAGTTTCAAATCATCCGGTACCACAACGGTTATGAGTGAAGGGTTGATAAATGTACATATCACCAGAATTTACAGATCTATGTAGTCAAAAGCCTTATCGGCATCTGATAGTGCTTTTACTTCTTTAAAGTGTGGATCTATTAGTGAAAGGACGTTGACGTTTTTCTCAAGTTGAGAGCAGTCGACCTACCAGGAATAAACCCTGATTGATCAGTTAAAACAATTGATGGTAACAGCAGTAGCAGTCGACACGCAAGAATGTGGGTAAAAATCGTTTTAGTATTCAGCATGGAAAGTGGAAGGAACAATTCACAATCTCTGAAATCCGTGTTAGGCTTCACAAACACCATAATAAGCACCCCATGAGTGGTAGACAAAAGGGTTACTTCCTCTATTGCCTCATGATATATCCTGCATATCGTAAGGGCTAACAAGTCTATTAATCTTTTATAAAATTGATCATTGATGCCATCTGTTCCGGGGGCTGTGATTAATCTCAAGATTTCTTCCCTGTTTCCCTGTTTCCCTAGAGGGAGCCTCTTCCCATGTGGCCAGGGAGGTGAGACAGCTACCCAATAGTTCCCCCTGGGGGTGGTACACAGTGGGACAATCACATGGGGAGGGATTGTCCAGAGAGAATGTGGTTAGTCAGCAGATAGTAACCCCTATCTCAGTCACTTACCCTATTCAGACTCCACCTACTGCACAGACTTTCATATGTCTCTGTTGGCTAAATGGTATCACTTCCTCTAGAAGTACTGAGACGAGGAAGAGTAGGGTTGAATTTGGGAAGGTAAACTCAGAAAGTGGGACAAAGAAAAAGTCTAACCACTGTGTAGAACCTGGCAGTATTCTCCCACCTACTCCTTATGGATCTTCCATTCAGGTGGCCAGGGAAGGGCCATCGCTTTTGGACCCCGACCCTGAGGGCGCCCAAGCGATGGAGGGTCTCCTGAGTGGAGGGTCACAAGGGATTGGGAGGAGGATACCCAAGGGTGAGACATGGTATTCCCCGATTCCCAATAATACCCCCAACCCACTCTCTCTGAGCCTTCATGGGATATTTTCAATCTCACCCCATCTCCCGATCCCCATTTCCAGCAAATACTGAGACGAGGAGGATGGAACTAGGATCAGTGAAGATTACCAATAGAAACAGCATGGGGAAAGTAAGGGCAACCTACTATAGAAAGAGCACACGTTGTCCCAATTATAGAGTCAGGCAAGGTCAGGCATTTGATAATGACCATTCACACCTGACTCGACTTGACTGTTTGTTCAACTATAAAAGTTGTGGTTTTTCACAGAGGAGTGAGCGAGCTGGCAATGTTGTCCAGTCCAGCGAGGCCAAGGAGCAGAGAGCCACAGGACCTGAAGCCTGGAGTAGAACAACATACCGAGACGCTGGCCCAGTTTTTGTGAGGGGCTGCAGCGTGGCTAGGAAGCTATACCTCCAAGGATCCGGAGCGAGGCAGCCTGCATCCTGCTGTTGGTGTCCGACCACATGCTCACTCCCTTGGAACTGGTGCCTGTCTCAAGGATGTCTGGGGGCATGGGGTGAGACCCTGACCTCAACCCCATGTATCCAGAGAGACAACGAAACGCTGATGTGAGAGAGAAACTCGGGAGCGCCGGTTGATTGAAGCGGAGCAGGAGAAAGACACCGTTTGTAAAGAGGCACGGCATGGAAAAGTGAGAGAAAGTTTATAAAGCAGCACTAAGTGTAAAGCAAGAGGAACATTAAAGCAGTTTAAGGGCAGAAAGAAGGAAAAGGTGCTAGTGGTGCAGAAGGATATGATATGATATGATATGGCATTTGTAACGCGCCTATACACAAGTGTTTCAAGGTGCGACAAGGCAGGGAGGGGGGAACAAGGGGAGACAGACAACGAGCCTACTAGGCCAAGTGTCATTCAGATCATGCAAGTGCATGGGTAGAGGGGAAGGGGGAAAGGGAGAGGGGAAAGTGCAGTACAGGGTTAGTAAATACAAGATAAATAATAAGGGCCATCTGGTGGCAAGTGCAAGATAAGTGCAGACAAGTGCTGGGAAGGGGGGGGCTGTAGGGATACAGAGACAGTCCCGTACTGCAGGGGTTGCCAGGGAGGCAGTGCAGGGGAGAGTGGCTGGGCCAAGGACCAAGATTGGTGAGTGGCCCAGTTGCAGATTCAGTGCAGTTTCAGTAATTTATCAGGGGAGAGGGGGAGACAAAGCAGAAGCAAAGAGGAAGGTTTTGAGGTGCTTCCCGAACCAGAGATGGTTCTCCTCAAGTTTCAGGGAGACAGGAAGGCTGTTCCAGAGGGAGGCTCCTGCTGCGGAGAGAGATCTCCCTCCAACTCATTGCTTGGAGAAGCGGCTGACCCTGAGGGAGTTGGAGGCGGATGAGTGAAGAGCTCGAGAAGGAAGATATTTGGGAAGAGAGAGTTGAAGGTATTTTGGCCCAAGGCCCCAGAAGGCCTTGTGGACAATGCAGAGGGTTTTGAACTTAATCCTCGCAGCCACTGGGAGCCAGTGTAGCTATTTCAGTCCTGGAGAGATACGGTCCCTGGGCTTGAGGTCAAGGGCAAGTCTCGCAGTCCTGTTCTGGATGAGTTGCAGAGGGCGGAGAGTAGAGGCAGGCAGATTTAGATAGAGGCTGTTACAGTAGTCCATCTTCGAGAGAACCAGGGCTCTGGAGACAGTGAGCTTCTGGGGGAAGGAGAGGAAAGGAAGGATACCTCTGTGGAGGTGCAGCTGGTAGTGTGACTTCTTAGAAATGTCAGAAATGTGAGGAGAGAAGGAGAGTGTGGAGTCGAAGATGACCATGAGGTTTTTTGCCTTGCAGGTAGGAGCAGGAAGAGGGCCAAGAGAGGCCGGGCATAGAGCTGCAGGGAAGGAGAGAATGGGTGTGCCAATGGGTAGAATCTCAGTCTTACTGGCATTAAGGCAGAAGTGATTGGCTAACACCATTCCTGGATAGCTGAAAGACAGTCACAGATGAGGGAAGGAGAAGAGGAGGATGAGGGTAGCCTGAAAATGAGCTGGGTATCATCCGCATGGCACTGAAAGTTGGGGCAGAGAGCGGCGATGTGGTGGTCAAGGAGTGCCAGATACTGGTTGAACAGCCAGGGAGAGAGCTTAGATCCCTGGGGGACACCACAGGTAGAGAAAAAGATGTCAGAGAGGAAGGACCCTAGTTGGACCTGGGAGGGTCGATTGGAGAGGAAAGAGGTCAGCCACGCCAGAGCCTGACCAGTGATACCCAGGTATCATCCGCATGGCACTGAAAGTTGGGGCAGAGAGCGGCGATGTGGTGGTCAAGGAGTGCCAGATACTGGTTGAACAGCCAGGGAGAGAGCTTAGATCCCTGGGGGACACCACAGGTAGAGAAAAAGATGTCAGAGAGGAAGGACCCTAGTTGGACCTGGGAGGGTCGATTGGAGAGGAAAGAGGTCAGCCACGCTAGAGCCTGACCAGTGATACCCACTTTATCACGGAGACGGTTGAGCAGGATGGCATGGTTGACAGTATCAAAGGCAGAAGAGAGATCAAGCAAAATGAGAACACACAGAGTGTTAGAGTCAAGGTTCGAGAGCAGGTCCTCATGGATGTTCAGGAGAGAAGTTTCCGTGCTTCTGGCAGCTCTAAAGCCAGACTGATGGTCATGAAGACTACCAACAGATTCAGCATGGAGATTAAGCTAGGAGATGGCCAGTTTCTCCAGGAGCTTGCCCAGGAAGGGAGTGATAGAGATTGGGCAATAGTTAGCCGGGCAGGAGGGGTCAGAAGAGGGTTTCTTAAGAAGAGGGTGCATAAGGGAGTGCTTAAGGTGGGATGGAAGACTCCAGAGGTGAAGGAGTGATTGCAGAAGTCAGCCAGGGCAGGAGCCAGAGAGTCAATGTGGTCCTTGATAGTTTTGGAGGAACAGGGGTGGACCAGTTTTGACGAGGCTTTCATAGATCTGACTTGTCTGGAAACCTCATCAGCAGAAAAAAGAGGAAAGGCAGAGAAGGAGGGAGGAGGGGTGGCTGCAGAAGGGCCAGAGGAAGAGCAGGGTATAGAGGGGGGAGGTGATAGGAGGAGAGTGAGGACAGGATGTCCTGAGTTTTTGAAATGAAGTGAGAGGCCAGTGCCGTGCAGAGGGCCTGGGAGGGGACAGGAGAGGTAGAGACTGCAGCAGGGTTGGCCAGCTCCTTGCAGATTTTAAAGAGTTCAGCCGTATTGTTAGATGCTGCAGAAATGCAGGTTTGGATAAGGGCTCTCTTCTTGGTGAGAACGGAGAGCCGGTATTGCCTTTGGAGCAGGTGGCAGGCCAGTTTGTCAGAGGATGAACATAAAGCACGCCATTTCCTCTCTGCCACCCTGCACTTGCGTTTTAGGGTGACGAGATCAGAGTCATACCAGGAGTTACATTTGGCTTTGGGCTTCAGGCGGATTCGCATGACAGGGGCAAGGATATCAAGAGTATCAGATATAGCAGAGAGGGCTGTGTCAGGGTGGGAGTCAGCCGAAGGGGGAGGGGGGCCGAGAAGGTGGCGGCGAAAGCCTCAACTGACACGCGCGTCATGGGTCGGATGACCGAGAAGGAGGGTGGCAGTGATGAAGGTGGCTTTGCCTGCGGGGTAGGGAAGGTGAGGTGGGAGGATAGGACAAAGTGATCACTCCAGGAGAGAGGAGTGGAGAGGGGGACAGAGAGGGGAAGGTCAGAAGAGATCAGAGCATCAAGAGTGTGCCCTGCAGAATGATTCAGCCGAGATGGGAGAATAGAGAGTGAGAGAGAGTCGCAGAGATTGCAAAAGAGTCCAGAGGGGGGACAGGAGGCACCCAGGTGGATGTTGAAGTCTCCAAGAAAGAGGAGATGAGTGGTTGAGGACAGGAGTGATGAGGAGAGGTCCACCCACTCGCAGAGGAAGGAGTAAATTTGACCGGGTGGCCAATAGATAGTAGCCACGGTAAGGGATTGGCTAGGAGAGAGAGAGTCGGCAGACAAGGCATTCAAAAGAGGAGTAGGTGTGCGTAGGAGTGACAGTGGCAGGAATCCACTCAGGGAAGATAAGGGCAACACCCCCCCAGCATGGTTAGGCCTGGGCACAGAGAGGATCTTGTAACCGTCAGGTAGGAGTGTGTCAAAGCTGGTGACAGAGCTGGCCGTAAACCAAGTCTCAGTGAGACCAAGGACATCAAGGTCCAGTTCCTCCAGAAGGTGACAGATATCAGAGGAATGTTTGATGGCAGGGTGAGAGTTAAGAGTGGCAATGTGGAGAAGGTTGCAATCCTTGAGGGACTTCCGGGGAGGGGTACAGATCAGAAGTACGCCCTGAGAAGGTGAAGAAGGAGCACAAGTTGGGGCAGGGAGGGAGGGTGGAGGCAAGGTAGCCGAGGACAGAGGAGGGGGGACAGCAGGAGAGGAAAGGAAGTTGATGAGGTGCAGGAAGCGTCTATCAAAGAGGTGAAGGTTGGCCTGAGGGCCTTGGTCCAAGACGGTCCCATTAGAGTAGACATTAATGATGGCCTTAGAGGAGTGGAAGGAGGCCAAGAGGACATCCCAATGGGTGCCAGCATTAATGGGAGAAAAGGAGAAAGGAGAGAGCACAGAGACCATATGAAGGGTCCATAGGTCATGTGACGCACAAAAAAGAGGATGTCAGTGAGAGTTTTCTTGGAGGAGGCACTAGTGTAGGTGTCAGCGATAGGGAGGCCTGGGTTGGAGACCAGGATGTCCTTTTTAAACTTTTTCCTACCAGATATAGTGAGGAGAGCAGGATAGTCAATGGAGAAGCAGTTAGAGAAGATAGGCGAGATAGAGAGCACCATGGAATAGGAGTGAGGGGGGGAAGACAGACAAGAGCAAGGAAAGTAAAGGCATTTAAAATGTGTAAAAGTGTGCAGAGACACAGGAAGGAAATTAACAGGTGCAAGTGTGAACGTTAAAGAAGGGAAAGTGTGGAAAGTGTGCAAGAGGCACAAAACAGAACAAAATAAAGGAAGGTGCAAGTGCGCACGAACAAGTAAAAGAAACAAAGGAGGCCAACAAAGGGATGCAGGAAGCACCTGAAGGTGAGAGGTTAGAAGGAAAGAGCAAGGGATAAAGAAGGATACAGAACAGATTGGTCATGCCTAGGAGAAGCAAAGAATGTGGCAGTTTTCGAAAGTCTCTGATTGTACCCCACACTTGAAATTTGTATGAAAAGAACAGATTATAAATGAAAAGGTTTAGACTTTTCGAAACTCCCTTAGTTATTTAGTTTCTTTTGTAGTGTAAGGGAAGGAAATAGGATGGTGGACTCCTTACTTTACACATCCTGACAGACTCTGTAGCACTTTTTAGTTGAGGCACTTTTTAGTTGAGAGAGGAACACTCCACTGTTCATCTCTCATCTTGGAATAGGCCGCAGTGTGATCAAAAGACTATACACTGAGTCAATTACCGCCCGGCTCACCCTCAATCTTCCAGCAATGACAACCTTCTCAGAGGGACCTAAATTCCCTCTCTAAATAAGTCACTGTTGTTCATCAGAATAATTATTTAACATGATTAGCAGGCGGGGGAGAGAGCTCCTTTATTGAGTAAGCCATCTTCCTTGTTCACTCAACAGTGCCCCCTACAGTGTATATCTTTGGTTATAATCACCAAAGGCAATCCCTGGGGAGAGATGGGGAGGCCCAGTATAACAGTGTGGGTGACAACACCTGTCTTTCTATACCCCATCCAATATACAGAGGCATAGGGCACTTGGTCGCATATTACCCCCTTCTTCGGAGCCTCACAAGGTGTAATCAACTGGGCGACTGCTATGAAAATCTCCATTAGCCTTCAAATGGCTCTCCCAGTTTGATATCACAAATGTTTAGAGCTGTAGGGTGAGAAACCATCTTAGCACCCATGCATTCAGGTCTTTGCTTCTAGCAAGCCATGATCAGTCACCAATTTAAACATACAGCCCATATGGTAATATTTAAGGGCTTCAATGGGCCAGGCAATGGCTAGACAATTCTATTGCCACATGGTTTCTCTACTGTGGAAAAAGCTTTCAGCTGACCTATACGATGGACCGTTTGAGCCCATTACATCATTAAGAAAGGGCAGCCCCAAAACCCACTCTTGAAGCATCGGTTTGTTAAATAAAGGTTTTGTTAATTTCTGGCGTTATGAATTCAGTTAGTTGACATAATGAGTTATTTAATCCCTCAAGTCCTCCTCCAATATATTAGTCCATTTTATTTTGTTGAGGTTGGCTGCTTTACCTTGGTCGTTGAGAGGTCCAGAAAGGTTGAATAGTGGGGAATGGCCACCTGTGACACCTAACAATTCCTAGAAACCCCATTATCTTCTTTTTGGTGCTATGCCATGGGACATTTTGAATGGTTTACACCTTAGCCACTTGAGGTTTTATGGGCCATCTACTGACCTTAAACCGTAGGTATTTTACAGTGGGCATAACCAGATAGCAGGTGCCTGTGATCGTTTTGAGGCCTGCCTATCTTAGGCTCTGCATTAACAAATTCAGATGGCACACGCATTCTGCTTACCATTTTACTATCATAGGTATGCCCTCAGAGACTCCTGGTGGTTATCAAGAATATAACCCAAAGTCCATTGCAGAGGCCTAGACAGGGTAGGGCAAGAGCGGGCAAGGTCCACCCAACATCTGCATATGCCCACCCAGCAGCGCTGTGTGGGCATTTATTTAATATATTTATTTTATATATTGTATTTGTTGATAGCACCCAGATCCGGAGGTATCACAGTGCTAGAGAGGTTACAATACAGGTAGCAGAGTTACTCTTTTTGTTACAGGCAGTAAGATTCTGGTGAAGTTGTTGTAATACATGTATCAGATTAATAGTTCTCTGTTAACAGAGTTACAGTTCTTTGTTGACAGGCGAAACATTTGTGGTGAAGCCGCCCAGTAGGTTCATGAATATTTATTATACAGTGCCGTTTTTACTTTTTTGCGACAAATAGGGTGGAAGGGTTAATCTTGGATACAAGCTGGTAGTGAGTTCCGCAGGGCAGAAGCAATTACAGTGAACCTAGATCCACCAACTGTTTTTCAGTTAAATCGGGGGGTGATTAGTGGGGAGGAGGAGAAAGAGCACAAGCTGCGTATGTTAGGCTTTTTTTGTGATGTGATCGGAGAGGTAAGGGGGAAGTGTTGTGAAGACAGCGATGAGTGATGAACAGGATTTTGAACTCAATGCATGCCTTAATTGGTAGCCAGTATGCTTCTTGTCTCGCTAGCGAGATGTGATCTGATTGTTTCAGGCCCCAAACTGCCTTGAGGGAATTGTTTGTATCAGTTGTAGTTTGGTGAGGTTTTTTGAGAAGTTCCTGCAAGGATGGCATTGCAGTAATCCAATTTACTTCCAATGATGGCCCTGACAAGGGTGAGGCAGTTGCTGGTGGTAAGCAATTTTCTGGAAAGTTGGATGAGTTTGGTTGAGTTGGCAGCGCACGAGGCGACCGCCTCGACATGTTTCTGGATGTTTAGCTCCGAGTTGAGATCAACTCCCAGTGTTTTGAAGTGGGTTGATACAGGGGTGATGTTCCCATCAATGCAGAAAGTGGCAAAGGCAGGGTCGAGGTGTTTCAGGCGGTGTAGAGAGTCGACGATGAGGAGCTCCATCTTATCATTCAGGCAGAGATGGTGTGTGGCCATCCAGGTCAGCAAAGTTTGTGTATGGGATGTTTAGGGTATCTCGGTGGTTTAAGAGATGCTTTGCGTACATATTGCACAGTGCAGGTGAGAGGCAAGATCCTTGTGGGATACCGTAGGAGACTGGGATGGGGTTGGCTGCTTCAGCCCCAGCAAAGACCCTGGATGATCA
Source organism: Ambystoma mexicanum (assembly GCF_040938575.1). Lineage (NCBI taxonomy): Eukaryota > Metazoa > Chordata > Amphibia > Caudata > Ambystomatidae > Ambystoma > Ambystoma mexicanum. Next base: position 182,658,369 of record NC_090938.1, read on the forward strand.
TCCAGTCAGGAAGGACTTGGTTCAATTAGCTGCTTCAGAGGAGAGGTTGAAAGTGGCTGTGACATGGTGGCATAGGATCAGGTGGTCGATGAGATCAAAGGCCACTGAGATATTGAGTAAGCAGAGGATGGAGAGATCACTTGCGTCACGGATGTGATCGAACTGAATCTTAAGGTCGGGGAGGGGTGATTCTGTGCTATGTCTGGGTCTGAACCTGACTGGCGGATACCCAGTAGGTTGTGGGTTCCAAGGTGAGTTTGGAGTTGTGAATAGGCAGTGCAGTCAAGAATCTTCAGAATGTATAGCACTGTAGTGATAGGGAGGCAGTTGGTGGGAAGGGTGGGAACTAGTGAAGGGTTTTTTCAGTAGCAGCATGACCCAGTCTTCTTTGAAGGATTAGGGTACTATATGGGAATTGAAGGATGTGTTGATGAAATTGGCAATAGTGTGGGCTAGTGAGTCAACACACAGATTGATGAAGTGGGCCTGGCAGATGTCAACTGAGGAGTTGGACATTTTGAGGTGTTGGATGATAGTAAGCATGTCCGTCAGGGAGACAGGGATAAAGTGAAAAGGTGGGAGTTGTGGGGGTTTGCAGGTGTTATTTGTCACTGCAGTGGGCCCAACTACATTAGCTTCAGGCTCCACTTGTTAGACAATAGTGTCTACACCTATGCCATTGAAACGTTGTGGGTACCTTGTGATGACCAAAGAGTAGAAGAGTGAATTGATAGACGGCTGTGGTGGTTCAAAAGGTGCTCTTTTCCTACCTTTCCAGAGCACGGGAAATTATTACATGGTCAAATCGAGCTTAGAGATGTATGTGGCCTGCCCGAATATTTTCACCATATCATCTATGCGGGACAGAGCATAGGCATCATACCTGGTGATCTCATGGATTTCACAAATGTCTATGCAAAACCTTTACAAACCAGCTCCCTTGCACAACTGAAGAGTAATTTATTGATGTATAGAACATGTCGTAGCTTTAACGGCTTATTCTATCGAGTAGCATTCTTGATCTAACACCCCCAATCACAATAATCCCACCACAAAATGGTGGGACATGAAAAATGTTGTGTTTCATCTGAATATTCAGTTTTATTAAAATAGTAAATGCAAAAGCAAATGGTGATCCTCTAACTTTATCCTGGGGAACTTACCCACAATATTATATAATCACACTCCTATAAAAGAGAACAACAACCTGCCCGTTTTTCTCACTAATTATCAATCAATATCAATATGTATCTTATTCTGAACAATATGTAATGTAATTTCAAATTATTACCGCTGCTGGGCTTTATTTTCTTATTTTACTCAGCAACAGGCCAGCTAAAACATTTTATTTTCTCTAACATCAACACGTGTTGACATCAGAGAAACATTTCAAACATGCATTTTACTTGATTTTCACTCACATCATTGACAAGTATTGGAGGGAAATACAATCTACTTCATATTGATCAAATACACATGTAACTTTTTTATTCTCTGGGTCATTCTCAAATACATATCTCTGGTTCTGTTAGTTTCTGGTGCAGGCATGTATGTAAAACCACAATGGTTCTTAATACCTGTTTGTCGGTCTGGTAAAAATAGTAGTAATTCCATTACCCCCCATTTCTTTGGCAGTAACATAATTACTAGTATATTTATGGCACTGCCGAATTCAGACTTTGGCGGTAGAGTGGAGGATTCACCACTCACCACCCACACAAAGCAAGAATGAATTTTCCACATTGTCTTCAAAAATCAGTGTAATTGCTACAGTGGAATTTCCGCTCTAGTTGTTTCCACCAATAACCTCATGAAGTTCTATGGACTCCACAAATGGGGATTTATACTGCCTTGCCATCAATCATAATCCTGTTATGCGGAATGGTATTAGCACTCATACAAACTTTGCAGTGGTGCAAATATTCATTGAAAGGTCATGTTTTTTTGCTAGGGCAATTTTTACCCTAGTGCTTATACCATGGAAAATTAAACTTGCATTTGTGCAAATATTTTTGAATGTGGCTCGGCCCTGATGCTAAAATGTAGAATGCATTGAAAGTGCACGTTTTTTTGACTAGGCAATTTTTGTCCCAGTGTTTATAGATTCACTGTGCACATTTCGAATATGCCCCATCTGTTTTGGAAATGGGAAAAAGGTTGCCCTAGTGCTAATACAGCCCAAATTTGCACTTGCACCGGTGCAAAGTTTCTGTGATCCGGCCCATGTCCTATAAGTGTCATGCTGTCAATTGAAAGAAGGTGCCTGTCTCCCGTCAAAACAAGATCTTCCTTCTTGCTCCAAAGCAATCCCCAAATCAATTTTCAGTATATTCAAAATTGCAGCAAGCAGTTCAAGGTAATCACAAGCAAGAGACGGGCAAATCAAAATGTTGCAAAGTTCCTCTTAGTCTCAACACATGATTAAATGATAAATCAAGAAATATCTTCAGGTCGAACTGAGAATGTTGTCACTCGCTACTCTTCCCTTTCTCTGACTGCGCCTCTCAGGGCTCACTTGGGCCAGGCACCTGCCCTGTCTATCACTGCACTTTAATTCCTGTCCTCCGGTGATAACATGACATTTTGACCCTCCATCCACCACTACACGTTTCGTCAAGTCCACGTGTTTGTCCTGGATCTCTCTGTTTTCTCTGTCTTAAATCTGAGGCTCTGCATTGCTCCATTTATTTCTGTCTTTCTCTTTAATGCTCTTTTCTTCCTGTATTCCTCTCCTTTCTTTTAATTCTCAGATAATACTCCTCTTCTCACTTCTCACCCACCAGTGAAGAGTAACCCAGGGTTAAGTGCGGCCAAAAGTGATGCTAGCTGTGAATAGAAACAAATGGGTCAATGCAAGATTAAGAACTGGGTGGCAGGGCTGTGTAAAGATGCAAAATGTAAGACACCTGCATCCCTATAGACGGATAGGCACAAAAGTGGGGTCTAGTTAATTAATAGCAAAGTGCACCCAAGGTCATAAGAAAACAATTCTTAGATTGCCACTAATGCAGGCCAGGGGGATCTAAGAAAATCACCCTCACGCAAACACATGATTACTTGCGCCTGCGCCTCGGACATAGGGTTCATGGAAGAACAGTAAATGCTGCAAGATCAACAAACTAAAATGTTAACACATAGGGCCTCGTCACAAGTTGGGCAGCATCCCGGCGGTAAATCCGCCAGGATACGGCCCAATGCAAATAACGTTACCGCAACTCGGTCCGGTGCTATTAGCGTCAGATCCCGAGTTGCGATAAGCCTGTAAGTCTCCATTTTATTATGAGTACATAGCTATGGGCTAATAGCGCCACAGTAATAGCGCTGCAAATGGGCAGAAAGTGGCGAGATGTCAGATACACTTAACCGACTAAAAGACTAAAAAGAGGAGTGCCGTGGCTGCACCAGCACGCACAGCATCTGTGTAGCAATAGCTCCACTGAGGTAACAATAAACTCAACATCACGTGAGCATCACCACACCAGCCTGTACACCATCTGTGGTGAAACAGCTCCATTGAGATGACAATAAACTCAACATCAGGACAACATCAGTACACCAGCATACACACCATTTGTGTAGCAATACCTCCACTGTGGTAACAAAAAACTCAACATCAGGTGCATCAGGTGCATGTCACCACACCACCATGCACACCATCCATGTAGAAATAGCTCCACTGAAGTAACAATAAACTCAAGACCAGGTGAACATTACCACAACAGCACACACAACATTTGTGTAGCAATAGCTGCACTTAGCTAACAATAAACTCAAAATCAGGTAAAGGTAACCCGACCAGCAAACACACCTTCTGTGTAGCAATAGCTCCACTCAGGTAATAATAAACTCCACATTAGGTGAGCGACACCACACCAGGATGCACACCATCTGTGTTTAAACAACACCACTGCAGTAACAATAAACCCAACATCAGGTAAACGTCACCATGCCACCACACACACCATCCATGCAGAAATAGCTCCACTTAGGTGACAATAAACTCAACATCAGGTAAATGTCATCATGCCACCACGCCCACCATCCATGCAGAAATAGCTCCACTGAGGTGATAATAAACTCAACATCAGGTAAATGTCACCATGCCACCACGCACACCATCCATGCAGATATAGCTCCACTTAGGTGACAATAAACTCAACATCAGGTAAATGTCATCATGCCACCACGCCCACCATCCATGCAGAAATAGCTCCACTGAGGTGATAATAAACTCAACATCAGGTAAATGTCACCATGCCACCACGCACACCATCCATGCAGATATAGCTCCACTTAGGTGACAATAAACTCAACATCAGGTAAATGTCATCATGCCACCACGCCCACCATCCATGCAGAAATAGCTCCACTGAGGTGATAATAAACTCAACATCAGGTAAATGTCACCATGCCACCACGCCCACCATCCATGCAGAAATGGCTCCACTGAGGTGACAATAAACTCAACATCAGGTAAATGTCATCATGCCACCACGCCCACCATCCATGCAGAAATAGCTCCACTGAGGTGATAATAAACTCAAAATCAGATGAACATCACTCCAGCACACACACACCACCTGTGTAGCAAAAGCCACCGATTTCCATTCAAGGTGACACAAACCTTAATAATCTTAGTGCCATATGCATGGCAAGTTCTACCCAATGACACACATTAACCATAAGACCCCGACCGTTCATCACAACTCATTAACTCTTGTAAACGCACTGATCCATGCTTATTCCTCTAATGGTAGATTAAAGTTACCTTACATAATAGAAATGATCATTTGGGAAAAAACAATTTTGAAGTGAAAGTTTTACTAAAATTAGAAACTCTGATGAGTAAGGTGGAAGTTATTAACGATTTTAACACGTAGCTACACATAAATCATGCGACACACCATCAGAGAATTCTCTTGTGGAAAGGCAGCGATACACAGCAACCATGACAGTTACAAACAGTTACTCTGTCTCCACAGACCAAATGAACATCAAATAGGGCATTAGTTTACAGTTTCTCGAAGTAAACGTATCTCTAAGAAAAATAACATATTGAATTCACAGAGAGTAGCCTTAGGTACACAAAGGCCTTCATTCTACACAGTAGGAACGGCTAGGTCCCTGCGTGTGGACTCAGTCACACTACCGCCGAAGTTTGGCTGCTCGTTGTTCATATGTTAATCACACAGAACTCTCTTCTTCTTGGAAGGTGGAGGTTTGCTTGTTCGATGCGCTTCCCTCCTGTAGATTCTCCAGATTCAGAGGTCCTGCTATTTTGAAAGGCACTACGGTATTCTAGATGATCACTCCCTGGCCCTGCCCGCAGCTGCTTTGTTCCACCTCTTGCTTCACTCCATTACTTGTGGAAGCTTCTTCCATGCATTCCTCTGGTCGCTTGGCGGTGCACAAGGGCTTGCCTTTGATGATCCATCCTTATGGACCATGCAACTCCTCTCCCACCATTGACACTATCACTTTGCGTTGGCTGCTATGGGGAGAGGAGCACTGCATTCTACCACCATTCACCATCCAGGAGGTTCTGGCTGCAGCCCCGCCTCAACAGCACAGTCGGCTCAGAGGGAGATTATGGTAGGAATTTTGCACAACATACAAAGCTTTAAACTTAACTTGTTGCTCCACTGCAAACTAGTGAGTGTAATATTTGCAGAGCTGGGAAGACATGAGACTTGCAACACAGATGAAAGATGAGTCTAGCTGTAGCATTATAGACAATCACTAAGTGATGTAGAGCAGATTAGGCAGACCCTAATAAACTGCACTGCAAGAATCCAGGCGACTGAAAACAAAAGCGTTTGGCAGCTGAAGTTCATGAGAAAAAGTCAAACACTCCATTTATCATTTTAGAGACCATGAATAAAAGAACATAGACCTGGATATCATAGTGATAGTCCAGGGAGAGCAAAGGGTCCAACAAGACCTGCAGGACAATAACTTTCTGCAATGGAGCAGGACAGGTGATCACATTCCTACCATAGGAATGTGAGATTTGATTGGCTCTCTTCTACCCCTTCTCTCAAAATGGCCAACATAAAAAGAATGATCAGACAACTGACTAATCAATTCTGCCAGTATGTGATAAGGCAAACCTTCTCATGGAAGGCCGCAGAGTATGGTACAGTGAGGTAAGATGATTTGTCCAGGATCACTGCATTGTCTGCTTGCAAAGTGATGATATGAGCCTCAACACTTTCGTACCACAGTCTTGAATTTGACTACCTAATCACCTCTCCAACCTAAAACCTTCTGCTCTTATTGGGGGTTGCTGCCAGATTTTACAACCCTTTTTTGAAGGAACCAAGCTTTAGATCTGCCTCAGACCAATGCAATGTTACCTTTTATAGCTAGTGCTATCTGTTGCAGAACATTGTTTTTTATCGTAGTAGATGTTACTACCACAAAACTATATATACACGCAGGTTTGATAAATGAAGCAGGAATCCAGGCGACACGGGCTTCTACTCAAGCAGTGTAGTATATGGTAATGTCTGTATAGCTTAAATTACTATGTAAACTGTCTACTTATCATGGGATCTTCCACCATATCAATAATAAGTACTATTAACTTGTATACAGCTACTTATGATTATAGCATTCAAAATAGACTTTCATCCTATTGTATATGCATTTTATTTTAATATGATACATCATGTGAAAAAAGCAATGGTCATAGTCCATAGCCATCCCGCCCCAGGCTTTCTTGGGGCTGGAAAACGACTGTGTGTTCATACATGTCTAAATCATAATGCTCCATATATCATATTACAAAAAGTTGAAGAAAAGTTATAAACAATGTAGCTTCAAAAATATTTAGAGAGTTGAACAAAAAAAAAGGATATCTACATTACGACATATGGAGTATAGTCATTTAAACTATACAGATATAACTATGTACTACATTGCTCGGATAAATATTGTCATTTGGGTTATATGACATTTCCAACTCCACTGCGAGACTCATACTCTAGACCTATAGGATAGAAGCAGTCCGGTTTATCCCAGGCTTTTTTGGATTGTACAAACACATGTATTGACCTCAGACATAGGAAAAACTGAGTCTGCCTTGCTGGAATTTGGTCCTGTGATCTGGCATTTGAACACACATCTCTGTAATGAGTGCTTATTACACTGAGCTATATTCTGAAAGATCATGGCACTTAAATGTATCAATAGGCACATGATCAATATGTTCCCCACAGAGGGGGTGAGATTGCTATTGGAGTTGTGCTATAGGGAACAAACTGGGGCAGATTCCCAAAAATGAGTGCAAATCAAAAAAGCACAGTGGATGTGCCTTTTTCATTCACACTCATTTCAGAAATGCTCACATCCCTTTATTCTCAACGGTGACCTATGCATTTCAGAGGTGGCTGAACAGTAGCACAACCATGCGCTGCCCAGCCCCCTCACATACATTAGTGTTGGAAGCGTGCTCACAGCACTAATGTATTACAGGCTCCCAGCACCCATATGGGTGCTTGGGTCGTACTTAAGAGTAATGGGCCATTGAAGGGCCTATTGCTGTGAAATGTAGTAAAAATTAAAAAATAATTTCTATCCTTGTTTGAAGGATAGAAATGGAAGAGGGACAGAAGTGGTGTTCCACTTAAAAAAAAAATCATGAAAGGTTCAAAAATTAACTTTTCATGCATTGGGCCTTTTCCTGTGCTTAGTCCAAACAGGCACAGGGCAAGGTCTTTTATTTTTGTGCATTACAAAGGATGCTCTCATTTGTGGATAGGGGGTGTGCATTGAAATGCACAGAAATTCCCCCATTCGAGCAAAAATCAGTGAAAACGGGCATCAGAATGTATGCATTTAAGATGCACTCTTTCAGAGGCCTTTTGTGGATTTGGGTGCACATTTGTTGCGCAGGTGATGGGATGCGCAAATTACATTTATCACTTAAGCCAATAAGGCTTGATAATCTGGCCCACTGTGTGTAACTACAGAGAACACAGAAAGCTTTACAGGATTAATAGATCAGAACTGAATGCGCCTGTGACCAACATCCATGCAGCAGGTTTACAGCTTCAACAGTGCACCATATAACATGCAGGCATGTTTTTTAAAGAAAATTGGGAATTACTTCTTTGAATCAGGCAGCCATGTGGAGGCTTTTGCCAAGGTGAATCTAAGGGCATTAGCCCCTTTACCCGTTCCTTGAAGATAGCTCTGGGGAAGTTCCTTCTGTACTGCAACCTTGTATTAAATTTTCAGTCTCAATCGTGGCACTTCTGGGTCTGGATGTAGGTATGTGCTGGTAGTCTGCTCTGGCCCATCTGGGTGGTATCTCTTGCAGGATTTTGGTTCCGCTTTTTCCTCTTCCTTTGATCTCTTTCTCCATTTGGGTCTTTCCCAGGTCTCACTTTTCTAGGTCTGATCCCTACAGCATATCTGCAATGGTTACAATTGATGGTTAGGCAGGATGTTAGCCTCATAGGAACATGAGAAACCTCCTGGGGATTTGCCCTTTCGCTATATGGAGGTAGATAGGGCTTGCCACTGACTGTACTCTTCAACTGTCTTGTGTTCCTTCTATGCTTTGTGAAACAGGCATGATATCAAGAGAGACACAGACTCAAAGATGATCTTTCAAATCCTTTAATTACTATGGTTTCTGGGTTTGGTGTAATGCCTAACTGGCCCTAAATCTAAATGGATGGTTCCCTTAACTGATGTTTCTGAGGGCGTTGAAGTCTGAAAGCCCAAAGTAACAATCCGCCCGTGTCTAAACCTATGCTTACCCTCACTCTTTGATAAAATGTGTTAGAAGTCTCTTAAAAGAAAAACATAGTGGTTCAACAGAAAATTGGAAACCAAGGTTGGTTTCAGGTGGTCTTCTCACCAAGTGTAGGTTGGTCAGTTTCACAAAAATGAGTTCAATCAAATAAGGACTGTTCCTAAGACCTTCTCCACAGCGCTTGCAGTCGCCTCAAACACGTTCAATGTCTTAACCTCCTTGGGAATCCCTTCCCAAACTTTAACTCTTCCAAGTTCTAAACATAACAAAAAAGAGAAATATGCACTGCTCCTCTTCAAACTTCTCGGTGTTTCTTTCCCCAAGCTTAGGCCCCTCTTGGATTTAAACACAAGTTCAGTTTGTTAGGAAGTAGCCTTCTCTCAAATATAGTTTTTACACACACACTTCACTTGTGGGGTACAATCAGAGACTTTCGAAACCACCAGGTTCTTTTCTCCTCCTTGGCATCACCACTCTGATCTGTAACCCCTATCTTGATTCCTTGCTCCTACTTTTAAATCTTTCTCCTTCAGGTGCTTCCTTCACTCCTTCCTGTTCTTCTTTGTTTCTTTTGCTTCTTTTTCATGCACACTTGCGCCTTCCTTGCTTTCTTGTGCACTAGTTTCTTTTGCTTCTTTCTCTTGCACACTTGCACTTTCTTTGCTTTCTCATGCACACTTGCACCTTCTTAATGTCTTTACTATCTGTCTGCCCCGCTAGAGCCCTTTTCCTTTTGATTGCTTTCCTTATCTATATCTTGCACTTTCTGTCTTTCTCATATTTCCTTTCACTTTTCCGCTCTGTGCTGCTCAATAAGCTTTTTCTCACTTCTTTTCACTTTGCCGCTCCGCTCTATGCCGCTTTATAAGCTTTCTCTAGCTTCTTTCACTTTTCCGCTCCATGCCGCTTTACAAGCTTTCTCTAGCGTCTTTCACTTTTCTCCTCCATGCCGCTTTGTGTCCTCCCACACTGCTACAGTCAACCGCATGCTCCTGAGTTTCTCTCTCACTGGCATGAAGCTCACCAGGCCGCATGACATTGACGAGCGGTTCCTCTTGATACACGGGATTGAGGTCAGGGTCTCATCACCAGCCCCTCAGATACCCTTGGGACAGGCACAAGTCCAAAGGGAATGAGCACTTTTCTGACTGCCAACAGCAGGATGCAGGGTGCCTCACTCTGGATTCTTGGAGGCACGGCCCATGCTGCAGCCCCTTTCACACACCAGCTCAGTGTCTCAGCATGCCTTTCTCCTCCAGGCTTCAGGTCCTGCTGTTCTCTGCTTCTTGCCCTCACTGGTCCAGACAACATCCCCATCTGGCTCATTCTTTGGAAAAGACCACACCTTTCATAGTTGTGAAAATAGTCAAGTGGAGTCAGGTGTGAATGATAATTAGTAAATGCCTGACTCAGCCTGACTATCAGTAGGACAGTTTGAGTTCTTTATATAGCCAGTTTCCCTTACATTCCCCATGTCATTCCTATGAGAAATCTTCACTACTCCTGGTTGTCTCTTCCTCATCCCAGTATTGATTGGAAATGGGGACGGGGAGATGTAATAGGCTTGGAAACACCCTATGAAAGCTGAGGGGGAGGGTTTTGAGGTGAAATGGGAAAAGGGGGAATAACATGTCTCGCCCTTAGGAGTTCAACTTCCAATCCCCTGTGACATTCCACTTAGGTGATCCTCCCTCCCTTGTCCACCCCCAGGGTCGGATCCAAAAGTGATGGCCCTCCCATGTCCACCTGAACAGAGGATCCTAGGGAGTAGGTCGGAGAACACTGTCAAGTTTCTCAAAGCCTCCTTTCTGAGGTGGCTTGATTTGCAACAATCGGGCCAAGTATGCTGTAGAGTGTGACTTGTCTTTCAACATCATAAGTGTTTAGGGTCTGCACTTATTTGCCTTTTGACCAGTTTACTGAATCTACTGTGCTTGGTCATTCACTCTTTGCACAGGCAACTGTTGTCCCTCCTTTGGGTGGATGCATCATAAACATTCTACCTAGAAATCTTAAAAAACAAGTTAATCACCGGGACATTCTTCTGGTCAAAAAACCTATTTTCTGATGGACTCTGTCCTGGTCAATTGGAATTGTTCCCCTTTTCTGGTCCTAAAGGTTTTCCAGAAAAACCTGCTCTAGTAGTGTTAGTTAACAGGATATAAGTTTATGAATGTCTGTAGTGGATAGGCTTTCTAGCTTTCTCATTCTGCACCCACCTCTGACACCATTTGTGATAAACCAGCCATAATGTGAGTTTTATTATCTGTTTGCAACATTTCCTTTCAAAAGGGAGACAGAAACAAAAATGTATAGGTTTAAGGAGTTTGAAAATCCTTTTACATACAATTGTAAAGTAATACATTTGTACAGGATACTGAAATCACACAGCATATGAAATATCAGGATGTATGTTGCTTTAAAAGTAAAAATAATAGGGTCTATACGTATCGGAGTGTGAAGTGAAGGAATCAGTTTCTGAACAAACCAAGATCTTTCCTCTTTCTCCAGAGGCTTGTTCAAAACAATAAACTGCCTCATCAAAGTTCCCACAAGTTGTACGAAGTAATCCAAACCAAGAGAGGGAAAAATCAAAATGTCCAAAGTTCCTATTAGTTTCAGTACACCATCGACATATACATCAAGAAAAAAGATCAGTTCTAATGGATTCTTTATATATTTAATAGCATATAGTTCATAACAAACCTTTGCAATATCATTTACAAATTATTAATTACAATAGAGGCAAGTTTATCCAAAACAACATCCTTGAAATATAAAATTCAAAAGAAAAAAGCCTTCCCACATACAATCAATAATCTATTTTAAAATCTGTTCCAAAAAAATGAAAATAAGTCATTACTATTGAAAATTCTCAACCAAAACTACCCTGTCTTTAAAAAAAACATTCATAATAAACAAACCTACCAAAGAATTCATAACATACTTCGGACCGGACTTCACAGACACTCACAAAATGGAAAAAGTGTCTCGACTTCATTACCATAAAACCTACAAGTATGATCATTCCTCAAAATCTTTCCCTAGCACCTTTTACAGCACCCATTACCTCTCTAGAAGAGAGTAAGTTTAGTTTAAAATGAAATATGTTTTGTCTATATTTTCTAGATGGGTGCATTTTTAAATAAAAAGGTAAGACATTGTAGGCTTTAATTTTATATTTAAAATGATTAAAAAAATATGGTCATCCATAGCTAAGGCCTGATTTTTTCTATCCAATCAAATTCAAAAATTGCTTTTTTTTACTCTCTTTGGAGAGGTAAGAAGATCCTCCACTGTAATGTCATAAGTGTCAGGGTTAAGGGTTGGGGCAAGAGGAGGCGCGTAACTTGCAAAAAAACAGCTCTAAACTACAATTCCCTGCAGGCTGTGGGACAATGTGTAGATCAGAGCATTCGTTCGTCAAGCCAGCTGGGTGTAATCATGTGGCTTCATAAGCCGTCAACCGCCCGATCTCCGGTGCGGATAATTACGGATGTGCAGCACGGGCGGCTGTGGAGTTTTTTGAGGATCTGAATGTAATTGTGAGGCCGGAGGAACTTTGCCTTCGGAGCGGCCCCGGCAGCATGCTGATTCCGAATCCTTGGCCACGTTGGTGAACTTAGGTGGCCCCGGCTGTATCCTTGCGTCATTCTTCAGGGTCCGGGTGTTCTCGTGAGGCACCCGGACACACAGATAAGTGCTTTGGTATTCACTACTATTTGGGGAATACTGTGTTACGGCTCCCTTACTCGCTAATGAGGAATGTGTAGGCGTGTCTTGTGTACGATATTTGCAACTGATAAGGAAACATAGAAAGGACATCACGCTTCTCTGCATATGATGCTACGGAATTAATTCTGTTGTGATTATATCATTGGGTGCACAAACAAACCTCAAGAGTGAATGAGAGAGATTCAAAGACACATTCTTTGTGGTTAATGCTGGAAAATACCTTTGTGCAGTGCATATGCCCATGAGGTTTAAAAGCATGCCATGCCTGCTGATAAAGGATGTTAAGGACACGTTATTTCGAATATTACATGCATGCATGATAGGGGTGGCTCCTCTAGACAAGTTAAGAAGAGCACTGCTAAATGTAATGTTTGCAATGTTTGTTTGTTGCTTTTGCTAGCCCAAGGGGCCATGTGTCTTGTTTCTTCACTGAAGGGAAATTCCCTTGTTTGTGTCATACAGCTTGCTGTTAAAACCATGTCTTGCATCTTGAACCCATAAGGTTTAAGTCTGGTGCTACGTTACATCATGTTTCTTGTAGCTAACACATTGTTGTATGGAATCCCAGTGATTTGACCGAAGGGGAAATTATCAAGGCTGAAATATCCGACAACGAAATGTTCGAATTACCAAAAGTTCGAACACTTTGTTTTTGAACATTTCAGCCCCGATAATTTGCCAAAACACACGCATTTTCACACACACACACACACACACACACACACACACACACACACACACACACCCCCACCCCCCCAAACCCCACTTACCTTCACCTTCACGCTGGTTCCTGCAGCGCCAGTTCCCTTTCACTTCTGTGATTGGGAACTGGCGCTGCAGGGTCCTTTTCTTTTCTTTTTTTTTTTTTTTAAACGGACGGCTGCGGGGGTGTCCCCCGCAGCCCCTGCTCGTTATACCATAAAGTATAGTGAGCGGGGCAATGCGGGGGACACCCCCGCAGCCCCTGTTTTTTTTTTTTCACGGACGGCTGCAGGGGTGTCCCCCGCAGCCCCCGCTCGCTATACCATAAAGTATAGTGAGCGGGGCGATGCGGGGGACACCCCCAAAGCTCCCGTTTTTCTTTTAATGCTACCACCATAGGGTTGAACTTTTGGTGTTCGATCCTTTGGTGGTAGCATTTTTAGAACTTTTGGTAGTTTCGACCTTTTTTTTCCGTCATTTCGACCTAAACCGTTTTATGTGCATTCATGTTTTGTTTGGGCTAACTAAGCAGATGCTAGGGTGCATAGAATATGCATAGAGGCAGGAGTTAGGTTTGAGTAGGATTAATCAGGTCTTAGAGGCCAGGTTTAGGAGTACAAGTTGTCATTAGAATTGATTGTAATGTATATGCATGTTATCTCTTCCCTACCTTCCCTTTATCAGTCCACACCCTTTCCCTAACTCTGTCTTCTCCCCATTGGCTGCCACTGCCATGTGATTAGCTATGTTATTAATATCCAGGCGCCCGTGCCAACCACGGTGGGAGGGTCCATCTATTTGGCTTCTGTGGTTCGGGAGAAGGGGTTGATACCCTTTCATCCCTTTAAGATTTGACAATAAGCACCTAATTATTTGATTTTTAAACATACCATTCAGTCAAAACCTTATAGGACTGTTGAACCAATTCAAGTCTTAAAGCAGAGAATGCAGAGTTTTCTGTAGGCAGTAAAAAAGATCTCAACAACTGACATCTTTTCCAGTCTGCACAAGCATCAAGTGAGATTAAACCCACCTCGTGTCTTAACACTGCTATTAGTATCCCTTGTGGTAGAATTAAAACCCTTTTCCATAAAATGTCATCAAACTTTTCCCAGACGTTTGTCAACAGGCCTGTTTCAGCCCCATAAAACAAACAAGGTACTGGCCCTCATTACGACCCTGGCGGAGTGGGTTTACGCCAGCGGTATTCGTGGTGGACCCGTCCGCCCTACTACGAGTTCCCGTAGCGCCATGGAGCCTTTCTCCGCCTGGTTTTACCGGGCGGAGAAATCCATGGCGCTAAGGGACCTTGTTGTTAATTACGCCACCGTACTTTACGGTGGTGTAATTAACGCCTTCCCCACTCCCATTATACCCTATGGGGCAAGAATGGGAATGGGGAAGGGTAAAATGGGGATTGGGGATTTACCGCTCCGCCAAGGTCGGCATGGGGCGGAAAATCCGCCAACCCCCATGGCGCTATCGGCAGCTTTCCGCCGTGCTCCGAGGTGCATTTAGCACCGCGATTTCCGCCAGGGTCGTAATGAGGGCCACTGTCTTTTGATGGTAAAAGTTGACCAAAGGGATCACAGAAAAATCCTTTCAAAGACCGCTATCTCTGAAATCTCTGAAGCATTCATCCTAACTTTCTTTTTCATGATGTCCAAATCATGCTGCTTCATTCTTTTTGCGGTAATCACAACTCCCAACTATGTATAATTTTGGACCACCTCCAAACACACTTTATCCAAAAACCAATTCAAATTTATCTTCCTTATTTTATTGTAATTATCATTAAAATCTTTGATTTATGTACATTTAGATGAACGTCCAAAGATACAAAAATAGGCATTTGTGGCCATCAGTGCTCTTTGTAAACCTATGAGAGTTGGACAGAACAAAACAACATCTTCGGCAGTGGCCAAGTGATGTATTTGTAGGTTACCCAATTTTGATGGATTATTTAACACATTTACAAAAATATCACCAAGGTCATCAATGTATAAATTAAATAAAAACGGTACTAACACATAACCTTGACATAAACCACCCAGTTGAGCTGCCACTCTGGTTTAGGCATACCTTAACTTCAGTGTTTGAATGAAATGCGATCAGAATACTAATGATACCACAAGGACAGCCTAACTTCTATAATTCTATTGCCCTGTTTACACAGTCGAAGGCCTGCGTAATATCTAAAAAACACACAAAAGGACTCTTTTTGCCGTTTGACCTTGGTCTGCAAAAGGTGAATAATAACACAATTGTGAGCTATACTCATAGCCTGCATAAAGCTTGATTGAAATGCATCCAGGCACCCTACCGCAGATGCCCACTGCTACAATTCCCTTAAAATGAATTTCCCAAAAAACTTTCTTGAAGCATCCATTAGCGATATTCAGCAGTAGTTTTTAGGGAGTTGCCTATCACAATTTTTTAAAAATAACATTCAAGGCTTTTTTCCAAGATACCGGCAGCATCTGTTCCCTCAAGATATCTTGAAACAGAACCCACAAAATAGCTGCTCATACATTAACATTTGATTTTAGTGTTGCATTTGCTGTGTCATCTGAGCCTGGGTCTTTTGGTGCTTTGATTTGTTTAATAAGCATCTGAACCACGTCTAAATCAACAGTCATATAGTCAGACCAACTTGAGTCTATGCTCAGCCTCACTTTCGTAAACTCAGGCCCACTGTATAATGTAGAGAAATGGGACTCCCAGATCTCTGCTTTTATAGGCTGCAGTTGGAACGAGCTCTGAAGTGCAGGTTTCCTAACCAACCTTCAAAACGCATGTGTAACTTTTCAGAGAATCGTGCCAAGCATGGCTACAGCTTCTGCCATATTTAGGCAGATGCGATGATTTTTGACCCAATTTTTATAATTTTGCTTTAGAGCCTTAAACTCCACTTTATAGGTACTAATAACCCTATTTAAATGTCACAAGTCTCTTTGCAAGGCACATTTCCTTTCAGGACATTTATTATCATATTTAACCTGCTTCCCCCTGGAGGGGTTGGAGACCAACACTTTTGTAGCATATACATTTTGTAATATTTTTTGGACTGTTCTATTATAAATGGATGACTTTAACAACAATATCCTTTTCTGTTCCTGCCATTTGCAATATAGTTTCATTAAAATGCACTGCTAGCCCAGCTTTCCACACCAATGAATGATCTCTTGGATTAACATCTACAACAATGCAGAGCTGCTACATGCCCCAATGTAGCGCATTTAATGTGATTTTCCAACCATATGAGGAACGCACTTCCACCAGGTTTTGATCCGATACTTTGCCGACTGAATCAGCATTTGAGCCTATATTTATGTGTAATGGATAACGCTGCACCACTTCCAATGGATGCAATTGAGTAGACACATTTAGGCTACAAAAAGCTTCACTAGTGTGCTTATTGTCAATTAAATTTTGCAAAACATCATAACCCAGTGTAAGAAGAGAAACCAACTCTGACAGAACCATACTTTTAATCATTTGTAAGTAGAAATGTAACTTAACCTGATAGAATGTTCTTTTAGCCACAAATCTCAGTTGGGGCAAATCTTCGGATGATATCAAACCGAGATTTGGAATTTCTGAGAAGACTGCCAAAATATGAGAACAATTTTGGGGCGCAGAGTCCTGATCCATAAATACCTGTTTCAGATATACAACATCATCATCCGAAAAGGATAACGGAAACCCCCAGACTTTTCTCATCCTTCTTGGTGTTTAGTTGATTTCCCTCAGTTACATCACAAACTTGGGTCTTGGCATTATCCTTCAAATGTTGCACCCTAGTTGTATGGAGAAAAGAGTAAGATCCCCGGGCCCTATTCTGAGAAAACTTTAGAGTTTGACCATTTAATAAAGACCTATTTTCTTCACAAAGGGTACAGTCATAGAGGGCTGTATATTTACCATTTCAGCCTCTGAATCAAGTACTGGAAGTAATTCAGATAACTTCTTTCATTTATCCTCTAGTGTGGTAAAATGGTAAAAACAGGAGTAAAATTAACATGTACAATTCCTTGATCCAGGCAAAACCAACGACACCATCACCTTCAAGTCAGGGTCACAATGGCTCAATATTTTTTGCATGGACCATGGTTCTTGTTCCAAGATTTGGCTTTCCTTTTCTGGAGCAGTAATCACCTTTACATTTTTCCCATTCGATACACCAACACCCATGGCAAGAATATCGGAGCCAATGGTTTCAATTTCACTGGTGATGAGACACAAACCAATGAGCTAGATCGAACATGATGCACTTTATTAGAATCAATTTCTATTTAATTTATCAGTGAAGCCAAGGGAGACAGTTCCTCGTAATTACCCAAGGATTTTTCAGCAGGTTCCCCAATATGCTCCATCTCTGAGAACAGTGATAGTGTACCCCTATTTAAGGGTACAATGTGGTCTGACATCAGTTTCAGATATTTATTTTATCAAACCTTTGTCCCCTGTTGAGGCAGATTTTGCTAGGTGGTTATATTTATTTTTAACTTTCCTAGGTGATAACACCGGTTTAGCAACAGCCACCTCTATCTGATGTGTGTAATTTTCCTTTAAAGATCCAGAATCCTTAAGAAACAGAATGCTAGGTTCTTCCTGGGTAGGACTCAAGGTTGCACCCACCCTCATGTTCCTCAAGAATTGCAGAGATCCCTTATTTCTCTGTTTCAGAGGGGTTTTCAAAACAAACACTTCCATATACTTTCCCACATTTTACTGTGATTTCAGGTCCAAGGACAGACTCACTTGTGTTACCAGGTCCACAGTTTCAGGACAAACCTTGTCGTGTGACATTTGGTGCACTGCATCATGTAACAAAACCAAAACTGGGGAAGGCAAGAGTTGTGCCCCAATAGAGGGCTCATTTGTCTCACAGGCTCTCTCAGCATCATTTGAAGGCTATCACAGAGGAGTATTTTGCACTGAAAACACTTGAGACAGCACAAGGGGATGTAGATCCGAAGCCTTCCCATGTGGCATGCTATCTGAATTTAAATTAGGTTTAGACTGCAAAGTTCCATGTATATACCCCCCCCCCCCCCAGAAAAGCTAAGTTGGCTGCCATTTGATTAATTGTGCTTCTTTGTTTACAAAATCCATCTGCAATGTCCTTGCAAGATTTAGCCAGGTGGGCTAAGAAAAGGTTTAGGGCATGAAGAGCAGTTCCTGGAGTATTTTGTAATTCATGCAAAGATGTGCCCATCATCCTTTGCCCACCTAAATTTAAGGGTGAGGGTTGAAAAGATAAGTCCAACGATGAGCCTGGGAAATTGCCACCTCAGGTTTCAAAGATTCAAACAAACAACCATGGTAATCGTGATAGATTTGGATCAAGGATAATGCACACCCTGACGAAAAGGAGATCCAATGATTTGACTACACCATATTTAACATAGAGGTGTCCGACAGTGAGGCCATCACAGGTAATTCACCTTAACAACAGGTGGGTAAATTATGATCCATGGTAATGGTATCAACAGCAGGCGGAAGTTTAACAAATGTATCTGTCAGTGTATTAGTCTCAGCAAAGTCATTAACTTATGCCTGCAAACTAGTCTTAACGCAGCCTTCACGTTACTTTGTAATGAGTAAACATTAATTTAAGATCTCCAGCAGGATTCACAGGTAGAACTGAATAACCCAGGTAAAGGATAAAAAGTGCTCTAGGGGGCCCATGCAAAAACCGACTTTAAAACCAAGTCAACTCCACAAAGTATGTAAGTGACCAGACAAACGCAGGCCAAAGGGACCCTTGAATGGGAACCCCGCAGTCGCTGTATCACTTTACAGTAGAGTGTAAAAACAGCCCGGGCACACCCACCATCCAACCTATGTTGGCTGGATTCCACAAATGGGGCAAGATGAACAAGTGCCAGTCAAAAGTGACCATATTGGCTGTCCAAGGACATCAGTTACTTATGGCCCAACAGGTGCCAACTGGATCCCTCAAACCGTTGCCTCCTTTGCGCCAGGTGAGGGCAGGCAGCCTCCCCCCACTCAGGGATCCCCTGACGATTATGGATACAGCAGACCAGCCCAAAGCAGGGAGTGAGTGGGGCTGCGCCCACTATGGTGAATTTTGCAGGTTCCTTAGAGGAAGGGACATAGCAACGGCATGGTTTTACTGAAAAGGCCATCAAGCCGCACCAGCGTTTTGGGAAGTGAAATTGACAGAATCTAGCCGCTTCTGACAGTACTCCGAAGTTTGGGTTTCAGTTATCATGGAGGCATTTGCTGCTTTTACCATGGTAGGGGATCTTTCAGGCCTCTCACATCAAATTCAGGTTGTAAACTTTCCCCAGCCACGGACCCATGGCTCTCTGGAAGGCTGGTGGTTTCAGGGTCCTCCTGCTTCTGTCCTTCAATGTGGTTTCTTTGGTGCACTTGGATTGTAGGCTAATTAGGTTCATGCTTTTTCAAGAAATCCCAACAAGGCTCCAAGTTGGTGATTATGTAATGGTTTAGGGAGCCCTGCTGGGATTTCTTCCAAAAGCATGAGCCTAATCTCTCTATGCTCCCCCTGCTCATATCAGGGCTCATCCTTTGCCTTGCATCTGCCCCTACTATTACTACACCTTTTGCTATTAGGGGTGGTATTCACCACAATGCAAAGGCAGTGCAGGTATGTTGGGGCTGGGAAGTAGTGTGAAGAGGGAGTGCGGAGCGGCCGGGGTGTGGGCATGTAGGGGACAGGTTGGGTTGTGGTGGAGCATGCTGACAAAGAATAATCCAGAAGGGGCGGGATGCTCAGAAAACATGGGATGCCTGAAGGTAAATGAGGGATGCATCGTTGGGATTAGGTTATGAGGTATGATGGGAAATCCAGCCATCATGGGAGCAAGAGGCAATGGATGGAGAGTAAATTGGAGGACCCGCTTAGAAGATGTGGGTTGGGTTGTGACATGGGATAATGCAGAGAGGGATGGAGCTCCAAAGTATTTGGTGTGTGGGAAAGACCAAGGAAGAGAAAGATCAGCCTACAAAGCAGACAAGAGACATGGAACCATGTCCCTCTGTAGCCATTGTTGCTCGAGTCCTTGAAGGTGCTCGGGATAATTTCTTTATGGGATTGAGGCAACGCACATATTGAAAAAAGAAAGCGAGTAGGGGTGCACTAGTAAAGAAAATTGAAAATTACTGCAGAGGAAAGTACATTCAAAACCACTTGTTAGTCCCTGGCTAGAGAACCAAAAATGAGTATCATCACAAAAAGGCTCCTCGAGAACACGAGATAAGACCCAGGAACTCTTCTACACTTTTATTCTGGTAATTTCCCCCCAGAATTCCCCCAAACACATAAGCAACTCAAATAAATTGATGGTATCACAAAATTGCAGAAAAAACAGATCATTCATTTGTTTCAAGCACAAATATCTTATCAACTTTAAAGTAAAATAATTTAGCCAAAAAACTAGAACACAGATAATAATTGTAAGAAGCTTCTCCGCACATATTGCCCATATTGGTGTGGGGGCGGGTGGCATATAATGTGCTTCTGCATGGATGTATGGAGGCTGGGAGGAGGGCTTTGGAGGGGCTGGGAGAGATGGTGCTAAAGAAAATGGCAGCACCCGGGGAGGGGCCTCAGGTGTCTGGATTAATGCAGGCTTTACTAGCAGTTTTTTCCCATGTTTCCAGCCACCTGATTGGCTGAGTGCCCTGCCCCAGCTGTAAATATTTAATTGCCCTTATTGTCTCTCTAGGCTCTGTGATGAATCAGGGGTATTCGCCCCTCCACCCGAAGAGGGAGCCACCGCCTTTGAGACTAAGGAGGTGAGACAGCTCCACAAGACCCTCCCTAGGGGTCTGGGAAAGTGGGACCTCACTGGGAGTAACTCCCCCTTAGGGGACAAGGACTCCAATGCCCAAAGGGAACTCCATATGCAGGACACTTTATCTATATATGTGGGACTGCCTCTCGTTCAAAACTCTATGTCCTCCTTCTGTTTCGCTATAGACAACGCTGAATCAAGCACGATGTCTGCACGAATAGGGAAAAAAGTTTGTATGAAAATGAGATGAGGAGGCCAGAGGAGAGAGAACAGTTCGCAAGGGAAACCCCCTTAGGTCATCACGCCATGGAGAGGCAGAGCAAAGTGTGGCTGCAGAACCCGTGGCATTCCGAGAAGCAGAGGACGCAATCAGTGATCCCCGAGGCCCGGCAAAGCGGACAGCAGGGAAGCCGCTGTCAGGATGCGGAGCGAGTAACTGTCCAATGAGCTGGCCAGACCATAGAGGTCAGGTGGTGGTCTTACTGCCCGCATAACTACGCCGAAACCTGGAAGAGTGGGAGAATGCTGCAGGACGCAGAGACGCCGATATCATAATGAACGAGAAGACCGAAAAGTGGCAGTGAAATAGCAGGCTAACCTGCTTGAGTGAGTGCCGAGTCCTGTGAAGTCACCCACAACAACACAGGTACCAGAGTGGACTGGAGTAACAGGAGACCGCCTGGAGAGTCTGTAATAAAGAGCAGAGACTCTGATAGCCAAAAGGGCATTAATAGAATAGAGAACCAGCATCATGAAGATAACTAAGGACCTGTTTAAAACCCTAAACAATATGAATATCTGTGAAGCATTAAGAAAGTGGAGACAAAGATCCTGGGGAGAAAGAAAGAACTCCAAGAGATAACTCAAAGAGAAATAAGTGCTGAAGAGTGTGGAGCCCACCTAACAAGAAGTAATAGAATCTGTTGTGAGCCAAGAATACAGAGTGAGGAAAAGAGTCCATGAAGGAAACCCCAGAGCTGGAAAATTCACAAAGCTGATAAAGCTAGTGAACAAGATAAAGCGAAAGGAAGATGTTTGAGAGACTATCTCAAGCAGAACCAAGATAAGGGTCGTATGGACTTGAAAGCAAGATCCATGAACAGTTTGGAAGAGCTACATGAGCTAGTAGTGAACACCCTAAAACCTGATCAGTAGATGATCATCCAGATGATACCCCTCATTTCACTCTCGCAGGTGATATCCCTCTGGTTTTTGCTCACTACAATGTTCCCCTCTGTACTTGACTTAAAGCCCCCCTTGCGGCCCAGTCCATATTCTTTCCTTACAATGACTCTAATTTCTGTCTTCACAAATTTTTCCCCCTCACCTTATTTCAGTAAACCTTGCTTTACAAATTGCAGTTCTTCCAACAACAACAAAAATAACTTTTTCTTTCTGCCTCCAATTAAAATGTGTTTATAGGATTAATGATATGGGGTATGCAGTGAGGACAGACTTAGCGCAGTTCGGACTTTTTTTGTATGTAGCCAGGAACTTGGGTTACAAAAATGACATTCCTACTCTAAATAGTGATTATGCCATAAATAAAGTGCTTTCTTGTATCCTTGTGCGCTTAGCTTTCAGAATCATAATTGAAAATAATATTATAATACATCAGATTTAAGTAGCTAAGTTTTATTGGATAATTATTTGCATGAGTTTAAGGCCTACATGTGTCTCACTCATAAGGGCTTCTTTCGGGGCAATAGCTATGTTCCTTAGTATTAATATTGCTGTGTTTTGAGGAATCTGTTTTATATCTCCTCTTATTGGGTCATGTGTCTACAAAATTAATTGTGATGCATCTTGTGTTCAATATTTGTGAAAGGTACTAAATTGCAAATTCCTTTCATTTTTCAGACTCCTTCATCTTATATTTAGGACTCCTATGTCCCTCCAGACAGTTCAAGACTAACAGACCCCTAGGAGGCTATTACAGTAGCACATAGCAGAGGTGTACCATCAAGTATACCATAACTAGGAATACAACTGAATCTTATTGAATGTAATGGACAGCTCATAAAAGGCATATAGGAGACCTTAAATATAAAATGTACAGTATTAGACGTAACATATATGTACAGAAGAAAAAGGTGTGTTTTTGGCACTTAATATTGATAGTTTCTGCTCACGCACATGCCGTGCAGCTGCCAAATGGATTTTCATATGTTTTTCTGTTTGAGTAAGATTGGAAATAAGCACTTTTCTTGTCATGGTTGGACCTATCCTTTTTCGAACAAATGAAATGTTCATCGAGGTACCAGCAGGAGTTGGACCTTTCAATCAATTAATAGATGTACTATTGTAATGTCTTACCTGTTCTAGCAGCCCACAGGGACATCAAGGTGTCGATGCCTGTAGTCTTTGCCTTTCTGCCACAACCGAACCCTACCTCTTGCACAACCAGCAAGAGGCGTTCAGGAGGATGGATGACAGTTTCCTCCCAGCCGCCCTCTGTATGGATACCCCACATGTGAGTGCATTATGTTTCTGTTGTTTAGAATCTAGGGGACAAAAGGACACTCTTGCTATTCCTGTTGCTGCCCCTGTGCTTCTCCTTTCCACAGCCTGCCAGCCTTCCCCATCTTTCCCCTAGTGTGTCTTGTACCTTTGTTTTTGGAGTGGTGTCTCCTTTCTTGGCTAGGCTTCTCAGTATTTGAGGGACGGCCCTTTGCAGGTCTTGGCCCGCAATAGCCTGTAGTCCATGTGGGTGTTGAGGCATAGAGAGGAGGAAAATGCAGTGGTTACGATATTACTGCCGCATTTACCGCTCTGCCCAATCCCAAGTTTGGCCCTGACTCAATGTATTGACTTCCAGATCTGGGGTGGAAGTGAATGCGCCGAAGTTCAGCCCATTTTTTTCAGTGCTATTACTGCCAGCGGTAATAGCTCCGGTGATAATAGCGCTGAAAGCCCCATGGAGTCCTATGGACTCAAAAGTAAACGGGGACTAACATCACCACCGCAACTCAGGATCCTGCGCATATCGCACCAGACCAAGCTGAGGTAATGCTACTAGCGTTGGCTGGTATCCCGGGGCTATTGGCGCCGGGATACTGTCCAACTCCTAATGAGGCCCTAACTCTTCTGGGTGGTTTGCGTGACATTGGGTTAGCAGCACCCTGACCAATGGTGCACTACTGCTGTGACGTGTCTTTGTTTTAAAAGTTCCTTGATTAATATGACTTTGTTTGAAATATTCCTTCATTAATGGTCGTTTGTTAGAAAGGTTCCTTGATTAATGTTTGCAATATTCCTTGATTAATGTTCCTTGTGTATTTCCCCAAGTACCAGAGACGAACTGCAGAGTGCATCAAAACTAACCTTGTCTTTTTCTTCCTCATATTGCAGGTACCTAGAAGGCGACAGCCTGAAACAGCAACATCACAGTGAAGTGTGAACGCAGAGAGTGGGCAGGCACAGGGTGGGCAGGTAATTCTCGTCCTGGTCCTTCCCCTTCTGCCTTCTCCCTTCTTCATTGATTCTGGTCATCTTCCCTGCCTCGTAGATATTATCTTTCTGGTGCACACTGTCTTCTTTCTTCTTCAGTTGTTCAGGGTGGGGTTGGTGGATCAATCCAGGCAACCAAGACTGTACAGGCAGGCTTCCTGGAACATCTGGTACGGGGTGCTGGGCGTGGCAGCCTTTTACAGACCCATTCTATGTCACACATGATGCGCAAAGCATCCACCATCTTAAGTCTTGTATGTCCTGGTGGATGGTGCATCCTTGCCTGTCCTGTGCCTGACCCTTTCTACCTACATAGCACTATCAGATGAGCCCAGTGTATGCCATACTACTCCCTCTGGTGTTGCTGCTCCCATTGTCCTACCATCCTCCAATGATGGGCATCACAATTATGGAGTAAACCACAAAAGCACATAGATGTACAGAACAACTGAAAAACAGAACATTATATACATGTTTACTTATTCATAAACATGCAAACCTTTTTCTGTGACAACATTAGGTAGATGGGGTAAGATTTTCCATAACCTAGTTGCTCCCTTATTATATGAGCTTTATCTTCGACCAGCATCTTACAGGAAGTAAAGTTAAAATATAAGACTTATCTGTAATACACAAAATACACAATTCAATTAACATTCCTTTACATGTAGGGGGTAATTCATGGAATAAATGTGCGCCGAAATCAGTGGCGCAAGCGTGAAAAAGCCAGAGCGTGCGATTCATGGAAGGACCTGCGCATATAATTTCCGGAATGTGCACCAAAACCGCACGTGGCGCACACCCGCGCACTCATCATTTCCACATCCCGAACAAAAGCACACATCAGTGCAAACATCAAAAAGGGGGTGGAACAAGGGGCAGAACATGTGGAATGGGGAACAACGCATGAAAATAAGGGCGTAACAGGTTAAGTACCGCTGGGACTACACGGAATGCTGACACGCACACGACCTACACATATTCATGAAATCAAATAGGGAAAACCTGCGCCCGTCAAAACACACGGACAATTACGTCTGCCACACGAAAGCAGGTGGAAGTGCCCTCGCGCAGTATAAAAGTGCACGCAAACAACAAACCAGCATTACAGCTACGATGAATGTCCCGTTGCTCGCAAAAGTGATCGTTGGACACTGCAGGAGGAGCAGAATAGCTAGGCCGTGCATTTTTTTGCCAGGGACCAGCCTTTTTGGGATGCCAGACGACCTGGTCTATGGTAGGTATAGGTTTCCACCTCATATCATCCTAGAGCTGGTCAGGGAGTGGGAGGATGAACTCACATCACCCACCCTGTGCTCCCAAGTATTGAGCCCTTTGGAGAAGTTTCTCAATGTACTGCATTTTTTGGCCACTGGGTCATTTCAGCAGACAACTGCCATAGTGGGGGGTCTCACAGGCCACGCAGTCACGCTGCCTATACCAGGTGTTGGCAATCATCACTGCACGCCCCTCAGTCCGCAGGCACATATACATGCCCAGAACAACCGCAGAAAGGCAGGCTGTGGTCTTGGACTTTTACAGGGTGGCACACTTCCCCAAAGTGCTCGGTGCCATAGATTGCACCCATGTGGCCCTACGTCCACCTAGGGCCACTGAGCACATATATCGAAACTGCAAGCACTGGAATTCCATCAATGTGCAGGTGGTATGCGATGCCAAGGGGATCATCACCTCTGTATATGCAAATTTCCCTGGGTCCACCCATGACAGTTTCATATTCAGAATGTCTGCCCTGAGCCGGGCCCTGGAAGCTGGGAAGCATGGCGACACATGGCTCCTAGGTGAGTACAAATGCCTGTCCACATGCATACTTGTCACATACAGACAAATCTCAAAAGCCCCACTAATGACAACTATTATCACCTTACCAGGGGACAGTGCCTTCCCTCTGAGCACCTATATGATGACGCCCATACAGAACCCCACCACACCACCCCAGGTAAGATACAACGCAGCCATATTGCTACTAGGGCCATAGTGGAGCGCACATTCGGAGTGCTCAAGTCACGCTTTCGCTCCTTTGACCGCTCTGGTGGACAGCTACTACATGCACCCCCAGTAGTGTGCAGGATCATTGTGGCAGCATGTGTCCTGCACAACGTTGCAACATGGCATGGTGTACCGGTGGACATGGTGGTGCCCCCACATCCCCAACCACATGCATGGCCGCTGCGCATGGGAGGGGAAAGGGCATGTGGTGAGGCAGCCCGTACCCAGCTTGTGGCCACATTTCTCACCTAAACTCCAACCCCTGCGGAGTGCACACAGGCCTGGCACATACCAGGTCACAATCGATGATGAGAAAGGGACAGTTAACCGTCACTACCTTACCACCCTGAGAATGTGTCCACGGAAGTGCCACATTGTGTGCATCCCGAGATACTTAACACAACCAATCCCATGTGACCAAAGGGAACACATTCAAAGCATCCCCCCTTGCTAAACAGGGCATGAAAAGACTGGCATGCCACCCAAACCCTCCCAACACTCCTCGACCCTGACTGCCACACCATACCATGGCATGCAACGTGAAAACATCCAACCATATACACCACAGATCACACAATGGTCATGAAGTGCCATGTGAGAAATGTAAGTAGTCACCAGACAATGATACCTCACCTGGAATCGGAAGAAAGGAGTGACCAAAATCTCACACCCAGAAAATGGTGCCACAAATCCATGCCACCAGTCGTTCAAGCAACAAAAGTCTGAATACCTTTTGCAATGCACACTGGACAATAGCAAATGGCTATATCAAACACCGCACGCTGCACAGCACAGTGAGTGTGCATTGCATTTGTGAAAACCCCTCTGCATCAGTTCAAAAAAGGCATACAAACAAATATCACCCTTCCATGCATGTCAACGAATAATGACTCAGAAGTGAACATGGATTATCGTGACACAGCATGCATGAGAAGGCAATCTGGGTGCAATGTCTCTGGGTGCAGTGTTGCCTTAGTGTATTTGTCCATCTGGACATGTCTAGAATAGATTGCGAAATTAAGTGAATGCCAGTCCCGTACACAGCACATATGAACATAGCACCAAGGACCCCCCTGTGGCTCAAAACTCACCAATCCCCTAACACGTCAAAACAAATCAACACATAGCATCAGCCATTGACCAGCAGAACATATCATGTACAGATTACACCACATCGGCAATGGCAGACAGTGAACCATCACTGAATCTTTGAAATCGATGAAATGAACAACACACAAACTTCATCAAATTGCATCATTGAGGGTGTAAATAAGGGGGAAGAACAGTACATTCCTACATGTCCTTCAAACAGTCCGCAGTGTGAGAATGAACTGCAAAAGCAAAGTACATATAATAAATGCCAGGACCAATAAGGGAGAGCCTAGGGACGGATTGTAGGATGACATAACTAGCATCAACATTCCCATGTCTGATGGGAATAGTCGCAGTGCAGGAGCCACATAAGGAGGGGAGTGACGGAGGAGGATGGAAGAGGTGAGGAGAGTAACAAAACAAGTGACAAACTATGGTAGGTCTACAAAGATTCAACATAGTGCTCGGGAGGCGGAGAAGGAAGAAAGAAGGGAAAGGGGGGAGACATGGCCTGTAATCAGTGGTGGAGGGAGTAATGATCAAATAAGCTGTCAAAATAATACTGAAAATGGTGAAGGTTGGGCGTGGAAGGACTGAGGCACAAGGGCAAATGTCTGCAAAGAACAAGCGCCTATGTATCACCATGGTCAATGGCAATTGGGCTAGTGGTTGAGAATGACAGCCAGAGTACAAGGAGGAGGCCACAGGGGGGTGAAGAGGGAGAGGGGAGGAGAGAAGGGAGGAGAGGGCCAAGCTCAAAATGACCAATGGGGGAGATGGTGAAAGAAAGCACTCATAGGGGGCAGAGGGAAACCTGCCGGTAAGGGGAGTAAGGGATGTGATGATGAAGGGGGGGGAGACAGAGGGACACTGACAGGGGCAGGGGAGACAGGGTGGTCTTCAAGTGACTGAGAAGGCATGTGGACAGGTCTACACAGGGGCATCTTAGTGGCCTTTTGATAGTGGTGGCAGGCTCAACATTCCTGCTTGGCTGGACTGCCACAAGTGCCAAGTGCAAACAGTGGGAGGGGTGATCAGGTCCAGTACACAAACTGATAATTAAAATGACAAACAACGTAATCATAACTCAGATGTCACATCCAAACACCTGCCAGGGCTGGGAAATGGCCAAAGTGGTGGTAGCAAGGAATGGGTGGTTGTGGAAATGCGTGGTGACAGGGGTAACTCACCTTGCAGCCTTCATGTGGCATATCAAAATCACTGTGAAAATAATGTCCCAATTCAAAATTCTCAGCACATGGACCCCTCCCACCATCAGTGTGTTGTATGCAGACAAAGGGTGCATGGTACCAGCTGTAGCAGGAAGTGCATCAACATACACATTCAATACATAACAAACATCTCAAGCAACATGATGAAATGTACAGTCAGCTTAATACTCACCAAAGTGAACTGCAGACATGCATAGGAGAACCCATCTGGAATACTCAGTATGGGTGTACACACATGTAGAAGTGCAGGCTGGCCACAGATATGAAGGAAGCCCAATGTCCATGGGTGATATGCTCTTATACCAAGCCATCCTTGCGAGCCCATGGAAAAGGGAAGCAGGAGTAGCATATGTGTGAGGACCCCAAGCAAAACACATACACAAGACAAGCCTGAATGGACCCAGCAGGAACATACAGTGGATGCCTTCTGATGCCACAAAGCACCACACTGTCACATGTACGCACAATAGACAAAATAAAAAAGAAAGAAATAGAATTTGAAAGAAAACACAAATAAATTCAAATAATGTATTAAAAGAAATAAAATGAAAAGAGTAACAAATTAAATAAAAGCAAAATCAACAAAAAGTAAGTCAAATAATACAAAAATAATAAAAAAAATAAACTAAACTGTAATTCAAATGAATAATCAAAATGATAAGATAACATATTTACCAGAAACCATACAATTTTGATCAAAAATCAAAAATATATTCAGATTCAAAAATACTGGAGAAAAAAAATCAAAAATTGCAGGAAAGAATATCAAAAATGGCCATATATGACCTGGGGGGTGTGGGGGCACCCAGGAGGGGGCGGTACAGGGTGCACCTCTACACCCACATGCGTAGATGTCGAGGTAAAAACAAAACCTCACTGGGCTCAGCGCCTGCACGGCCCGACCTATGTGGGAGATAGGTTGTCATCATCACCCTCTGGATCTGATTCAGAAGGTGGAGGTGGTGCAGTTGATTCACCACGCCTACCCACGCCTTGCCCCTCAACGGCAGCAAGTATGTGGGTCTGGTAAGCCAGGTCCTGGTGGGCAATGAGACTGAGGCCAGCTCGCATCACCTCACGTGTCACACGTGCTTCCTCCTGCAGGGACTGACGTGTGAGACAGAGTTCAGCTTGCATGGCCTCACATGAAAAACTGAGTGTCTCCCGGCTTGCATGGAGTTCAGTTGAGATGGTTCTTTCAAGCTGTTCAAACCTGTCTTCTGTCAGCCTACTCTGATCCATCATGAGGTCAGCTAGAGTAGATCGGAGGGTTTGTTGTTCCACCCTCAGGGCCTCACGGTGTGCCTCTGCTTGAGCATCAAGTGCTTCACGCAGTGCTGCCATTTCAGCCCGGCGTGCCCTGTCATACGGCGTCATGCCCAGCCTGAGTGAGCGGCACGTGGACTGCGTAGCCCGCTGATGGAGCACCATTTGCCTAACAGAAGGGAGGATGGAATGGGCCACATTTTCCATACCTTGAGCAATCATCCCAACTGCTCCCCCTGTTGCTGTGCTATGGCAATCATGGAACGCTCCCACTCAGTTGACCCCAGTGCCACATGGCCACCGCGTTGCTGGACACCACACCTCTTTTGACCTGATGCCCAAGGAACATGGCCAACTGGTGTTGAGTGTGACCGTGCAGCCGTAACCACCACAGGTGGACATTCCAACCCTTCCTGGCCCCCAACTGCAGGTGTTACAGACAGAAGACCATCCGACACAGGATCACCTACCAGCAATGACACGTCATGATGCAGATCCGGCTCAACATAGTGGTCAGAGGATACATCAGAGCTTGACTCAGAGTCAGCTCTGGACACGATGGCCTAGAGCACCTGTGGGTTCTTGTGGGCTGCCACCCCACAACCACCACTGGTGCATGGTTGGTGATGTGAACTGACCACCGTGTCTGGTATGACATCTTCATCCTCCACCTCCAGTGCGTCATCACCTGCAACATAAATAGAAAAATAAGAATACGCACGTCAGTACCACATACTACACACATAAAGTTCACAACATTGACAGACAAATAATGGAACAGCCATGTCACAGGCAAAACAAACCACAACATGCATCCAGTAGCATTGCAAAGCAGGGCCATTCCGAAAGCAGTAAAGGATGTGTCCAAAATGTGAATGCAACACATGTATTGCATGTTGCACATCACCAGCATCACACACAACTTCTAGAGGGCATACATGCAATCCAAATATGAGAGATGGTAACAACGTTTCGGCACCAAGTATAAGCATGTGTTACCACACAGAGAAACGGAGCTAGAAATGTAACCGAACACACCATGGTACATGTAACATGCATGTTCATGTGTAGCACTCTACTACAATCAACTATGCACAGTACATGTGTCATAGGAGGCATCTACGCTAGTGCATTTCAGAACTGTGATGGAGGGACATGGTGACATACATGTCAGGTCAACATCACACAGCACCATCATGATTGCACACGTACACAAGTGGATCAGAGCGCAAACAAGCAAAGGGAGGGGAACAAGGGAGAAAACAAAATCAAAACAACTATCAAACTGGGCACAGTGACATACAGAACACGCTAGTGCATGGAGATAGAATAAAGGGTTGAAGACCCAGGAAGGGGGAGAAGGGGAACGTGCCAAACAGAACAGACCAAAGAAGGCAAATGAAGTGCAATGATAGAATGTCCATTCAAATAGTGGTAGTGCAGCCAGCAAGTGGCAAGTGCAAGATGATTTGGACAGGGCAAATCTGATGAGTGCAGACAAACAGTGCTGGACTGCATGGGGATAAGCACTGGACCCATTGATATGGGAGGCCTGTAGGCAGTGCAGCAGGGAGGCAGGGTGAGCAGGTACCTGATCCGATGGACAGAGTGTGTGCAGGGGCACAATGCCAACAGAGGAAACTGTTCAGCTGGGTCGAAGAGGGGCTAATGCAGGAGCAAGAAGGAAGGTGTTGAGATGCTACCAAGGGCACATATATCTCCCATCAAGATTCAACAAGGCCAGTTGGCACTTCAAAAGTGAGCTCCCAGCTGTACACACAGATCGGCTCCTACCTCATTCATTATATTTCACTACTGAACTTGAGGGGGTGTGGGGTAGAGGATGAAAGGACTCAAGGGGGGATGAATTGGTAGATGGATTGTGTAAGGTATCTCCTACCCTGACCCAAAGAAACCTTGTACACAATGCAGAGGGTCTGAAATAACATCCTTGCATCCACTAGTAGCCAGTGAATGGGGTCACATAGCTGCAATGATGGGATCCCAGGGCTTGTGGCCAAGGACAAGACTTGCAGTCCTGTACCGGATTAGTCGTGGAGAGTGGAGGCCGGTCAATTATTGAATGAGACTGTCACAGTACCCCAACCATGAATGAACCAGAGCTTGACAGACTGTGAGCATGTAGGAGAATGTTAGGGAGGGCACAGTACCCTTGAGGTGGTGGAGCAATAAGGTAATCCATTCCAAGATACATCACAAATGTGTGTGTAAAAGAGATGTGTTCAGTCAAAGGTGACCCAGAGGTTCATGGCCTTGGAGGCAGGAGGGGGGCCAAGTGGGGCTGGCCAGAGATTGATTGCAAAGGATGGAAAAGGTGCATCAATGAGGAGGATGTCAGTCTTGCTGTCAATCAGACAGAGACGGTTGGTAGTACACCTAATGCAAATGGCAATGAGGCTATCTGAAATGAGGGAGGGACAAGAGGTGACCAAGGGCAGCCAGGAAATGAGTTAGTTGTCATCAGCATAGCACCAGAACTGGTATAAAAAAATATAATGCAGTAGTTAAGAGCTGCCAGGTTCTCTTTGTGATTTGAGGCCGAATGTTCAGACCCCTGGTGAACAACACAGGTGGAGAGGGAGATTGAGGCAGCGTGTTGCGGATGTCACACTATCCGCAACACGCTGCCAGTGGACCCAACGCTGGTGATGTGTTGTATTGCACTGTGGGCCCACAAGCATATCGCGTTGGTGTTCTGACACGTAGCCCACAAGGAAGTCCAGCTCCTGATTGCAGAAAGGCTTCTTCCTTGATGTGCTGGAGGCCAGGGCCGTGTCTGGGGTTCCAGCCTCTTGTGCAGGAGCACGCTTCCTCCTTTTGGACGGTGGTACTGACCCTGAAGGGGCAATGTGGCCCTGTTCAGCGGGGGCATTGGCGCTGGTGGACTGGACCAATGCAGTGGGTGTTGGTATGAGGACAGAAGGTCTTGCTCGGGTCTGAGTCACTGCCGGGGTAGTGTTGGCTGCATCTGCACATGCAGTTACCACCACCCAACTGCTTGGGGCAGCATATGTCAGTACTGCCCCAGATATGTGTGCCACAGACACAGCCACAGTGGACGCACATGAGCCCACCTTCCGGACAAGATGGAAATCGTCCTGGGAGTCCGCCTCACACAACGAAACATGCGCTGCCTGACCCAGAGCCCGGGTGGAGGTGTCCACAGCTGCACCTGCAGCTACCACCACCGGTGGGCCTGTGACAGCAGAAGTAGATTGCTGTTGGATGATATTGGCGCCAGGTTGAGATGCAACAGCTGCATCACCAGGAAACACAGGGGGTGGTGGCATGTCTGCACCAGCACATGGCTTTGCATCCTGTCCCAGAGGGGCACCCCTGCCTCTTCCACCCCTGTAGCCAACCTGGGCACCCTGAACTCCCCGTCCTCCCTGGTCTCCGCGCCCACGTACCTGACCATGTCCAGCCCTTGGAGGATGGCCAACTTTGCCACCCTTAGCCTTTGGTGGCTTCCCAACCATTGCACCGATGGAAAATGGGCTATGGGAGGTTCACTGAACAATTGTCCTGGCAAATTGGCTATAAGGGGGCAGGGTACTTGATGGTATGGGTACCCAAGTGCCCCTGCGAGGCTGTCTGCGACCCCTGGGGAGAAATGACGGGTCACGTAACGCTTAGGCACCCCCTGAAGAAAAAAAAAATCAAAAGTTAAAATTAAATTATGCTCACCAAATTAGAAAAAAAAAAGATTGTGCCTGCAACCCCGTTTGCCCACGTGCGTGAATATTACCTCCAGCTGTACAGTGTGGCACCCAGGAACACAAAAAACACATACACATGGAACACGCGGGATACAATGACCTCTAAACAGTACACATGCACAGGGGGTACCACAGTGGGCAAAAAGCGTATGCGACTTACCATCTGCCTTGCATGGAAAAAATAAAAAACACACGCGCTTGTGCGCGTAGGCAACACCCCACCAAAAGAAGAGGTACGGGCTTCAGACGCTTTGAAGTAATCGGGTGTGATTCCAGCAGAGTAAACACACGCGTCGGTCTCCATGCACAGCACGTACAGTGTTTTGCTGGCCCGCACTCACCTTTAACCCGTGCATAGAGCAACACCTGCGTGCGCAACGTCACAGACGCACTTACGCGCCAAGGGCCTTTCCTCGAATTACACGCATTAACATGCAGACATGTTAATGCAGACACGTGCTGAATCACTATGCATCCATCACAGGGAAACGCCCACGCATGTAACGTTACAGACGCACCTACGCACTAAGGGCTTTTCCGCGAATTACACGCTGACGTGCAGTGTTTTCATATGCCAAATCCCTCAGTATCAAGCTGGCCACGCAACAACACACGGAAGACCACGCTCCTGCCCAGAATGCCATTTTCCTGCCCCCAAGGTCCCCAAGCATGTTCCCACCTGCCATCTACTGCTGCCTGCCTGCCTGCTGCCCACATGCCCTGCTGTTTGGTGCCTGCACGTCAGCCATCTGCAGGGGTGCAGTTGCTGTGACCACCCCTGCTGGAACAGAAGACTCCTGACTGGGATACCATCGCTCCACAGCCCAGCCCCAGGACCCAGTTGCCCACCCACACCTGCCTCGAGGGTTGCCATGTCAGACACAACACCATCTGGCACCAGTGGCAACCCTCCAGCAGAGAGGCAGAGGGCTACCGGCTTCAGTGCCAATGAAGTTGGTATCCTGGTGGCGCAAGTCCTGGGGCAGTATGATGCCCTCTTTGGAAGTTTGCGCGTCAACAATGAAGGACCGATGAGGATCTGGATGGACATCGTGACTGCCATCAACGTGGAGGGGGTGGCAGTCCACAACATTCAACATGTCCGGAAGTGCTGGGAGGACCCAACAACTAGATGAGGGTCCTGGAACATATACGCCCAGCGCTCCACCTCCAAGTCCTTGAGAGGCAGACCCGTCTGTAGTCGAGCGGTAAGTGTACATGCGTACTGATTGGACACAGTGCATGTTGAGGTGTTGCAGGAGTGTGCAGGTTGCACATATGTCTTTGTAGGGCCATGTATGGATGTGTATGTACAGGGACATGAGCCTGCCGCATGTGAGTCCTCTCATGTGTGAGACACGTCGATGATGTATGCGTTGGTAAGCATGCTGGCCAAATGCAGGACTGGGTGCACACAGTTTTAATTTTCTGTGTATGTACTGTGGCATGGCTGTGGTGTCACACATGGATGCTGCTTCCACCTGCATGTATCTGCACTATGTACATTTGCATGTGTGTGTATTTGACAAGTGTGCAACTCTGATACACCATGGATGCATGTGACACTGACATGTAGGAGGCTGATTGCCAGATGTGACATGGATGGCGATGTTATCAGTGCAACAGGTGGTGTAGATGTACAGATGCATGTCTGTCTGGTGGCGTGTGTGCATGTGTTCTGCACTCCCCGTGTTGCACGTGACGTCAGGCTCACCTTCGGCTGATCATGCTGTTGTTTGTGTATGGATGGTGCGGGCTGGTGCAACATTCCTGTTTATTTGCTCATGTGTGTGAGTTGAAATGACGTGTGTTGAGGAGTGTGATGCCATGTGTAAAGTTTGACACTCCCACTCATGTACAACTAACATGTGTGTATCAGACCATTGTACAGTGCCCTGATGCCTGTGTTCTATCTCTCCCTGTCTGCAGCGTCAATTGATGAAGAGGGCGGAGACGGTGCTGTGGAACAAAGCAGCAGGGATCGCACCGCCAGCCCGAGACGCAAGGCCCGGCCCTCCTCCCATGTTGTCATCTCGTCAGGGAGTGAGGAGTCTGGTGCCACGTCCATGGCCGCAGCTGCCGAGGGTAGGCCCAAGAGGCGGAGGTCGGAGGTGGACTCCTCGGCAGCAGAAGGGGCAGCTGAGACCCCACAGGGTCTGATGGAGGAAGATGGCACAGAGTCATCCAGGTTGGGTGGGGGTTTGGTTGAGGAGGAGGCAGTGGAAGGGACACACACAGGGTCTGGAGGGGGGATTCCACTGGTGCTGGTGGTGCAGTCCAGGGGCAGGGACAGGAGGAAGCACAGGCTGCCGCGGAGGTGCCTGTGTGTAATCCTGTCCCCGATCCTGTGACTGCATCATCCCGCACCAGCAGGGATGCCTACTTCCAGACCCATTCTCAGAGAAGGGATGAGTGCACACCAACTGGCCCTCTTCTCACTGCAGACGTGGCAATCCGGGACCAGGTTGAGCCTGTCCTGGCTGGGGTGGCGTTGCGTCAACGGGGCATGCAAGATGACCTGCAGTGTTTTCATGAAGACACTGCATGTCATCTCGGATGCCTCTTTGACCGCATCGACCTACTAGGCCGGGTCACCAGTGATGGATTCCTCCATGTGCTGGACCTTGTACCAACCCCCTCCTCACGTGAACCCCCTATGCGCCAGTCGTCCTCCTTGCCATCTTCTGGCCCATGTATCACCTGGGTACCCTGCGGAGCTGCCTCTGACCCAGCAGCCAGGCTGGTGGAGGACACATCCCTGCCACAGTCGGGAGTCGGAGGTCCAGCAGGGATGGCCACACCAACAACTGCACCCCAGCAGGAGGACGACATGCAGGCATCAAGAGGCAGGGCACAGCAGCAGCAGACTCAAGGTGGGAGCAATGATGGCTCGGGGCGATCAACATCAGAGTGGCAGGCATCAGCCGGAGGGCAGGAGGACCCTGGATTGGGAGTGTCTTCAGTGTGGCAGCAGTTGGGCCAGCACATAGATGCGGAGCGGCGGCAGGCGGAAGAGGCACGGCTCACTATGGTCAGGGCGGAGAACTCCATGAGCAGAGTGCTGAGGCGGGCCGACTGCCTCGAGGCAATCGCAGGGAGTTGGAGGTGGACATGGTGTTATCCCTGCAAAACCTCGCGGCCATGGAACAGGCCCGCCTCGATGATGCCCTGGCCCGGGAAATCGACAAGTGAGCTGTAGGACTTTCCCGCCACCATTGTATATAGTTAGTTAGTGTTAGGTTTCATTTATGTTTTTGTTTCATTTGGGGTGCTTGGACTATGCCCCACCTTTTTGTAGATAGTTCTTTTTTAGGTAGTCTTTTTTGTAGGTTTCATTTCAATAGTTGGGCTCATGGACCCTGCATTTGTTATTTGTATATAGTTGAACTGTGGATTTATCATCATTTTTTTTTTTATTTCACCATTGAGCAATTGATTTTACTTATTCCTTTCCCTTTGGATTTTCTTTGTTGGACAGAGACTTTGGACACATTTTCATTTGGATTTATTTGGATTCTGATTGCATATTTTGTTTTCATTTTGGGACATGCTGCATTTTATTTCTTATTTCCATTATTGTGTGTTTTCATTTAATTCCATTCATTTTGTGTTCAATACATTTTTGTTTCATACTTCAATGTGTGGTATTCTCTCATTGGTTTCATGCATGTCACGATGTGGGTTTTCACATTCACTGGCACCCATTGTGTGTGTGTGATGGACATGTGTTGATGTACTTACTTGCCATTTGGGTCGTATCATGTAATGGGCTTTTCAATGTGGGGTGGATGGACTACTTGGTTGGGTCTTTGGCCAGGGGTGACATGCGGTGGGATTTGGGTGGCCATAAGGCCCATGATTGTGGATCATGATAACGTGTTGGGGGCATGAGTCGGGGCCTGCTGGCAGTTGACCGTCACTGCTGGGTGGGTGGTGGTCCAGGGGGACATGAGTCGGGCCTGCTGGCAGGTGCCCGTCACTGCTGGGTGGGTGGGGGTGCAGGGGGACATGAGTCGGTGCTCACTAGTGCATGGTGACATGTGGGCTGGCTAGGGGGCATGCCCAGGGTGGATGGGTTACCTGCGGGGCATGGCCACGATGGATGGGCTGCCTGCAGGGCATGGCCAGGGGTGCAGGGTATTCCCCTGTGGTGTGGGCTGCCTGCAGGGCCTGGGGAGGGGGGACAGGGCACATCTTGGAGGACCCACACTGCCAATTTGCGTGTGAAACTCCCCAGGTCCCCCTCAGAAATACACGTACCCCTCTCAACCAGCGAAATCGCGTGTGAAATTCCCTGTGCATCCCTCAGAATACACGTACCCCGCCCGACCAGCGAAATTCCATGTGTAACTCCCCGCACACCCCCAGAAATACACGTACCCCACTCGCGCTTGCGAAATCGCATGTAAAACTCCCCGTGCACCCCTCAGAATACATGTACCCTGCTCGACCAGCAAAATCGCGTGTGTAACTCCGCACACACCCCCAGAAATACACATACCCCACTCGCGCTAGCGAAATCGCGTGTAAAACTCCCTGCGCACCCCTCAGAAAACACGTACCCCGCTCGACCAGCAAAATTGCGTGTGTAACTCCCCGTAGTGGGGTACGTGTATTCTGAGGGGTGCGCCGGGAGTTTGCCATGCAATTTCATGGTTGGGGGGCTGTATGCTGGTCCACTAACCTTTGCACAATGTACTGGATTTGTGCGCTGTTCATGGCGCACGGGGCGGGGTTGGGGTGTAACTGGCGCTACTGCAGGGTCGCTGCGCCACGGCTCATTTTGGATGTTAAAATCCATGTATACGCTGTGCGCTGAAATGGTTTTTAGCACACGCGGCTGGTGCAGACTGCCGCACGTGCACACTGTGCGCCAGCCACGTGCACCACTTGTGCGCCAAATTCTATGAATTACCCCCATAATGTCATTCAATAAATATCAATTAGCTAGTTAAGGGCATTTCAAATATAAAACGATGGCTTGTAAACAAAATAAGTCACTGAAACTATCACAAATGGATATTTTGTAGAATTACAAAGATAATCTGCACGGCACACATACTTCCTACTAATGTTATTCAGAAGTGTCTTTAAATTACATTGGGAAATTAAATTAAAAGTGTCAAATTGTTTCTCCATACATTTAACAGATTCTGTTGGACTTCAAGAAGTAATAAGTCGCCAAAGGAAGGGCGCTTAAACAAAGCTTAAAGTAATGCTGTCCATATAAATCAAGAGGACATGACATATGGCTTCCTAAACACCTTCCAATAACGAGAAGGGGCAGCAATTGGCAGGGGACTCTCTTCGTCCCATGTTTGTTTTGCAGGAGGATCTCTGCAGCATTCCAGGACATAGCTGCCTGCCGGCATAATTTGACTCCGTTAAAAAGCAAACCCAAATATGGGGCGGATATGTTTAATTCATTATCAAAAATTACTATTGTCATTTTTTTCTGATTTTTGCTGCCACCACACCATCCAAAGTCATAAATAATGCCTGATAATAACTACATTCTTTGGAATACAATTTCTTATAATTATTGAACCATTCAGCCTCAGTTCGATTTCTATGTTTCTATTTCTATATGTTTTCTAGAGCGCCAAAGCCCATAGGCATCCATGCGATACATAGAACAAGGACAGACAAGCAAGACAGAAAACACAAATTCTAGTTTTCAAGAGTTTCCTGATTGTCAGATGATTTTCTTCCTTCCGTAGAGAATCTGGGAGCTCATTCCAAGCCTGTGCAATCAAGATGGGAAAAGACCAACCATTCCCGCGGACTCTCTTAAACCGATGAACCTTTAAACTGCGAGCACCAGGTGATCTCAAGCTTCTGCCTGGTTTGTAGAACTCCAATTGCTCCTTCAAATTGTACGGTGCAGTCCCAAATAGACACTTGTGGCCCATCGTGAGTGTCTTAAATTGAACTCTGGCTGCCACAGGGAACCACATGAAGCTCCCTGCGGCCCTTAGATGCTGGGTCTCTGCATGCAATGTTGTACATTATGGTACAGCATCATTTTGAAGCTTCTGAAGCCTGTTCATCCTTTCTTTGCTTGCTACTCCTAGCAAATAATTACAATAGTCGAGCCACGATAGAATGATAGCTCGGACCAGCTTTCCACGATTTTTCATTGAGACCAACGGGCAAATCTGTCTCAGGACTCTTAGGTAGTAAGTTCTTGACTATATAGTTAACATGGGCGTCTGCGTTAAGCGTGGCTTCCATGTAGGTGCCAAGGGTTTTAACCTTACTGGCCGCAGGTACATGGCCTCCATCAGTGTATAAGCTTACATATTGCTGGCCCAGGCCATCACAGGCATGAATCGACCCATACACCATAAGCTTAATTTTACTAGCATTTAACCAAAGCCAGTTAGAGGACATCCAGCCTTTAATGAACATGTATATTTCACTTAGCTTTTCTTGATTGGCTTTGTGATCCCCACTGAGCTCCATGGAGAGCTGAAAGTCATCTGCTCGATTAGCAAAGAATAATCCCAATTTCCTCACACAATGGTTGGATCTAAATATTGAAAATAGATGGGGATAGACAGGCCCCCTGTGGGAGACCACATAGAATTGGCTCAGAATCGGAGGAAGCATCTCCCCAGTAGATGCTGCAGTTTCGGCCACAGAGGAATGATTCCATCCATGTTGCAGCTTCCTTTGAGAAACCACCAATATCAATCAATCTTTGCAGCAGCCTTTTATGGTCAAGGAGGTCAAAAAACTGCTGATATATCTACGAGAATCAGCAGTCCCGAACCACTCTTTTCCAAGGCTGAAAACATATAGGTTTGGAGGTCTAATAAGGCATTTTCGGCCTCATGGGCACATTGAAAGCCGGACTGATTCTTGTGGAGAAGGCCTGTGGCTTGCACATGAGACTGGATTTGCATAGTGGCCACGTTTTTGATTTTCTTAAGAAAAAAAGGAGTATTCGTAATAGTCCTAAGGTTAGAGGGCTCCTTAAGATTCAGCCCTTGTTTCTTCAGGAGAGCAGTGACCATCACATCTTTAATAAACATGGCCACCAAACAATGTACGAAGGAAGCATTAATAAATCCTCGAAGAAATGGTGGGAATAGATTGTGGTGCTCAAGCATAAGTTTAGAAGATAACAGATCTCAAGGACAACTAGTGGGGTGCATATCACCCAGCAATTCAACAACCTCTTTGTCCGCAACTGTAGAGATGTAAAACGGGGGTGAGAGGCATTGTGTTTTTTGTTCCTTTCCTCCATTAGTGTCTGAGGTGTCCCAAGTGTTTAATTTGACCCATCCTTGCATATTCTAGCATGTGCTGATCTGATTTTATCTGCAAATGCTTTTTTCACCCTAATAGAATATTATTATCTGTATTAATACAGCTCTCTGCATTGTTGAAAGAAATTAACATTTTCCAATAGCCCCTGCTTCTAGTGGTGATCACTTTAAAAAAGGAACACCACCTGATAATTCTCTGCAAGGAGGGTTATATTGGCTTTATTTAGGTCCTTATACTCCCTCCTCAGGTCACAAGGGTAATCCCTATTGTGCCCCTGCAGATTCTTAAGTGAATTTAAAAGTAGTCTTTGTGCATTTCTAAATTTGGCATCAAACCAAATATCTTTTTTTTTAAGTTCATTATCCCTTATGTGAGCAAGAAGAAGATGTGTGTCAATTTCTGGCATAATGGTATCAATATCCAGAGAATTCTTCCTTCAAATATATTTCCTTTTAAAAGGGGGCATTAAAATAGATACATTAACACCAAATGACATTAGATTTCCTTTGCTAATTCTTTTTTTTATATTCCATTTGTCTAGCATTCTTAAACAAAGTATTGCACAAAGTGAAAGGTGCTCTTTTTCGTATCTCATTGATACTTCAAATTTCTTAACACTGAGCAATTGCTTTAAATTAATGAATAGGTAATCAATATGGCTCACTCTGATGCCACCTATAAAAATGAGTTCTGCAGGTCTCCTACCAACTATACCACCATTGCAGGATTCACAGCCTGCCTTGCACCAAAACATACCACTGTAGGAAGCATAAATGGATTATCCTGTGGGCTTTGTCGTATCTAGATCTGAGATCACCCAAGAAAAGTCATCCCTCGTTAAGAGGTCAGTTAAAATATCCTGTGTTTGGAAATATAGATTAAAACCTTCCAAACAATTGTAATGCACCTGCAGTTGAATCCCATTTCCAGTAATTGCTCTACTTGGCATAGAGTAGCTATTCCTTCTGGTCTATATGGTCTACTATAACTTTCAGTAATGTAATCCTAAATGTACTATTAAAGTCAACATAAAACCATGTCACATTGGGTTACCAGTATGCAAGATATCCACTTATGCTTTTAATTTGATAGTCACCCTGGTAAGCGGGCCCCTACTCAGACTACCACCCAGTCTAGTGAATACAGGTACTGGTGAATTTGCATAACCTTCTAGATTGACCTTGTCAGCTGCCCGTGTCTGCTGAAAGCAAACAATATTGTGTGGCCTAATGTAATCCCACCAGTCGTGAACAACTAGATGTTCGCTAATACTTGCAATATTCCAGAAGATAAAGAAAATAGCTTCCCTCTTTATGTTACGAGTTGGAATCATAGAGTCAGCCATTCCTGCTATGAAAAATACTAGGTTTTCTAAGCCTATCCCATCAGTGCATTTCATCCTCTTTGGAGACAACAAACGTCTGCTGGTGACTTCACACCTGTTATACAGACCGTTATGTACTCCGATCTTTAGCGTTATCAATGCCATTATTGTTACCACTTGTGCAGGTCCTCATGTCTACAATCTCTCTCCTACGGAATGTGGGTGAGGGGGTTGGGCTTTTTCTTGAATATCGGACTCTTTAGGTGGAAGCATTCTAAACCCAATATCTTCTTCCAGATATTTTCCCAAACAATCTAACACAGAGGTAATCATAGTATGGGCGTCTGGGAATATTGATACATGAACATTTTAAGATGGTGACACAAATAACAGCCCAACAGCCTTTTCTATGTTGAGTCCAAAGTATGAATTTGTTTTTCAAGACTCCGTCCACTTCTATAACTCTGTTGCTCAACTTGGATATATTCACCATGTAGACCACATCCCTTCTTGCTCTATTTGGCCCTCATTATATTTATTAGTAATGATATCAACGACAAGCACCCTGCCTCCAGGGTGTCTCTGGAGGTACTTTTCCACATTCACTGAAGTCGCTATATGGTTCTCTGTAAAGGATACTGTTGGATTTTATGTGCTACTCATTTAGCAATTGCTAAAATGTGGGAGGCCCTCAGCTGAGAAGAAACATGGCCAAAGATATGCTCTTTGGGATGTGTCCCACCAAGGTGGGTCTGGAACCACGTTTTAGCTCACAGTCCCTTTCACAGACAAGAACTTTCATTTGCATATCAGTCTGGCTCCACCCAAAAGGACAGTCCAGCTTCTACAAGGGTGCAATGAGCAGCCACAGACACATTTGTTTTCTGCCTTGTTGGGCATCATCAATGAGGTGAATCTGTGCCTCTCTAAGCATTGTGAGCAAGGGGTACATTTTTTAATTACCCATAGTTTTTCAAAATGTACAAAAATGTGGGAGCCTCTTCACTCGGTATGAATGAGGCTAAATAATTTCCTCTTTGGGATGGTTCCCCACAACACCACTTACAAGGGCCAGTTTGGCTTCCACAGACCCAGTATTGCTACTGTAAAATACTGCATTGTCGGCATGCTTTACAGTAAAGTTTAGGTTGTGTATCTAAATCTCAAAGTATCAAATCAATTTCATTTTGTTGTGGAAGATGTATCATATTGAAGAGTGAACACTTTTGAAAATGTGCGTGATCACACTGCCAAGTGATTTTGAGGGCACACTTAGTTCTGTGGCCTGCTGGTTGTATTAAGCTGTGCATTTGGTGCTCAGCCTATGAGCTGGTCCCATACTTTTATCACCATGCTGCCAGCTACCCGGAAAATGAGATTGCTGAAAACTACAACATTCCACTAGTTTGCCCAGTTCTTTGCCTGCTACGCCAGCCACTATGCAAGGGCCTCATCACGAGTTTGGCAGCAACCCTTAAATGGGGTGGTAGCGCTATTACCGCCACATTTAAGGGTCCATCAGATCATGGCCTTGGCAGATTTTCCCCCAGGTCTGAACTGGGGGGAAATCCATGCCAAATTTGCCGATTTTCGGTGCTATTACTGCTGGCGAGAAATCTGCCGGTGGTAATAGCGCA
Source organism: Ambystoma mexicanum (assembly GCF_040938575.1). Classification (NCBI taxonomy): domain Eukaryota; kingdom Metazoa; phylum Chordata; class Amphibia; order Caudata; family Ambystomatidae; genus Ambystoma; species Ambystoma mexicanum. Next base: position 182,702,386 of record NC_090938.1, read on the forward strand.
AATTTTCCCCATTGGGCCCAATGGGAATGAGGAATTCCTGAATGGGCCCAATGGAGAATGGGCACTAACCGTTTTGCCAAACCGGTGATCCGGCGCTAATAGCACCGGGGGTTTGGGCTTAGGGCTAATAGCGCCAGCGTTACCACCCAACTAGGGTTTGCAAAGTCTACTCGCCCACTCCCATAGCCAAAAAAATTGTATGTAGGGCACGTACTATTTCCGGGGATGTTTGAAACTTTTATTTGACATTTACTTTGTTTGCAGTAAATGTCAAATAGAAATTTCACTGTGCATGGCTGGCCTCTGGGTGGCAGCAATGTGCCAATCATAAAGTGGTTTTGTGCTGACGTGTATCATTTTACAGAGAGCCCCTTTATATTTGTCTTCATCTGTTGCCATGTGTGAAGTGCATTTCTCTTAGGTCGAGTAAGTAACCTAAGTTCTTCGACCTGCAGGTCTACCAGAATTCTCAAGAATTTGCATTGCCTTACTCATCATTAATGTTGAACTTCAGTGGTACACAAAATATATCTCTATTGTTGCTAATTTTATTTCTTGAGTACAAATAACTTCTGGTGACATTGAGAATATTAGTACGACATTCCAAATCAAATGGGTTTGTTTGCTAATCAAGAAAATGTTAATTAACATAATCTGCTAATCAACCTTTGAAAACTAATGTATGCCTTAAAAGACCCACAAGGAAATGGTTGGCACCAGATGCGTTTTGATCAATGCACGCTTAATCGCCAAACATGCTTTCTGGCATTTTGGATCCCCGCTCAATGGACAAAATAGACCTACTCTTCATCACCGAGCCATGCTCCCTGAGGATCTGTTGGCACTTATTCATGAAAGCATCCTGCAAGCCTATACGATCAAATGTGCAAATCTTGCCAATAGGAGAGGAGGGTGAGATCACTAGCCCATAGAGATTTTTTCAAAGTCTCACTGCCTACTATCGACAATATCCCAGATGGTGGTTCGCTCTCCCTTATCTGCTCAGTCTCCAATAACTCATTACAGAGCTTCCTTCTTATCTACAGACCACCACTCTATAGCCCGACTTTGGCTTGAAAAATAGCATTGGTGGTCGCAAACCTATCGTTGGATTGCCTATAGCTCACATTTCTTGGAAATGTCAACATATGGCTCAAACAATAAGACAGTCCCACCAGAAGGTTGTTTACATTAACCGATTCACATCTCAAACAAATGGTTAAGGGCCACGCCCACGTATGTGGTCACAGGTTTTATAGGTGCAAGTGTAAACTACTGCTGCAGGTTTCAATGTGTGATTACTATGCAGAACAAGGCTTTTGCCATTTGACACTACTGCAAGAAATTCCCCAGAGACTCGTGATCAAGAGCTGCCTTGCCTGTAGTGGAAGACATTGTGGTGACAGGGATCATGCAGCTTGAACAGTGAATCAGAAAGAGCATCACCAGAGCCACAATATCCGGGCACACTCCTACAGGGAAGAAAGGTGCCAGGCCCAACACATAAAATCACAAGAATATGGGATGCCGAGAGGCAAGCGCCCCCACCGACCAGGTCATTGCAGAAAAAGACACAAATGCTGGACATTTCCCCTGCCTGGAAGTGATGAATTAGGAGGAGAAAGGCTGCAACCAGGGGACAGTGCTTCAAGGCCATACCATTGTCCAAGTAGCACTCTACAAATGGCACATATGATTAAGAGGATGATAGCAGAACTATAAACCAAGAATCCATATCCCCTTTGTAGATTTTCTTGAAGAACTAACAGTTGATCAGGATCTCTGATCCCAAGGTTCTATTTGAAGTGACTTAAGAACATCTATTTGTGGTCATTTGTAACAGAAATAAGAGCAGATCATGCCTTTCACTTTGGGTACTGTCAGAAATTAATACATGTTTGCTGTCAGACCAGCAGGCACCTTGCAGCTGTATCCTTATGAGAATTCAACACATCACAGGCCCCATGTGAATGTGGTACTTGGAAATGAGCCCTGGGCCTGACACAATGTTGACCCAGGCTTTGAAAACATTGCACCTCCTTTTGACCTCCATCACTCACACGTAACACGGTCTCAGTCATGCTCAACCACGCTCTGCACACACCTCTGCAATGCTTTGAGATCTTTACAGAGCCTGCCAGTCTCCAGATATGCTCATCTGCATATACAGAGCTGCAGAAATGTTTTGACATCCTCGACCATGCCATATACAGTCTTTGTCAAACTCATTCCCTGTTCTGCCCCTCGGCCTACACTTGCCCGCCTAGAGGCATGCGCTTCTCAGCCCATCGCACTTATGCTGTTCCTCTTAGCCATGCTCTATACACCCCTTGCTATTGGTGATCATAATCTGCCATTCTAGCACCCAAACGTTCAAGGTAGCCTCTGCATAAACTCAACCACACATGGCACACATCAATCAACCACCAGGACACATAGCCATGCTTCATATACCCTCAGCCATGTCCAGCAATTCACTGCACCTTCAACTGAGCCACCCATCCACTGTACACCTTCAATCATCATGCTACCCACTCACTTTAAAATGATGCCATCAGAAACAACTTAGAAACTGGTCAACATTCATTATTTCCTTGAACACAGAGGTTTCTTGATGTATTGGGCTGCTGTCATCACGTATCTCCTCAAAGCTTGTCAGACCTAGTGTCTCTATTTCTTCTCAGAAAGGAAACGTGTTAAATTGTTATCTCTGAATGTTCGATTCTGGTAACTCTAATTGTGGGCCTTTTTATTCCTTCATTGCCCCTTAGTGCTACAGAGTTACTCGTCGTACGAGAGGATAGCTCAGGGGCAACGCGTTTGTCTTGGAAGCAAGACAACACATAGCAACACAGGCTCGAATCCCAATTCAGCTCTTAAAAACCGGTCTCCCGTGTGCTTAGAAACCGGTCTCCTTATTCAGCGCTTTATAAAAGAACAATTATAATTAGCACTAGTCTTAGAGAAAAGCGATACCAGCAATCAACTATTCCTTCTCCTTTGTGCTATGACACAATTACTGACATATTAGTCCCACTCTATGGCCCTCTTTTGAATTTGTCTTCAAGAATTCAACCCTTTTTATCTCTATGTTTTATAGCAACTGAACTACAGCTCCCATGAAGCACTTGTTCCCAGATGGATTTGGCTTTGCCAGCATGCCTGTTCTATAGTTTTGAAATGTCAGAAGCACTGCTTGCCGTTTGCATCTCTTCATTAGTTAAATTTTTTCGTCAACGCTACTGTGTTGAACTGTTTATCAGAATCACAATGACCAATATGCAATAATTCTCAATCGTTTGGTTTGGTCAGAGCTGCAGCTCAATGGGGGTCATTACGAGTTGAGCGGTAAGGGTTAACGGTCACTGGTAATGATGTCGGTGCCGATAAACCCTTACCGCCCTATTCCGAGGTCCCTTAGCGGGTCCCAGCCTGTTATTAGCGCCTTCCCCATTTCCATTGAGCCCTATGGGGGCTCAAATGGGAATGGGAAATGGCCAACTGAATGGGGACTTACCGGGTCTGCATAGGTCAGAATGTCCCGGTAAGTCCCCATTCAGGCAGACCGGACCCGGACCCCGGTTGAATAGAGCCATGGCTACCTCCAAACTCATAAGGGCCCCCATCTGTATAGAGCTGTCCATTGCTGGGGAGGCCTAAAAGCTGACTGGGTCCCATGGTGGAGAGCTGCGGTCCATCCTTGAGAGTGGAGTCACCAGACGCCTGACTTGTCCTTTCAGATGGTCCTGACATGCAGCTGGCTTTCCAGAATTTTAAACAGAGGATTTCTATGTAAGTAGAACTGAACCCTTTTCAACCAAAAGGAGTGGAAACTGCTGGCCTTTCCCTTTATAGCAGGGTGTGCGGGCAAAATGGTGTAGATCCTTAGCACAGTTAACTAAAACATTATTCATGTAATTAATTTCTGTTGGCAGAACACCACAGGGTGATTTGTGTTAATTTATTTTAAAATTCATTTATTGGCATTTGTTATAGGTACAACAGCAGTGTGACAAAAGTTGCCACCTGCGGCATGATATTTGCATATCAATGTGAAACCAGTCACCAATACTTAATCATACAAAACTTTAACATACAACTTTCGTAACAAACAATGTTTAACATTAACAATAATTGTCTCCTTGTGGTTAATGAGAAGTTCAGCGTGGGCGGATTAGTAGGGGGGTGAGGTGGGGAGCGTCAGGGCCGGGAGGGGGGAGGAGTACGAGTATGAGGGATAAGTTCTGCTTCTGACAATTGTCTGTGTAGATGACTTTGTGGCGGCCGGATCGGGTGACATGGGGGTGAGGTGTTCATGGGGGCTTTTCGTCATTGGAGGGGTGAAACAGTGCCCATGTCAAAGCCTTTCAATCGTCCAGTGCCTGGCTTGCATATTCTGGGGATTTAGCAACACTGTCTTCCCAGGCAGAAGTTTCCGTCCCGACCCATCATTCCAGTTCACTATATCATGCTTGAAATCGTGGGCCACCTGGCCGCTTTCATGCCATTGCAATGGTCCTCTTGGTCAGGATGCATGCCATGTCCATAAGTTTTACGGTGTGTTTGATTTTAGCTAATCTGGGGTAAGTCCCCAGGAGGCACTCCCTGGGGGTCCATTCATACCTGGTCATGCCTGCCCTTCTGCAAGTTTGCTCTACCTCGGCCCAGAGCTGCTGGGTCTTGGTGCATTCCCAGGACATGTGCCATAAATCCGCTTTCTTTCTGTTGCACCATGGGCAGTTGTGATGGGGTTGCTTGCTGAACTTTGCTCTTCTATTCGGTGTTAAATAGGAGCGGTACAGTACGTTTAGTTGAATTAATCTGAATCTGGAGTTCCTGGATACCTCCCTGGGGACTGCCAGAGCTCTCTCCCATTCTCCGTCAGTCATTTCTCGCCCCAGGTCCCCGTCCCATTTAAGTTTCAGTTCAGGGCCACGCAGGTTGGGCCTGTCTGTTAGGTGGCTGTATATTTGAGACACTGGTCTCCAGCCCCCTCCCAAATTATTATTTATTTATTTATTTATTTATTTATTTATTTATTTATTTATTTATTTATTTATTTATTCACATTTGTTAAGCGCACATCAGACCGAAGGCATTGTGGCTCTGGTTACAGTGTTTCTTAAACTTAGTTACACACAGTTGTACCCTTGGTTACATTGGGCAATGGTTATGCTTAAGCATATGTACATAGAGAACACAGTGGTTATGCTTAAGTATATGTACATAGAGAACACAGAGGTGGTCAGGTGCACAAGTTAGTTGAAGAGAGCAGTTTTAAGTTGTTTCCAAAAGGAGAGGAGGGATGATTCTGCTCTGAGGTTGGTGGGCAGTGCGTTCCAAAGCTTAGGTGCCAGGTATGGGAAGCCTATACCTCCTGCCTTGGATCTATTGAAGCGTGGTATGGTGAGACGGTTGGCGTATGTGGATCTGGTTGGTCTTGTGGATTGGGATCTAGACAGTGTGTCAGCTAGGTAGGATGGTGCTGTGAGGTTGATGCATTTATGCGTTGTGGTGAGGATTTTGAAAGCAATCCTATTCTTGACTGGGAGCCAATGGACGGCTTTCCTGGCTAGGGTGATGTGCTCTCTTTTAGGTATGCTGAGTGCTGCTCTAAGAGCATTATTTTGGGTGCTTTGGAGCCTTGCTAGGTTGTTCTTGGAGGTGCCGGCTAGGAGCGCGTTGCAGTAGTCCAGTTTGGCTCCATTTGTGGCTCTTGCGATGGACAGGCAGTTTTCTTTTGTTAGGAACGGTTTTATAGCATTGATGAGTTTAGTGCTCAATGCCGATGACGAGACGATTGCGCTTACTTGTTTATCCATAGATAGGGTGGCATCTATGTGAACTCCTAGTGTTTTAATTGATGATAGGACTGGGATAGTGCAGTTGTCTGTGCTAAAGTTAGTGTAAAGTGGGTTAAAGTTGGCAAGGGTGGGCTTCTGGCCTAAGATGAGGATTTCAGTTTTGTCCCCATTCAAGCAGAGTCCGTTGGGGGCCATCCAGGCTTGTATGGTGGACTAGATTAGTTGGAGGGAGGTGGAGTCTTGATGATAGTTACCAGTCAGGGGCAGGAGTATCTGCGTGTCGTCAGCGTAGTTTATGTAAGTGATCCCCATAGCGTCCAGTTTGTCGAATAAGGGCTTAGTAAAGAGGTTGTATAGCGTAGGGGCCGTGCAGGAGCCTTGAGGAACCCCACAGTGGAAGATGGATGGCGCAGCATGAGCTATGTTGGAGAAGACTTTCATAGCTCTGCCTTGTAGGAAGGAAGTTACGCATGAGGCCACGTCCTTAGAAAAGTGTGCTGCTTGTGTTAGATGATTGGTGAGAGTGTTGTGATCTACTAGGTCAAATGCTGCTGATAGGTCGAGGAGGAGGAGGAGGGCAGGCTTGCCTTTGTCGAGGATGTTAGTAATTTCATTTTTTAGGTCTAGAAGGGCGGTGTCAGTTCTGTGTCCCTTACGGAATCCAGATTGCCTTTTGCCTAGAATTGCGTTGGATTCTAGGTAGTGTTGGATCTGTACATGTGCGGCTTTGTCAAGTAATTTTAGAAGGAATGGGACTGTGGTTATGGGGCGATAGTTGTTAGGGTTTGTGGGGTCAAGTGTGTTTTTTTTTAGGAGGGAGATCGCACCCAGGCCTCTTTGAGGGTGTCTGGGACTATGCCTGACCTAAATGATGCGTTGATGAACGCAGTGAGGAGAGGAGCGAGCTGCTCAGCACATTCTTTGATGATTTTTGGGGGGCATATGTCACCCTTACAGAGTGAGGGTTTGAGATGTTTGAGGATGTTGATGACCTCAGTTTTGGTGATTTCGGTGAAAGTGAACTTGGGTATGTTGTTGGCTTTGACACTATGTTTCATGTGTGCGTGTGAACTTTGCTTAGGTAAGGAGTTGTAGTGGTGTGATATCTTTTTTTGGAGGAGGTTTATTTTTTCTAGCATGGCTGTTTGTATGCCTGTGCACCAGGCCTCGTCCTTGATGATCTCGTCTGGGCAGGTGGGCGGTATGGTTAGTTCTTTAAAGATACAGAATAGCTCTTTAGATTGAAAGTTGGCCGCCGTGATGCGTTGGTTGTAGGCTTCGGATTTGGCTCAGAAGATGGCCTCTTTGTATTTTTTGGCTATGGTTTTGAATATATCTTTTGTGTTGTCGCAGGGATTATGTTGCCAGTTCTTGAGCGCTTGGCGTTTGTCTGTGCGCATTGCTTGGAGATCCTGTGAGAACCAAGAGTTGGGGTGGAAGGATTTTTTCTCTTTTTTGCTTTCTAAGGGGGCGGCAGTGTTGACTGCCCTTGTGATACAGTCTTTAAATATTTCAGCGAGTGTATTAGGGTCTGATGAGAAAGGGGGCTTTAGACAGGGCACGTTGAGCAGTGCACTGATATTAGCGGCTGTGAGTTTTTTGGCACTTCTGGCTAGAGTAGCCACAGCTTTGGTGGGCATTCTACTGCTTACAGTGCAGGGGATATCGAATAGGATGAGGTTGTGGTCTGTCCACGGGAGGCTGGTGTTGGCAGTGATTACTATGTCGCAGTTGTGGTCAGAGATCTAGTCTAGGGTGCGCCCTTTGGCGTGAGTGGGCGCTACGATTTTTTGGGAGAATCCTAGGTTGTGGAGGTCCTTGGCTAGAGATAGGGCAGCTTTGTCCTTGAGGTCGTTGAGTCCTAAATTTAAGTCTTCTAAGAGGAGTGACTTTGTGGATTTCTTAATGTTGTTTCCTACGAGGTGGTTAATTTGGCCTTGGAAGTTGGTGGAGGGGCCAGGTGGACGGTAGATAGTATGGATATTAATAGTACAGTTAGGTGATGGTGCTAGTTTGATAGAAAGGATGTCAACATTTCCGTCCTCTTGATGAGGTATGGTTCTAATGGGTAGGGTTTCCTTGTGTATAAGGGCAACCCCCCCTCCTCTTTTGGTCATTCTATCTTGTCTGATGATGGCATACCCTGTAGGTAGGGCTAGAGCAATGGCAGGGCCGGATGCTTTGTGAAGCCATGTCTCGGTAATGGCCAGTATGTCTAAGTTATTGGAGGTAAGTAGATCATGTACTTCTATGGCGTGGGCATTGAGGGATCTAATATTGAGGAGAGCGCAGTTGTATGGAGTATGGCCGGAGTTCTGAGGTCGCATGGTACGAAGATTTGGTGTGGTGGTATCGTTAATAGGGGCGCAGGGATTACTGCTGGGTATATTGATTGTAGACTTACTCCTGTGGTATGAGGTAGAGTTCCTTTGATAGTGTGGTGTACTAACTTTCGTGGTACGTGAGCTAACGCTGTAATTTCTGAGTGTTATGTGTGCAGTATTGGCCTGGTGTATGAAGGGGCTGTGCGGGCTCTGAGTCTGCCTAATATGAGGTTTGCGTCTGGTGTCAGTGCCTTGAGTTGTGGTAGAGGTGTGGGCGTGCGCATACGGTCCATTATAGTTGGGTGTCTCTGTGAATGTTGGCCGAGAGTGTGGTCTCTGTTGTGGCTGAGTAGTGTGGTCATGAGGGTTAGTAGCGCACATAATAGGCAGGTGTGGAGGTGCGAGGAGAACATACTGGGCGTGAGTTAGACACACGGGGCAAACTAACACAGTGGAGGCAGGCTAACACAGTGGAGGCAGGCAGTCACAATGGAGGCAGGCTAACACAGTGAAGGCAGGCAGTCACAATGGAGGCAGGCTAACGCAGTGGAGGCAGGCAGTCACAATGGAGGCAGGCTAACACAGTGAAGGCAGGCAGTCACAATGGAGGCAGGCTAACACAGTGGAGGCAGGCAGTCACAATGGAGGCAGGCTAACACAGTGGAGGCAGGCAGTCACAATGGAGGCAGGCTAACACAGTGAAGGCAGGCAGTCACAATGGAGGCAGGCTAACACAGTGGAGGCAGGCAGTCACAATGGAGGCAGGCTAACACAGTGGAGGCAGGCTATCTCGGTGCTGGCTAAGGCGATTCTATGCATTAACATTTGCAGCAGCGGTGGTGACTTACGATTGCTCTGTCTTCCGTGTGGTAGGAGTGTGCGCATTGTAGTCCATAGTTCTTAGCTCTAAGCACAGATTGAAGTTCATGGAGCAGCTTCAGTGATCTCAGATGGGATTCTTGCCACTTGTGCTCCAGGACTATGGCCAGATGGAAATGCGGGTGCGTGGTTGCACTAGATCGACAGTGGCGCCTCGATAGTGGATAAAGGATAAAATTGAGGTCCAGGACAGTTATGCAGAGGGGTAAAGATAGTTTAGGAGCCTTCTCATTTCAGAACTTTAGAGGGGCAGCGTCTGCGTCTGCGGCCCAGAGTGCTCAGAACAGGCGCAGGAACAGGCCTTTGTATGGCCTTCGTGTGGCCGCCGGCGTCCGTCTGCCGGCGGATGCAGAATTCAAATTAATGCGGGTTATCGAGGCTCAGCCTCGTTTTCATGCCGCGTTGCACCCAGCATACCAAGGTCAGGCAGGGTAGTGGGACAGGGTCAGGCAGGCCCCTGTATGCTGTGACTGTGATGCGGCACAGATCCGAGATCTGGATGCCACTTCTGGGAGAGGGAAAGGGCTCCTGCCCTCTTCTCTTGGCGTGTGCGTCGGAGTGGAGTCGCAGGCGCAGGAACAGGCCTTTGTATGGCCTTCGTGTGGCCACCGGCGTCCGCCTGCCGGCGGATGCGGAATTCAAATTAATGCGGGTTATCGATGCTCAGCCTCGTTTTAATGCCGCATCGCGCCCAGCATACAAAGTTCAGGCAGGGTAGTGGGACAGGGTCATGCAGGCCCCTGTATGCTGTGGCTGTGATGCGGCACGGATCCGAGATGTGGATGCCGCTTCTGGGAGGGGGAAAGGGCTCCTGCCCTCTTCCCTTGGCGTGTGCATCCGACTGGGGTCGCAGGCGCAGGAACAGCCCTTCGTATGGCCTTCGTGTGGCCGCCGGCGTCCGCCTCCCGGCGGATGCAGAATTCAAATTAATGCGGGTTATTGAGGCTCAGCCTCGTTTTCATGCCGCGTTGCGCCCGGCATACCAAGGTCAGGCAGGGTAGTGGGACAGGGTCAGGCAGGCCCCTGTATGCTGTGGCTGTGATGCGGCACGGATCTGAGATGTGGATGCCTCTTCTGGGAGGGGGAAAGGGCTCCTGCCCTCTTCCCTTGGTGTGTGCGTCGGAGTGGGGTCGCAGGCGCAGGAACAGGCCTTTCTATGGCCTTCGTGTGGCCGCCGGCGTCCGCCTGCCGGCGGATGCAGAATTCAAATTAATGCGGGTTATCGAGGCTCAGCTTCGTTTTCATGCCGCGTTGCGCCCGGCATACCAAGGTCAGGCAGGGTAGTGGGACAGGGTCAGGCAGGCCCCTGTATGCTGTGGCTGTGATGCGGCACAGATCCGAGATGTGGATGCCGCTTCTGGGAGGGCGTGTGCGTCAGAGGTGTTATGAAAGGTTTGGGCTCGGGCTCTTCAGGCCATGTATCCCACTTGTCTCGTGCCAGCTTGCAAATCTTTTGTTACCACAGGAACTGGCCACTGGTTATCGTCCTCTGATTGCAATGAGGAGAAGTCGCGGAAGGAGCCCTCATTGTATAAGTCTCCCCACGTGTACACTCCCTTCCTCTCCCAGTGTCTGGTGGTTGCCAGATCGACGCTGTTCTGACACAGATCTGAGAGGAGCGGGATGTCCGGAGTGTATGCATGTTTCAGGTGCAGAAGTGACTTGTTTTATGCCAGACCTGTCTTCCCAGAGTGGCCAGTAAGGGAGTTTCACTTGGGAGGTGTTGGGGTGCCCATATCAGTTCCTTCAGCCGCATTGAAGCGATTGGTTGCTGTAGAAGCACTGTTTCCGAAGTGACATCATCAGCCAACCATTTGGCTACAAAGCTCAGTTGGGCAGCCAGATAATATTTTTCCAGGTCAGGAAGTTGTATACCACCTTGTCTGTATTGGAGAGTTAATGTGGTTAGCGCCATCTTGTGTATGCCTTTGCCCCACAGGAAATCCTTGAGTATCGTCTCAACTAAGCGAAAGAAGGGGGCCTTGATGTAGTAGTACACATTTTGGAATCCGTAGAGGAACCTGGGAAGAACAATCATTTTAATGATGGACGCTCTTCCCATCATGGACAGGGGGAGTCGTGACCAGAACCCTATTGATTTGCAACGCCGCCACAGTGTTATTTTTGTGCATGTGCTCAGGAGTGTGTAGAATGTTGACTCCGAGGTAGCGAAATGAAGTTGGTTGCCATTGGACACCCAGAGCAGGACCTCAGTTTGCTTGTCTTTGAGGTCAGCCAGTGGAAAGAGGCAGAATTTGTCTCTGCTGAATCATATTCCTGATACTTTGGCAAAATTGTCAAGGACCTCCAACATGGTCAGAACGTTCTGGTGCGGGTCTCTCACATAGAGGAGGACATCATCTGCGTACATGGAGATTATGTGATCTATCCTGTGCGTTCGTATACCTGCATCGAAAAATTGCTTTCTGAAATATATGGCAATGGGTTTGAGCCCAAGTATGTAAAGCATGGGGGAAAGTGTGCAACCCTGCCCAGTGCCCCTCTTTATGTCCCACGCCTCGGAGACAAGCCAGCCAGTTCTTACTCGTGCCTTTGGTTTGGTGTAGAGTACTTTGACCCATCTGATGAATTTCTCCCCAAAGCCGAATTCACGGAGGACCGCTATTAGCCATTCCCAAAAGATGGAATCGAACGCCTTGATGGCATCCAAGGATAACAGGGCGTTGGATCCTCCGTTTTGATCGGCCTGGGACATGACGTGCTGGAGTCTGCGAAGATTGGCGGTGGTGTTGCGGCCTGGCACGAAGCCGTTCAGATCTTGGTGCACTATTTCTCCTATTACCCTAGAGAGTCGCTTGGCTAGGATCGTGGTCAATATTTTGACGTCGTAGTTGAGTATTGCAAGCGGGCGGTAGGAGTCGCAGTCTTCTGCAGATATGTTGGGTTTAAGCATCGGGATCACCAATGTTTTGCGCATGCTCTCGGGCAAGGTCCCTAGTTCGTGTGCCTCCTGGAAGACCTCATGCAGCAGCGGGGATAGAGTTGGGTCATAAGTCTTGTAAAATTCAGAGGGGAGCGCATCACTGCCCGGGGCCTTGCATGTGGCCAGGGACTTAATTGCTTCTGATATATCTTCCGTGGTGATGTCTGCATCTAGTGCTTTGCTGTGTGTGGGCGACAGCCTGGGTAGCCCTATCTCCTCCAGTGTGTCCGAAATCTCGTCAGGGGGTACCAGGGCTTCGTGGGAATACAGTTGGGCATAGAATTGCTTGAACGTGTCATTGATGCCCTGCTGGATTCGATGCAGCATGCCATCCATGCTTCTCAGGGCCGTGGTTAGGTGCTTGGGATGTTCCTTCTTGCATAACCAGGCCAGCAGTCTGCTGGGTTTGTCTGCTTCGGTGTGCACTCTATTGGTTCTGGTGATATAGTCGAACTTGGCTAGTCTGTCCCAAGCTTTTTTGCATTCGGTTCTGATTTGCTTGAGTTTGTCCTCCTCCTGCTGGGTGCCCTGGGTGTCGGATTCCAGCTGTTCATTTTCGTTTTCCCACTGCTCCAGCTCAGTTTGTAAGTGTTTCCTGATGCCTCCCGCCTTTGCCATGATCTCTCCTCATATGATGACCATTAGGGCATCCCATAACGTGCTTAGGCGGTCCACACTGCCCATGTTCTCTGCTATGTAGTTCTCTAGGGAATCCCTGAGGTCCTCCCTGAATGTTGGGTCTTTTAACGCTTCTGTGGGCATTCTCCATGTGGGTATCTGGAATCTGGGGCCTATGATGTTCCATTCCATTGTTAATGGCGAGTGGTCTGAGATGGCACTACTTAGGTATTGTGCCTTGTCGATCTGGGGCAGGTTTTCTCTACCAGTAAACACATAGTCGATCCTAGTGTGGAGGTTGTGTGGAGATGAGTAAAAGGAGTAGCCCGGTCGTCTGGGTGTAGCTCTCGCCAGACTTCCACCAGGTCTAGGCAGTTCCGCATGCTGTTCAGCGCCATACTGGATGCTGCCGGTCCACCGGGGGGAGGTGTGGGCCTGACGAGATCTGGGTTGCTGACGCAATTGAAATTGCCCCCCCCAGATGAAAAATCCGTGCCTGTATTGTGTGACCTTGGCGTACATCAGATTTAGGTGGGCTGGTATGTTGTTGTTGGGGAGGTATGAGTTCACTATGCATATTTCAGTTTGCTCAATGTGGCCCCACAATAGCACGTACCTTCTATCGGGATCTGATTCAGTCTTGGTTAATTGGAAGGGGATTTGAGGGCTGATCCATGTGAACACCCCTCTGGCCTATTTGGAGTATGTAGCACTGAATCCCTGTCCGCCCCAGTGCGTTTGCAGCGTTGCTGCTGATTCATTTGTTAGACGGGTTTCCTTCAAGAGGGCTAGTCTTCCTATGCAGGTAGGATTTGATCCTGTTTCAGCAGAGGTAGGTGCCCAGTCCCCTCATGTTCCAGGTTAAGACCTTAATGCACGTACCCATGATAGTTCGGGGAAGGATGCAAGTGTTTGTTACTTGTTGTCCCTCTTCTCTTGCTTGGAGATCTGGGAGCTTGGGCGCCTCCCTTCCAGGTTACATAGCCCCAACTTCTCTCCCCCACCCCCGCAACCAGTGAAGGCACCACTGTGGCTCTCGGAGATGTTTTAACAGTTTCAACTCCCACTCTGGTGAGTGGTTTAACAACATAAAGCAACTGTGAAACAGAACTGAACAACAAAGAACTACCTCTAGCAGTTGCTAGTAACTGGCAATGCTCAGAGGTTTCCCCGTCATCTGGACCATTCCAGGTCATTGGGCGTGGGTGTTGCGCCGGCTTCTTGCCTTCGCTGGTTCGGGGGGGTTGGGTTGTGGTGAGCTTCATGTGTGGACCCCAGAGCCCCGTCTGGAGTAGTTGGCAGCAGTGTTGCAGCTCGTTGCTTATGTGTTAACTTGTGTGCTCTTCTGCCTTTGCAGGTAAGATTGTTGTGGCTGCAGTCAGACATGGTTGACTTGCGTCATATCCTCATGCATGGGTTTGGGTACATTTCACTTCTTTTTCATCTAGTACCTTTTTGCAGTGTGGATTCACCTTCTCCGGCCAAGTTGTTATGTTCAAGCCACATATTCGCAGCCTCTGGGTTCTCCATAAATGTCGCCTTCCCATTGTAGATAAACTTCAGGCGGGAAGGATATAGGAGCATATATTTGAGGTTGAGTTTTCGCAACCTAGCCTTTACTGGCACAAAAGAGTTCCTTGCGCCTTGCACTGTAGGAGTATAGTCCAGATAGATCATTATCTTGGAGTTGTTTCGTGTGATCTCCCCTCCCTCCCTTGAGTACTTCAATATCGTTTCTCTGTCACGAAGGTTTAATATTTTCGCAATTATTGGGCGGGGATGTGATCCTGGCAGGGGCCGTTTTTGTAGAGATCTGTGGGCCCGTTCCATGGAGAACCCTTGGGTAAGTTTCCCTGCTCCGATTTCCTGTAGAAGCAAGGTCACAACAAAGTCAGTTGGATCTGATCCCTCCATATCTTCCGGTATTCCAAGTATATGTATATTGCTGCGGTGGGTGCGGCCCTCCACCTCTTCGGATCGTGCTTCCAGTTGGGCCACCTTCATCTCAAGCTTATGGACTTTTTCCTGTAGGTCGGAGGTAGTCTCGACATTGCTCTGTAGGGTGGCTTCTGTAGTGGTTACCCTCTCTGTCAGGTTACGGGCATCTTGCCTCATCAGCTGCAAGTCTGCCTTGACCTCCTCAATTTGGGTATTGATGAACGACCTGAGCACTGCAATGGCTTGGAGTACCTGTGTATCCTTGGGTTCTTCATCAGAGGCGGTCTGTTCTTCCTCCATGGTGGCTTCGTGCTGTGATTGTTATTTAGGCCTTGCTGCTGCGAATGACTTCATGATAGTCGATTTAGGCTTGTATCTGGAGGGGGACATCGTCAGTGTCTCTCCACAGGGTTTCTGTTTGCTGCTTGTTGCCCCACCTGCATTCGATGTAGACGGGGCTGTTGCAGTCTAGGTGAGAGCCCCTGGGTTTGGTGGCGCCGTTGTCTGTTCTTGGCGTCCGCTGGGGGCGTTCCACTTTTGTTGCCCCTTTCCCCTCTGCTCTTCAAGTTGCCGCTCCAGTCGCTATCTTGTTTGCTTGGAGGCCCGCTTTCTGAAGCCTCGTTTTGTGTGAAACCTGCTCTGATTTCTTCGGTTTCTGCGATCGTGGTGGGCAGAAGAGCTTCCTCTGCTGTCTGGTAGCGTTTGTAGGGCTCAATGTGAAGAAACGCTGCAGTTATCAAGGATCGTAATGGATTCCGGACGGAGCTCCGCTGAGGCTCGCCTTCACTCCATGAGCTCAGGCCACGCCCCGTGATTTGTGTTAAAATTCAAAATTAACAAAGCTCATAACCAGTGTGCGCTGAAAACTATAAACTGTAATGCAAATAGGTAATCTTATTTTGCCTGTCCACCCTGACTTCTATTTTCGGAAGAGGGGTGTCTTTGTCCCTAAACTAAAAATAAAAGAAATCCCTAAACCTTCTTGCTTCCCCAACAGAGGCCTTTAAGTGGCGGGAGGGGGGTCCAAAATCCAAAATTCAAATTATCCCAATTTTTACCATCCCGCTTACCCAACAGAGGGCTTTAAGTGGAGGGGGTCTGAAATCCAAAATTCTCAAATCATCCCAAGTTTACCACCCAGCTTCACCAACATAAGCCTTCAAGTGGAGGGGGTCTGACAGCCAAAATCCTCAAATCATCCCAATTTCTCTGTCCGACTTCCTCAGCACAGACAAAATTATAATGGGGTCTGAAAAACACACTGCTAAATCACCTTGGCCCTCATTACGACCCTTGCGGAAAGGGGTTTACGCCGGCGTAATGCATGGCGTACCTTTCCGCCTTACTACGAGTTCCCGTAGCGCCATGGTGCTTTTTTCGCCTGCTTTTTCCGGGCGGAAAAATCCATGGCGCTACGGGACTTGTTGTTAATTACGCCACCGTAATTTACGGTGGCGTAATTAACGCCTTCCCCACTCCCATTATACCCTATGGGGCAAAAATGGGAATGGGGAAGGGTAAATGGGGATTGGGGACTTACCGCCCCGCCAAGGTCGGAATGGGGCGGTAAGTCCGCCAACCCCCATGGCGGAGTTGGCAGCTTTGCGCCATGGACCATGGTGCAAATTGCACCATGGTTCTCCGCCAGGGTCGTAATGAGGGCCCTTGTGTTTATTTTAAGCAACAGTTTGGATGAAATAATAATTTCCATGTGCATTTTTTCAAATCTATAAACCAGACTGCTAACCTTTTCAGCATGCAGGAAAACCAAAATTATACAGCATTGCAAATATAAAGTGATATTTTTCATTGACCACTGCACAGTATTCCTTGAATTGAAATTTGTATAAAGTAAATTATTGTGACTGGAGTTTTCCCAACCCACGTGTGAGTTATTTATGTAAAGAGAGGTTTATTGTGTTGTGCCACAGATAATGTTGTATGAGACATTCTAGTGCGGTCGTCTAATACCTATCATCCAAATAAAAACAAATATATTTACTGTACATGGGCCTGGTTCTTGGCTCATTGGTGGCTTGGGTGGAGGGATCTAAGGGGTATGATATGTATCAGTAATAGGGCTGAGTAAAGAACTGACATTAAACGGTTTATTGTTTGACACCTAGATTGGGAAAGGAAGGAACTCCCTGTGTTGAGTGTGGCCTCTCAATAAACCGTTACGCGTGCATGGACTGTGGTTGGGGGCACAGCTGTGTAATGCATGTTGAGTATCTACTTTGGGCATCGTCATCCACACAGCATGGCTCTTGGTTGTGGTACACCTCCTGGTCCTGGGGACATCTTTCCACTGCCAGCACCTTAGGATGTGGCTTAGATTCACCAGAGGCTAGTCTTAGGTCCATGGTGACATTTGGCCTCATTACGACTTTGGCGATAGCAGGCTGCCACCAAAACCGGGTCCGGGTCCGGGTTCCCTGAATGGGGAATTACCGGGCCATTCCGAGTTTGGAGTGCCTTGTAATTCCTCCTTCAGGGAACCCAGGCCGGGACCTTCCCCATTCCCATTGAGCCCTTATGGGGCTCAATGGGAATGGGTGCAGGTAGCTAACAACGGCTGATTACGACCGGCCTGTTGTTAGCTCGCCTGGTGTTACCAGGCGTCCTTACCGGGTCCCGCGAGGGAACCTCGTAAAGAGGCGGAATGGGTTTAACGGGTCCGCCGCCAGGGTCATAATGAGGCTCATTGTCTCAGGGGCTTGCAACAGAGTTTTCCTCGGTTACATCAGGCAAATATTCTGGAGTCTCAGTGAGGTCTCTGGACTCACAGACAACCACAGCTGCATGTGAAATTAGACAAAGGGCATGTCATGTCCACTGTGGGTTTGTGGTGAAAAATGATCTATCTCATATGTACCCACTATGTTGGTCCCTGCTTGACCGATGTCAAGTGGAAGGGCATATTTGAGTGTGTCATCTTGAATTTGCCTATTGAAGAACCCTGAATCCTTGCTATTGAGTGAGGGACGGGGTCCTCGGCAAGTCTCACAGGCATAGGGGAAGAAGCTGGTGAGGACAGCACGATTGGTTTCGGTTTGAAACTGGGTCCATGTATGTAGTAAGTGCACCTGCCAGGTAACCCATAATGCACTGGACTGCTATACGTAATTATGCAAGAATATTCCAAAATGTTCTTCATGCTGCGAAGTGTGCCTCTCCTCCCATTTCTTTCAGATTTCTTCATATGTCCTTTGTTTGAGGGCCAGTGCATTCATCTCCTCTGTGTCCTCTCCCCGTGAGCACCCCTTCGGTTAGTGGTGGTATGGTTCCCTCGTAGGTTTCAGAATTCTGCGCTGAGCTGCAGACAAAAGCGCCCCAGGCCCTTCATCTCTGCTTCCGGGAAGTTGTGCTTCCTCCAGTTGGGCTCTCTACTGGTCATCATGAAATGGGGGAAATTCAGTGCTCCAGATAAGATTTTGAAGTGGGAATATTTCATTCACTCATTTCTAAAGTTGGGAGTAAAAAGATTTTTAGGGAGTAAACATGTAGTTCCAATTCCTTATCGGAGTATTTTATTAGTGAGTAAAAATATGTTTTCATTGGAAAATGGAAATGTTTTCACAATGATAAATACTTGCTCGTAGTTATTCATTCACATTAAAAGATACAAGTTTACTTCTTCGGATCGGGCACTTATGATAGTTGTTTTTTCCTGTGGCACAATCTGCACTACTGGTCCAAGCAGATCCATGTAGCTGTGTGGGTGAAAGCAGGGGCACAAGGTCCTACGTGCCGTTTCCTATTATTTGTTTGGGGTATTTTTACTCCCTGTTTTTATTTTTGGGCAGTATTTGCCTATTTTTAGGGGGATTAAGTGGACGATACACCCCTTATCTGGTGGGCTGGGGGAATCATCAGATACTGTGAGTTCAGTCTTAGGTATGGCTTCAGCAGGAGAGGGCTGTGAGCACTTGATGCTGATCATGATTGATTACTCGTGGGTTTTTGCTGGTAGTAAAGCCATTGGTCATAGTGGCTGTTGCCATTACTTCACGTTTGCATCAGTATTTGATGTTCACTCTTGTGTGGCCCAATTACCTAGATGTCCTTCCTTTGTGTAACAGTAGGACGGCAGTTGCTTCACTTGATGGAATCATATCCAGCTGTGCTCGGGCGTAAATGACGTGCCATTCCGTGTGTCCTGTATTTTAGGGATGTGTGGTTGTGTCAGGGGCAGTTTTAGTGATAAACTAGGTCACTGCCCTCAGATGTAAGTTGGTTGCGATTCACTAAAGCGTTTGGGAGCTGTCATGGGCTTTCTCCTGTGTCTTCAGTTGCGCCTGCATTATGATGTTGCATGTTGGGCGTGAGAGGTGTTTCAGTGCATCATGGGTTGTGTTACCGAGTTGGATGTGTGGAGTGGATGGATGATCGTCCTGTAAAAGTGTTGACTTGTGGTTGAGTTATTTATTTTATTTGGACGCGTTTTCTTTCTTCTGAGTTGATGGGAGCACTTGGGCCGTGCGCCTCTAGTGATTGTAATGGTGATTCTAGGTCGTTCGTGATTTTCTTTGTGAATTTATATGAGCAGATTCACTGGTGTATTTTCCTCCTGATTTAAGTACTTGGCTTAGTGAATTCTCTGTTTTCATGTAAATCCCACAATTCAATCCTCAAATTGTGACTTCTCAAATGTAATGTGTTATTTTACACCGCAGAGAACCCTCTAGATGGAAGTCTAACCTTAGAAAGTCTTACACAGTTTTAGCTGCTAGGTTCCAAGGCAAAATAGTATTACTTCCACTGCAGCCATTAAACAGCTGATGGCGAGTTTTCTTTGCAATTTGTCTGGCTATATTAAAGATTGGTGCTGCATAGGTTTGATATTTGTTGGCATTGAGGCTGCCCAATGTCCTGAAATTAAATGAATGCAATAAAATAATATCGTGTGTCTTGTGCTCCAATTAAATTTATTGGTAGTTCTTTGAGTTATTAGGTTCGGTACCTTTAATTATTGATATACATTCTATTAATGATTGTTTGATTTTGCAAATTTAATTTCACTGATGTTGATTTCTTGGCATTTCAATTAATATGCCTGTTTTTCTTTTTATTTGACATGTGTAGCATCCGTTAGCTTTCTATTATAAATCACAGATCACATTTTTCTCATGCATATTCTTGGTCCCTCGACACGTGTTTCCCCACATGTGTCTATGGTTCTTCGGGAGGGTTTGATCCTTTTTGCTCTAAACATTTCGGAACAAGAGACAACATTCCAAATCATGATACGCGTTTTGTACACATTTTATCTACACTTTAAAAAAAGACAAATAATTTCTTTTAAGTTTTGCATTATAATTTTAAGATTGACTTACATTTTAGTTTTCTTATGGTGTTTTTAGCTTTAGCGCTATGTTGTAGCAGAATTTTGCTTTTTGTCAACCTTTCCGTTTCAAGTACTGGCGAATGCCTAAATCCAAGGTAAATAAGTGTATTGTATGAATGTAATCTATGAATTCTATGGGCCGCATTACGACCCTGGCATTAACCATGGCGCTATTAGCGCCATGGTTGACGCCGGTATTTTACCAACTCTGCCATGGTGAATGGCGGAATTACCGCCCCATTTCAAGGTTGGCGGGCAGTAATTCCCCATTCACCATTGGCCCTTCCCTATTCCCATTTTTGCCCCATAGGGCTCAATGGGAATGGGGAAGGCGGTAATTACGGTACCACAAATTGCGGTACCGTAATTACCTCGAAAGTCCCTTTGCGGGTTCCTTCCTTAACGGCTGGTAAGACCAGCCGTTAAGGTCGGGAACCGCAAAGGGAACTCGTAATAACGGCGCTGTTAACCCCTTACCTCCTGGGTCGTAATGAGGCCCTATGTATCCAATTATGCTCATGAACAGATAAATGTGGCCTTTCTCACTTTTTTTACGTTTGGATTTCTCCTTCGCATCCTTTCGGTAACGCTCGGCATGGTAACCGATTTCAAATTCAAAATGGAAGCTATTAATGCGTGATGTGGTGACGTGAGCACGTTAATTAAGAGCATGCTGAGGTCATCAAGTTTCAGCATCCATTTTGGATCGGGAAGAGCTTTCCAATTGAAAAATTTGCTTTTTCAATTTGCTTTTTTTTGCACAACTCTTTAGAAATTATTGCCTAATTTGAAAAATATGGTGTCAAATGGCACAATGATATTATGATATGAAATGAGTTCATAAGAAATTAACACATTTTTTTTGCTACAACATAGCGCTAAAGCTAAAAACACCATAGGAAAACTAAAATATAAGTGAATCTTAAAATTATAATGCACAACTTAAAGAAATTATTGGTCCTTTTTTTAAAGTGTATTATATGCATAGATACAATATGTACAAAATGCATATAATAATTTGGAATATTGTCTCTTGTTCCGAAATGTTTAGAGCAAAAAGTATTAAACCCTCTTCATGGCAAAAAAGATTAGTTCCTCAGGTCTTATAGTACAAATAAAACAGATCATTCATGTATACGGTACAGCAGCCTTACATGTTTTAGACAGAAACGTGAACATAACAAATGAGGAAACATTTGACTGTATTTTGCATTCATTCCGACTGCATTTTGTGGTATGTACAAGTGAAATGCAACTTTGGTCAAAGCAGAATCTATTCTTGTTTGACTCATTCATTCTAATTGCTTTTGTCAGTATGTGAGAGGGAAGCAAAATAGCTCTGTTCCTCAGTAGGGTTTACAGGCATACATTACATTGGAGGGTTACATGGGGAACACTGCTTAAAAAAATGCATTTATTCCGGCTTAATCTTAAGGTTATGTGGCAGATTGACACGAAACCATATGACTCAAGAAGTGTAGTTGACCTTACATTTATTGTCTCACAAAGCATTTAGTAGGAATAAATGCCTGTAGGGACTAAGAGTTTGTCTACAACAGGATAAAATTATCCTTTCTGAACGTGGTCTAATTAAATAGAGTCAGTATGAGAAAAAACAATGGGTCAGGATTTCAACTATTTTAGGGATGCTGGTCTCCCCAGGTTCCCGAGAGCAACCCACAGTGACACTGATATAGCAAAAGTCTGCATCTTTACTCTTCTCATATCCTCTTGGATATACCACCACGCCATGGCTTTACTCCGTTTACAGTCCTCTTCACATGGTTATGGCGCCCTGCTAGCTTGTGCCAATCCACATAGAAGGTTGTTTCTTTCTTTCTCTCTATGTAATAGATGTAGTCACCTTCCCACTATCAGAGTTGCCTCGCCCCAACTCCCACTAAGGGTTATGTACCCTCACACTGAGAGATTAAGAGCACTTCACACCTGGAATGCATTTCCCTTCTCTCTGGCATTCTCTTCTAGAGGGCACAGTGCCCTTCTCCCTTATAAGGCCTCATTCCGACTTTGCCAGCAATTTGGTGGTAAATCTGCAGAATTACCAACAAACTTAATTACCGTACCACCACTTGGTCCTGTGGGGTTAACATGTGATTACAAGTGGTGGCAATGCCCCAATTTTGGGAACCATAGGCCTCCATGGTGATTTTGGGCATTTTTGTCACTGCCAGAGTTACCACGTGCTGGAGGTAAATCATCCTCCACTTTACCTCCAAAAATCAGCAGATTTACTGCACAGTATTAAGCGGGTGGTAAATCCACCAACAATTATCATTTTGTAGTGTCCACTTTTTGCCTGCACCGCCAAACTAGTATTAAGGCTTATGGTGCCCTTCACACCAGGAAAGTATGTCTTTTCCCTCTGTCTCTCTCTCCCCAAGGGGGTTATCGTGCCCTTCTCACTCAGGAAGGATAGGAGAACGAGAGAGAGAGGGAGAGAGAGAGAGAGAGAGAGAGAGAGAGAGAGAGAGAGAGAGAGAGAGAGAGAGACTGATTGATTCCTGGGTCTCTTTCTAGCTCTCTGACTTCTGCAACTGCCTCCTTATTCTACTCTGGCCTTTGGGGGTCATTACGAGGTTGCCGGTAATCCACCAGTGTTACCGGTGGCTTATCATTTGCACTGGAGGAAAAAACAA
Organism: Ambystoma mexicanum; assembly: GCF_040938575.1. Classification (NCBI taxonomy): domain Eukaryota; kingdom Metazoa; phylum Chordata; class Amphibia; order Caudata; family Ambystomatidae; genus Ambystoma; species Ambystoma mexicanum. The sequence goes on from NC_090938.1 coordinate 182,724,897, forward strand.
AGGAACACATGCTCAATTACCCCTCTTTTCATCCGCCTTGCAAGAGAACAGGGACAGGGGGATTTTTTGATAGATATATTTCTTATCTATCTAGGAGTCGCATAGAAGTATTTCATTATTCAGAGAGCAGTCAAAGTAAAAACACAAATTTTAATAATTTAAGTTATACACTTTTGTAAGTAGTCGGTGCTTTCCACAAGGCACCTCCAGACTTAGAAAAAAATACATGAAATTAAAAAGTCCAGCAAAAACACACACATATTCTACTCGTGGTGTCTAGGCTTAGTAAAGTGACAATTCTGATAAGACACTTTGTCAATTTAATTGTTAAATTTCTTGTTCAGTTTGGGGAAACCAAGACATTAAATATTCTGGTTCATCATTCAAACAGTTCAAATTTCGAACAGAGGTGGAGAAAGCGACTTGGCTACGCGCAAATGTGAACAGAAGTGGATTTTTGACTTGGATACATTGAAAAATGGTCTTAATTCATCAGTTGAGTGGGGGATCTTTTTCTGAGGAGAACACCTTGAGTCTTTATGGCGTTTTTTCCAGATCCTTTTTCCTACCACAACAAACACACGGGCTGTACCGTATGAAAACACTGTCCATGTGTGTTCATGTATCATTTCTCTTCACTCCAACGAACAAAATACAATCACATATCACCGAGACCTCTAAAATAAAGAGCATCCACCATCTTGCTCACACTCTCCAAGATGGCCGCATGTGCACTTTGACTGCTCTCTGAATAATGAAATAATTCTATGCGACTACTAGATAGATAAGAAATATATCTATCAAAAAATCCCTCTGTCCCTGTTCTCTTGCAAGGCGGATGAAAAGAGGGGTAATTGAGCTTGTGTTCCTTTGTTTTTTCCTCCAGAACCAAGTCCCGTTTTCAGCTCAATCCCCCTTTAACAAACAATTGGGACTTACCCTCCTTTATACACATTATCATTTGCACTGCCCGATATCCTGGTATTACCGGGATATTACGGGTGGCGGCGGAACAGTAAGATCCCATGGGAACAGTAAATTCCATGGGATGGGAAGCACTGAAGCACCGGTACCGCTAACAATGCTGCTGGTGCTTCAGTGAATAATCTGCCGATAGTTCAGTACCCCTACTGGCAGACTCAGATTATTTCAGTCTGGAAAACATGCTAATTACCATTGTTATTGGCACCATTTTCCAGACCGGCATGCTTGTAATGAGGTCCTATCCTTTTTCTCTTTGCTCTAGTGATTGGTTAAAAATGTAACATTTCCTAAGTAGGCTTTTATTCATTAAGTTGTAGGATGGGCTCTCAGGCATCCTGTTCACATGCTCCATGATTAGAATATGTCCAGTGACCATCTTGATTCCAGGCATAAGTCCCTGATTTGTCATGCCTATATGCTAGATTCCCTCTGCATCTGCACCCTTACCTCGGTGGCTGACTGCACTCCCTGTTCAGGAGTTGCAGAGGTGCTCCGCCCTGTCTCCCATTGATGGTATCCCTTCCTCTAACTTGGCTACCACACAGAGTGGGCACTTGCAGCCTTAGTTGGATGATCCAGAGCGAGTCCTGGGGCTTACCTTGAGGTCTCGGGGTTCCTTTCCATGTTCCCTTCTCTCACATAGGGCTGACTTCTTCCAGGTGAGTCTCCCATCTCAGCTGCCAGATTCCATAAGTTTTATTAGCAGAGTTATTCTGAGTGAAGAGTACTGGTTGTCATGTACAAAGCCAGTAGGCCTGGCTTTATGCTCCAAAATGTATCCAACCTGCATGTAGTCAATGATAGAATAGGTTCTACGTTAGTTCGCCGAACGAAATTTCATCGTGGGACTTTTCATCGCCGACCCTTTCATCGCCAACATTTTTATTTTATTTTATTTTTTTATTCATGGGGGGGCTGCACCCCCAAACCCACCCCTTACTTAAATAATCATACCCCAACCCGCACAAACACACACCCTAAATTTTTATTTTTTTTGAAAATGTTGGCGATGAAAGGGTCGGCGATGAAAAGTCCCACGATGAAAAATACTTTGACGAAATGCATGTATACCGATAGAATATTCCCATAGTGTGTGCTTTGCAGGTTCTTCCATGGGGGATTTGATATCACTAAAGGCAAGGCACATGTTCCTGGATGGAGGGGTGTCTGCAGCACTCTTAGTATGCAGGATATCCTGGCGGCAATGACTTCTCCAGCGTTAGTGATAAAGGTGGTGACCAGACATGCACATATAGCAGGGAACAGTATCCTGCAACAGTGCTAAAAAGGGTGTTGGGGGTTAGCTATGAATGGTGATCATCAGCAGAGGTCCTGAGCAGGTTGGGTTCACTGTTGTTGTATCTCATGGTTTGTGTAGAAGGTGCTTTTTGATCATTCTTGGTTAGTCTACCTTGTCAATGTTGACTGCTTTTAGAAATTGACCCTCTGCAGTCTTTTAAAGTCCCGTGTTGCAATACCCCAGAACACAGTCCCACCAGTACCTGCATGATTTAAGTTATGATATCATAGAAACCTTTGATAAAATAAATACAACGGAACTGAAATACATCTATTCTCTTGCAATCTGTCCTCCTTGACCATTTAAGCTAAAACTAAAACTATAATGTACTTCATAAGTATCAACACCAGAGTAATGGGGGTATATTGACTTGTGCAACAGCCTCCTTCTGAGTCTCTCACTATCCATTTCCCCCTTGAAATGATGTAATATGATAAGTCATTTATAACACACATGCACACAAGTGTTTCTAGGCGTGACAAGACAAGGAAGGGGAGGCAGAGGGAGGACAAAACAAACGATCTTACTAGGCCTTGTTTCATTCAGATCGTGCAAGTGCAAAGTGTCTTGATATTGGGAAAATCTTCCTCGGGACCAGCCCTTGAGAGCAAAAATTACCCAATTCAGCCCAAAATACAGGTTCTATTGTGCCGAGCAGTGAACTCATGCTAGTGACAAATGACACCTTCAAAAAGTTTTAGCATTTATTCTAAACAGTGAATTTCAGCAACATCTTGGGATTCAAGTTAGAGAAGATTACAAAATACAAAACTTAGAGAAATGCAAAATATAGAGAAACATAGAACTTAGAGAAACATAGAGAAACACAGTCTTACGCCCCTTCAATCAGCACAGGGAGACCCTGTCCCTCATAAGCTAGCTGTTGCCAGCCCCGCTCAGAGGACAGCGCTGCAGGGTGCCGACAGAGCAGCAGGTTCTGGACACTCGATTTTGCTCGAACCAAGTCCACAGATCGATCTCCCACCTGAGTCATGTGGGCATGCATTTTTATAATCTCGTGCTGTCAGTCCATGACGCACAGTTCCAGAACCTTCCCTGTGCAAAATATAGGCTTGCTCATGGAAAAACCCAACTCTGTGAATTTCCACTGTGCTCCTTTTCTGTGCCCCTCCCTGCTTGGAGCCCATCTGCGCGAAAACTCAGGAATGTCTTATCAGTGCCTTCCCAGAGAAAAGAGGATTTGTTTACGAAACCATGCAGGGCTACAGTTAGAAAAGCAGAATATTCTAAGAGAAGTCTAGATGAATTAACCCTATGTGAGCAAGCTCTAAAAGGCATGCACTCATAGCTTAGTGTTCATAGCGCTTAAGATTGGCTATCTAAGCGCTATAGGTGTGTAAGAGGATTCAATTCAGCACTACAGCTAAGTTAACGCCTAGTCTAGAAGACTGAATGAAAACCCTTATTGATATATCTTTAGGTCCAGTTCATGCGTTCTGGATGACTACCCTTATATAACACCCCTCTCTTGGAATCCCCCTGACCCCACTGAGCCAAGAAGTAGTTCTGTTTTGCAAGTTAAAAGGTTTATTTGATAATTTAAACAATAGGTATATATATCCCACTTTATAATAAATTAATAATTGAATAGCACACTTAATCTGATATGATAAAGATCAACAACGGAGAATCTGGCACTAGCACTCTTCTTATAATCACTAATGAGTTGACATGAATGGATAAGGTAACACACTGGTAAATAGGAACAAAAGTATAATGTGGTAGAGGATGCTTTATGTAAGCTCAGGTGGATGCAATATTCAATGAATGCAGTACCGAAAATACTCAATATGATTTCAACCAAACAATGTAATCACTTTTCTCTGGCTATTCACTCCCCCCCTCTTTATGCAATGCAAGGGAATGGGAGGAAAGCACACAGTTCTCAGAAATGCAATCAATGTAATCAGTTCAATCCAGCAAGCTTAGACAACAGAAAACAGATAGGAGTTTTGAAAACACAGGCCCAAATGCTTTGATATGTGCTAGCAATGGATGAGAAATATGCTAAGCGCTTTTAATTCCCTTACAGAGGTTCAGGGTGAGTGGTATCTAGTTAATATTAGTCCAGGCTCACACTAGCAATGATGCAGGGATAGTTAGCAGGTCAAACGAATTTCTGGCAAATGGAAGGCAAGCAGCAGCAGTTTTTACATGTGAAGAAATTGCAAATCGCGGTAAAATTCGCGGATGCGTGTTCCGCGATTGCGGTAAAACTATAAGGGGTAGGAATGCGGTTCTTGGTGCGATTCAAAGCTACGATTCTAAGCTTTTAAATAAAAGTTATTGCAAGTCTCTAGCACAAACGGTTGCGGAGATATGAACGATTGAATAAAGGTCGTTTTTCAGATTCGAAATTTTAAAGTTCAAAAAGACACGTGCAGCTTTTGCAGCTAAAATGACAGGTGACAGTTAGGAGGCAGTTCTACTTAGGTTAAATAGATTGAATTATATGATTTTAACTAGGAGATTGGTTCTGCACAGTTTTCTAGGTACTCACACTATATTCTTGGGTGAAATGGGCCTCGCCATGGATCTGGTCAGGGTTTTAGACTGGGCTCTGGTCACTCTCTGGGCACAGCACTGCTTTCTCCCTCTGGTCTGGTCTCTTAGTTCTGGATAGATTGAAGTCTCTAGTTTGGCTTTCTGGAGGTTGATGGAGGTAAGTATGGATTTTTCCGGCAGAGCGTCCCGCTGCAAATGGATTTGGAAAGTCCCTATCTGTCCTGTCTGTCTGCTTTTATGTGTTTAGAATGTGGGTGTGTTCTAGCATCACTGACCCTACCTCTCTCTCAGCTTCTAATTGGTCAAACTTCCATTCCTCCGCTTGATTGGCAAACTGAACTGTGAGTCAGATTGATGTCATTTTACAGCCTGCAGAAAGTCCACTCCTCCTGTCAACTTACACACAAATCTAGATTTGAAACAAATACATATTTGCAGAGGTACATATTGTTTTAAAATCATATGCACCCATCATGCATTACAGGAGGTATCCCCTGTTCAAACTCTGCTCTTCCTGGGAGCTTGCATTCAGAACTGGCACATATTTCACTTTTTAACTGCTTTTTCAATTTCCGACATGGACCCAACTTTACATACATGTGTGCAGGGGGTAGGGACATTAACTGATGAAGTTTCAGATTTTTAACATGCACACATTTAGAGTAATATCCACTTTTCCGCTAAAACCCCCCTGAACATACCACCGGTTCCTACCACGTCTTAAACTGTGGGCAGAAAAATCACAAGAATTATGGTATCATTTATAAAATTTTCACATGTCCGCTCTATGAGTTATTCATCTTTTTAAAGTTATGTTCTGGCTCCAAAGGGGTGTGGTTTACCCTCAGCACAAGGTTGAATTTCTGGTTCTTTCCAGTTCTGCCAAGCCAGCTTGCTCTCACAGGCAGTGCTCCTCCCAGCTCCTGCCAAGAGGAAGCTACAATTTACGACTGCGGTAATAAAAACCTTTGCCTGAGTGAAGAGGGCTTTGTTCACCCTCTTGCAGAGCACAGATAATTCAATTATCAGATAGATGGCATATCCTTAGCCTGGGCAGCAAAAGGAAGGTTGGCCTGGGAACACAGTGGTGACTCAAGTTTCACTGCTGATGGGATCCGTTGCTAGGCAAAATCAAGTTCCTTAAGCCAGACCTTCAGCTAACTTTTTGTTGCTTTTAAAATAACTTGTAATTTTACACATGCAGCTAGAATGCTGATTCTAAGTGCAAAACTATGACATTTCAACAGTTACAAAGGCATGTGACACCAAACATAGGTCACTCATTTAATTTAACATTTTCGATTTTGGTGGTTTTAAATCCAGTTGCAGTTAGGCTTAAGCTGCTGACTCCATAGCATTTTTGTTATAAGCATTGTTTTTGGGCTCTTCATTTCCCAGATTTTGTAGGCACACAAAACTCCATTCTGCCAAATGTCTGCTGGTGTTCAGTGAATATTTTGCACATGTTGCAAGGTTTGAAATAGGCATTTTGCTTGCCTTCAGAAAAACACACAGAGTGGTTTTAAAACGCCGGCTTTTGGATAGTGGTGAGTACTGGTACTGCACTCATTTTTGGGATTTAAGAAATGAATTCCCCACACTTCTAGGTTGCATTTGGCAATCAGCATTGCCATTCCCAATGGTTTCAGACTACTGTGCGGGTAGTCCAATGGTGGTTTTAAAGCGCTTTGAAGCTAACCGGCGCTACTGTTTTTCCTTTGGCAACCCATTTCCCTCATGGCAACCCGGCCTTTCATTCTCGCACTGGTGGGTGGCAAGTGAGGCAACCATTTTGGTGGGCGCACAAACTGCGCAGCTTTCCTGGATTTCGGCGCACATGTGGGTTTTCCGCCATCTTGAATTTCCTAAGCCCACAGCACCAAATGTTGTAGCAGGATAGCTTAAACGTGGGTCAGGACACCCAACAAGTCCCCCCCACGCGACTGCACTTTGAATTTGAGTCGATGGGGAGTCGCGTGCACAAGGGTTTTGACCCATGCACCGGTCTGTCCGCATAATCTTCTTCCTCTTCTGTAGATGGCACAGTTCAGCATCTTCTTCTCCATCCGGTACTGATCGATCGGTTCTCCTCGCCGGTCCTGATGGGAGTATTGGGCGGTCCACTGGGCCCATTGGATCTCCGTTCCCGGTCTCCGAATCGTCCTTCTTGGTCATCCTTCATGGTTTCATCTCTCCTAGGATGATAAAGCAAAAGCGGCAATATCTACTCATAGGCGATTTTTTCCACCACTGTTGAGATAGTGGGGCAGCATATGCATTTTATCATAACAAAACATTACATTCTTATTTTAATAAAAACAGTATGACTAAGAGACAGTTTCATACAATCACAATATTTTAGAGACTAGATGTGGTATGTTTTATGATTGGAACTGAATTAGTCTGAGACAGTACCCGCTAGGATTCCAGAGGATTCCTCCAGTTGTTGCAGAGTGTGCCTGGGATGGCAACATTTCAACTGGTTTATGTGGACCCACTTGTCTTCCCCCTCTGCCGAACCGCCTTTGGGGATGCGGATCTTGTAGGCCACAGGGGAGATCTTATCGACGATCTCAAAGGGTCCCTTCCATGTAGGCAAAAATTTGCGCTGCTTGGCCTGGTTCCTTTGGAAGTTGTATAGATAGACCCGGTCTCCCACCTGATATTCCTTCCTGGAAGTTTTCAGGTCATAATGGGTCTTCATGCTATCAGCCGATCTTTCTAGATTCCGCTGAGCATAAGCAAAAGCATGTTGAAGGTGTTTCCTTAAATTCTCCACATACTCATGAGTAGTGGAGGCATTTATCAGTGTCTGCTCTTGGGTCCTATAGAGCAAATGCTGAGGAAGCACCATCTTGCGCCCCGTCATCAACTCAAATGGTGACATTTTGGTTGCAGATGAAGGGGTAGATCTGATGGCCATTAGGACCAGAGGTAATCGGATATCCCAACTTGGCCCAGAATCTGCCACAAACTTCTTTAATATGCTCACAATTGTCCGGTTATATCTCTCTACTGCCCCAGAAGAAGCTGGCCGGTAAGCAATATGCAGCTTTCTCTTGACCCCCAGTATCTCCCACATCTTTGTCATTACCTCACTGGTGAAGTGGCTACCTCTGTCTGACTCAATCCTTTGAGGTAGACCAAAACGGGAAAACATGTGGTTAATCATCAAGGCAGCTGCAGTTTCTGCCTTGCAATTTGGGGCTGGGAGACATTCCACCCACTTGGTAAACAAGCATGTGACGGTCAACATGTACTTATTCCCCCTAGCCGAGCGAATCACGGGGCCTACGAAGTCGATTTGTAAATCTGACCATGGCAGTGTCATTCCCCTCTTTTGTAAAGGCGCCCGGTGCGTGAGGGATGATGGCTGAAATTGTGCACACACAAGACACCCCTTCAAGTATTGGTCGAGGTCCTGCCCCATGTGTGGCCAGTATGCAACCTCTCTTAAGATTTCCAATGTTGTGTGAAACCCCCTATGACCGGCGGTGGCCGCATCATGGGCGTGACTTAACATCAGGCTTCGGAATGAGGTAGGAACCACCCACTGATCGTGGCCAGCTTTGGATTTCCTTACCAACAAACCGTCTTGGATCCGGAACATTTTGGGACATTTCATCAACACTCTTAGGTCCTCTTTCCCAATGTAATCGGTATCCGTCAGGGGAAAGTTCTCAGGGTCCTCAAGGTGCTGGTAAAATTTACCAATTATTGGATCCCCCTTCTGAGCAGTAATCAAATCAGCATCAGGGGTCTCCTTACTCCATTGTGCAATTGAGAGGTCGTTGTGAGCATTTGTCTGGGACCTAGTGATGGCAGTGACCTGGATTTCCCCCAACAGGGACTCAATCTCAATTAGATCCCCTTGGATGGCCCCGGTTTTGGCCAGCTGATCAGCTAAGTCATTTCCAGTTTTGTCTGGTCCCTCTACTTTGGAATGACCCTTGATCTTCTTCCAATAGATGGTCATCCCATTCGAGGTGACCAGATCATCAATGTTTTGGATCAACTTCCCATGTTTCAAGGGTTTGTTGTTAGCACATACCATGCCTCTGGTCTTCCAATTAACCAGGTGCTCCACGAACCCGTTCCGTACATAATCCGAATCTGTGATTATGACCAGTTCGTGGAGTTGATGCTGGACAGCAGTGAGGATGGCCTGATGCACAGCCATCAATTCTGCCACCTGACTACTTCGGGGACCAATTTTGTATCCAGCGGAGGGTTCTGGGGACTCATTCACCCATGCGTTCCCTACGCCGGCCACCAGTTCTTTCTCCCCGTTGTTGTGGACATGGTAAGAGCATCCATCCACATACACAGTGGGCATTCCCTCACACTTGTCTTCTTCAAAGACTTTGTGGGGGGAATTAAGGTATGCCTCCATGTTGTCCTTTATTTTTAGACTTTCGTCCTCGAGACAGTTTTCTCTGGCACAATCATGCAAGTCAGCCAGAGCTTGCGCGAGGGGACTCTTCTTGTTTTGGCCATATCTGACCTCCACAGGAAAGCCTTGCATTGACAGAATCCAGGAAGTAATTCGGGAATTACTCACATTTCCGGCCCGGATTCTGTCACTTTGGAGATATTGCAGAGGCTGGTGTGGAGTCTCCACTATGATGTGTTCCCCCTGGATAAACGGGCGGTAATTCTTCAATGCCCACACCGTTGCCAGGAGTGCCTTCTCACAATCGTTGAATTTTTCCTCCACAGAGGATAAAGTTTTGCTCGCATAGGAGATTACTTTATTGACCTTGTCATGCTTTTGATATAATACTGCCGTCAAGCACGTATTAGAGAACCCTGTCTCCAGGAAGAACTCCTTGTTTCTGACCGGGTAAGCTAGGCAAGGCGCTTGTGAGAGGCTTCTTTTGAGTTGTCTTACTGCCTCGGATTGTTCTGGACCCCATTCCCACTTGACCCCCCCCTTCAGGAGATGAATCAGGGGTCTGGTGATCTCTGCGTAGCCCTCAATGAACTTTCTGCTGTAATTAGTCAGTCCAAGGAGGCTCCTTAGTTCCCGCAGAGTTGTGGGGTCTTTCAGTTTCTGAAGTGCTTCCACTTTCTTTTCCTGGGGACAGAGACCCTGAGGAGTAATCTCATGCCCCAAGAAATTAACACGGGTTCTACACCACTGTGCTTTCTGAAAGGAAAGTTTTGCTCCGGCGGCCCTCAACTGTGTCAGAACATAACGGATCTCCGCTATGTGTTCCTCAACAGTTGAGCTTTTGATGAGGACATCATCTACATAAGCCAGGTTACCCCTTGCACCCAAGTCGGGCATGGCCTTGTGTAGAAAAATGTTGAATTCATTGCCGGAGTTGAGGTATCCGAAGGGAGTCCGGGTCCATGTGTACTGCTGGCCCCCAAAGGTAAAAGCCAGTTTGTATTGGTCCTCCCTACTGACAGGCACGGTCCAGTACCCATTGGTCAGGTCTATTGCAGTGAATACCTGTGACCCCTGGATCTGGGCCAGCCCTTGGTCAATGTAGGGCAGAGGCCATCGGGAAGTATGGACCCGTTTGTTGAGCTCCCTGAGGTCGGCGCAGAGTCTCCACTGGCCGTTTGGCTTCAATATTCCCAGCACCGGATTATTGAAGGTGCTGTGGACGGGACGGATTATTCCCCGGGACTCAAGGTTCTTAATTATTTCGGTAAGGGACTCCATTGATGCGAGAGGCAAGCGATATTGCTTCACAAACACAGGAGTCATGCCAGGGTCCGTGGGGATTGTTGTTGTGTGGATGTCAGTGCGACCACAGTCATATGAGTCTACCGCAAAGAGATCTTGGAAATCCAAGAAAACTTGTTTCAACTTTTGCTTTTGTTCCAGAGTCACACAGGCATCAGCTAGGTTGACTCTCTCTTCCACCATCTGCCTGAAGCCTGGAAAGACTTCTGGTTTGGCTATTTCAGCGGCCTCCTCCAGCTGGGTGGAGAAGTCCCTGGTCAGAGTGCTGATTTGGACCGGAGGCTTCAGGTGGGAAAGGCAGCCCTCATGGACCTGGAAAATCACCTCATCCCTCCTGAAGTCACAAGTCACATCTTCCTTACCATAGGGGCAGGAAGTGTACACCAGGAAGTTCCCCCCATGCCGGGTAAAGATCCTGTCTGGTGTTGTATTGTCCTCACTGTCACTGTCAACACAGTCCTTGGGGATTGGTCCTAACAGTTCATTTACAAGATCAATGGAGAAATGTCGGTCATCAACCGCCATTCCAATAATGGTGCCTGCGGCTAGAGTAATACTCTTTAAGTCGCTGTTATCCACCTCTATTGGAATGGTGTCATGTTCTATGTTGACTAATGGAGTTGGGTTTACCCCTAACCCTTGCTGTTGGAGAGAAGCATTTAGATGTATGTAGGCATCAGGGTTTTTCAACTCTTGTCCCCTTTTAACTTTAACTTCCAGGGAGAATTGTCGGGTCCTTTCTGGGATGGTGACTTCCTCTTTAACCTGAATTTCAACTGCATAAGGTAGCAATTGAGCTGACCTAAATGCTTTTTCTGGATCATCAAAGCCCATGGGATTATCCGCTAATCGGGACCAAGCTTTGAAGTTTATTAGGTCCAAACTAATGGCAAAGCGATTGAGAATGTCACTGCCTAAGTAAAAGGCGGCAGGGACGTCTCGCACGACCCAACAATTGTGGACTATGCTCTTGTTGCCAATGGAGATTTTGAGCATACACCTGCTTGGCAGGAGATGTTTGGAATTAGGTGCTTCCAGGTCCATTTCCCATTTGTCTATCAGTTTGAAGGTGGGAATGGCTGGATCTTTTGGGAGTTGGCGGAACATGGCTTCGCTGATGAAGCTCTTACCGTTGTTCACACACACTCGAGCGAGAACAGGGTCCTTCCCATCATTTAACTGAACAGGGATGAACAACTGCTCTCCAATTTGCTGAATATCAGCCAGGCTCTGAGCTGATTTCACCTCCTTCTGGACTATAGGAGTGGGAGTTTCAGATTGTGGATTAGTATAGAATTTCAGAGTGTTTCCTTCCAGCGTGGAATACCACTTTAGACTGGAAGGAAGGTTGATTTTCAGAAATAGAGAGGACCCCCCATCACCAGTCTGTTGTCCTACTGCTATTACTGTCACGTCTGGAATCTGGTTGTTCTGGAAGTGAAATTCTACTTGGTCAGATTTTTGTTCAACCATGTGGCATGTGCCGTTTAAACTAACATGGTTGACACTCTGTTTCAATTTTATTGGTCGGCTAGTCTGGGTCCAGAGGACCTTGTTTACACAACCTATTAGGGGTGACAACCTTCTCAGGAGGTCATTCCCTAGTAAACAAGGGGTGCCCTCCGGGGTCACAACTATGACCGGGTGTTTCAACTTGTGTCGCCCGATCTTAATGTCCAAGTCTGCAGTCCCCTCAACGGGAATTTCCTTCCCGTCAAAGTTCTGCAGTTGTCCAGGAAGAGAGGTGAGAGGAATTTGGTAATTCTCTCCCCTTCCTGCATTCAGTTCGTCAAAGGCCCTTCTGGACAGAAGGGTAGCTTGAGATCCAGTGTCCACCAGTGCCGAGATTGTACCCTGCCCCTGTACTTGTACCGGGGCATAATATCTTCCCTCCTTCTCCTCAAGGGGGCACAGATAATGTACATTTTTGGACAACTGGTGGGCTAATTTTCTGGTTTTGGACATCGCGAGAGAAGAATTTTGGGCAGAATTCTGTGGAGAGCCTTGGGAATCTGAAAGAAAAAGTTGGCAACTGGAGATCAGAGCCATTGTGGGTTCCCCTGGTTCCGGTTCTGGGCCGCCCCCCCCTTTTTGGAGGCAGTCACCAGGATGGGTTTGAACCAGGGGATTTTCTTGCTGTTGGTTCTGGGATGAGATGGTGGGCGGCGGTAGCTCAGTCTCCACATCTCCCCAGTCTAGATTTGCATCCCTAGGGACCCATTTTTCTTTGGGAGGAGTTCCCCCCTCTCTGAAGGAGAAGATCCTTTTCCCAGGATCCTCTGTGGATCCCTCTCCCTCAAATTGGAAGATCTGTACCTCCTCCCCAAACTGAGTCTGTTTGGGTCTTTTGTTTCTCCTACCCCCCCTCTGCTCCTTAGGAGGCAGACTTTCAGGGGCAAGAGATTTTGTTTCCGGTTCCTGGGTTTCTAGGGGCTGTTTACAAGTGAGGAAGGAAGCTTCCTCCAAGGCTTTACACCCCCCTTCCCCTTGTGCCTCCTCCCTGGGAACCGGTGAGTTATCGGGGTGCTGCCCCCGTCATTGTTCTGGAGCACCAGGTCCAGAGTTGGGTGCGTTCTGCGCCGGCATGCTGATCTGAGGGTTCTGCTGAGCCCTCAGTATGTCACCCATATCCCGCGCCATGTTTTGAACCTGGCGCTCTAACTGGGAAACCCGCTCAGGCTGATACGGGGCCCTGTTTTCTCCCCTGGGCTGATCCCGGGAAGGGTAGCTATCCCTCCTCTGGTAATACCCCGGGTTGGGAAGATTTGGGTACCCCTCCACCCTTGGCCTCCCCTCTCCCGGATTCAGTGGTCTGGGCTCAGGGAATTGGGGAAAGAAGGATGGATGGTTTTGGGGCTGAAAGTCGGGTGGATATCTGGGGAAAAAGTTCTGCCCAGGGTTTGGTAAATTTCTGCCCTCCTGTGGGAAGTTTGGAGGGAAGTTCCCTGGGTTAGGTGCTTGTCTGGATCCCCCCCCTTGGGCTGGAGGAGTCCACACATAACCCAGGATGGGTCTGTTACCTTTGTAGCGAGGACTTACATAGTCAGGAGAGCGAGGGACCCCATTTGTGGGGCTGCCTCCCTGGCTCCCTGTCTGTGACTGGCCCGAGGACCTTCTGGGCCTAGCATTATTAGGTGCAGGTAGGTTTTTAGGCCCCCCCATCTCCAGATCCAAAACGGGGGTGACCTTTACCTCTGCCACCTTGACAGCAGCAGGGGTGCTGTTGGCTTTGGGGTTTTTCTGGGCATTGCTTTTATTTTCTATGGGCTTCTGCACCTCATAGATCCGGGTAGCCTGTTCAATGACCCAGTCTAAAGATCTTTTCTCATGAAAATCTCTCACGAGCTGGGTCATTATATATTTGGGCAAGGCATGGAAAAATGTATTGACAAACTCTCTACTATCTGTGCGCACCCTTCTGGTGGTTTGCGCAAACGCACGCTTTAACTCCTGCACAAATTCTCGTGGGGCCTGATCCTCCCCACATTGCAAATTGTAGGCCGCCTTGCGAGCCTCTTGAGGATTTCTGTGAACAGAAAAATGTTTCAGGATGGCCGCCTTATATGTGGACCATCTTAAATGATTTTGGTCCTCCAGCCCCGCAAAGAAACTGGAGTATTCCGGGGAGAATGTCCACTTTACATATTGAATACAGCTTTGGCTGTCCTTCAAATGGAAAGTCTCCATCATTTGTTCAAACAACTCTAAGTGCTCCCAAACAGAATACTTAGCGTTCTTATGGTAAGGCGTGATGACGCTCCTGATCGCCTTAATCTGCTTGAAGGGGTCCTTAAGCAAGGCCCTTTTTGCCTTATTGGCCTTTTTGGTTCGGGTAACCCTTGTCCATTCTTCCTCGGACTCAGAGGCACTGCTCCCAGAGGTTCCCGTCTGTTCTTCCAGGTTTTCCCGGATTCTGCGAGCCTGGGAATGGCTGGCAGACTGTGGGGACCTGGTCTCCTGTTGCTGGAGCCTATCATTGTGTTGACAGAGGGCCTCATTCTCCCTCTGTGCTTCCTGGTTGGTCCTGGAGAACTGGGCCAGTCTTTGCTGCAGGAGGTTTACCTCCTGGGCAATGTCCCTATTGGCCTGCTCCTTTCTTGCTAGAGCATCTTCCACCCTTCTGGTGTGCTCTACCAAGTTCTGGTTTTCTTTTTGGAGATCACCCAGCCCCTGGTGGGCCAGGTGATTTTCTTCCATTTTTCTTTTTAAATGGCAGACTTCCTGGCCTAAGGCGTCTCTTTCCTGACTAAGAGCCTGCATTTGTGCCGCCAGGTCGTCCCTTTGCCTTTGGAAGGCACCAGCTTTCTGGCGCTCCTGATCAAACTCTGCCTGGGTATCCAGGTCTTTCAGAATCAGTTTATTGCTCTCCTCCTTCACTCTATCTAGGTGGCCTTGCAGGGTGACTACCTGCTCAGCACATGCCCTATTGAAGTCTAGCTGTTGCTCCAGCTTTTTCTGGCTTTGCAGTAGGGAGTCCAAACCTTCTTGGTGTTCCTTCTGCAAGGCCAGAAATCTGGTATCCTGTTCTGACTTTTCCTTTTGCAGCACATCCATATCCTCCTTTATTTTAGTGATGTACTGTCTGGTCTCATTTTCTGACTCCTGGCTTCTGTGCAGCCTTTGCTCAGAAGAGTCCAGATCAGATTGGGCCTTCTCTAACGCCATCTGTTGCCTTTTTGCCAGATCATGGCCTTCAGCACATTTATTCTGTATGGCTCCCATGTATAAATATAAATATGCCGCTATCCTAACAATCTTGTCGTGCTCATCTTTGGCCTTAGGAGCCATATATAGTTCACTCAGGGCCACGTGTAATGGACCCTGATCTCTATATATATCTGACCCTGTTTCCGTGACCTGTTGCATGATGGCCTGCAACCAGACTGTTTGGTCCTGGTGAGTCCACTCACCTCTCACAAATAACTTATGTAAGAAGTGCTCTCTGGCTATTTTCATATCTACCAAGGTCGTCATTCTAGAGATTGGTCTCTGTCCTGACTTACAGAAGTTAGTATTTTAGTTTTGCAGAACAGAACTTTTCTTGGAGTGTCCCTTTTGAGGAATGCTTCACAGCGTAATGCAGCGTGGTGATCCGACTGGATGTATGTATCCCGTCAGTTAGCACACTGTATTAAGCTGCACAAGTGGTATTCTAACCCAACATCCCGGACGAGCCCCCACTTTGTAAGAGGATTCAATTCAGCACTACAGCTAAGTTAACGCCTAGTCTAGAAGACTGAAAGAAAACCCTTATTGATATATCTTTAGGTCCAGTTCATGCGTTCTGGATGACTACCCTTATATAACACCCCTCTCTTGGAATCCCCCTGACCCCACTGAGCCAAGAAGTAGTTCTGTTTTGCAAGTTAAAAGGTTTATTTGATAATTTAAACAATAGGTATATATATCCCACTTTATAATAAATTAATAATTGAATAGCACACTTAATCTGATATGATAAAGATCAACAACGGAGAATCTGGCACTAGCACTCTTCTTATAATCACTAATGAGTTGACATGAATGGATAAGGTAACACACTGGTAAATAGGAACAAAAGTATAATGTGGTAGAGGATGCTTTATGTAAGCTCAGGTGGATGCAATATTCAATGAATGCAGTACCGAAAATACTCAATATGATTTCAACCAAACAATGTAATCACTTTTCTCTGGCTATTCACTCCCCCCCTCTTTATGCAATGCAAGGGAATGGGAGGAAAGCACACAGTTCTCAGAAATGCAATCAATGTAATCAGTTCAATCCAGCAAGCTTAGACAACAGAAAACAGATAGGAGTTTTGAAAACACAGGCCCAAATGCTTTGATATGTGCTAGCAATGGATGAGAAATATGCTAAGCGCTTTTAATTCCCTTACAGAGGTTCAGGGTGAGTGGTATCTAGTTAATATTAGTCCAGGCTCACACTAGCAATGATGCAGGGATAGTTAGCAGGTCAAACGAATTTCTGGCAAATGGAAGGCAAGCAGCAGCAGTTTTTACATGTGAAGAAATTGCAAATCGCGGTAAAATTCGCGGATGCGTGTTCCGCGATTGCGGTAAAACTATAAGGGGTAGGAATGCGGTTCTTGGTGCGATTCAAAGCTACGATTCTAAGCTTTTAAATAAAAGTTATTGCAAGTCTCTAGCACAAACGGTTGCGGAGATATGAACGATTGAATAAAGGTCGTTTTTCAGATTCGAAATTTTAAAGTTCAAAAAGACACGTGCAGCTTTTGCAGCTAAAATGACAGGTGACAGTTAGGAGGCAGTTCTACTTAGGTTAAATAGATTGAATTATATGATTTTAACTAGGAGATTGGTTCTGCACAGTTTTCTAGGTACTCACACTATATTCTTGGGTGAAATGGGCCTCGCCATGGATCTGGTCAGGGTTTTAGACTGGGCTCTGGTCACTCTCTGGGCACAGCACTGCTTTCTCCCTCTGGTCTGGTCTCTTAGTTCTGGATAGATTGAAGTCTCTAGTTTGGCTTTCTGGAGGTTGATGGAGGTAAGTATGGATTTTTCCGGCAGAGCGTCCCGCTGCAAATGGATTTGGAAAGTCCCTATCTGTCCTGTCTGTCTGCTTTTATGTGTTTAGAATGTGGGTGTGTTCTAGCATCACTGACCCTACCTCTCTCTCAGCTTCTAATTGGTCAAACTTCCATTCCTCCGCTTGATTGGCAAACTGAACTGTGAGTCAGATTGATGTCATTTTACAGCCTGCAGAAAGTCCACTCCTCCTGTCAACTTACACACAAATCTAGATTTGAAACAAATACATATTTGCAGAGGTACATATTGTTTTAAAATCATATGCACCCATCATGCATTACAGGAGGTATCCCCTGTTCAAACTCTGCTCTTCCTGGGAGCTTGCATTCAGAACTGGCACATATTTCACTTTTTAACTGCTTTTTCAATTTCCGACATGGACCCAACTTTACATACATGTGTGCAGGGGGTAGGGACATTAACTGATGAAGTTTCAGATTTTTAACATGCACACATTTAGAGTAATATCCACTTTTCCGCTAAAACCCCCCTGAACATACCACCGGTTCCTACCACGTCTTAAACTGTGGGCAGAAAAATCACAAGAATTATGGTATCATTTATAAAATTTTCACATGTCCGCTCTATGAGTTATTCATCTTTTTAAAGTTATGTTCTGGCTCCAAAGGGGTGTGGTTTACCCTCAGCACAAGGTTGAATTTCTGGTTCTTTCCAGTTCTGCCAAGCCAGCTTGCTCTCACAGGCAGTGCTCCTCCCAGCTCCTGCCAAGAGGAAGCTACAATTTACGACTGCGGTAATAAAAACCTTTGCCTGAGTGAAGAGGGCTTTGTTCACCCTCTTGCAGAGCACAGATAATTCAATTATCAGATAGATGGCATATCCTTAGCCTGGGCAGCAAAAGGAAGGTTGGCCTGGGAACACAGTGGTGACTCAAGTTTCACTGCTGATGGGATCCGTTGCTAGGCAAAATCAAGTTCCTTAAGCCAGACCTTCAGCTAACTTTTTGTTGCTTTTAAAATAACTTGTAATTTTACACATGCAGCTAGAATGCTGATTCTAAGTGCAAAACTATGACATTTCAACAGTTACAAAGGCATGTGACACCAAACATAGGTCACTCATTTAATTTAACATTTTCGATTTTGGTGGTTTTAAATCCAGTTGCAGTTAGGCTTAAGCTGCTGACTCCATAGCATTTTTGTTATAAGCATTGTTTTTGGGCTCTTCATTTCCCAGATTTTGTAGGCACACAAAACTCCATTCTGCCAAATGTCTGCTGGTGTTCAGTGAATATTTTGCACATGTTGCAAGGTTTGAAATAGGCATTTTGCTTGCCTTCAGAAAAACACACAGAGTGGTTTTAAAACGCCGGCTTTTGGATAGTGGTGAGTACTGGTACTGCACTCATTTTTGGGATTTAAGAAATGAATTCCCCACACTTCTAGGTTGCATTTGGCAATCAGCATTGCCATTCCCAATGGTTTCAGACTACTGTGCGGGTAGTCCAATGGTGGTTTTAAAGCGCTTTGAAGCTAACCGGCGCTACTGTTTTTCCTTTGGCAACCCATTTCCCTCATGGCAACCCGGCCTTTCATTCTCGCACTGGTGGGTGGCAAGTGAGGCAACCATTTTGGTGGGCGCACAAACTGCGCAGCTTTCCTGGATTTCGGCGCACATGTGGGTTTTCCGCCATCTTGAATTTCCTAAGCCCACAGCACCAAATGTTGTAGCAGGATAGCTTAAACGTGGGTCAGGACACCCAACAAGTGCCATAATGTTCCAAACAATCCAATAATGTCTATTAACTACAGAACTGGGGCCTTCGCCTTGCCTGTCTATCTACAATGCATAATGTGACCTACCACTCCTACTAGGCCTCCATATTCCTTGTAGCTCACTACTGCGTAATGGAAGTGCTACAACAGACTACTGTCAGCATTTTTGGCACATACTTTGAATAAACTATTGGCTTTCAGCGGCTAATGCTGTCATCTAAAGCCCTGACTGGCAAATTTGCAATTTTGTGGATCACTACACTCCACCCCTATTCAAAGTGTGTGCGACAATGCTGGCTAATACCCATCAACATAGTATGTAGTGCAGTGATAAAGACCTTGGGGCTTTGCAAGAGGTTTAAGCAAACTATCTTCTAGCGGTTAGTTAGCGTGGCATGCAAGGTTAGTAAAAACACTATCTAAACAAAAATGTGCACAAAGTGAACAGTGACATATACCCTTGCCAAAACCTGGCCTACACAAAAATACCTACACAAAGTGAACATGGACATTTACTCTAGCCAAAACCTGGCCTACAAAATAATACCTAAATAATTATTGTATAACTGATTGTCAGTTAAAAAGCAGCATGCAGTTACAATGTCAAGGCAATCCGGTGTAATCTACAATGCACTATTGCATTTATGTATGGTTACCAATTCTAAACCTGGCAGCCTTTCACTCTAAGGGCCTACCCTCCCCCTGATCCCAGGGCATTCAAACGTGACTATGGGCTGTGTGATTAGACACTTCCCCCATGTATGTGGAACCCAACCAGAAACCATCTAATTTCATGAGCAAGGTGAACCCAAGGGCACCAGGTTATCTAAATAAAAACAATTCTACTAATTTGCATTAATGCTTGGCATGTGTTATTCATGCAATCAAAAGCAAGCGGTTTAATCCATATGCCAACACCTGCTGATTTAACAATGTTTGCCATAAAATGCATCGTGTGTATTTAGCAGTCTTGTTGACCTGCCCTATGGCAGAAAATATGTCTTCATACCTAAAATTCTGCCATCTCCAGTGGTTGCCAATACTTGTAGCAGTGTTGGGCGTATCAATGGGCCCCACTAGGCCAGAAGTTTTATAGCAGAGCTGGCATCAGAACCCATAGTGGCTAGCTTATTGTGCACAGTTTCTATGTCAAAAGCGTATAAAGCTCCTGTTACCCCCCGCTGCTCCCGCAATTAATGAATCTAGCTCCCTAGCTACGCGCACTCTGGTGATGGGCCATAGAAATTGACTCCATTTGTAACAGCTTGGTAGTACTAAGGAAACATTGTCTTGTGATAAATCTATGTCTAAGTGTGTCACTGTAATAATAGAGGTGTGCATTACCAGCTTACAATTTAAATGTTGCCTTACTACTGGACAATCTAACATGTTCACAGTTTCTACCTTGTGTGACTTGGAGAATACCCTTCTTCAAGTGGGATGCCTACCACATACAATATTAGTTTTAGATACAAACACCATACTACCATCCGGCAGTGGCTGTTTCATCGTACCATTATGTGAAATGCATTTAGTCAAATTATAGTCCATAAAATCTTGGTGAGAACACTCGCTGCAGTTCTTGGTCAGAAAAAACATAAAACAAACAAATTGTTGGATCCATAAACTGAAACATTTGGGCCTAGAATTTCATAAGCACCAGTCATATGACTCAGTGACAAAAGATGCCCGACAATGTGCCAGGCCAGTACACTAGCAATTCCATGTATATACTCATTTGTAGCGCTTTTCCAAGGAATTATACTAAATGTCTACAATCAAAAGGTGACTTTTTGCATTAGTGTGCTGGAGACAGCCGTCCCCACAAAAACATGAAACTGGTTGGTTTAACAAAAACCGTGTATAAAATCAAGTATCAAGTCAGTCATGGTTTCATTTACCCGCCTTAAGGCTGGCTGTAAAAGTATCCAGTGTTTCAAAGGTTACCATCTCAAATTAGAGCTCACACACTTGGCAGCATTACTACAAATGAAGAACCTTAACCTACGCACAGCTAACTTTGGTGTGCATGCTCATTTTATCTCAAAATATATTACGCTCCTGCTTGCATAATCCTGCTGCCCACACAATTCATAAATCATTTTCCCGCCAACGTGCAACGTAGAAGTTTTTTTTTTTCAAAAAAGCAAAGCATCTCTGGTTAAAGCAATTCAGTTGGAAGAGCAAAACATTTTGTTTTTTCAGATTCATCTCAAAAATGCATTTAAAAACCATTTTTCAATGTGTCAGCATTCAAGTGCTGCGTCACACAGCTGTTTGTGGTGCATGATGTCACAGTCCACAACCCATTGTCCACAGTCCTTTAAACAAGAAAGGCAAAACATATCAACCAGCTTATTTCCAGCAACTGAATCATTTGAATGTGCAGCATCAAATGTTTGATAACTAGCCAAGTCTGCACCGTGCCAGTTCAGCAAAAGTTATTACTCTGTTGGACATCTCTCGCAGGTTGCAGAACAAATGTCCTCATACGTCATGCATGTTAGCAGCATTGAGTGCGTTGCAGGACAGGTTCAAAGTTCACATATCATCTCGCAGTGACTCGCTTTCTCTGAGAATGCGTCTGCTTGACTGATCAGTGTCACCCGCAAATTGCACACATCTACCCCAATCATGGCACGCAACTGTCTTGGTTTTTTGCCTAGGCAAAATACAAACAGAAATGTTAGGATTTCATTAAAAGTACAATGTCATTGTTCTTCACGTTAGGATGTCATCAGAACTACAATATCAGCGTTATCCACCCCTTCCCTTAACACCACCCCCACTTTCAGAAGTCTCATCAGGTAACTACACACTTTATCATTGCTACCACAATGATTGGTCACCCTTCTGTGTGTTACTGGGGGCTTATTTACACTCAACCATACGGGGTGTAATTGCCTAATCACAAACTCATTTGTGCAATGCGATCATAGTTGGTCAATGGTACTTCAGACTGATCTGTGATTTTACAAAAGCCATATAATAAGTACCCAGGTCGCACTTCTCAATGGATCAATGCTTTTCTTTTTTACCAAAGCGATCACGAATGCCAGGCGCCAACTTGCTTCCAGTGTTTCATGATCTTGATTTAGGTTGCCCTGCTGGCATCACTCCATATTTCAAAGGTAAAGTCCTTCAGTCCCATACCTCCTGCAGTTGCACAAGCAGCTTTGTTTATTTTTCTCCATACAGCTAGTGTCTTTCAAGCCTCTGGTTTTCCACTTGTCATTTTCCCAAAGGGTGTCTGCTGATTTCTTGGGCCACCCCTTTGAGCGCGATAGTCTAAGTCAGTTTCTTTATTTGCTTCAACAAATCATTCATTCTTGCACTAAGCCGTGAGGCTTCTGGATCATGGCTAATGTGCAGTGTTCATATTATACTCCAGAGCCCCGCTCTGCATGTTGTCTCTTGCAAAACGGCTACCTTTGTCAGTTTTGCTTCCATCTGGAACGCCATAATGTCTTTGTCAGTTACTCCAGCCCTGCCAATGTAGCTTGCATTTTTGCCAGCTGTGTATTTTCACTTCTCAAAGCGCCTAGAGGTTTATTCCCCAGTGCACAGCGCTTTACTTCAGTTCACATCACATGGAGTACTGGGATGCAGCTTGCACGGCAATGTCTCTTCACTTCACATCACATCACATGGCGCATGGGGATGCAGCTTGCACGGCAATGTCTCTTGAAATGGGCAGCTGTCTTTTCTTAGCCCATTCACAGATGCACAGGTTCCCCAAATGTTCAGATGCGATGCGCCCATTCTGCATGCAGCATTTATTTTCCTTCCAGTGTTGATACTTCTGATCAGCTCTGTTATTGCATGCCAGTGTCAGAAAGCATGCGTACATCAGCATGTGTAAGGTAGATTGCGCTCTTTTTCATCTTCTCACTCACAGCAATAATTGCCTTCAGTTCTGTTTCAGCATTCTGTCTTTGCACCCCTTCCTCAGTCTTTGCTCACACTGACGGTGTCTCTCACAGGGGATGGAATGCAGGAATGTCATTGTTTATCTTTCCTGTGCACATGGCAGCGCATACCACTCAGCAAGCTTATCTCTTTGCCTATAACTCTTAAGCTGTGGCGGCTTCAATGGAAGGCACTTGTTTCAGACAGTTCATCCAGATTAACTGTTTCCTGCACTGCTTCAGCAACTCAGAAAAGCTCCCATTTCTGCCAGCTTCTGTAAACACCATTTTACTGAACAGGAGCGCAGCATTCTGCTTTCCTGACTTCCTCCAACAGTTTTTTTTTCTTTCGCGCACCTCGCCCAAGACAGTGCAAGTTATCTTCAAGGCACAAGCTCTGCACAGCAAGACTCTTATTTTCAAAAGAGGCACTTTTTCTTGTCATCAGATTCAACTCCATGTAATTTTGCAAAATGTCAAAGCGTCTTTTTAGCCTGTTTTGAACTGATCAATGTTCCATGTAAAGGCATACATTTTTCTTTTTCCTCGTAACCTTGTAGTTTGGCTTCACAAACTCACTCCAATGCAATGTGCGATCTTTAAAAAGAACCCGCAACCCACTAAATATTTGTGCTGTCTTATCACACACAGATTTTTCATTCTGTTGTACCACTGCCAAATTAAAACCAATTATTTCAGTGCATTTAAAACATGCCATGTGTAGTGCAGCTCCCTGCACGTTTTTCCTGCAAAAGCAACCCACACTCTATATGGCTTGTGGGCTGTTAATGTGTCAACAACATTTTTCACCATATATCGCAGTCAACAGGTCACTATTTCCAAAACATACATCACTTATAACGCAACAGTACTTTAATCCATGGCATAGCGTGGGAACAGTCAAAAATACTCCAGGGCAATTTAGAAAATATAAATTGTCTTTTCCCCCAAACCATTGCAAACTGATTCTGCAATTTCAAATCAATTCACAAAAATCGAAAATCCAAATACCATTCACTCACTTTCTCTTTTAAGTGAGTCTCTCACCCATTGTAAGCATGGCACAGCTAAAATGCAATGTAGCCATTTTAGTGTGTTTCCTTTAAACAGTATGCACCACCAGCACATGGAATTTACAGTTGCCAAAAAACAAACCCTTTAGGCTCTCAACACAGATGTTACTCTTTCTCCTAAACACGGCTCATTCCCACGTTATCTTCAGGAATGTCAACACTTCAAAAGCATACATTTAAAAAGCGAACCTTCGCCTCCTTACATTACAGCCCCCCACTCGCTAGCACACTGGGGCTGAATCACAATGGTTAGATCTATTCACAATTTGCATGTCAAATCCTCACAACTATTTTCCTGCCCTCATGACAGAATAGAGTTGAGAACTCTGTCTCACTTTGCATTTCAAATTGCAACTTTAAATGGGGAAACCGCATGATAAAATTCTTTCCTAATTGAACATAAATCTTTCTTCATCATTCATCAGAGCGCTTTAAACATAGCCATTTCCCGCTTGTTTATCGCCTTGTGCTCCTTGGCTTCCTTCCCAATCAGTAAGTCAGCCAAGACTGATTTACTGAAGAGGAAAGTCTTAACCACACAAGCTATCGGCCACGGCAAGCCGACACTAACATGCTGTCTTTTTGAAGTCTCAGAGCTGCAGTGAGACCACCAAGGAAATGCGACAGCCTGCTCATCACTCTGCACTGTGTTCTCTCACACAATTTGTCATTTCACAGCAAGGCACTGCTCTCTACAAATCCCCAAGCTGCCACCAAATACCTTGATATTGGGAAAATCTTTCTCGGGACCAGCCCTTGAGTGCAAAAATTACCCAATTCAGCCCAAAATACAGGTTCTATTGTTCCGAGCAGTGAACTCATGCTAGTGACAAATGACTCCTTCAAAAAGTTTTAACATTTATTCTAAACAGTGAATTTCAGCAACATCTTGGGATTCAAGTTAGAGAAGATTACAAATACAAAACTTAGAGAAATGCAAAATATAGAGAAACATAGAACTTAGAGAAACATAGAGAAACACAGTCTTACGCCCCTTCAATCAGCACTGGGAGACCCTGGCCCTCATAAGCGAGCTGTTGCCAGCCCCGCTCAGAGGACAGCGCTGCAGGGGGCCGACAGAGCAGCAGGTTCTGGACACTTGATTTTGCTCGAACCAAGTCCACAGATCGATCTCCCACCTGAGTCATGTGGGCATGCATTTTTATAATCTCGTGCTGTCAGTCCATGACGCACAGTTCCAGAACCTTCCCTGTGCAAAATATAGGCTTGCTCATGGAAAAACCCAACTCTGTGAATTTCCACTGTGCTCCTTTTCTGTGCCCCTCCCTGCTTGGAGCCCATCTGCGCGAAAACTCAGGAATGTCTTATCAGTGCCTTCCCAGAGAAAAGAGGATTTGTTTACGCAACCATGCAGGGCTACAGTTAGAAAAGCAGAATATTCTAAGAGAAGTCTAGATGAATTAACCCTATGTGAGCAACCTCTAAAAGGCATGCACTCATAGCTTAGTGTTCATAGCGCTTACGATTGGCTATCTAAGCGCTATATAGGTGCCATAATGTTCCAAACACTCCAATAATGTCTATTAACTACAGAACTGGGGCCTTCGCCCTGCCTGTCTATCTACAATGCATAATGTGACCTACCACTCCTACTAGGCCTGCATATTCCTTGTAGCTCACTACTGCATAATGGAAGTGCTACAACAGACTACTGTCAGCATTTTTGCCACATACTTTGAATAAACTATTGGCTTTCAGCGGCTAATGCTGTCATCTAAAGCCTTGATTGACAAATTTGCAATTTTGTGTATCACTACACAAGGGGAAGGGAGAGAAGGGCTAGGGGGAAGGGGGAGTGCATCGGCAAGCTCAGGTAAGTGCCGCCAGGGTGCTTTGATATAATCCTTAATTCCTTTCCACCCTCCCCTCCTACTCCACTCAGCGTCTTCCTGCCGGCTGGTGTTCATGTGTACCTGGTGCAAACTCCTTCTCTGTGTCTTTAAATATGTCCATATTTTCTTCTCTGCTATAGCAACCTATGCTCTAGCCACACCCTCAACCTTTCTTCGCACAACTTTGGACAGCCTCTTATTTGCACATTTCTCCATTCTTTCCCTTGGTATTTAAACTATTATACACATCAGCACTTAACTATCATTTCCTCCTTCTAAACAATATGCACACTCCCTCTCCATTCGATGCCCCATAACATCCCCCTCCCAGCCTCATGATCACTCTACCACCCACTCACTGTATATTTCCCCAAGTCTATTTGTATCAGTATTTTTCAGGGTATATGTCCTGGCATCCCTCTTTTAGCAACCGCGTCATTACTCATTGACATGTCACAATGTACAGCATCTGACAAGATTATTATCTTAGTTACTTCAATCACTTTATATTCTGATTGCACCGCAACTGTCAAATCTTGTGCCATGCATTGGCTGCATTGTTGATTGTTATTTTCTGTGTTTTCTGCCATATCGACCATTGACAGGCTGTGTTAATATGTTGGGAGGTTTGTTTCCCTGTAAGTTGTGCACAGTGTGCCACTCAGGCTCCTTTGAGCCGATGCTTGGAAAAACGTGTGCACCACACTAGTCCTAGCTTTACCTGGTAGTCCTTTGCTCACTCGCCCATCCAACGCATGCTCTCCTGTGTGCCACTGGAAGACAGCTACCTTCCATTAGGGCATACCACCTCTGTTGTTTTGAGTCACATCAACTAGCAAATTGACTAAAAGTGCAGGGATCTGCTCTTTGCCCAGATGAAGGGATACAGTTAGTGTCTATAGCGCTGCATCATGGAAGGTTTCTGGTAACCTCACCATGTGGCCAGAGACCTGGCACTGCATATGCTGCTTTCCCAGTCCATTGAACACAATCGGGAATGGGGAATAATGTTTACCGCCCAACCCGTGATTCGGCAGTAATACTGCCGGACGGGTGGACGGTATGCAAATAAAGTTGGGCGGTATCCCAGTCCTGCTCTCCAACCTCAATTCCAATACCCCCTGTATCCTCATCTTACTTGATCTCTCTTCTGCCTTTGACACAGTTAACCATGCCATCCTGCTCAACCATCTCCGTGATAATCTGGGTATCACCGATCTAGCAATGGCATGGCTGACTTCCTTCCTCTCCGATAGACCCTCCCAGGTCCAACTTGGGTCCTTCCTCTCCTCTATCTCCATCTCTACCTGTGGTGTTCCGCAGTGGTCTAACCTCTCTCCCTGCTGTTCAACCAATACCTGGCACTTCTTGCCCACCACATTGCTACTCTGCCCCAACTTTCAGAGCTATGGGGATGATATTCAACTCATTTTAAGGCTCCCCTCTGCCACCTCCTCTCCTTTGCTCATCTCTGACTGTCTTTCTGCTATCCAGCCGTGGTGTGCCTCCAATAATCTCTGCCTAAATTCCAGTAAGACTGAGATTGTCCTCATTGGCACACCTGCCCCCTCCTTTCCTGTAGCTCTCTGGCCGGCCTCTCTTGGCCCTCTTGCTACTCCCAACTGTGAGGCTAAAAACCTTGGGGTCATCTTCAACTCCACACTTTGCTTCTCTTCCCACATCTCTGACGTCTCTAAGAAGTCACACTATCAGCTGCACCTCCTCAGAGGTATTCTTCCTTTCCTCTCCTTCCCCCAGAAGCTCACAGTCTCCAGACCTCTGGTTCTCTCCATGTTGGACTATTGCAACAGCTTTCTTCTAAATCTGCCTGCATCTACTCTCTGCCCTCTGCAACTCATCCAAAACAGGACTGCAAGACTTGTCCTTGGCCTCAAGCCCAGGGATCGTATCTCTCCAGGACTGACATCTCTGCACTGGCTCCCATTGGCGATGATGATTAAGTTCAAAACCCCCTGCATTGTCCACAAGGCCTTTTGGGGCCTGGGACCTCAATACCTACAACTCTCTCGCCCTAAATATCTTCCTTCTCAAGCTCTTCTTTCATCCTCCTCCAACTCCCTCAGAGTTAGTCGCTTCTCCCAGCAGTGTGTTGGTGGTAGATCTCTTTCTTTGGCTGGGGCCTCCATCTGCAACAGCCTCCCTGCCTCTCTGAAACGTGAGAACCATCTACGGTTCTGGAAGCACCTCAAGACCTTACTCTTTGCTTCTGCTTTCTCTACCACTCTCCCCTGCTGACCTCCTGGCGGAATCTGAAACTACCCTCTGATCTCGGGCCCAGGTCCCCTCCCCGCCAGTTGTACACCTGAACTGCCCTCTTGGCAACCCATGCACTTGGGGACTGTTTCTGTATCCCTATAGCCCCTACTAGTACTTGACAACACCTGATGTCTGCACTTACCCTGCACTTGCCACCAGCTGGCCGCACTTTTATTTATTGTCTTATTTATTTATTGAACTGTTATCCTATGTACTGCACTGCCTCCTCACTCTTTCACCCCGCACTTTTCCCCCTTACCCACTGCACTTGTACGATCTCAATGTCACCTGGCCTTGTAGGATCGTTGTCTCTGTCTTCCCTCTGTTCCCCTCTCTTGCCTCGTCGCGCCTTGAAATACTTGTGTATAGGCGCGTTATAAATGTCTTATCATATCATATCATAACTCGTGATAAGGCCCTTTGAGATTTAGTGCACCAATGAGACACTGAGATATTACCTTTCCGGTAGAATGTTTACCCTGGGCACACACAATGTTCCATTGGTTTGACCTAGTAGAACAAAGATGCAAATGCTCAGATTCTCGGCTGATTTCTTGCCCTACAACTATTTTATTTTGAGATGAAGCATAGTAGTGGAAACCTTCATGAACATTTTGAAACCTAAGAGAGAAGGGGCCTTATCACGAGTTGGACGGTATCCTGACTGGGATACCGGCCAACTTTATTTGCATTTCTGCCCACGCGTCTGGCAGTATTACTGCTGGATCATGGGTTGGGTGGTAAACATTATTCCCCATTACCCTTGGACCCAATGGGGAATCTTTGCTGCAGTTACCGCCGGTGGTATTACCATACAGTAATTGGCCAAAAAATCAGCATTTTTCCAGCGTATTTACCCCCAGCTCTTAGCTGGGGTGAAACATGCCATAATCATGGTTGAGTGGACCCTTAAATGCGGCAGTAATCCTGTTACCACCGCATTTTTTTTATTTTTTAAGTTTTTTATTTTGAGAATAAAACAATACAAACCAAACTTGCAGCATTATGTACAATAAAACCGTAAACATCAGTTAACACATGTTACTGCACCACAAACCCCCCCCCCCCTCAAGAGCTTATCAACCTTACGGTTCTGTATCAACTTCGTGTGGCTGGGTGTCGCTTCCTTCCGAAGCTGCAGGGTCCACTGCCGTGCCAAACAGTCCTGTAATTAACATCCTCCAAGCCGCCAGGTTACCCACATCTTCCTCCCCGCAATTGCTACATGCTTCTTGCCATACCACCGTTTCAGCCTCCGCCCATTTCTGCAAGTCTCGCCACCATACCTCCATCCGTGGCTTGTGGCATTGCTTCCAACTCATGGCTATCCTTCTTTTAGCAAGCACATACGCCAGGTCCCTCAGTTTCCCAAGATGTTTGGTGTTCTGTGGTCTGGGGAACCCTCCCAGGAGGCAGGCCCAGGCCGTATCTATGCGTAGCGGGACCCCATATCTGCTAGCTTCCGTGCCACTTCCCCCCAAAAGACTTCAATCACTGGGCAGGACCAGAACATATGTGTCATGTCTGCGTCTTCCTCATCGCATTTCGGACATGCTTGTCTTCCTGCGCTCGCGAACTTGGATATTCTCTTCGGGGTCATATATGCTCTATGCATAATGTATAGCTGTATTTGCTGTAATCTAGCATTCCTGGACACTTTCTTATGGTATCAGATGGCCCGTTCCCACATCCCATCGGTCAGCTGCGCCCCCACCTCCGCTTCCAAGTCCAACCTCAAGTCCATCAAATCCTTCCCCACCCGGGTCATCACCATCTCGTATAATCTAGAGATCTCGTGCCCGCCCTCTGATATATCATATATCAGTCCAATCAGAGCGTCTGGTTCTTCCGCCAGCACCATCTCCGGCCAGGTTTTACGGATAATCTGTACCAGCCTAAGGTACGTAACATATTTGCCCCCATGCAACCCTGTTTCTTCTCCCAGGTCTTCGAATTCCCTAATAGCCCCTTCTTGCCATATGTCTCCCAATGTGGCCAGCCCAACCGATTCCCAGTATGTCCTAATTATCCTCCTAAGCTGGCTGTCCCCCTTAGTTAAGGCAACCAGCGGCACCTGTGGGGAACCCGGGCACGGGCTTTCTATCAATTGGCACGCTCTGTGCCACATCTTCCACCCAAGCAACAACATACTCGGGCGTCCATTCAAGTCTGATCTAGGGACCCAGATGATCTCTTTTAGGTAAAACGGGGCGCAGTCCCGCCCAACCAGCCTAGACTCAGGAGTTTCTTCATCCGAAAGCCATTTAGTCACATATTGCAATTGGCTGGCCACATAATAGGCCTCAAAGTTCGGCAGCTTGATGCCTCCTCTATCATGGAAGTTCTGTAGCTTCCATAGCGGCACTCTATTGCGGGTGCCGTGCCACAGGAAGTCCCTACACATGCTGTTAAGTTTGATAAAGAACTTCTTAGGTATCAGGTATGGTATATTACTGAAAAAGTGCAACAGCCTAGGCAGGACCACCATTTTGAGCATCGCCCCCCGCCCCATCATTGCCAGCGGCAGCTTCTCCCAAAACTGCATGTTCGTGCGGATTTTCTTCACAGCCACCTCGGTATTGTGCAAGTGTTCCCCCTCAGTGTGATATACATCAATTCCGAGGTATCGGAAAGAATCAACTGCCCAAGGCACGGACAACACCGGTAATCATTCCGGAGGGACTCCTGCGTAGCTCCCCAATGGAAACATGCTCGATTTTCTGGGGTTAACCGCTATGCCGGACAATTCCGCATACTTTTCCATGACCTCTAAAATGTACTGGAGGTTTTCCTCCGGATATTTTAAATACAGTAACAAATCATCAGCATATAAGGATATTAAATGATTCTCTCCTCCCACCTCGATGCCAACCAAGTCATATTGTTGTCTGAGGTACACCGCTAAGGGCTCCAGGGCTAGGATGTATAATATCGGGGACCAAGGGCACCCTTGTCTGGTGCCTCTGCTGAGTTGCCACCTCTTAGATATCACTGATCCCGTGTGCACTCTGGCCAGTGGTTCGCTGTACAACAATTCCGCCCACCTAATATAACCAGGCCCAAACCCGTACTCCCCCAGGGCCGCCAGAAACCACGGCCACCTCACCGAATCAAAAGCCTTGACTGCATCTAGGGACACTACCACCATCACTTCTGTTCTCCTCTTCAATCACCCGGTGGAGTCGCCTGTGGTTGTGTGAGTTATATTTCTATTGGGGACATAGCCTGTCTGATCCGGGTGTATCAATTTACTGATGACCCTTCGTAGCCTATTAGCTAGGACCGCCGTCAGGATCTTGCTGTCCTGGTTCAACATTGACAGCGGCCTATAAGAGCCGCAGCATTTTCCCGGTTTGTTAGGCTTGAGGAGCGGCACGATTAGTGCTTCTCTAAGCGTATCTGGTAGCCGACCCTTCTCGAAAGATTCATTGAACATCTCTAGCATAGGGGGGAGTATCTCTGCCCTATATACTTTATAAAACTCGCTCGGGAATCCGTCCGTGCCCGGGGTCTTACAGGTGGGCAGTCGTTTCACCACCTCCTCTAGTTCATCCAGAGTAATAGGTGCATCTAGCTCCTCCCTCTCTTCGTCACTAATCATAGGTAGTTCCATGTCTTTCAATGTGTCTCTGATCTCTTCCTGGTTTTCTCCTCCTCTGTCCTCATACAGTACTCTATAATAATCAAAAAAGGCCTCATTGATTCCTTCTTGGGTGTCAACCTCCTCCCCGTTCTCTCTGGTTATCATCCTGATCGGGGGCCTGGGGGTTTCCCTCTTATATAGCCATGCCAGCAGGCGGCCAGTTTTGTCCCCACCCGCATGCTGCCTCTCAACATATTTTCTGTAGTTAAGGTTGCAGAGCCTTTCCCAAAGCTCCGCACACCTCTGCTGCAGCTCGAGTACTAAATCCGCGTCCCCTCCTGCCCTGTTGCTTTCGCGCTCCAGTTGCCTCTCCGCCTTCTCTAGTTCTGTCAGGACCCCACCCACCAGGCCCTTTGACTTGGAAATGGCAGCACCCCGCGACACAACCTTGAAGGCCTCCCAAAGTGTGCTAGCTGAATCCACACTGCCCGTGTTCACCTCAAAATACCGCGAGATCGCATCCCTGATGTCTTCCCTGAAGACTGAGTCTCCAAGTGCCTCCGCACGGAGGCGCCATGTAGGTATCCGCGCCCTGGGGTGAGAGTACTGCCAGGTCAGCGCCAGGGGCGAGTGGTCCGACAGGACCCTTGCTCTATATTCTATTTGAGTGGTCGCTACCACCACCTCTGGCGTGACAAAAAAATAATCCAATCTCGTGTGTAAGTGCTGCGGGGCAGAGTAGTGAGAGTACTGCGAGGCATTAGGGTGTTTCAGTCTCCAAACATCCGCCAGCCCAAAGTCATCCAGTAATGCCTGCAATACCCTGGCCGCCGGGGTGGGCCGATCAATCTTATCATCGGACCTGTCTGCCCTTGGGTCGAGGACGCAGTTAAAGTCCCCTCCCCAAATAATCGCACCCCCACACACGCGCCCAGGTGAGAGCATAGGGTTCTGAAGTACGTGGCAGTGTTCTGGTTGGGGGCATACGTGTTTATAATGCACACCTCTTTGTTCTCTACCAAGGCCCTCAGCATAACCAGCCTGCCCTCCGTGTCCACCACCTCCCGTGTGATTCTAAGCGGAACGTGCGGTGCCACCCAGATCAGCACTCCCCTAGCATAGGCAGAGTACGGAGAGCCCATCACCGTGCCACTCCACTTTTTCCCCACCAGTTCCAACTTATGTTGGGTCAGGTGTGTTTCCTGCAGCAGCGCAATGTCAATCCTCTGTCTTTTAAGGTACAACATGACTTTGTTCCTTTTTAAATAGCTGTTAAGTCCCCTGACATTCCAGGTGACAATCTTAAGATCTCCCATGGCACATGCGTATCTTCCTGCCTCCCATGTAGCGACTCCCCTCTGCCCACGTGATACAGATGGCATCTCGTTCCAGTAGCTCCTCGTACCAGCTCAAACCCCCCTTAACTATATACACAGCAAAACCCCAACTTCCCTCCCCTCCCCCCCGTCCCTTCCCCAACATCACACACCCCAACTGCTGCCCAGCTCCAGCCTCGGAGCTCAGGCACCCCCACATCTAGCCCCGCAAGCACCGATCAATGCACGGAGCTCAGTAGGGTGAGGTCGCCCTAATGGCCACCCAACTAAAACTATCATGGGGTAAAGAGAATCGTTCCGTAAGGCTCCCGTTCAAGTAAACATTAATCACAGTGTCCATGACAAACAGTGCAATCATCTGACCTTCTTTACCGAAGGCTTCGCAAACGACTATATTCAAGTCCCACGTGCCACGCCATCTTGCAACGCCATTTTTATGCCTCCCGTGTCTCTTCCGAGCCCTTTCTAGTCCGATCTTCTGATTCCTGGGGGCATCCTTGTGCATCGAGCCATCCCATGGCATCCTCCGGGGTCTCAAAAAACAAAGTTTTATGTGCATGAATGACCTTCAATTTTGTGGGATAAAGTAACATGTATTTGTGGCACGCTTCCCTCAGTCTCCGCTTTACTGACCCGAAGTTCATGCGACTACGCTGTACAGTCAGGGTATAATCCGGGTATGCCGTGATGTTTGCCGCCCCTCTCGTGATCGTCCCTCCTTTTCGGAAGTGTTCCAGTATCCTCTCCCGGTCGCGGTAGTTGAGAATTTTGGCGATCATAGGCCTAGACGGGTTCCCCGGCGGCGGCCTCCTCGTTAGGGCTCTATGTGCCCTTTCTACTGCAAATCCTTGGGATAGGGCCCCTCCAGATATTTCTTGTAATAACATGGATTCGATGAATTCCGTAGGGTCACGGCCCTCCATCCCCTCCGGCAGGCCCACGATGCGGATGTTGTTGCAACGGGCTCATCCTTGCGCCTCCTCCGCTCTGCTCTCCAGGTTGCCCACCCTTTGTATCAGGGCGTGCAGGTCAGCTTTATGGGAGGCGCAATCGGCAGTATTCGGGCCAACTTCCTTCTCAAGGGACTCGGTGCGCTCCGCCAAGGCCCTGACATCCTGTCGGAGCAAATTAACGTCCTCTTGGACCTCTGCGACCTTGAGGTCCAGCGCCGTTTTTAGTTCGGTGACGGCCAGTTCCAGCTTAGATTCCCAGGCCGCCCTTAGATCCGCAATCGCCGCCAGGATTTCTTGGTTGGAGCACGAAGACATTGTGCCGCTCGCAGCCAGCGCATCCCTGCACTTGGTGGTGTCCTGGCTCGGGGACATCCTAGTGAAGTCGTCCAGGGTGGGCTGCTTCGCCTTCGGCCGCACCGACCTATTCGACATGACCCAGGGAATCTGTAGTCTGCTCAAATGATAAGTGTGCGCGCAGTGCGCCTCCTCCGCTGGGTCACCGTGTGGCTCGCTTCTATCCTTGTTCCGGACCCTGGTCGGCCATTTTGAGTCGTCCTTTGTCCCCGGCGTCCTTAACTCATCCGCACCGATCTCCGTCATCGTCACTCCTGCACCATCCAGAAGTTCCCCATGCGTAGCCCACACATTCACACACCGGCATGTGTGTCGTCGGTGGTCCATCTTAACGCACATATTTGCCCGGATCATTGTAGGATCTCGGGAGCTCCTCCAGAACGCGTCCTCCTACATGGCTCTCGTAGCCACGCCCCCCGTTACCACCGCATTTAAGGGCTACCACCAAACTCATGATGAGGACCAAGATGTATTATAAGTAGTCCTGTTCGTTGCATGAAATCTGTGAGAAGAGGGACATGTCTTCCCTGCTCATAGTCAGATGTCCCCATGAGTGGAGGGAAAGATTGAAGAAACAGAATACAGCCAGAGAAGATGTGCGGTAGTTGAAGACAGAACTGTGGAGAAAGAAGACACACAGGAGAGAATCATGCAGGAGAGAGCAGTTTCTGGCAGGAAGGCAGTTACAGCACTGCAATGCCAACGGTTGCTCAGACTGCTCCAGTGCGAAGATACGTTCACACTTTAGAGCAGCATATGGAAGACAGTCCAGAGAGTTATCCCAGTCTGCAACAATCTTTCTGGGAGGTATCCAAAGATGGATAAGTGGAAAAACAAGAAAATGCCTGTGAACGGGCATGTGTCAAAGACAAACACTAAACGCTCAGATCAAAGGACGGAAGCCACCCTCAGAACAACTACAATTCCACAGAAGTGACACACAGTGCGAGTCAAGAATGAGACACTCAAGAAAGACAGCACAGGAAGGATGAGAGACCAATAGATATCAGAGAGGAGATGAGTTGGTGGAACAAGTTAAGACCAGAAGCTTACAGGGTACCTGAAAGAGAACACTGGGAATATACACAAGGTGACTCATGAGAATATCTGCATATTGGGAGATGTGGTTGCAACACTCCTCCAGACAAGCACAATGGTGCCGATAAAGCCATGGGAACCAAAGCGGAATTACATATTGGGCCTCATTACGAGTTTGGAGGCAACCATGCCCTTATTAACTCGGGTCCGGTCCAGAGTCCATGAATGGGGAAATACCAGGCCATTCTGACTTTGGAGGGTCTGGTCTTTCCCCATTCAGGAAACCCGGACCCGGACCATCCCCATTCCGATTTGGGCCCCTATAGGGCACAATGGGAATGGGGAGCATGCTAACAACGGGCCCGTTAACCCTTTAAGTGCCAAGGACGAGGTATCTCGTCCTTGGAAGTGCACAGGCAGTGCCAAGGACGAGATAGCTCGTCCTTTTTGGCACCTTGTTTTGAGCG
Organism: Ambystoma mexicanum; assembly: GCF_040938575.1. NCBI lineage: Eukaryota > Metazoa > Chordata > Amphibia > Caudata > Ambystomatidae > Ambystoma > Ambystoma mexicanum. The sequence goes on from NC_090938.1 coordinate 182,760,538, forward strand.
ATCCCTGCGATGGCCTTTCCTCAAAACTGTAATCCAACCCCCGGGCTATGTGAGGGGGAGGTCCCCCTCAGTTTCACGTCGGCGTGCTATTGTTATTTACTAGATGCAACAGAGGCATAGGGGGAATGACGTAGAAGATGTGCTCTAACAGGGCATCATGACATGCACCCTCTTGTCTGTAAGGAATGCATGTATTGATTGTGTAACCTGTGCCCGCTGTCTCATGTTCCACCTATCTGCCATATCTCTGTGTGTGTGTATGTTGTGATGTATGTATCAGTGCAAATCACTATCGCAAGAGACGTGACAAATGCATTTATTTGGGACGTCCTTTGCATGTGGCCATTAGTGCCAGGAATGGTGCCTCCATTGGTGTCTAATAGTGGGTGATGCAAGAGTCTGTATGCACCCACTATTCAGCATATCATCCTTGGCATACAACTGCCAGAAGTCACCGAGGCACCTACACATATGACATGCTGAGTTGATATATTTGGCATCAGCCGATCCCTCAATCTCGAGGCCTTGTCTCCTGCTGGATGTTGTGGTTGTGGTTGTGGTTGCACAGGTGGCTATTGGCTCAGGTCAGGAACTGCACAGGTGTATAAGACCCTGCAACAGCAATATGTTAGGCAAGATTCAACAGGCCTTAATTATGTTACACACAAAGTCGGGGTTGCACAGCAATACACCGCCCAGGTGATTCAGGCTACTGGAGCAGGACTTGAGAATGCCGAAACTTTGTTCAGTGATGCTGCTGGTGATCCTGTGTGCAGAACTATACCTATATGCTGCTGTTTTGTCTGAGTTCTGGATTGTGGTCAGGATACAGGGATGTAGGTGGTTAGGGGTATAATGAGTGTAGCTGCAACTGGCTTCTTCACAATGCACGTGCTACGTTTTCCAAGTGTGTCTAATCCAGGTGGTTTGGTTGTGGGGGTGTGCGGATGCATGCAGATTGGTATAGTTGTGTTGTGACATTATGTTTCTGCACTCGCCCAGCAGCAACATGTCCCCATAGTCACCAGCCAGCATCTGGACACACAACGGTGAATACCTCAAGATTAGGCTGTCATATGTCGACCGTGGGAATGTGGCACAGACATCAATCAGTCAAGAGTCTCTTGGCATCACAAATCATCTGCACATTGATGGCATGACAGTGGTGCCGGTGGGGATACACATACTCCAAATATTTACAGTGCACAGGAAGCAGCACTCAGGGTATTTGCCATTGGGGGAAGAAGCCATATGTTACACGTGGCCTTTAATCTACAGTTTGTGGCATGGAAATGTTGTATTGTTTCAGTGTGATCAAGTTTTGGATCATCTGGTGCCAGTTGATATGCCATTGGTTCTCTGAAATGAGTTTTGTTTTGCTTTTTGGATCCAAGAGCCAATGGCAAGTTGTATATTTATGTTGTACCGGATTTTACTCTTTTGTCTAGAACAGCTCTTCAGATTTGCTTTTACACATATGGATGGGTGTGTGTATTACGAATGTGACATTACTGAGACAATAGCAGGTTGGTTGCATTTGTATTCCGTAGGCAAGCTGCTTGCTGTATCATGTAGAATATTGTGGGCGACTACCCCAGCAATGACATTTCTTGATTTATTATTTTAAATGAATCAGAATATTCAGAATAAATGCTGAATTTTTCTTGTCCCTGATTTTGAGGTAGGGATTGTCGTGTTGAGGAGTATTATAACCGCTGGTTAGATAGCTCAATGGGTTGAGCGTTCGCTGCTGCGATCTGAGCATGATCTGCAAGTCGTAGGCTAGAATCCCGGCAAGGCCAACTCAGCTTTTCATCCTTTCCAAGGTCGATAAATGAGTACCAATTTTGGTTGGGTGATATTGTATGTAAATATGTGCTCTGTAAAGCGCTTTGGATTAAGGCGATATATAAATAACACATAATTATTATAATGATACTATGGGCCTCATCACGAGTTGGGCTGTAACACCGGCGCTATTAGCGCCGGCGTTAATAGCCCTACCGCCAAACCCCCCGGTGCTAATAGCGCCGGATCACGGGTTTGGCGGAATGGGTATTGCCCATTCCCCACTGAGCCCCTTTGGGAATTCCCCATTCCCCATTGGGCTCAATGGGGAATTTGCGCGCTCTTACCGCCAGCGGATTTCCCGCCGGCGGTAAGAGCGCAAAATTTCAGCGGATTTACCCCCAGCTAAGAGCTGGGTGGGAAATCTGCCAAACCCGTGATGTGGCAGACGCCTTAAATGCAGTGGTAATAGCACTACTGCCGCATTTAAGAGTTACCGCCAAACTCGTGATGAGGCCCTATGTCTCCATAAAAAGAATTGAACATTAGACATTTAGATATATTTAATAGATAGAAGTCAAAGAAAAAGACACCAGGGTCAGGAGATCAATCCATTCAGATGAGAGGAAATCATTTTGTCGTGATAAGCTGCTAGGCGCTTGCAGTAACCTGCATTTGCACTAACCCACTGAGCTATCTTGTGTGTATTAGAGCCTATTCGAAGCGTGGAGGAAAATGCTGACATCAACCAGGCCTCTCGAACTGGGTGAGCCTGCATGCTTGCAAGGGGTTAATTGCGATGGCCTTTCCTGAAGACATAAAACATCTAGTATTTGCAAGAGGCTCTACTCAGCCCTTGGGAGCCAGGCACAGCTTTGCTCGTCTTCGCTCTGCGAGTTAGGTGCACTGATAAGGCAAGAATGTCAGATCTTCTCAAAACACAGTGCCCGAATCCTGGGAGCCAAGACTGGCTGTTTCCAGTCTTGTAACTTTCCAAGCGAAAATATGTTCACTATCCGGAAGGGTGAGCCTAGAAGCTTCTCGAAGAGCTGACACGTCATGATGATTGACGTGCAGCTCCTAATAAGAGAACTATACTTGGACCAGGGAAGAGAGGACTCATCCTGGGCTGGGCCGTATTCCAGCCCAAACCTGTTTTTGCCTGGCCTTGTGGTCCCCTTCCTGAATTGGTGGTGTTAGTCTCCACCTCTAAACTAAAGGGCAAGGGGAATGAAGCCAAACCAGTACCAAAATGGACCTCTAGAGTGGGGTTTGAGTGGACTTCTAGCACAAATTGCAAAACCCCACAGAAGAGGCTGGAAGAGCAAGGGGAACATATGCATGCCAGTTCTCTCTCTATGGTGCAACAAATTCTGACTGAAGTCTTTCAGAGATTGGGAGTAGGTCAGAAGCCACTTTAACCACCTAGGCATAAAAGTGATCTGTTGGAATAGGTGGGGTCCAAATACATTTGCCACCAAGGAAATGAAAGATTATCTGTTTAGAAACGAGGATGTATTGATGCTCCAAGAAACTTGGCTGGTTAATGCTATTAGTGTAAAGGGGTATATAATATTTCTCAGCCCGCTCTCCAAAAAGCAAAGGGCAGACCAAGTGGTGGTCTGTTGATGGCTTTTAAAAACTCAATATTCAAAGAAGTTACTCTGATAACAGACAATATCATGGGAATTCAGGCATATAAAGCTACTTTCAGACAACAGGAGCCCCCCATGGAGGTGGTATTTGTCAACATCTACTGGAACCCCGCCTGCTCCACTCAATAGACCTTTTCAGCTGACTTAGCTGTTTTGCTAGGTAAATTGAAGGCATTGAATGGAGGTGTCCCAATAATGATTGGAGGAGATTTGAACTTGCAATCTATTCCACTCAGTAAAGAAATAATGAAGAGCACTACACGTAGAACATCTGAGAAAGGACGACTCTGGGTGGAGTTCATCAAAGGATGGGGGCTAGAGATGGCTAATGGAAAACTGCCGGGGGATATTCCCGGAAGGCCAAAAAGATCACAGGGTGTAGTGTTCTGCACATTGGACTACTTTTTTTTGTTGGCAGATCTATTTTCTTATAATGCCACTATGACTTTAGTCCAGGGTGGAAACAGTGACCATCTTCGCCTGGAACTTACCTCCCAAGACTTTTTCTATAATCAACAAGAAAAATAGAAGCATTCCATCTTTAATAGGAAAGGGAAAGTGCGTCTCCAGAAATATAAATTGGGAGGGTTGGAGCTCAATAATCGTCTAAAGACAATAGCAGAGAGCTCCCAATTGGAGAACTGCCAGCCAGAAAACTTTGTGAAATTTGTGTGGTCAGCTCTGCCCACCTTCGGGGAATGGAGGAGGGAAGAAACACATTTTCCATCACTCCTTTAACAGAGAAACTATGTTGTGAAAGAGAAAGTGAAATCAGATGCTGCGAAAGCTGAAAAAGGAAAAAGGTTGTGAAGAGGGGCGTAAGAATGAGCTTAGGACGTTGACCCAGTCCTATAAAAGATGGTCGGTAGCTAGAAAGATGAGGTGATTCCAACAGGACGGGGAAACCATGTTGAAACTGTTGGGGAAAAAAGACTCAAGAGAGTTCTGGTCAGTGATGCATCAGTTGGAAGGAAAGACACAGACAACTCTGTGTAATTTGGTTCCCGTAAAAGGTTGGACAAACGTCTGTCATCTATAGTAATAAGGAAGAGAGCTGGATCCTCACTTTTCATGAACAAACCATCATTGGTTTGATTGGGAATAGTTTGCTTTCTAAAGCAGCAGGGCCAATGGCCTGACATATCAAGTGCTGAGTAATGATCCAAATTTGTGGGCTAAATTACTGAACTGGCTTTTCAGGGAGATCTTATTAAAACAGGAATTTCCTCCCTCATGGAAATACAAGATCACAATATCATTGTTCAAGGGGGGCGATCGGGTGGTAGCATTAAACTACCGGCCGATCGCCCTCCTAGACATTGCGAGCAAGATCTTTGTGAGAATTTTGATGGGGGAAGTGGAATGTTGAGAAAAAAGAACACAGGTCATGTCGAAATGCCAAACAGGGATCAGGAAGGGCCTATCAACATCACTAAATGATGTAGTACTGAACCTATTGAGTGAAAACACAGACAGTAAGGGAGAGCATCAGCTTTATGGAGCATGGGTTGATTTCTCCAAAGCCTTTCATTAAGTGGACCGAAATCAGCTATGGTGGAAATTGAGGGCATGGGGTATCCCGGAAAGAATTTTGGGGATGTTAATAGAATTACACAAAAACACAACAGTAAGAGTCCGTCTAGACGAGGAGCGTCATCTTTCGGATTCAGTGGTGGTGGAGAGGGGGGTCCGACAGGGCTGTTTGGGGGCCCCTCGTTTTTTCAATTTTTATTTAGCCGACATGGGGGAATTTTTGGCTTCAACAGCTTTGACAAGTCGGGTAATAAATGGAGTTGAAATCCATTGGCTTGCATATGCGGACAATGTTGTATTGCTTGACTAGATGGCAATCGGTCTGCAGCGTCCCCTCAATAGCTTACATTGCTATGCGGAAGAAAATGGTCTATCGATAAACCCCAATAAGTCTAAAATTCTAGTGTTTAGACACAGGGAAAAAAAGTGGTTTTCCCCAAGTGGGGGCTTGGTGGTCAAAACATTGAAATGGTCGAGGATCTGCTCTATCTGGGGTATAACATATATGACTCTCTGGCAGTCTGTTAAGTAGAGCAAAACATCAATATGAATCTATTGCAATTGGCTGCTCAAATGAAGAACATTTTGATGAGATATTGTAGGATCTCTCTGGTACCATTAATTAAATATTATCAGGCAAAAGTTATACCAATTGCCCTATATGGTGTGGAAGCCAAGCCCCTCCTTGGAACAGGAACTGGCAAAGGTGGGAGGGCCCACTGTGGAAAAATGTTTTGGGGCTACCAATGTGTCTTCCGACATCAAACATTAGATTTGAACTGGGTCTCAGATCTTCACAATCTCATAGGGGTTGGAGCTAATTTCACTCTTTCGCCTAATAATATTAGCCCAAGAAGGGCTACTGTATCAAGATATCAAGACACACATGGTGAATAGTAGATCAGAAATGCTAACAAATCTACTTCTTGTGGTAACGGGATGGTTAGATAAAGCTGATATAGAAATCCAAATACTATTAGAGAACCCGGTGAAAGCAAAAAAACAATGGGATGAGTTAGACTGGATTCTCACAATTTAGGCAGTGGGGGCGGGGGCAAACCCAAATCCAATGCTAAAGGGCGATAAAAAGGTGAACTATTTAAGCCAATATCTGTTGAAATTCCCTGATTGGGTCATAAGGAAAAAATACCTGAGATTACGGTTAAACGTGATACATATGGGAGAAGTCCTGGCAAAAAGAGGGAAGGACGACTCCACTATTAAATTATGTGAAATTTGTAAAAACCCAGCAGAACAGACCGTTGAACATCTACTTATGGTCTGCAAGGGTACTGAGCAGGAGAGATCTAGGCTTTTCAAAAGGTATGGTTTCGGCTCCAAATATTATATACCGGAAACATTTTGGGACAGGCTGATTTCAGGAAATTCACAGGGTTTCATAATAGCTGCGATCAAGATTTTTAGAAAAAAAAAATATTGTGTTTTAAATATATTCATGTTCGATTATTTTAGGGTGTCTATCTTTGTATTTGCCTTTTTTTTTTACATAATTGAGAATTAAGTGAATATATTGGGGAGTGGAAATCAGAGAAACAATGTTTTTTTGTATTTGATAATATTTTAGATTAGATTATGAAAGTGTTCTGTACAATTTTAACTGTCTTATATTAAGATGTTATTTTTTATTTTTTATTTTGTCTTTTGTCTGAAGTATGTTTAAGGACGATGAAACATGAATGCTCCTTTTGTCTTTAGCCTTTGTATGAAGAATTTTGAAATATGAATGATATGGGTAATTTTCCTTTTTTTCTTGGTTGAAATGTTGGAATTCATTTTGTAAAAAGTTTTTTCTAAACCAAATACAATAAATAAAACATTTTTTTAAAAAAAGAAGTCATTACAGAATGGCCTCGTTTTGGGTGAAACGTTTGTCTGATTTCTGTGGTGGTATGCTGTACAAAAATACTTTGCATGTGAATGAAAAAAGTGCATTGATTAAACAACGCTTCACATTTATTAAATCTTTTGTGACCTACAATTATAATAGGAATTATATCACAGTTGATAAAAGCTTTGGGGCTCATTATTAGTTTGGTGGTAAATCGTCTGAGATACCACCAAATTGTATTGCCATTACCACCACTTAGTCCGGCGGTATTACTTCTGGATTACAAGTGCTGGTGGGGTGTCAGACCCCCATTAATTGGAGACCATAGGACTCCATGGGGGATTTCAGCAGAATTACCATGGTGGTAAATCCACCAGCGGTAATTCCACTGAAATTTGCTGGAAACGTGGCAGATTTACCTCCAGCTCATAACTTTCCACCAAACTCAAAGTTGGACAGTGCAGTAAAGGTATCACCACTGCATTTTTACCACATCACCGAACTCATAATGCAGCCCTAATATCTGTGATTTATAAAGCATAAACCTAGCTGAGGAGCAACAGAGTGCTGTATATGGGGAATGCAGAGAGGGGTTATCGGCAAGGTGCAAGGGGTAGTAGAGGTTGCTGAGATGGGTATAGGGAGCATGGCATCCATGCCACTGACTCCACCTGTTGTGCAGTTGCAAGCCTAATTTTATATCCTGGAGGAAGGAGTTTATCCAGCATTGGGCTACCGCCTTCAGCTATTTCCCAGGTAAAATCACTACCTCTTTGTTGCAGGTTAAACACACACATCCATTTTTGTGCCTTGTTTCACTGCTGGCCTCATATTCTTGAGTCGTCCGTTCGAAATTAGGTGCCTGTGGTCTTCCTGCCCAAGGCATAATGTTGGCATAATGTTATATGTTTACATGGCAAAGGAGTTTACCTGTAAACGGATTTAGAAAAATGCAGCATTAGTGCCCGGTTTTAAAGTGTCATGGCGAGCTTTCATATCCTTTTCCCAAAGTCCTTGATGGAACTGTGAATAAAAGGATATAAAATATCTATTATAATTAAAATAGGCATGTGTTAGAGTTGAAGGTCTCTGTGCCCGTTTGCTGATTTAGAATTCCCTACAACAAACCCAAAACCATTCTCTATTTTCATCAGAATTATTTATGCCAAACAAATTCCTAAAACGTAATCGATCCAAAATGAAGATGTTCTGTAGAACCAAAAAAAATCTTGAAAACTTTACCACTCATTCTATGGATATCAGGATTTCCCAGCACCATTGTCAAAAGCCTCAAAGCCAGCATCACCTCATAAATGACAACTGAAGTCAAACACCACCTGCAAGTCATAGTAAAGATATTCCACAACTATCATATGTGACATGACTTTGTATCCTTGTAAGAGGAGCCCAGTAGTAATCGCGAGAACTACCATCACCACCCAAACGTAACTCACTCTACCACAGACTATCAAAACCTTAAGGGACATATCATGTAGTGAGTGGTGTGAATAATTCTATCAAGAAGTTACCACCCAACAGTAAGTTATGTAACCACACCACCAACCATCAGAACACTCCTCCCTTTACAATATGACAAAATGAGCTAAGCTGAGCTGAGTACCCTACTTGAGGGAAATCATTGCTGCCAGAAATTTCCGTTCAGCTCTGCCAAGTAGACTGGAACATATTTGCATGGGGGAATATCAAATGCAAATGAAGCAGGTAATCTCGCTCCTGATGTATTATCACAAAGTATGAAGTTAGGATGCACCACAGTCAAGACAAGCCAGATCAGAATAAGATCCCTCTCTAGCTCATCTGACTATGGGACATCTGGAAGCTCATCATCAGGACTTCAGGACTGGTGGGTGATAGGTCTTTGGGAATACTGCCCTTCCCTCCATAGATCAACAGCAAAGCACACAGAGCAATAATCAAGTGTAGCAGCTTATTTTCATGTAGGTGGAGGGTGTATTTTCTATACTCCCTTTCTTTACTTTACTTTAAAAACATATAATGCAGTCGCATGGACCCCTAGGCTTTAGGGCGCAGACAGACGTACAACAGAGAACATGAAAAAGTGGTTAGGAACTATCCATCATATTAGGGGCGAGGGAGAATCAGAGAGCCCTAGAAACTAAGACCTATGTAAACAGCAGTCTTCAGCTTCTTTCTGAAGACGGCCGTGGACTTGATCCCTAGGACTTTCATCCGGTGTCCGGTCAAATGGTCGAAAATAAATGATCGAATGACCAGTTGATCGAAAGTCAAATGGTCGAAAAAAAAATGGTAGAATTATTTATTTATTTGTATATATTTTTAGTTTTGTTTGGTAAAAAAAAAAATTATATAGAAAAAGGGGGCTTGGGGGGAACCCTCCCCATAAAAAAAAAAAAAAAAATCGACCATTTTTTCGACCATTTGACCCTCGATCAAATGGCATTCGATAATTTGGTTTTCACCAAATGACTGGTAACCCTTTGATCCCTAGTTCAGCAGCTGTAAGAAAAGTAAAATGTCTGCAAACGTAGGTGATGGAGTTAATCAATCTGAGAAACTAGTTGACTATGATTATAGTTTTATCATGCAATTGGTTAAAAAAAATTGACAACCTTTTGCATTATTTATAAAAAAACAGATACAACGTGACATAGATTGCAAAAAAATATGACACATACTCTAACAACACAGTCATAATTTCTTTTCAAGTATATGGCTACTTTAAAAAAGTTTTTAATCTATTGAAGAAACGCAAAACTTCCAGAGCCACTGACGTTCAATTCCCTCCAAGCAAGCATTGCAATATATTTTTGATGTCAATACAATCTAACCAATGTATAATTTAAAAAATATATACAGTGTAGAGTGCATTCAGTTCAGGACAGATATTTATAAAACCCCTAATGCCTTTGAAAATGGGGCGGGCGGCCTTGTGCGACCAGACAGGACTCTCCTTCAAAGGGGGCTCTTGTTGACCCTTCTCAGTTGCAAATAAGTTTGTTCCCCACAGGACACGGCGGGGACTCCTCGACATGTGATGGCTTTTAGCCAACCATCCTCTCCTACCATATGTGATTGTGGTACCAAAGTCCCAAATAGACCCACAGGGATTGGAGTCACCCCTAATAAGGCACAATGACTGAGTAGACAGAGTGCAGCGCAAAACCCAGCTTTATTATCATCCAAACAAAGCTGGGACAGCATACAAATCTCATTGCTCTCGACATGTTACTACAAAACAATGGCTTAAATACCACAAATGTGTCATCAATGTCATCATAAAATAATCTTAGTTCAAAAAACTATTTGGGATGGGACTGGTTAAGGGGTTTGGCTACATATATATTGTATAGCTGTTACACAATTCATTGGGTTACATATATCTGAAGGGTCCACCTGGAACCACCCCTATAATAATAAAAACATAAATATACAATTTCTACCCCAAGCGGTTGGTTGGCGCATCTCTTCACAACATCATGACTTTGGGAATTCTGATATGTTGGCTTTCTGCTAACCAACCTTGGACCCTTGACAGGCCGTCAAGATGTGAGCCAGACTTAAAGTAGGGGTAGAGACGCCCATAGACCGTCCTTTGTTCAATTCAAATCTACCATCCCTGATTCCCAGGCCATGAGAATGGACAATCTCTTTGTACTTGAATTAATAGGCCAGCTTTTCTCAGGATGTCCATTTAGGGAGTCTTGCAGGTGTTCTATCTAAGTTGGCTCTTAATGAAGATCCAGTGTTCTCCAGCTATGGATCATGTGTTACAGGCCGTGCATGAAATCTAATGACCTTCTATGTAGTTGAGTTTTGGCTAATAGTAAGGGATATATCATGTTTTTTGTTGCCACCAGGGACACTCATGAGTTATTCTCTGCAGAGTATTTTGGCTTGATGTTTTACAGCACCTTGCTGACAAAGAATGGGGGTATTCTTATAAACCTTTAATTAATCTGGGAACACACCTCTTCCCTTGGGAATTATTATCTTCTGCATTCGTTCTACAGCTCTCTTAAGGGCGGTGGGGTTGTTTTACAGAGTAACATTTCCCTTCTGAGCGATATCGTTGCAGGGGAGGGGCAGAAGCTATGGATGGAGTATTCATCTGCCTCCCAACAATATCCTGATTACATTTTCATAGTACACGTTTATTTTACACAAACCGAAAGGTATACTGTGATGATTATCCAATATCATGAACACATGACCTTCATATCCAATTAATCATTTATTTCTCTCACTACTGTGTTGAGTATGCTGCAGTGTTTCTTAATGTCCGAGGGGGGGGGGGCTGCATGACAATGGGAAAATGTAACAATAACTGCAGCTCAACTGCTAACGTGTAGTACTATTCTAGTACTATAGGCACAAGGGTAGACAAAAAGACTTTAATCATGCAGTAGTTCCGACCAGCTGATGAGTTCATTGAGGCCCTCTGTGCGTGTGATATAAGCTGATATATCCATATTTTTTCTTTGCAGAGGAATCTGTTTTCCACTGTGGGCCCATTACAGAAAGTTTCCAAAATCCACCATTTGAAGTCGTTCTCACTGTGACCTTTAGCTGTAAAGTGTGGAACCATGGGAGAGTTACTGTGTTGTGTCCTGATTCTCAATCTATGTTCACTGATTCGTTTCTTAGCATGACGTGATGTTTGGCCTACATATCTCATTATACAAGGGCATTCTATGCAATATATACACATCATAGTATTACAGTTCGAAAAAGCTACTTGATTTCTTGTTATATACCTTTGTGCCCACAGTACTGAACAGGCGGTTCTTATTACTATGAAAGGAGCACTATTATTCTGAAGTTTTTGTATCTCTCAAGTCATGGAGCCAAGTCGTTGACCTAGTCCACTACTTTGTTTTGCATTTGGACATTTCCCTTGACATTGTTTAGGGCCTTCCTTTGAAGACTAGACAGGAGCAATGATAAAGGAAAACAAGTTCTCTTTGTAATACACTACACACACCTTACATTACTCTCACACTAAGCTTTACAATGTATGATCTAATTTTTCTTCATTTATTTTGGGTGATTAAGGGGCCGATTCATGGAACAAATGTGCGGCGGAAATCTTGGCGCAAGCCGGCGCAAGCGTGAAACATGCAACGGCCTCTGCGTGTTTACTACGGGATGTGTGTCAAATCCGAGCGTGGCACACACGGGCGCACACGTCACAGCAACATCCCGAACACCATGCGCGACGCGAAAGTGCACAACGTTGGTGCACACACCAAAAAGGGGGCGGGACACGGGGCATGACACGCGGAATGGGGAACAACGCATGAAAAAGAAGGAGTAACTGGGGAAGTACTGCAGGCAAATACACGGAACGCCCACATGCACGCGAACAACACGTATTCATGGAATCGAATACGGGAAACCCGCGCACGCTAAAAGACGCGCACATGCGTCAACACGTCCGCCACACCAAGGCAGGTGGAAGCGTCCCTGCGCACAGTATAAAAGTGCGCGCAAACAACAAACACGTATATACAGCTACGATGAATGTCCCATTTGTCGCAGCACTGATCGTGGGACACCGCAGGAGGAGAATAGCCAGGCTCGGCATTTTATTGCCCCGGACCAGCCTTTTTGGGATGGCTGACGACCAGGTCTATGGTAGGTATAGGTTTCCACCTCGAATCATCCTAGACCTGGTCAGGGAGTGGGAAGATGACCTTACATCCTCCACCCTGTGCTCCCAAGCATTGAGCCCCTTGGAGAAGGGGCTCAATGTCCTGCATTTTTTGGCCACTGGGTCATTTCAGCGACCAACTGCCATAGTGGGGGGGGTCTCACAGGTCACGCAGTCACGCTGCCTACACCAGGTGTTGGCAATCATGACTGCACGCCGCTCAATCCGCAGGCACATATACATGCCCAGAACACCCACAGAAAGGCAGGCCGTGGTCCAGGACTTTTAAAGGGTGGCACACTTCCCCAAAGTGCTTGGTGACATAGATTGCACCCATGTGGCCCTACATCCACCTAGGGCCACTGAGCACATATATCGAAAACCGCAAGCACTGGCATTCCATCAACGTGCAGGTGTTATGCGATGTCAAGGGAATCATCACCTCTGTCTATGCAAACTATCCTGGCTCAACCCATGACAGTTTCATATACAGAATGTCCGCCCTGAGCCTGGCCCTTGAAGCTGGGAAGCATGGCGACACATGGCTCCTAGGTGAGTACAAATGCCTGTGCACATGCATGCATGCCACACACAGACAAACACACAAGCCCAACTAATCACAACCATTATCATCTCCCCAGGGGACAGTGCCTACCCTCTGAGCAACCACATGATGACGCCAATCCGGAACCCCACCACACCACCCCAGGTAAGTAACAACGCTGCCCATATTGCAACCAGGGCCATAGTGGAGCGCACATATGGCAAGTATAGGTTTCTACCTCGTATCATCCTAGACCTGGTCAAGGAGTGGGAAGATGACCTTACATCCCCCACCCTGTGCTCCCAAGCATTGAGCCCCTTGGAGAAGCTGCTCAATGTCCTGCATTTTTTGGCCACTGGGTCATTTCCGCGGACAACTGCCATAGTGGGGGGGGGGGTCTCACAGGCCACGCAGTCACGCTGCCTACACCAGGTGTAGGCAATCATGACTGCACGCCCCTCAATCCGCAGGCACATATACATGCCCAGAACACCCACAGAAAGGCAGGCCGTGGTCCAGGACTTTTACAGGGTGGCACACTTCCCCAAAGTGCTTGGTGACATAGATCGCACCCATGTGGCCCTACGTCCACCTAGGGCCACTGAGCACATATATCGAAAAAACCGCATGCACTGGCATTCCATCAACGTGCAGGTTTTATGCGATGTCAAGGGAATCATCACCTCTGTCTATTCATACTATCCGGGCTCAACCCATGACAGTTTCATATACAGAATGTCTGCCCTGAGCCTGGCCCTGGAAGCTGGGAAGCATGGCGAAACATGGCTCCTAGGTGAGTACAAATGCCTGTGCACATGCATGCATGTCACACACAGACAAATACACAAGCCCAACTAATCACAACCATTATCATCTCCCCAGGGGACGGTGCCTACCCTCTGAGCAACCACATGATGACGCCAATCCGGAACCCCACCACACCACCCCAGGTAAGTAACAATGCTGCCCATATTGCAACCAGGACCATAGTGGAGCGTACATTCAGAGTGCTCAAGTTACGCTTCCACTCCCTTAACTGCTCTGGCGTCCAGCTACTATATGCACCCCCAGTAGTGTGCAGGATTATTGTGGCAGCATGTGTCCTGCACAATGTTGCAACATGGCGGGAAGTACCGGTGGACATGGCGGTGCCCCAACATCCCCAACCACATGCACAGGCGCTGCCCATGGGAGGGGAAAGGGCACGTGGTGAGGCAGCCCGGACCCAGCTTGTGGCCACATTTTTCACCTAAACTCCCATCCCTGCAGAGTGTACACAGGCCTGGCACATACCAGGTGATAATCAATGATGATAAAGAGACAGTCAACTGTCACAACCTTACCACCCTGAGAATGTTGCCATGGAAGTGTAACATTGTGTGCATCCCTAGCTACTTAAACATAACCAATCCTGTGTGACCAAATGGAACACATGTAAGGTGTGTATCACACCACCCCTGCAAAACAGGCCAGGACAATCACTGGTATGTAACCCAAACCCTCCCAACCCACACCACCCTTGTCTGCCACACCATGACATGGCATGCAACAGCAAAAGCCCAACACATGACCAATAAGATAAGAAGTGGCATGTGATAAATGGAAAGTGGCCCGAGACAATGACGCCTGACATGAAATCAGATGAAATGACTGACCAACAACCTCCCACACATACCAAGTCATACACAAATGCTTTCCACCAGTGGTAGCATGAACAAAAGACTGAATGCCAGTTCACATGCACATTGGACAAGCCAACATTGCTACTCCCTAACCTGTGTGTTGTGTGTGTCTCCTGCAACACACTGCTCAGCACACAGCACAGTGAGCAGCCATTGTGTTGGGGATACACCTTGAGCATCACATCAAAAGGACAAACAAAATAAACAACCTATTGATGCATGTACACAATCCCCAAATGGCAAATGATCATGCGCTGCAGGGACACAGCGGTCCCGAGAAGGCAATCTGTGTGCATCTGTGGGCATGGAAGGGTGGTTGTACGTGTGGTGGAGCATTGTGTAACTGTGTGTGTCAGTAGGGACATGCACTCAACATATGCATGTGAAATCTAGTGACCCACAGTGTCCTGTACACATCACATGCAAACATTGCCCATGTGTACACCCTAGCATGTCAAACCACAACAATCCCCTGACACCTGAAAAGTAAATACAACACAGGAACAGCCATTGACCAGCAGAACACATCATGTACATAGTACCCCACAATGACATTGTCAGAGAGTGCCCAAACAGTGTAGCCCAGGCTTACTGTCCAACAACAAAAGGCTCTCCCTCATTACACATCACCATGACCTTCTGAAGAACTGTGTCTGGGGTGTGTAGCCTTCTTCCTTCTAGTCTACCTGACTACAGGATCCCCCTACCCCTTGGTCTTCATGTTCCACCTTGCGTGTAAATAGGGTCCAGCCCCCTCAGAGGCCACCTTGTACAAGCAGAATGATAGAACAACCAAGGTAGCACAGTTCAACAATGGTTCAATAGGATGGGTATGTTTTTCAGGACACAATATACAATGAGGATGCAACAACTGATGGGCAGTGTCTCCAGGCGCAGGAGTGGCACAAACCAACCACCCCCTCTGTGGTCTGGGCGCCTGCAAGGTAAAACTTACACAGGCCTCCGAGACCCCAGCAGGGAAAGAGGGTCAGGGATCCGTTGTTTGGACAGGCATTGGTATTCAGGATAACTGGAAAGAGGGGCAGGAGAGGGGAGTTGGATTGGCAAGGGAAAGTAGGCAAAATTCAAAAAACAACTATTGACAAGAACACATACTCAATCAGAGAAACCATGTTCTACATGCACATTGTACTAAATGAGTCAAATGCAAGACAAAGTGAGACTTATCTCTGGGTGAGTGCTGGCCTCCTACCTGCGCACTCTCAGGTCCGGTAACAGGATCAGTTCAATGCTGCAAAGAGAGCGTGAGTTACTAATCTGTGTGTGTTTACAACACACACACAACCCCATTAATGCCCCAAAGTAAGTGACTTCTCCACAAACAAACACTCTTGTCTGCTGCTTTGTACATATATGTTGGCTTGCCCACGTGATGGTTCATACACTGTCAATGCAATAAGGCAGGCGCACGTGGGCGCACGGTAAATGGAAGACCAATGTGTCAAGAATTACACATGATAGAATGGTCCCTGGGTGAGCTGCTAGACGCGGATAGCGAGGTGCGACTTCAGTACAAGTCGTGTTAAGGCAGTCACAGATTTCAATAGGTAGTGCACGTGACAATTTGCACATGCAAATGATATGCACTGCACTCGAGTCTGTGCCTCGCTGGGTGCCCCTCTGTGCTGTATTAGTTTCTGGCTAGGAACGCTACTGCGCTAATATCTCAGCTTATATGGAGCAGGGGGGACTCGAGGATATGTCTGATGGCCCCTGCGTGTGCCCCTGACAACTTGTAAAGCTACTTGGCATTTGTTCCTCAGCGCATCTTAGCTGTATTGTGCGCTTCTACAACAATGCCTGGCCAAGCTCCCCAGCACTGGCGCTACTTAGCATGCATGTGCAAGTGGCCTGGTGGAAGGTTAGCTGCGGTGTGGTCCCTTGTGCTGCTCACCTTGCTTGGAGCTCCTGGAAACATGTCTGCTTCTGTCGGACATCTGAGCACAAGCCCTGTGCTTCTGCTTGCACACACATGCGCCCGTCTGCACCACCCAACGTGGCCAGGTTTCAGTAGTACTTGGCCCTGTGTCTGCTGGGAAAGGTAGTCTGGAGGCTCATCATTCCTGCAGAAAGGGCATAAAAGATATTAATAAGGCTGGAAAGTTCACTGTGTGTGTGTCTTCATGCTGGTTGTCACTGGGCCATGTTTGAGACCTACATACGAACTCCTCCCACCGTCAGTGTGACTTTGACAGGCAAATGGTGCAGGCTACTGTCTACAGCCTTGTAATATATCTCACCTGTGTATATACGCTATAATGTACTTGAATTATAATTTGTAAATTGCAATTTGTATATATTGTATATACTGTAACCTGTATCTAAGAATATGCGCCCGGTTGCCCAGGGGCCTGGCTGCGCTTTACAAATAAACTAAACTTCAAACTTCAAACAGCATGAAGTGCATCAAGCACATATACAGGTAAGAAAAGAACATACATCACAATCCAGATCAATTAATGGAGATATCAATCATGTACTCACCCAAATTGATTACAGACATGCCATGGATAAAAACCACTTAATCCCCACTCGGGGTGTCAACACAAGTAGTACAGCAGCAGACAGGTCACAGATATGACGAAAGTCCAAAGCCCTTGTGTAAATGGTTGTTACACCGAACCATCCTTGCGAGCCCATGGATAAGGGAAGCAGGAGTGACCTATGTGAGTCAGGACCCCAAGCTGCAAACACATACACGAGACAAGCTTGAAGGGCCCAGGTGGAACAGACGGTGGATGCTTTCAGAAGCCACAACGCACCACACCGTCACATGAATGCACAATAGACAAGCAATTTTAAACTATTTTAACTAATTAAACTAACTATAAAAAAAACGATATTACCTAATTAAACTAACTATCAAAACTCATATTAACTAAACTAACAATAAAAATCAAAAATGGCCACATACGACCTGGGGGAGGAGGCACCCAAGAGGGGAGGTACAGGGTGCACCTCAACACCCACATGCGATGATGTTGAGACAAAAAAAACCTCCATCGGCTCAACGCCTGCACAGCCCGACCTGTGTGGGAGATAACTCGTCGTCCTCATCACCCTCAGGCTGAAAAGGTTGATGTGGCACAGTACCCTGACCATGCCTATGCGCAGCTTGCCCCTCGTCGGCAGGAAGTCTGCGGGAAGGGTGAGCCTGTTTCTGTGCGGCGATGACACATAGGTCAGCATGTAGAACCTCGCGTGATACACATGCTTCCTCTTGCAAGGTAACACGTGTAATACAGAGTTCTTCCTGCATGGCCTGGCTGGACAACTGGTACACCTCCCGGCAAGCAGGTAGCTCAGCCGAGATGGTACTCTCTAGCTGCTCCAACCTCTTCTCTGACCACTTCCTCTGGGACATCAAGAGCACACCCAGAGTAGATCTGAGAGATTCATAGTCAACCCTCATGGCCTCCATTTGTGCCTCTGCATGAGCAGCAATTGCTTGACGCAAAGACACCATTTCAGCCCAGCGTGCCCTGTCTGAGGCCGCCATGCCCAGCCTGAGTGAGCAGGTCATGGACTGTGCTGCCCGCTGCTGGAGTTCCACCTACCTAGCAGGGGGGTAGCACAGATTGGGCCACACTTTCCATGCTCTCAGCGATGTTATCAATTACTGCACCCTGGTGTTCGGAATTGGCAGCAATGGCTTGCTCCCACTCAGTATACACCAGTGGCGCGCGGCCACCGCGTTGCTGGCTTGACACCTGCGGGGCCCAAGGAGCCGACGTCCTTGTTGGGTTGGCACTGCCCACGGCTGCAGGACTACATGCCTCTGTTGATGTGATGCCACAGGCACATCAGCAACTGGTGTGGAGGGTGACCCTGCATCTCAATCCACCACAGGCGGAGGTCCCACCACTGTTTGGCCCCTCAGTGCAGGCGTCGCGGACATAGGAGCGTCCACATCAGAATCACTCACCCCTGACGAATGGACCCAATGCACATCCAACTCGACATTGTCGTCAGTGATCATCCGGTCTAGACTCATTGCCAGCCCTAGACACGATGGTCTGGAACACAAATGGGTTCTCCCAGTCTACCACCCCACAACCCCCACTTGTGCTGGGTTGCCTGTGTGATAGCAACCCTGTGCCTGGCATGACAACACCATCCTCTGGCTCCATTGTGAATCATCTGAAAAGTGGAGAAAAATAAATATTAGTACACATGTCAGAAGCACATAACACACACACACATAGACATCACATTGACAGCCAACACATGAAGCACACATGTCACATACAAATGAGAACCTGGCCTGCATCCAGTGGCCTTGATATGCAAACACATCCCAAAAGCAGAAATGGATGTGTCTAAATAGCAAAGCCTACACTAGTACAAAATGTAGTATATGAACTCCATCAGACACCACCTCTGTCAGGCACATGTCACAGGCAGAAAAGACAGATGACAAATAAGAGATGCAACACACCATAAGCATTTCTGAACTGCAAATTGACCACTGCTGCAAATGAAACCAAATGCACAATGACACAGGTAACATGCATGTAGACATGCATCACTAAAGCATCATCAGCAAAATAGCTCCATCCATCTGCAGCTCGGCCTGTACCGGGTGGCATGGGCCATGTAGATATAGTGAATGTCACAAGCAAAGCAAGGGCCTGCAACCAGGCATGAGGGACCATAACGCCCAGTACGGTCCAAGCTGCAGGACACGAGGCTTCCACAACACCCCTCAGGGCCTGATAGAGCACATTGCCCTAGGAATGTGCCCTATTGCATCACTACTTGTGTAAAATCTCCACGCCCAGGACCCACCAAATTAGCTAAGTGGGCCTGGCCATACACATACTGCACAACAGTACAACTTCTGGATCATGCCAGTTCCACATAACGTGTGCAATGCAGAAATCTCACCAGCATAAACGTCAATCAACTTCATATTAGTCAGTCAACAAAAAAGCTGCGGAAGACACATGTGTAAATGAACACTTTCACAAACACATAAGTACTCGCAATGTTGCACTGCACAACGTTGTTGCTGCTTGCACATGTACATGTGAAAGCATTCAAAAACACCCATTTCCCCATACACCTGTATTGTGAACATGACCAGTATCCAATACACCAAAGTAAGCAGCTACAACGCTGCTCGCTTTGATGTATGTGGAAGTGCACACATACACACATGAAGGAAGCTCCATAGTCATTACAACTCGATGGGCAGGCCACATTCAATCAGCGCCCTATGCCAGTTGGTATAGGCCGCATATTGACCAATCAACTCATCTAAACAACCACTAGGGAGTTCCAATATTGAGTACATGTGTCACAGGATGCACATGTGCCTGTCACATTCATGACAGAGAAGGGATGAAACACTGACCATACATGCCAGGTCACTTTGACATTGCATCAGTGAGTAGGCATGTAGAACGGTGTAACACGGCTCAGAAGTGGGTTGATGCAGTGCAGAACATGTGTACGTTACCCACTATCTACATGAACAAGTACATTATGATGTCTATCAATAAACGTGAAGGCAGTGCAAGTGCAAGTCAAACATCATGTGCAATGTGCATGCAATGGGTTGCATGGCTACAAACAAAGCCCCCCTAAGTGAAAATTTAGGGAGGCATTGCATGGCAGCGAAAGGGTGACCAGAGACCTGTGCATTGGTAGACAGTGTTGACTAGCATCTACTGCATCATCTGAGTCAACTGACAACACAGCAGATGATAATGGGACAATAAGCAGGACACATGATGAACCCTCAGTAGTGCACAGGAATCCGGAAAAGTTTGTCCAGAGAACAAAACTGTGTTACTTACAGGTTGTATCAATTTTATTTAATCGTGATACAGAAATTTAGAAACATAGTCAGTTAATGACACAAAACTTTAAGAAACATATTATTACATATCACAGCAAATAGGGGTACATATAAATAAAAACATGAGTAAAATTAGTCCGTAAATCAACCATTCATAGTGCAGCATTCAATACATACAACATTCATCGTGACATTCATCCAATCAACACTAGCTAAAACAGCAAAATTATTTCATGTGGGGAGTGAGCACAATCATCACAGCCCAATTGCTAATTTAAATATGTATTATTTGGTTTTGTAAAAGCAGAGAAACATACAATAGAAGAAAAGTTATTAATACAATCTATCTGAAGGGCAGATCTAAAAATGAGCCTGTAGTGTAGATCACATCCCTTGGAAAAACTCAACCGGTTTCGACGTAGTGTGTCTAATATACAACGTCTTCATCAGGAGGTATGGAACAGAAGACTGCAAGAGAAGAGCAAAACTGCATAACTGAATGGCAGTGCCCCTTCTCCCAAAGACAGACAAAGTAAGAAAAATAATATGCAAGTTATACCCACTAAGTGCCACCAATTAGCAGCCAATTATAAAAAAAGGAGAAGAGAGTGATATGGTGCTGAGAGATGAAGAAAATTCAAATCAACACCCCTAGTGCGGAAGTGGAGAATACTAGAAAGATATAATGAAGTGCCCAACCACAGGAGTGCCAGCTGCGTGCATCATGCAAAGGTGCTGTTAAGGAGACACCCTGAACGAGTTAGGAAAGATGAAATCAGTATAGCAGGTAAATGGATTATACCCGGCAACCTATAGGAGGGAAAATATATCCCGTGTGGGAGGGAAGATAAAAAAGTAATAGAACGGCAACTGACCTCACACAGTAAACCAAGCAATAGTGTGAGGATTGAACCAAAATAAATGTACTGAAGGAGATGGCCCTGCCTAGGGCTAGGGTGGTCCTTAAGCTGAAAAAGTAAATAAACAGTAAATGACAGAGGGAACCAGAGAGCAATTCAGCACCAGATAGCTAAACCAAAAAGACTGGTTAAGGAAAAGCTACCTGTGAGACCAGAAATCCTGTGTGTCGTGGTGGTCAACATCATAGGATCTGGTAAAAGACCCAGCTGGAAACAGGTTTCGAGCAGAAAATTCAATTCGGAACAGCAAGCCTATGTGAGCTATGGATACAAAAATATATAAAAAAATATATAGTGTACAGCTCATACCGTGATTATGGAAGAGAGAATGGCTATAATAAATTACATGAAAAGAGTTACATGGAAAAGGGGGACAGCACCTGCGAAAATGCTGGGACTAAGCTACCAACAATATAATAGGTTCTACAGATAATAAGTGTGCATATGAGCCGACACTGACACAATGCTCAGTGATAAAAGCCCTAGGGGTAGGGGCATGATGTCTAGCGTCAAGGGAACTACACGGTGTAGAGGAGAATTGCTATAAGCCCTCAAAGGTATATGAAAGGGGGCTCAAAGGTGCCCACATGGTGAGGAACCTCTCAACTGGCCCAAAAAAGAAATAACAGCATGGGCTGACATAAATAATTGTAGTAGACAGAAACAGCCCCACACGGCCTGCCAGCATTGATAGGCACAATGTTATACACAGGGTCCCACTCACCTGATATGAAGCCAGGGTGGGCCGATGAAAGCGACCATAAGTCTGCTAACTTGAGAGCGGGTTAATGCATACTGCGGATGCTGCCGGGCGCAGTATCCACTAAATATGGGGCTAAGCGCAGCGTAAGTCACGTGACCAAGCAGGTCACGTGAAGAGGCTGGCTCACAGAATGAAACGGAGCCAAGACATACGTGCTGCAGCCTGTAGCATTTGAAGACAGAGAATAAACTATCCGACTCACCTGATGTAAAGCCAAGGTGAGACGGTAAAAGCGACCATCAGTCCCCTAGCTTGAGAGCGGCGTTAATGCGTACTGCAGACGCTGCCGAACGCGGAATCCACTAAGTGTCGAGCTAAGCGTGGCGTAAGTCACATGACCGGGGCAGGTCACGTGAAGAGGCTGATTCGAAAAAAGTAAAAAAATTAGTAAATAAAACGGAGCCGAGACATACGTACGGTAACCTGTAACGCATAAAAACAAAAATGAACAATAGATGACCATGAAGTGATGATGAATAAATCAATAAATGAAGTCCAAAGGGTGGAAAAATGATTTTATGAAAGCAAAATAAGGCGGAGCAAGATCCCCCCATCCTGCCAGACAGGGAAAACAAACAAACAAAGACCATACCCCAGTATATATGGACGCATAAGTATCAGTAAACATTGGGTCGATAAAAGACTCAAATGCATGGGCTGAATTCCATAATAGGCTATACCAGATTGAACTCCCATGTTTCCATAGAGTTAAGCCCTTTTTGTAGGGTCCTGAGGTTGAAAATCCACTTTTGCTCTTTATAAGTCAGTTTATTGGCAGTTTGTGCTGCGCCATGGGCAAAACATTTTTCAAGGCAAAACCATCTAAGTGAATCTACATCATGGCCCTTCTCCAAAAAGTGGGACACCATAGGGGCGGTATAGCAAAGCATCCTGATCTTAGAGCGATGCTCGTTAATCCGTATGCGTATCTCCCTCGAGGTCTTGCCTATATAAAACAAGTTACACGGGCATTGTATGGCATACACCACATTCTTGCTTTTGCAAGTAGTGAAAGTACGAAGGTCCCATTGTCTACCTTCATGCACAAATGATGTAATCTTTTTAGAAAATCTGCAGGCCATACATGTGGTGCACGGGTAATGCCCTACCACTGGTTGCAAATTGACGTCCCTAACTACGTGAAGTTGAAACGGCAGTCTACTCGCTCGAGTAAGCTTCTGAGCTAGACTCTTCCCTTTTCTAAATGCGAACAAGGGTTTTTTTAGATTGATATCCACGGAGTTCAGAATCCTCCAATTCTTGAGAATAATGCCCTTGATGGATTCACTAAACCTACAAAAAGTAGAGACACAGACAATCGGCTTATTATCATGGTTTTTGGGTTGAGCAATGAGCAAGGCATCCCGGTTGGTATAACTCTTTTTCTAGAGTGTTTAATAAGTTTTTTGGGGTACCCACGAAGTTGCAGCCTTGTTTGTAATGTGTCTGCATGTTTGTTGAACTGACAAATGGTAGTACAGTTACGCCGTAGTCGCAGGAACATGCCATATGGTAAGTTGCGTAATAAACTCTTGGGATGTTGGCTCTTAAATTGCAAGGTGGTATTCCGTTCAGTGGGTTTTCTATATAGTTCTGTGTGGAGAACACCTTCCTCGACATAGATGGATAGGTCGAGGAAGGCAAGTCTGGAAGTAGAGTATTCCATTGTGAATTTTAAATTAGAATCCACCTGATTAAGCCAAGACATAAAGTTGTCCAATGACACAAGATCTCCTTCCCAAAGCATCAGGATGTCATCTATGTACCGACGGTACAATTTGATATGTTGAACAAATGGGTTGGTAATATTAAGTATATGCTGTTCTTCAAACAAAAACAAAAAAATAATGGCCAAGTTGGGGGCAAAAGTACAGCCCATGGCTGTGCCCTTGGTTTGCAAATAATATGTGTCCTTAAACTTAAAGAAACTATTAGACAAAACCAATGCAGCACAATCAGTAAGGAATACTGTAGGAACAGTATGAGGAAGAGGCCTTCTGTCTAGCATAGTGCAAAGGCTATAGACGGCCTTATCTTGAGGGATATTAGTATAGAGCGCCTCTATGTCCATAGACACCAAAATTTGAGTAGAGGCATCAAAGGGTCGTGCTTCGACCAAATTAATCACATCCCTGGAGTCCAAGAGAAATGTGGAGGTGGCCATGGCTAGGGGCTTAATGAAGGTGTCAATGTATTTAGACATGGGTTCCAGAATGGAGCTGCAACCAGACACAATTGGGCGGCTGGGTGGTCTTGAAGCATCCTTATGTACTTTCGGAGTGATATAAAAGAGAGGAATTCTCTCCTCCGAGAAATTTATAAAATCATATTCCCTGGAAGAAAGGAAACCTGCATAGAGTCCAATGTCACTAAGTGTAAGTATTTTCTTTTTTATAGATGAGGAAGGGTCACTCGTAATAATCTGATAATGGCCTGGTATGCTGAGAAGACGAAGGGCCTCCTGATCATATAACTCTGCGTCCCAGATAACTATCCCTCCACCCTTGTCTGCTGCCTTTATTACTATGGTAGAGTCCTGAGCTAAAGAGTTAATCGCTTTGAATTCTGCGAGATCCAAATTAGGTCTAGTTGTGTTACTAGAATGTAGCAAACATTTGTCCAGCTCCTTCAGTATTAGCGTTTCAAAAGTAAGGACTTCTGGTGGAAGTTCAGTCACACTGGGTGTAAAAGTAGAGGGTTTAGATAAACCCGAGATATTGTTATCATCAGTAATATTTTCTTTATCTGCAAAGAAAACCCTCAGTCTAATTTTTCTTAAAAACTGCTGGATCTCACTGGTGAGTTGCATGGCACTAGGCGTCTGAGTGGGAACAAATGATAAGCCTCTTTTCAACACGGCCACCTCTGGTTCTGTCAAAATCCAGGAGGATAAATTAAAAATCGGTAATACCTCATTTACCACCTGTAGGACCGGTTGCGGGTTTGAAAGTCCCGGTGTCCTTGGCCTTGTGGTGGAACATTCTGTGTCTGCATATGTGCTTGTCTGTAAAAGCCCCTGTTCTGCTGGAAATTTCTGCGACCTCTGGGGCCGCCCCTTCCTCGAAAAGGGTGAGTCCCTGAATTGGGGTTAGTCAAATTGTCATTATCTGAACTGTTAGAAGAGGTGTCTGAAAAAGTGACCACCCGCCTCCTGCCTGGACCTCCATGTTGGTTACCCTGTTGTTTCCAAAAAGTTTGGGGATTAAAATCTTCTGCCAGGTACGGGTATACAATTTCTTTTTTGAACATAGAGATGTCTTTTTTTAATTTTGTAGTTTTTTTATTGATTGTAAGGTTTTTAAACTCCAGAAAAGATTTTTCAATAAGATCAAGTTTCTGTTTAGCTTCCGTAACAGCGGAATTAGTCAAAAATGCCTTTTCAGTAGTGCACCCATGTGTGCAGAAGCCACTACACCAGTTGAACAGAGTCAGTGGGCCTGAAACAGAGGGATGCCTGTGCCCCACACAGACTGTGACACCCTAAACCTGTGTGTGATGCTGGACTGAGCCAGAGTGGGCATGGAATGGATGATCAAATGCCATGAAATGTAGGTCATCCTAGTCACGTACTACAATGATCATCCAGTCAAGGACACATAGGGGCATGCATGGAATGCACATGGAGCATGAATGGGCACTCATGTCCCCGCGGAGCATCTGCCATCTGCACAGTCCAAGTGAGACACCCTGCATGAAGGACAGAGGATGTACCCCACTGTATGTGTCTGGCAGCTTGGCTGGTGGAAGTTTGCATGTACACAGGAGCCTTGAACAGGCCATTGCAGTACGCCAACATGATGCACACCAGTGCCATGGTGAAATTGTGAAATTGGGGTGCAGGGGGGGTGGAGAGGCAAGGGAGCATGCCTACGTGAAGTACCCGCACGCAGGCAGAAGACACATGCAGGTCAGTCATGCAATGACATAGTCCCAGTGCTGAGAGGAAAGACGCCCTAGGCTACATGTAGAAGGGCCAGTGAGCTGGAACATGGACCGAAGGGGCAGCAGGGTGAGTAGCATGTGAGTAGGGTGCAAGTGTGGTGACGAGGACAGTCCCTGTCTGCTCTACATATCCAGCATCCTGCACAGCAGGCATGCATCAGTGAAGCATTGCATGACTTGCACATGAGAACCATGTACACATGACATGTAGTGTCAGTCAAGCACAACACATCACACAAGCAAACCAAACATGGGCTCGACAAACACGCAACAACACTCAGTGGACGGGGCATCAAAGTCCAGCATCTCTCCCACACCTTCTACCCATCCTGCCAGTATGAACCCCGCATCGACTAACTCGTGCGGAGTGAGTTCTTCCTCCTCAGGTGGTGGCCCACTGCCAGTCACCAGAGTCATGTTGTAATTAGAGGCATGCTTCGCCTTAGTACTGCGTTTGAGGTCATCCCAATGCTTTTTGCACTTTTCAGCTGTGCGCACCTCATGGCGGAATGCACTCACACAATCCACAACTTGCTTCCAGTGGGACATACGATGGGCTGTCGTAGTTTGACAATTCGGCCCCACTAACATATCACAGTTGTGGTCCCGCATGTAGTCCACAAGGAAGTCCAGTTCCTGCATGCAGAAAGGCTTCTTCCTCAACGTGCTGGAGGCCGGAGCTGTGTCTGGGGTCCCAGTCACTAGTGCAGGTGCAACCTTCCTCCTCTTGGACAGTGGTCCAGACCCTGGCTGGTAAGTGCTGGCCTGATCAGTATGGGCTATGGTGCTGGTGGATTGAACTGAGGGAGTGGCAGGTGGAACAAGGAGGGAAGCCCTGACTTGCGTAAGTGGCTGCTGGGTGCCCTGGAATGGACCCTGTGTGGCAAAATCTGCTGTGCCAGGGTCATTGACCGGGACTGTCCTGGATGGTAGACTCACAACCGGGGTGGTGTCAGCTACATCTGCCCATGCACTTGCCAACACCTGGCTGGTCAGGGCAGCAGATGACATTACTGCCCCAGGGACACCTGCCTCGGTCAGGACAGCCCTGCGTGCACTTACGATGTGCCTCCTGACCTCCTGGAAATCTTCCAGGGACTCTTCAGGTGCCAACACAGCCTGCGCTGGAAGACCCTGAGCCTGGGTGGTGGTGTCCACAGCTGCACCTCAGATACCACTACCCTTGGGCCTGTGACAGTTGATGAAATGGACTGCCGGGTCACATGGGCACCAGTGCCAGATGCAAGAACTGCATCTCCCGGAGCCGCAGGGGGTGGTGGCATGACTGCACCAACACGTGGCACAACACAACATTGTGACGAAGTGGCGCATCCCTTGCTCTTCCCACTCTGCAGCCACCCTGGAAACCCTGGAGTCCCCCTACTCCTGGGTCACCCCGGCCACATCCTTGACCATGCCCGCCACGTGGAGTACGCTCAGCTGAGGTGCCTCTCACCTTTCGTGGCCTCCCAGCCATGGCACAGATGTAGTAGTGCCAGCACAGATGTAGTAGTGCCAATGGGAGGTGTACACAACAATTGTCCTGGGTAGTTGGGGTGAAGGGGGTGGGATACAAGATGTTAACAGCACCCCTGTACCTGCAAGGCTGTATGTGACCCCGGTGAGAAAGTGACAGGTCACGCAACGCTCAGACACCCCAAAACTACAGTAAAACCGTGCACGTAACCCCCGGTAGCCCACGTGTGTGGAATTTACCTCCCGCAGTACGCGGTGGCACCCAGGGACAGCAAAAACACATACGCATGGGACACGCAGGCTACTATGACCTCGAAAACGGATACACGATACACAGGGGCACCCGCAGTGGGAAAAATAGCATGCGCGACTCACCGTCAGACTAGCGTGATAATGAAAAACACACGTAGCCAATTCCCCTGCCAAAAGAAGAGATACGTCTTTGATCCGCTGTGAAGTTGTGATGGCGCACAAAACAACACGAAGTAGCAACACAGACGTCGGTCTCCATGAAAGGCACGTACAACAAACTGCTGGCCCCGCTCACCTTTAACCCGTGCTGAGGGAAGAGCCCATACCCGTCACTTCTCTTACGTGCTTAGGCCCTTTCCTCGGATTACACGCATTAACACGCATACGTGATTTTTTTGCACGTGTGGATGCACCCGTGCTGAGGTAAATGCCTGCGCGTTACGTCACATACGCGCTTATGTGCTAGGGCCTTTCATCGAATTACATGCTGACGTGCAGTTTTTTCATGTGCCAAATTACTCCATATCAAGCTGGCCACGCGACAACACACAGAATACCACGCTCCTGCCCAGAAGGCCATTTTCCTGCCCCTCAGAGCCCCAAGCATGCTCCCACCTGCCATCTGCTGCTGCCTGCCTGCCTGCTGGCCATGTGCCCTGCTATTTGGTGCCTGCATGTCAGCCATCTGCAAGGGGTCCAGTTGCTGTGACCACCCCTGCTGGAACAGAAGACTCCCGAATGGTATTCCATCGCTCCACATCCCAGCCCCAGGACCCAGTTGCCCATCCACACCTGCCTCAGGGGTTGCCATGTCCAACACAACACCATCTGGCACCAGTGGCAACCCCCCAGCAGAGAGGCAGAGGGCTGCCAGCTTCACAGCAAGGAAGTTGGCATCCTGGTAGAGCAAGTCCTGATGATTTATTATTCCCTCTTTGGAAGTTCACTCGCCGACAATGAAGGACGGAAGAGGATCTGGAAGGACATCGTGGCTGCCATCAACATGGAGGGGGTGGCAGCCCGCGACATGCAACATGTCCGGAAGCTCTGGGAGGACTTCAGGTCCAGGACCCTCAGCAAGGCCCGGTGCCTCTTGAAGGCAGCGGATGCTGAGGGGTGCTGGGTCCACCTTACCAACGTCCAGATGAGGGTCCTGGTACGCATAGACCCAGCGCTCCACCTCAACTTGGCATCCGGGATGACGTGCAGGGTTCGCGTGTGGACGCTGCATGTTATTTCAGATGCCTCATTGAACGTGTCGACCTACTAGGACAGGTCACTGGTGCTGGGTCCCTCCATGTGCTGGACCTTCTACTGACCGCCTCCTCAACTGAACCCCCTATGTACCAGTTGTCCTCAGTGCCATCTTCCTGCCCAACTATCACCTGGGCACCCTGTAGAGCTGCCTCTGACCCGGTGGTCAGGCTGGTAGAGGACACATCCCTGCCACAGTCGGGAGTCGGAGGTCCTGCAGGGGTGGCCACCCCAACAACTGGACCCCAGCAGGAGGAGGACATGCAGTCATCAACAGGCAGGGCACATGCATGGCAGCAGCAGGTTCAAGGTGGGAGCGATGATGGCTCGGGGCCATCAACATCAGAGCGGCAGGCATCGGCCGGAGGGCAGGAGGACCCTGGATTGGGAGTGTCTTCCGTGTGGCAGCGGTTGGGCCGGCAAATAGATGTGGAGCGGTGGCGGGTGGAAGAGGCATGGCTTACTATGGTCAGGGCGGAGAACTCCATGCGCAGGGCGTTGAGGCGGGCTGAGTGCCTCGAGGAAATTTGCAAGGGAGTTGGAGGTGGACATAGCTTTATCCCTGTGAGACCTCGGGCCAGGGAACACACCCGCCTCCAGGACATTGAAGAGGAGTTTGATGATGCCTGGCATGGGACATCAACAAGTGAGCCGTTGGACTTGCCTGCCACCTTTGTAAATAGTTCTGTAGGTGTAAGTTTCCTTTCTATTTTTTTTTCCTTTAGGGCGCATGGACTATGCCCCAACTTTTTGTATATAATTCTTTATTAGGTAAGCATTTTGGTAGGTTTCATTTGGATTGTTGGGCTCATGGATCCTGGATTTTTACATTGTATATAGTTCTGGACTGGATTTGACTTCATTGATTTTTTTTTTTCCCATGGAGCATTGGTTTTCTTTTTTTTAAACCTTTGGATTTGGTTAAATGGACGAACCCTTTGAGCCATTTTCATTTGGATTTATTTGGATTCAGCATTCACATTTTTTCATTCATTTTGGTAAGCGGCCTGTTGGCAGGTGCCCGTCACTGGGGGTGGGTGGATGGGTGGGGGACATGATTCAGGGCCTGCTGGCAGGTGTCCGTCACTGGGGGTGGGGGGACATGAGTCGGGGCCTGCTGGCAGGTGCCCGTCAATGGTGGGTTGGTGGGATGGCGGGGGACATGAGTCGGGGCTCACAAGTGTGCTCACAAGTGCATGGTGCCATGTGGGCTGCCTGCAGGCCATGGTGATGGTTGTAGGGTAGTCCCCTGTGGTATGGGCTGCCTGCAGGGCATGGGGAGGGGGGAAACTGCACACCCAGGAGGGCCCACAATGCCAAATCGCATGTGAATCTCCCCGCTTACACCTCAAATACACGTACCCCGCTCCCGCCTGGAGAATCACGTGTGAAACTTCCTGCGTACCCCCGAAATACACATACCCCACTCGCACAGGGCCTATTGCATGTGAAACTCACCGCATACCCCACAAATGCATGTACCCCGCTCGCACAGGGCCTATCGCGTGTGAAACTTGCTGCGTACCCCACAAATACATGTACCCCTCTCGCACAGGGCCTATTGCGTGTGAAACTCCCTGCGTACACCCCAAATACACGTACCTCACTCGCACATGGCCAATGGCATGTGAGACTCCCTACGTACCCCCCAAATACACGTACCCTGCTCTCGCCTGGAGTATCGCGTGTGAAACTCCCCACGTACCCCCCAAATACACGTACCTCGCTCGCACAGGGCGAATGGCATGTGAGACTCCCTACGTACCCCCCAAATACACATACCCTGCTCTCGTCTGGAGTATCGCGTGTGAAACTCCCCGCGTACACCCCAAATACACGTACCTCGCTCGCACAGGGCCAATGGCATGTGAGACTCCCTACATACCCCCCAAATACACGTACCCCGCTCTCGCCTGGAGTATCGCATGTGAAACTTCCCACGCACCCCCGAAATACACGTACCACGCTTGCCCAAGGCCTATCACGTGTGAAACTCCCAGCGTACCCCCCAAATACATGTACCAGGCTCGCACAGGGCCTATCGCATGTGAAACTCCCCGCGTAGCCCCCAAATACACGTACCCCGCTTGCACAGGGCCTATCTCATGTGAAACTCCCTGCGCACCACTCGGAATACACGTACCCTGCTCGCACAGGGCCTATCGCGTGTGAAACTCCCCACGTACCCCCCAAATACACATACCCCGCTCGTACAGGGCCTATCGCATGTGAAACTCCCCATGTACCCTCCAAATACACATACCCCACTCTTGTCTGAAGTATCACATGTGAAACATCCCGCGTACCCCCCAAAGACACGTACCCCGCACTGGCCTGGAGTATCGCGTGTGAAATTTCCCACGTACCCCCAAAATACGCGCAGGCTGCCTATCCACACTCGCCATACCCCACAGACAGCCAATTCACCCTTCCCATGCCCCGCAGGCAGGCCATCCACCCAGGCCATGCCCCACAGGCAGCCCACACCACGGGGGGATTTTTTCCACGCAATTTACCTGGCGCGAGAGGGGTATGTGTATTACAAGGGGTGCGCGGGGAGTTTTACATGCGATAGGCCTGGCGTAAGCGGGGTACGTGTATTCCGAGGGGTGCATCGGGACTTTTACACGTGATGGGCCTGGTGCGAGTGGGGTACGTGTATTCTGGGGTGTGCGCGGGGAGTTTTACATGCGTTTTCGTGGTTGGGGAGGCTGTATGCTGGTCCACTGGCCTTTGCGCCATGTACTGGATTTGTGCGTTGTTTTTGGTGCACGGGGCAGGTTGGGGCGTAACCGGCACTGCTGCAGGGTCGCTGCGCCACTCTGTGCCACGGCTGCTTATGGATGTATTAATCCATGAATACGCTGTGCACCTAAATGGGTTTCGGTGCACACGGCTGGTGCAGACTGCCACACGCACAACCTGTGCGCCAGCCACGTGCACCACTTGTGCACCAAATTCTATGAATTACCCCCTAAATTGTCCCGTGCTCTGCCGCATTCCTAATGGTGGCAGAAATTATCAAGTAACATAGGCAATCTTAAGAGATATGCATTGATGATGTTTTTTAAACAACTTTTGTACCTAGATGAATTTCTGTAATCAGAATCAAATAATAAACTTCTATTTTTGAAAACAATGTCAATGATGAATTAAACTGATTAGATATACTTAGTAGTTTGATTTTTCGTAAATCATTGTCATGTACATTGGATGCTATAAGTAGCGAGTATGAACTAAACATCTTATATTGAGGAGCCTTTTCTTTGTTGCGTCTTTGGTGTGGGTGTGCAGGTATACACTAACACAGTTTGTGCCTGCACACCAGGCCGGGGTGTAGTGTATATAGCAAGGTGCAGGCGCATGTCACTAAGATGAGCCCAGCAACCTGATGTACGTATGTTGTGTAATTTGGACCTCTGATGGTTTTCTGAGATGGAAGCACTGAAAGGCAATGCAAGAAGAAAGGGTGTTACCAATGACTCAATTCCCTCACTAATATCATCTGTAGCAGCCATCTTACATGCTTAAGCCATCTATCTATGTATCTGTCTATCTATCTATCTATCTATCTATCTATCTATCTATCTATCTATCTATCTATCTATCTATCTATCTATCTGTCTATCTATCTACAGGTGCCCAGCGCCTCAATCCAGGATAGAGATGCCAACTAACCAATTGAACTAACAGTTTCCCTCTCTGCATACACCTCTCAAACTCCAAACCAAACACAACCACAAACCTACATCACAACAAGCCACACAAACTTCACTACACTGCAACAACAAAACAAAAAAAACGCACATAGACTCACAACGGTACACGATGACTACCGGACACAACCACCCAGGCCCAGCCAACGGACCCACTGGGCTGAGGCCACCAACAGCACATCACTGCTCTCTTGCACTTTTCCAGCTTCCTCCCGCTAACCCCCCGTGCCCCCTCATTCAGAGCTCCCAGAGCACCAGGGGACCACTCCGGTGGTGATAGTGCGCGGTACAAATGTCCTTTAAAATAACATTAACATCTATCTATCTATATTTATTTTTATTCACTAAAAAAACTTTGATAACGGGACGTTATGGTTCGAAGTAAAACTGAAAAACCCTTGAAATTCGCCAGTTATGGTAAGCTAAGAAACCATAACTCGCGCCACCATTGTGCACTGCTAAGATTAACACCCAGGACATTAAATATGACATCACAAATGTCATTGATGACATCACTGATGACATCACATGTACATTTACTTTTCATGAAAACTCTGTAGAAGGTATTCTTATTATAATGTTGACTAAAAAGTGTCAAGGATCATTTGAATAAATATCAAGTGCTAATTAGTGCATTAAAACACAAAGAGACAACAACACATACAAATATGAGTATATACAAGGAAAGTGATGTAAGGAAAAAAGCAGCAGTAGTAGCAGAAAGTGTTCATAACCTAACTGATTAACTTTATGCAGGCAAACGATTGCTCTGTTTCAAAGGTGCAAAGGTGCTACTTACCCTATGCATATGTATCACATGATTTGACTGGACCCTAAGGGAATTACTGTAAGAACATACTTGAAGGATAAGTCTACAAATATAGTACCTTTTCAATTTTTAATTCCTGACTGTTACTGAAGAAAACCATGGGGCCTAGATATGTCAGTAAAGGAAAAAAGGGGGAGCCCGACATCTGATGTCATCAATGACATTTGTGACGTCATCTTTGATGTCCTGGGTGTTAGTCTTAACAGTGCACAGTGGTGGCGCGAGTTATGGTTGCTTAGCTTACCATAACTGGTGAATTTCAAGGGTTTTTTGGTTTTACTTCGAACCATAACGTCCCGGTAACAAAGTTTTCTTTAGTGAAATTTATAGGTTTTTAGTACGCAACTTAACCATAACATCCCTTTAACAAAGATTTATTTACTGAATTTGATAGGTTTTTAGTAGCGCAACTTAACCATAACGTCCCTTTAACAATGTTTTTTTACTGAAGTTCATAGGTTTCTAGTAGTGGCACGTAACCTTAATGTGAACTAACATCTGACTTCATTGAACACCTTCCGGAGAATGCCACATAACCATATGCTGGCGCACAGCACGGTGACGTGTCTGAGAATCCGTACACACTTAACAATAAGATCTATGCCTCGTGGACAGTGTGGAAGTACATTTCTTTACTGATGTAGGAACTTGCAACTTCAACATTCCCCTTGCACAGCTCCAACACCTATTCGTACTCAGCCATTAACAATGTAGTACACAGTACATACTTTTAGCAAAAGTACTATTTATCTGAAAACAACAGGCGCTAAGGCCATCCCTCCTCCCCAAGAAACAGCACCATTGCTGTAATGAAGGAGCATGAAAAACACTGCCCCTACCTTACAAATAACACACGCACAAAATGTTCCCCGTCCACCTACCCCTCCATATTACTGTTTGGTTCCTCTTTGCTCATTTCCGTCCGCAACTTTCCTTCTTAGCTGTCCTTCTAAAAAAAATCCATCCTTAAACAAATTAAATGTTCCTTTAAAAACCGCCTTTCACAGTTTAAAAATATAAATTAAAACAAATCACATACACTCCATCTACTTTATATTTCTCAGTAAAATACACAGACGCAATAAGATTTTCCAACATTTCCATTTGCAGTTTGTGTTCTGCTAATGGTAATATTGCAGCATTTGTCCTCCGTTCCAGGGACTGGAACGGTGAATAAAGGGCCAGCAGGCCAAGTTATTACCCCAATCGAAGCGAGAGTGCATGACGCGATCTCTGGATCATTACCCCCATCCACACCTAAAATGGGAGATGAATGCCATTAACAATCTAGATTTCCAAAGCAGTAACCCGTGCTTCTAAAAAAGAGGATTTTTCATCCTAATCCGGGACGCCTGTGGCGTCCCGGATTAGAAAACAAAATCCTTTTCCATTATGGCCACCATAGAAAGGGAAGGCGGTTGTTCCATACAGGGCCCCTCTTCGCTTTCCATGGCAGCCTGCAAAAAGCAAAAAGGAAACGCTGTTAACATATTACCACGAGCACTTTTTTCTTCCCTTTCAAATGTATCCTAATGTCGAACAACTTTACCAGAAAACCAGTCCCAGGTGGACATGGCCACTGTAATCCTATCTTTTCTCCATTCTGGTCATGGCCAATAGCCACTTTGTGCAGATCATGACCTTATACCATGACCCCGACAATCTGCCCACTCCCCATGGCTACAGTCAGTAAACGTATACCGCTATGTTTTTTAACTACATTACGACACTTGTCTAATACGAAAACACTCCCACATCTCGCCACATAACCAACCCCAATGATATTCTACACCTTTTTTGGATGACATTGCTCTCCAGCATAGCCAAATGTGCCCATAAGCACCTACGTGCCGTGATGCAGAACCTGAAAATGAACACACAGCGACGTACAACGTAGCACATCACATTTTGAAATAATAAACTGTTTTTTAAAAGAAAACATTAACATTTTATAATTTGTAAAGTACTTTTATTTCACAATAAACTGTCCGAGACCATCTGACTATTCCCATTTTCAAACAAATAGTAACTTTGTTTCTTCGGTCGTCATCGAAAATGTTAATTGTGAGGCACACATTTTTCTTTTCCCATACACAAAGTATTCGTTTTCGTTAAAGCAACCGCTTCGGTCGCAGAGTGATTTCCAAGACGTCGGCATGAACTTCGGCCTACACCACCATAAAAGATGCTATGTTACTCCTAATGGCCACTGCAGCATACGGACAAATGGGTCCTGGGCGATCGTCCCACAAAACAGTGACGGTTAGGCAGCCGGTCACGAGTACGTGCATCTGGCGTCCAAAGAATCCATCACTTGGCATCTGGAATCCAGGGCAATCACAATAAGGCAGGATGTAGCTGTTCTGAAAACAGAACAGAAAATATGTATCAATGCCCAACCTTTAGCAAACAATTTCAAAAAAGACAAAAAGAACGTAGAAACTGATACACAAATCGATATGGTCAGACATGACATTTTAAAGAAATATTAGCGTTTGACATGGGTGAATCTAGTGATAGCCTACAAGCGCTGAGACTCCACACTCTCCATAAGTTAACAAAAAATAACAACTACACAGAAAGATAGTACTTCACATTGCCAAAATTAATGTTCAGGTAATAAAAAATTACATTTCGTGATTTCACA
This sequence comes from Ambystoma mexicanum, assembly GCF_040938575.1. Classification (NCBI taxonomy): domain Eukaryota; kingdom Metazoa; phylum Chordata; class Amphibia; order Caudata; family Ambystomatidae; genus Ambystoma; species Ambystoma mexicanum. The sequence goes on from NC_090938.1 coordinate 182,796,865, forward strand.
AAAAACAAAAAGAACGTGGAAACTGATACACAAATACATGACATTGTAAAGAAATATTAGCGTTGAACATGGGTGAATCTAGTGATAGCCTACAAACGCACAGAATCTGCACTCTCCATAAGTAAAAGAAAATGACAACTACACAGAAAGATAGTACTTCAGTTACATTGCCAAAATTAAAGTTCTGGTAATAAAAAATTGAAACTTGTTTCGGTGTAGAGTCGTCAAAAGTAAACTTATGCGATATTTACTGTCTCCATTGTCTTCCTGAAATTCAGACAGCAATGTACTTGCACCAAAGTATCTTCTTAAACTGATATTACATGTGCCTTACAAACGGTTTGAATACATAACCTTATCAAATGGTATTTTTTGTAAACTTTCACTCCCTGCATTCTTACTGAATTTTCCCTTTCGCTCAAGGTCAAAAAACAATTGACCCTTATGGGTTCAGACGGATGCGTGGGCCTACTGAGCTCGCAACCAAAAAAGCAAACCAAGTGACCTTCACTCAGAATGCAAATACATTCTGACTTTGTAACAACATGCCTCAATGCATTCATGAGAACTGGTACTCCCATACACTTGCAGACCCGCTGTTTCCATCAAACAGTGCAGGTGGCTGCCTCAGATTTCAAACTCTAGGACGCCAGTCTGACTGCAATATTATTTTAAATACATTGTAACACAGACACAGTAATTTGTAGCCTGTACTTAATGGACACTATATTGAGCAGCAACTTCCAATTTGCCGTATGACTTTGGTGACAAGAAAACACCACTTTTTGACTTCCTGCTGCCACATCCCATCCCAGCCTCATTAACCCTCACCTTCCGAGACAGTATTTCATAAGTTTAACAAGTGCAATTTTGTGTTGTTTTATATGTGTTAGCGGCGATGTCTGCGTACACCAAAACACAAATGAAAGATGGCGGGCGCAGTGAAACAATCTGACGCACTTCACGCTGTTCAACATCCAATCAGTGAACGTGTCACATGTCCGCGGACATGACGCTATGGATTAGCCAATCTGTATCTTGACCGCGGAGCGAACAGGGAAGTGTGACCGCGGAGCCGACATAGATATCACACATTTTTTTAGACCTACTTTTTGGTCATTTTAAAGGAAACTACTGGACGGATTGGCAGCAAATTTACAAAAGCACACTTTTGGGACCAAGTTCCTGCTCCCGCTGCCACATCCCATCCCAGCCTCATTAACCCTCACCTTCCGAGACAGTATTTTATAAGTTTAACAAGTGCAATGTTGTGTTGTTTTATATGTGTTAGTGGCGATGTCCGTGTACACCAAAACACGAATGAAAGATGACAGGCACAGCGAAACAATCTGACGCACTTCACGCTGTCTAACATCCGCTCAGTGAATGCATCACATGTCCGCGGACATGATGCTACGAATTAGCCAATCGGTATCTTGTCCGCGGAGCGAACAGTGAAGTGTGACCGTGGAGCAGACATAGATATCACAAATTTTTTGAGACATACTTTTTGGTTCTTTTAAAGGAAACTACTGGACGGATTGGCAGCAAATTTACAAAAGCACGCTTTCGGGACCAAGCTCCTGCTGCAAATTTGGTGAAAATCCATCCAGCAGTTTGGCCTGTAGGCGTGCGTAAAGTTTTTCCCCCATTCAGTCTATGGGGAAAAAAGACGTTTTGGGACCCCCCCTATAACTTTTCCCCCCCTGGACCAGACCTCACCAAAATTTGCAAAAATATTCAAGTCGGCCATATACTTTTTTGCAAAGTTTGGAAAGGATTCTTCGTCCAGGGGGAGTGAAGTTATAAGCCACCCAAAAAGTGCTCTTCCTATGGAAACAGCAACTTAACCATAACTACACGACCACTACCTTGGCCGTGTAATATAGCGCTGTTCGCCCGAAGTCCTCGAGAGCTCACAAAGACAAACTCAAAGTACACAAAACATTAATACAGCAGGGGTTCTGGTATCTTGAAGGCAGAGTAATGAGACAATTGGTGAAACTGTCCCTTGATTGAACAACCAGGTCTTGAGTTGTTGCTTAAGCATGTTAAGAGACACACAGTTCTTAATGGAGGGCGGAAGGGAGTTCCAAACCTTAGGTTCACAGAAATTAAAGTTAGTTGGATAGCACTGGTACTGAAGCAGCACACTTAATATCATTTCTCATTACAACAAATATCACCACTGTTAACAAGCCATTCATGTGCATATTTGCTCTGTCACTCTATCAAGTCACAACTCTCTCTGCCCAGACCATGTATAACCTTTTTCTTCAGAACGTATAAGTAATTTTCAATATTTTCCATAGAGAAAGCATTTGATGGGTGCAGCTGCTCACCAAATAAGGTGTATGGAAATAATCACAGGTCCGTATATATGGATTTTGATAAAAATTCGATTTGGGCAGATGTAGCAAAAGTAGAAGAATATTTGTAATCACCAATTCAGCGCGCATACAAATTCCCAATTACCCTGCCTCTACAGGGTTTTTAAGGAAATGGGAAGTGCAATCACAACCATGTTGTTTTTATTAAACAAATTAGATTTCAAGAACAAGACATCTGAAGTTAGATTAGTTATGAACAAAAGCAAACGTTATGGTGCTTCAAACAGGAAGATGTTCATAGGTCAATACGCCAGCTGCAACAGTTCCCTGTAAGACGTGTCTAAGAAACAGAGCTCAAGAATTAATTCTCAGCTTGATTTTCTGGCAAGACAATCAACAGAGCTACATCTACTCTACGGGGACAAACCCTAATAACCTGCCCCATCCACCAGGCCTCAGGCTATATAGGTTATGCTGTTGTAGCACACAGGATTCTACCAGAAGTGAAACTGAACCTTTACAACTAGGGGGAAGGCCTCTCTCTCCACTGTCTAGTTCCGTCCTGGATGCAGGTATCTTTAATAAGTTGATCACCTGACCTGAATCTTTCTAGAAAGCTCGCGTGGAATGGTGCCAAGGATCGACATTTTCCCCTTCACACATGTTGGTACTTTTCCATCAGTTCTGACAAGAGTCTGCAGTCTTAGCCAGTTCACATCCCGTGACCTAGAAATTGTCGGAAGCTTCCATGTTCTGATTATGCAATACAAATTACTTTGTAGAGAAAATTAGCGGCAACAAACAAAACCAGCGAGAAGTAATAAATCTGTCGTAATCATTCAGTCTATTCACGTTAGCTAAAATGGAAAGGGTTATAAGATCCATTTTTAAATAAAGTCGAGCATACATTATTTTATCAAATGAATCACGTGACAAGAGTGAAAACTATCATATAAAATACATGTGCTGCCACAGTGACCTTGTAATTGCATTCACTGATAGGTTGTCGCAGCCAGACTGACGAGGGGGATGAGGTTAGCTCATCCAATGTGTTGCAATATACTTGTGAGCTAGCAGGAGTGCCATGGTAAGTGTTCCTGGAGGGTCAACATGTAGTTGCAGTTTCTTGATGTCGGATACCTCCGCCACACAAGATGGCCAGACTTTAGCTTCCATTTCATAATCCCGATTGTTGAAGGCTGCTTCAAAAAAAGGCTGCTTTGTTTAGGCCGTTTTTTGTGGCCTTCATTGGCTGGTATATTGGCGATTTTGGAGGGTTTGGCCTCCTGAAAGCCCACGGGAGCCGCTCGCCCACCCTCCCTCACCTTTTTCAATAGGGGTTCACCCCTGAATACCCCTTCACTCCTCGGCTCCACACGAACATTGTACCATGGCCCCCCTCTCTCCCAACCCCCAACCCTCCAGACACAAACATACACAGTGCCCTGGTCGGTCACAACAACTGTGGCTTCCCTATTCCGGCCCATCAACACCTGTTTCCCCCCCACTATGCACTTGTGTGCGGGAAAGGGTGTGGCTTGGTGGGCTATTAGCTTGTGGGCTGTGTATTCTGTCTTTTTTACCTTTGATCGATAGAATGCGGGCCAAAGACCTAATACCAAGTATCTGAACATCACGGCAAAACCAAGCTAAGGGCACAAAAGTAGCATTGTCTTGTTTACATCTAGAGATCAGCCACATGTGGGCACCTTAATTGGTTTGTAACAGGCTTGGTGCATACATACAAACTAAAGCTCAGTGTTTATAGTTCAGTTGAATGAAGTCGTGTTTCTGCACATATGTTAGACCTTTGATCATTATTGAGCCAGCATTTCAGGTGAACTCCCATCAGTGATTGGTGGTGGAGGACTTTCCTTTGCCGATTCCATTGTCCGTTCATATAGCACGGAGATAGTGAACACTTTGCAATCGAGGAGAGTAATGCATTGCATGGCAGTACTAACAGCGATTCCTTAGGGAATATTGGGAAATTAGTGGACATCTCAATTTTGATTCAGTGATACAGTAGCGTGCATAGAAAGGGGGAGCCACCCAGCTCTTGAAACTTGGGGGCAGAGATGAAAGAACCAATTTCCTATAGATCCTCAAGTTTAATCATACCACATCTACATAGTTCTGGACAATACCAGAATTGGCTGTAAAAGGCAAAGCCACAATATGGTTCACGAACACAGATGCAGTATAAGGCACACGCTGTGAAAATGCTGCATGCAGCTTCTGGCAGGCCCAATAGATTGAAGCTAGGAGTCTGCTGGCTGGTAGAAGGGCAGGTGAAGCTAGGAGTCTGCTGGCTGGTAGAAGGGCAGGTGAAGCTAGGAGTCTGCTGGCTGGTAGAAGGGCAGGTGAAGCTAGGAGTCTGCTGGCAGGTAGAAGGGCAGGTGAAGCTAAGAGTCTGCTGGCTGGTAGAAGGGCAGGTGAAGCTAGGAGTCTGCTGGCTGGTAGAAGGGCAGGTGAAGCTAGGAGTCTGCTGGCAGGTAGAAGGGCAGGTGAAGCTAAAAGTCTGCTGGCTGGTAGAAGGGCAGGTGAAGCTAGGAGTCTGCTGGCTGGTAGAAGGGCAGGTGAAGCTAGGAGTCTGCTGGCTGGTAGAAGGGCAGGTGAAGCTAAGAGTCTGCTGGCTGGTAGAAGGGCAGGTGAAGCTAGGAGTCTGCTGGCTGGTAGAAGGGCAGGTGAAGCTAGGAGTCTGCTGGCTGGTAGAAGGGCAGGTGGACCAAGGCATAAAGTGATGTGTCATACTGACAAGGGCATAGGTTCCCTATTCGGGGTTATTAAGTCCACCTGAAGTCTGAGGCCAGCGTAACTGAGCGTACTCTAGCAGTTTTACCTTCCCAAACCAAGGAGTAAAGCATTGATTTTAAGGCTGAAAATAATGTGGTTGTCAGTTTTATGGGAATGCTCCCAATCATTAAGATTTGGGCAGCAGCATCATCCGAGTCAAAGAGGTCCTGTCACTCAGGGAGACTAGGGGAGAGATAAATCTATTCATTTTGGTTTGCAAGACATTAGGAATGGAGGCATGGTGGAATGGGTAGCGAATGTTAGGGGATCTAGGAATGATGAAATTCTGAGCTGTGTGGGTGGATTTGGTTAATTGAAACAATTCAGATGTATTCCAATTATAAGCAACCAGCAGTGCCGACCGAACTCCTTCATCCTCATCCACACTCTCCACCATTTTGAAAGACACTTAAATGACGCTCTGACAATAACCATTGAGAACACACATGCATTAATTTCTCCCATCAGTCTGTTTTCTGTCCCCTGTTCATGGTCACCTCTTCACCTATCATCACTCAGTTCATTGCACATTCATCAAAGTTTGATTGTCAGGCACATGCCTGCGGCACAGGTCTGACTAATGTACACATTTAAGCGCCGGTTTTCTTGTTGAAAATACCTTGCTCTTAATGACTACAAAATACAAATACAAAAATACAAATACAAAAATGAGAGGAGGGGTGTACAACAGAAGCATGGGAGGGAGCATGAGAATCAGTCTGGGTACCGGCGACCAGTGTTTATTTCTGGATTATATAGTAGGGTTGCCACCTTTGTTTGAAGTAAAAACGTGAATCCCCGTCCTCTTGACACACCCCTTGTGTAGGTGTGAGAGAAAACAAAATATCCTAGCGGTCTTATTATGTATGTTTATTGATTTTTTTTAAGCGATCTGCAATATTAAAAATATTTATGTACGGCTGAACATGACATTTCACTAAGTTCTATGCCATACTTTTTTTCATCTAGGAAAGATGAAAAACTAAGCTGGTGCTAACAAAATTGAATCCAGCGGTGGACTGGGAGAAAGGTTCCAAGATGCAGAAGGAGTGAGAAAGAATGAAGGACTGTAGACGGCAGGAGGAGCTGGAGAGGGTACGGTGTGAGTTTGGAGAACAGTTGAAAGCGTAGCATGGAGTGGGGAGAGAGAGCTGTGACTTGGCAGAGTGACAGAGTTAAGTATGCGCATGACTGGTAGAGCAAGGGATGTGGGAGTGTACCTTATAATAGAGAACTGGTGAGTGTGAGGGGTGTTGGTGAATGAGTGCGTTTGTTGGTGTTTGGTGGAGTGGAGAATGTAGAAGGGTAACATTTGCACAGGTACAACTGATAACTGTTAATAAAGTTGATGATATAAAGTAGGCACTATCATTACACCAAAGAAGTAGAACACAATAAACACGGTTCTGTTTTTCTGCAGGAATCTGGGACTCTATTATTAAATTGACAGCAGAAACCACATACAAAAGGATCAAATAACGACAACCCAGTGTGTCTTTACAGCCTCACATACACTCCCTCTTTTGATACGATATGATATGGCATTTATAACGCGCCTATACACAAGTGTTTCAAGGCGCGACGAGGCAGGGAGGGGGGACAAAGGGAAGACAGACAACGATCCTACTAGGCCAGGTGTCATTCAGATCGAACAAGTGCATGGGAAGAGGGGAAGGGAAAGTGGAAGGGGAAAGGGAGAAGGGAAAGTGCAGTACAGGGGTAGTAGCATAACAAGATAAATAATAAGGGCCAGCTGGTGGCAAGTGCAAGCTAAGTGCAGACAAGTGCTGGAAGGGGGGCTGTAGGGATACAGAGACAGTCTCGCAGTGCAGGGGTTGCCAAGGAGGCAGAGCAGGGGGCAAGTGGCTGGGCCAGGGACCGAGAACAGTGAGAGTGGCCCGGTACAGATTCAATGCAGTTTCAATCAGGAATTTAGCAGGGGCGGAGCAGGAGAGAAAGCAAAAGCAAAGAGGAAGGTTCTGAGGTGCTTCCGGAACCAGAGATGGTTTTCCTCAAGTTTCAGGGAGGCAGGAAGGCTGTTCCAGAGGTAGGCCCCAGCCGAGGAGAGAGATCTACCCCCAACTCGTTGCTTGGAGAAGCGGCTGACCAAGAGGGAGTTGGAGGCGGATGAGCGAAGAGCTCGAGAAGGATGATATTTAGGAAGAGAGAGTTTAAGGTATTTCGGCCCCAGGCCCCAGAAGGCCTCGTGGACAATGCATAGGGTTTTGAACTTAATCCTCGCAGCCACTTGGAGCCAGTGCAGAGATTTCAGTCCTGGAGAGATACGACCCCTTGGCTTGAAGCCAAGGACAAGTCTTGCAGTCCTATTCTGGATGAGTTGCAGAGGGCGGAGAGTAGAGGCAGGCAGATTTTGATAGAGGCTGTTACAGTAGTCCAGCTTAGAGAGAACCAGGGCTCTGGAGATGAGCTGGGTATCATCCGCATAGCACTGAAAGTTGGGGCAGAGAGTTGCGATGCAGTGGGAAAGGAAGGCCAGATATTGGTTGAACATCCAGGGAGAGAGGTTAGATCCCTGGGGGACACCACAGATAGAGAAAAAGATGTCAGAGAGGAAGGACCCAAGTTGGACCTGGGAGGGTTGATTGGAGAGGAAAGAAGTCAGCCACGCCAGAGCCTGACCAGTGATACTCAAGTTATCACAGAGACGGTTGAGCAGGATGGCATGGTAGACAGTATCAAAGGCAGAAGAGAAATCAAGCAAGATGAGAACACATGGAATGTTAGAGTCAAGGTTGGAGAGCAGGTCTTCACAGATGTTCAGGAGAGCAGTTTCCGTGCTTCTGGCAGCTCTGAAGCCAGACTGATGGTCATGAAGACAGCCCACAAATTCAGCATGGAGATTAAGCTGGGAGATGGCCGGTTTCTCCAGGAGCTTGCCCAGGAAGGGAATTATGGAGATTGCGGGATAGTTAGCCGGGCAGGAGGGGTGGGAAGAGGGTTTCTTAAGAAGAGGGTGCACAAGGGAGTGCTTAAGTGGGGAAGGGAAGACTCCAGTGGTGAAGGAGTGATTGCAGAAGTCAGTCAGGGCAGAAGCCAGGGAGTCGATGTGGTCCTTGATAGTTTTGGAGGAACAGGGGTGAACCTGTTTCAACGAGACTTTCATAGATCGCACTTGTCTGGAAACCTTTTCAGCAGAGAAAAGGGGAAAGGCAGAGAAGGAGGGAGGGGGGGTGGCTGCAGAAGGGTCAGAGGAAGAGCAGGGAATAGAGGGAGGGAGGTGATAGGAGGAGAGTGAGACAGGATGTCCTGAGTTTTTGAAATGAAGTGAGAAGCCAGTGCCGTGCAGAGGGCCTGGGAGTGGACAGGAAAGGTAGAGACTGCGGCAGGATAGTCCAGCTCCTTGCAGATTTTAAAGAGTTCAGCCGAGTTGTTAGATGCCGCAGAGATGCAGACTTGCATATGGGCTCTCTTCTTGGTGAGAGCGGAGAGCCCCTATTGCCTTTGCAGCAGGCGGCAGGCCAGTTTGTCAGAGGATGAACATGAATCACGCCATTTCCTCTCGGCCACCCTGCCCTTGTGTTTTAGGGTGATGAGATCTGAGTCACACCAGGAGTTACACTTGGCCTTGGGCTTCAGGCGGATTCTCATGACAGGGGCAAGGATATCAAGAGTATCAGATATAGCAGAGTGGAGAGTGGCGAGGGCTGTGTCAGGGTGAGAGTCAGCCGAAGGGGGACGGGGGGATGTGAAGGTGGTGGCAAAAGCCTCAACTGACACGCGCTTCATGGGCCATGACCAAGAAGGAGGGTGGTAGTGATGAAGGTGGCTTGGCCTGAGGGGTAGGGAGGGTGAGGTGGGAGGATAGGAGAAAGTGATCACTCCAGGAGAGAGGAGTGGAGAGAGGGACAGAGAGGGGAAGGTCAGAGAAGATCAGAGCATCGAGAGTGTGCCCTGCAGATTGAGTCGGGCCAGACGGGAGAATGGAGAGTGAGAGAGAGTCGCAGAGGTTGCCGAAGTGTCTGGAGGGGGGACAGGAGGCATCCAGCTGGATGTTGAAGTCTCCAAGAAAGAGGTGTTGAGTGGTTGAGGCCAAGAGTGAGGAGGAGAGGTCCGCCCACTCAGAGAGGAAGGAAGAAATCTGACCAGGTGGCCGATAGATAGTAGCCACAGTAAGGGAACGGCTGGCAGAGAGAGAGAGTCGGCAGACAAGGCATTCAAAAGAGGAGTAGGTCTGTGTAGGAGTGACAGAGGCAGGAATCCACTCAGGGAAGATAAGAGCAACACCCCCACCAGTGCGGTTGGGCCTGGGCAGGGAGAGGATCTTGTAGCCGTCAGGTAGGAGTATGCCAAAGCTGGTGACTGAGCTGGCCGTGAACCATGTTTCAGTGAGACTGAGGACATCGAGGTCCAGTTCCTCGATGTCCTCGGTCTGGTTTAACCAACCTGCTCTCTTACACCTTGTCTCTCTAGCACTGCGCAGTCAATAACAAAATCTGCTGCAATAAATACATGCAGCAAAATGTACTTTATGTATTGCAAAATGTTTGATTTCATGCCACAATTTCCTGGAGGGTCTGAATAACGAAGTTTAATTTTCCTAATCGAAATGCAAGTCTACAAATAGTAAGCTTGAAGGTTGAAGTGGGTCTGTGGGCCATGAACAGTGCACCTCTCACTTGGAATTGGTTAGCTAGGTAGATATAAGAGGCGACTGCATTTCAACAAATCTTTAAGTATTGAGAAGTGGTACCATAACAAGTCTGACATCTCTCATCCACTCTGGTTTTTCATGCATCAGCAGTTTGAATGTTTGGACTTATAGTTTAGCTTTTTCCAATTGTATGTGGCTCAAATCAAATGCAGATTATCATTGAGTAAAAAGCGAACGCCAGTCACCTGCTTTCCAACAGCTGCCTCCTTCCTCTACTCAGTGGTGGTTGTGCCTCCATCCTTTAAACGGTGGTAGTGCATCCTTCCTCTACACAGTGGTTGTGCCTCCTTCCTCTACTCAGTGGTGGTTGTGCCTCCTTCCTTTACATCGTGGTTGTGCCTCCTTCCTCTACACAGTGGTTGTGCATCCTTCCTCTACACAGTGGTTGCACCTCCTTCCTCCTTCCTCTACACAGTGGTTGTGCCTCCATCCTCTACTCGTGGTTGTGTGGCAGAAATGTAGCTTCCCTAACACAATGTGGGACCGGTGGGAGTGGTGCACCCTCCGAGTGGTTCTATGTGTTCTGGGATTTATAGTTTTGCTTTTCAGTATCATGGCAGAGATGTAAGTGACAGAAAGCAGTACAGAAGAGGCTGCAGGCCTAGTAGCTCTACTCACATGTTGCACTGGGACAACTTAAGGGGTCTGTGAAATCAGCTCGGGTTGTTCTTATCGATGATGAATGTGGCTTACTTCAAGCACATCGTTTCCACAGGTGTAAATAAAGTGTGCAGTGTTGCACAAAAGGCCATTTTCCCCCTATCAACAGTCAGCTTTGCACATTTCTATAAATATACAGCTGAACTTTCTTTCATAAATAAGCCAAATAGATGGGGAGACCTTTCGTCTGGACTTGACTTTAAAATCCATATGACCACAAGAATGACTCGCCCTAACATTATTAGCACTTTGCATGAAGAGTTGGAATGGTGCACATGAACGAGCCCCAAGACCCATTTGTCCTCAATTGCTGCCCACTCAGACTGCCATCCCATGGGAAAGGTAAAATCCGGATTTAATGTTAATGTTTGTAAACCGGACAAAGCTCTTAAAAAAGCAGCCCACCGGACTAAATCTGGGTGGGAGGTAACTCTCTTTTGTAGGGGAAATGAATAAAGAATTCCGGTAGAGGACGTCATGGAGCCCTGCCTGGTTCCTTCATCCATGCATTGAAAGCAAGCAGCAGACAGAAAGGCGAAGGAAGGGCAGGGAATTGCTGGGAAGAGAGAGAGTAAGAATAAAGTGAATGAGGAGAGGAAACGGAAGAGAATACATTGAAACGTACCATGAGACTGAACATTAGACATGACGCTCGGATAGTTAGTTTCGTGTCACTGCTTTTCTCCCTCTACCCACTCAGCACCTCAGAAAAGGCGTTTTAGACACATACATGCAGTGGGTTTCCAAAAAGAAAAGAGAGCTGTAAATGCAAATCACTATGACAATCTACGCCACAATCAGAACAGGGGTTAAGATAAGTAAAGGTTATTCAAACAGGGCTGTCATTTTGTGAAACAAGTAAAGAGAGGCCTGTGTACTGAAGCAGTCAAGTGGGCAGTACATTATCTATGTTGTTTAGAACCTGCTTTTCCTGCCATGTGTAATTATCCAAATATTGACCCTGGAAAGCTGCTACTTACTGTGAATTGTGGGCTGAGTTAGAGTTAAGCAAGGAGCCTATTGTGCAGGTCCTACTCCCAGGAATGTGTTTTGTTCTCAAGCTGCATCTAAGACAGGTTCTTATAGCAGTCGGGAACCCCTATACAACAGACAGTGGGTGGGTACCTCTTGAAAGGGTTATTTACGGGAGCCACCATTATGTGTACATTATACATGGGGTTATCCATGGCAATGACTACATCTGCAACCCCGTATCCCCTAAATATAAAACGAATAAAACATATATTCCAATGTTTGAGTGCTCATATACAAGTATTATTGAAGACGCCAATATCAGGTTCCCACATAAGCTACAGAGAGGTAATTATTTCCCTAGTTACCCATAGCGGCGTGATTGAAGCAAGCATTGGCAAAGCCAATACGATTCAGCTTCTTGTATAGCATCAGCACGATAACAGAGAGAATGAGAATCCTTGCTTAGTTAGTGGTAAGTGGGTCAGTCTGCTTGCTGAAGCTGTGATGGTTTGGGTAGCACTTGTGGGCCATAACCTCCATTGTGAAGAGGGGCACTACTGTTGCGTGGATAGTTCCCTTGCTACGAGTGCAAATATTTTTTGAAGTAAGGGTAGTATACTTTCTATGAGTGGGTTACGTGCTTGCTAAAGGGTGTTAGTGCACCAAATATTGCCCTGGAGCCGGGGCTCTGCAGGGCTGTCTAAACTGACTTTCCCGAATAGATCTCTTCATTGCAGCAAAGCTATATGACAATACTGCTTTTCGCCATAGATGCCACTCTCAGACATGATTATAATTGCAACATCAGTTAAACACATTTTGTAATAGGCTGTTTTCAAGCAGGCTCCATTTTTGCAACACATATACAAAAGGATCGCCATTACAATTATATTAAGTGTCCCATATTGATTTGAACTTCTATTTTATGCATGAATATATTTATTTGGCCAATATTTTAGGCAAATGTATATGATTTAATATATATATTTGAAAGTAGATTTTGCTCCCTTTCCTTGTACGAATGAAAACTCCATTGGATCTGTTAGGTCACTCTTAATTAGGTAGGTCCCACCTCTTTTAAAGGCTTTGCTATTTTAGGGCGCAGAAGACCTTTTGTAAGGCCCACCCCCAAAAATGTGCATCAGGGGGCGCTAGACTGGCATCAAATTCCTATCCCACTTTAAAGCACTGTGTACGATTGTGAAATGGGTGCCATGTCTTTGCCACGCTACAAGTGCAGCGCTGTCTTTACCATTCCGTGCTTGCAGCATGCCAAAGGACTATTCAGCCAGTAAAGGTGAGGTTGGCACTAGGAGGTGTGTGGGGGCAGGGCGACGAAGGATGGCACTGGAGCAGTAGTGGACCTTCAGCAGGAGATGGAGGTAAGTGTGGGTGTGACAGTTGGGAGTGGGATATTGAAGAGGGCTACATTGGGGTGAAACCCTCCTTTGAGGGAACTTGAGGCAGGGGATGGGACAAGAGGGAGAGCCTGATTAGAGGACGTGATTCTGGGGGGGACAAGGTAGCGAGGAATGGAGCTTCCTTGTATTTACTCAGGGCTGCCCAGGGTGTGGTGAGGCATGGAGCAAAAGATTTTTGGTGAGGCTTCCTTATGATTTGCCAGCGGCGCTACTGCCACAAACAGGAGACGTGAGAAATATCCCATTGAGTTTGTGTGGAGGAACCCCAATATGGTCCGTTATTATGACAGCAAACCGACTACAGCAAAGTTATGTTTCTCTTCTGAAGACAAGTTTATTCCAGGCTAATTCTTTTGTCATCTCCATAAATAGAGGATGGAATGATGGCGTCTGGTGCATGACGCCAGCATTAGGGAGCGCCCTGCACCTCTGCGCATTAAAAACAGACATGATAGCCAGTGACAGGTAGATGATGTTCAGTGGCTGCTGATGAATTTGTGAACTCGAGAGGTTTCAATGTTTGTGCCAAATATGTGGCAATGACAGAGCACAGTGAGGGGGCCCAAACTAAAAAAAGTGTGCATGAGAGGGTTTCTCGCCCCATTTTTTAAAACAATGGATTAAAATGGTGCATTTTACATCACCTTCTTGAAAAATTGGGTAAAAAGCCATACAAATTGTAAATGGTTTTGTATGGTACCACATGGAAAAACCCAATAGTTGCAAGTCACGAACCGTGCTCAGGAGCATTTTCCAATGCATTTCTTCCTGCCTTTGCCCACAACATATGCCAGTATAAAAACATTTCCGTGCTGACTGTTCTCACACATGTACATGCAGGCTGCACCAATATATGCCAGCATTACCATATAAGGACTCACAGCCAGTATGAAATTCAAGTATATCCAGACTGGCTCTGCACCATCAGTGTTATTATGTCTAGACCGGCCAACAGTCAATGTAGGCCACACTAGCACCTGATAACACACGTTTTCTTTACCTAGGCTTGGCTGAGGATGAGTGGGGGCCCATTTGAATGTGATGGTTGTGGGGGGGAGGGCCCATTGCTTAGAGCAGAAAACATACTGAGGCACCCATTGGGTGCATACATAATCATGGAGACCTAAAAATAAAGCCAGGCATAAATAGCTGCCGATTATCACAAGACCACCAGCTACCATGGAGCTGCAAGATTAAATGCTCACTGAAAATCTCTAAATCCTTCTTTGTCTAAATGATTCTTTGAATCTGCATTAAAAGGCAACGAGGGGATAACACTTCTGTATACCCTAGGGAGGTGACAGCTGAAAGGGCTCCAGCAAACGAAGCTTGTAAGGCGAGCACTTCAAAGCGCTTATTTCAAGCCCTAGATGAAAGGAATATAGAATTAAATATATTGCTGTGTTACAAGACTGTTGACTGACAACATTGGGGTATTTGCTGGGGTCCCTGCGGCCCCTTTCAACAGAAAAGCCCTGACGCTGGCCCAGGATCTACCCTTATGTTTGCTTTACCCTTGATCCATGGTTCTGTGCATCAAGGGTATATCAACCAAGCAGGACTCCGACACAACCCCTCTCCCCAAGATAAATGTATTTTTCCCCAGGGCCACCAAATTTAGGGGTAAGGACTAACATAAAACACACTTTCACCCACCAGTCACAGAACTCCTTACATGCATGGATACATAAAACAAACACACCATTGAGACCAACATACACATGCACATACATGCACGTATACATACAGAGTTAATTTAAATACATACATATATATGTATATATATTTACACACACACACCCATTTAATGTTAAAACAAAACACTTACCTCCATAAAGAAACCCAGCAGCCCCATCCCTAAATTTAGTGGCCCCCTGGGCTGCTAAATTAAGTGATGTGGGCTGGCTCATGCAACACTTTCCCCCACAAATTCACTTACCAGTTACACAACTCCTTGCATTCAAACATAAAAACAAACACACCGTTGACACCAACACATGCGCACATACATTCACATATACCTTCACAGTTAATTTAAATATATATATATATACACATAAGGATTTAATTTTAAAACAAAACTAACACCTCCATAAAGAAACCCAGCAGCTCCCACCCCTAAATGTAGTGGCCCCGTGGGCTGCTAATGTGGGCTGGCTCATGCAGCACTTTCACCCACGTATTCACCCACCAGTTACACAATTCCTTGCACTCATACATAAACACATACACACCTTTGACACCAACACACGCGCACATACATACACATATACATTCACAGTTAATTTAAATGCATTACACAGCCTGCGGCAGTGGCCGTGTAGTTAAGGTTACGTTTGTCAATTTATAGGAAGAGCAGTTTTTGGGCAGCTTATAACTTTGGTGCCGTTTGACGAATCTTCATCCAACTTAGCAAAAAAAGTGTATTGCCACACCTGAATGATTCTGCAAAGTTCAATGCTGTCTCGTCAAGTGCGGAGGAGCAGGGGAGGGTTACAGAGGCAGTCCCAAAAACCTTTGAAATCTCCATAGACATAATGGGAAAATATTTTTGCTGGCACCTACAGCCCAAACCGCTGGATGGATTAGCACCAAACCTGTGCAATGAGACGTGGCTCGGTCTCGACAGCGTGGCTCTCATTCGGAGCACATGCTCAGAGTGTATTGTACCCAGGTTAAGGGGCCACATCTGGTGTATAAACCACACATCAGGCTAGAAAACATGCGCTGGAATTATAATGACAGCAAAAGACGGTTGAGAATTATACACAAATTCTCAACTAGTGCTTTTATTTATGACAACAGATTAGTGGGCACGTGCACCATGTTTATCCCCGTCTAGTTTCCATGTGTGTATCTTTAAGCCTGAAATGGCATTTCAGAAGTTCGTCTTTGCATGGGCTTTTCTCGCGAAGTGCAGCCGGTTCAGTTTCGGGCCAATACGAGCACCGTTCCGCGTCCCCTCGCTGAAGCTTGTTAGTGAAGTAATGAGGCCGATAACATTAAAAGGAAGAACGGAAACACCCAGGCAAAAATTCATGTTTTGCTTAGATTAATGCTATCCAGGGTCGGACTGGGACATACAATTGTCTCTAGTCGGGCTCGGTACCAATGAAAAAGTGGCCAAAGTTGCAAACGACAATTCATTCTTTTTGTGACAAACACTAGTGGGACCACGTTGCCGCCCGTGCCCCGCCCGTTCCTGGGCTTTGCCCTGCCTTGCCTCAATCATTTAGGCTACCTTCCATTGGGCCACCACCGCTACATCCATGCTGAGCCTGATGACAAAAATAGGTGCGCGGCGCAGCGGCCCCACGGAAGGTGAGATTTTTTAAAAAAAAACGTATATTTGAGCGCCTGGGGCCTCATCACTTTCGAAGTGATGGGCCACAGCCGCCACTCAAAGTAAGCTATTTCTTTTAAAACCTACCTTCTGTGGGGCGGGGCCTGGCCACCGGCCCCACGGAAGGTCAGGTTTTCAAAGAAAAAAGTAAAAAACATACTTTTGGGCACAATCCACAGGCCCGGCCGCCCGCGGCAGAGTCATCCGACTCAGTCTGCGGCAGCCGGCAGCCTTTGGTCACAGAAATTGGCCTGGGCCTGGCACTGACTGCAGTTAGCAGTACACTGCACACTGGTCACACAAACAGAAGCCTGGGCATGGACGGGCCCCTGGTGGGGTCCTGACTCCTAGGCAGTCAGAACATCACCAGGGGACCAGGCCGCCGCCCGGGCCCTGACCTGGGCCTTCCTTGCCTGATCACTTGAATGTGACAGGCTCAGGCTGCACTGCACGCAACAAGTGACTTACCTGCTTTGCCAGCTGGGAGTTGGTCTCCTGTCGGGCCTCAGGGTGGGGGGGCGGATGGGCACACTGGCACCCGCACAAATGAAAAAGCAGGCAGAGGGGGCCCCAGGAAGCAACTAGGCCACACCATGCAGTGCAGCAGGGCAGGCTCTCTCTCACAAGTCAGGACCCACGACGCCACACCTCGACACCTTCACTTCACAGTAACTCGTGAAATGAAGGTGGCGCCATGCTGCCTCCTGTGGCAACAACACGTCACCATGTAATTTCACTGGCTCAGAAGAACAGAATGAAAACTGCACATTCTGTGTTACTATACAGAATGTATCAAATACTACATAGTAACAACAGAATAGTAACAACAGCCATGGCCTGCAACCTGCAAGCACAAGAGAGATCGAGATCAGAATGACAAATCTCAATGATTTATAATCGAAGCAAAGCGAAGTGGAAGAACAAACAGAGCAATTGCACGTGCGCTGGCCCCGCATGAGTTCCGATGCCCAGAAAAGAGTGCCGGTGTTGGGCACCGGCAACCACCCCCACAAATTAAGCACTGGGCAATTTCCAGTAGTTGTTTCTAAGATGGCCAAAAAGCAGGTCAAAGAAAATGAGTGTTATCTGTGTACGATCCAGGGACTCACTTCCTGATTCGGTGTCCGCGGACACCTCTGGACCAATCAAAGGGCTGTGTGACGTTCCGCTGATTGTACATTTAAAAATATGAGGTGCATCAAAACTTTTGAAAATGATGCCATGTTGGATTTGCGAACTGCACCCGTAGTCCACAAACATTGTGGTAAAAACATTAAAAACAGAATATTACACTTGTCAACCTAACAAAACAATCTATGGGGAAGTGATGGGTCATGAGGATGGGATGGAATATGGCCATTAAAAAAAGAATGGGGTGTTTTTTCTTCTTTCAATTCCAAGAACATCTCAGATGTTCCGGGCCATTACTGGGATGTTCGCAAACTTGACAAACGTTTGAGGACATCTGTGTGGGAGTAAGGGGTTGTTTAAGGCCCCCTCATGCATTCAGTACAATGTGCATCACTTGCTCGACCAACAGTGGGGGACGCCTCCATTGCCCTTACGTTAACAAACGGCCCTTATGCTGACGATGACGTAGGTGGGACTGTTGCAGAGACACTTGGCATCCATTTTGTGCACCCTCGACTCCATTTTGGACTAGGCCTCACTGTGATAATACGAAAAGGCTTCTCTCCCCTCTCCAGCACCATGCACACCGCGCTCATGGCCCCCACCTTTTCTCACTGCGCCTGAAAGCTCTGCAGCTCCATTCTCACGCTTGAGCCAGAGGTAATTGCAACAAAACAGATGTAACATCTCTCCCTTCCTCTGAGATCACTGTCCAATGTGTGAACCGGCCTCAATTATGCCTTGTAGCTCATCCAGCTCCAGAAACCTGCCTGTGCCCTCTTACCCCCGTCTGTTGGAAAATTACTGCCAGTGTAAACCCTGTTTCCCCGCAAGGTATTCTCTTGATGTGCCAGACACGCGACCCTGCCATGAAGCCCACCCCAGTGTGCCCCCAACTAAAATCAGACCTCTGTCACAGTATATTGCACCCTATAACTAACAAATTTCAGCATGCCCCCTATTTTCTGTGATGTGCTCAGACCTACCCCACGATCAATGTTATCACACGTGTCAAGACCCCTAAGCCCGGTAATCCATCTAAGTCATAATGAGTAATACAGTGATTATATGCATACAATTTATAGGTTTCTGATGATTTGCTCAAAGGAGCTGTAGTGACTTATTATTTAGTGCAGGTCTAATGGTAGTATCTCATGTTAGCTTAGTTAGTGGCCACCATGATTCACAGCGACCTGAACCTCACCCCGCCAGGACACAGACAAACGAACCTCATGACGCTCACCCTCCCACCAACCGAACAGCCAATCCGGAGGGAGCAACCCCTAAAGAGACATATGTTACCTAATTTTACCCAATCCTATGTCTATGTAGTCCCTTATGTGATGATGTCAACCATGACGATTTTTGCCTTCATAAGTTCATGTATTTGTAATGGTTGCCAGAGCGCTCTCAGGCAGCAGAGTTCTCTGGATGCCAATTTTACATAAAAGACAACTAAATCTCGCAGACTGACCTCTTAGTTTCATTCCCCGTTGGGGTGTGTCTTATTTCCTTGCATTGCGCATCTAAGACGGGGATGGGCCTTTACATTTGGTGACCCCCCGCAATGTGATTGGGATAGGTGCCTTGAGGCACCGTGCTGTGCGGCGAGATCTGGGACACCCCCCCCAGCAAAACCATCGCCTCTACGGTTGACCAGTTTGTGCACACAAACGAGAGGGTCCAAGGGATCCCGCTTAGCAAATACCCAACTAAAAACTGCTCGCCGATGCCGGTCACGGCTTGGTTGGGGTGCAGACCAGATTGTGGATAGAACGTGAACTGTGGCTCTCAGACCACCCAACTGAACATGTGAGTACCGGCTTGCGAGACTTTGAAAAGAAAAAAGAGGGTTTTGGAGAAGGGGAACAGATAAAGGAGTGGGTAAAAATAAAAGTTAGGGTAAGGTTTAGGGTCTGTTTGAATGTCACTGAGGCTTTTTCTTATCTATCCTTTATATGGCCATTAGGTTTTTGTGGAAAAAAGAGGTAAAGAGAAATAAGGGAGCCTAGCCCGAATGGGATAGAAGGCGGCGCCATGTAGCATTGTCTTGTCCAGTGCAGGTAAATAAGTGAAGATAAAGTGAAAATAGTAGGAGTCTCAGATATTTAGTAGGCTCGGAGTAGTAATTTAGAATGTTCTTTTTCCATTTGAGCAGAACTCTTGGTGAGGTAGATTGGGGGTTTTGAGGTGGGGAGTGAATGAGAAAGCAAGGTTGAGGGGTATAAATTGAAACAATTAAAAAGGGGAACAAAACGGAGGTCGTTCATGTTATGTGTTTATGTTCATGTACGACAGTGTTACATTTTGGTCTGTTAAGGAAGTACCTATGTATCTGTGAATCGGAAAATAATTAAGGTTGGTCAGGAAATTTGGTGATGAAATGTGTGAATAATATGATAAACAGGTTGAATAGTGGCAAATAATTAATACCTTTTGAAATATTTTGTAGTCCCAGCAAGGTGGTGTAAGTAAAAAGGTTCTTGAAATATTGTTGGCACCATCGGTTAAACAAGGTTGAATAAGAATTGTCACAAGATAGAGATTGCCAGCTGTTTGGTTGTGTATTTATCCAAAGAAAGTGAAGTGACCAAAAATAAGAGTACAAATACGCTACTATGGGAGGGACAACACCATTAGCACACATTTGTCAGCATCTCCCTTTGTACAGTGAGAAAATACAAAAGTATCATGATCAGTGGGTGGTGGAAATTTAAGGAGACAGTGTAACGCCTATACGCCTATATCCAATGCCCTCTTCGACAAGAGGGTATTGGATCTAGTATCCACACACTTGCTCGCGAAATACAGGGGAAAGCAATTGCAGAACAGAAGGGAAGTGCTAGATTTGTGGCAAATGTTCAGGGAAGTAGCACCTACAGGCAAAGTAAGTAAGGACGCAATAGTTGAGAAAGAGAAGGTGCCAGAAGGAGGAGATGGGGCTGCAGGAGGAGAATGCACAACAACCAAAACAGAAAATGACCCTACTAGAATATATCTGTTAATGACCAGACCTGCAGTGGGATACAGTGAGCCCCTATATGTGCCAGCGTGCACCCCATCAACCACCCCGGCAATGGCATCAGCCAGCGCCCCACCCCCGTAAGAAAGAGGAGGGCTGTACACCCCAACCAGTGCCAATCCTGTGAATTTGGCACAGTTAACAGGAGATTTAGACAGAGAGCTTGCACATGCCCAATTGGAGATAAGACGGTTACAAGCCCTGTGTGACAGGGGCCAGCAGATGTTGCAAGGGGGAGGGGAAGTACCACCATTAGCGTTGGGTGACCTCACACCACCGCCAAGTGTAGCAAGGGAATCCACACCATCCCCGCCACCGCCGGTGCCAATACCAAAAGGGCAGGAACAAGAGTGTCAATCAGGTGAGTTTCTATTCCATTTAAATGGCAAACCTGTAAGAATAATATGACCTTCAACACCAGACCTATGGGTTACCTATGGGAGGAAATGGGCAGAATGAGCAATATTATAATGAGCCCTAAATGCAACAGAGACAGCAGCCCCAACAACAACTTTTGTAGACCTTGGGATGAGGGGAGGATCGCAAGGGTGGTGCTGGAACTGCGGGAGGTGGGGGCATTATTCAAGAGAATGCAGAATGCGATCTATGGGTTACTACCAAGGACAGCCCCCCATGGGAAAAGAACAGGAGTATGGTCACCCACACCCAGGCAGCCCCTATGGGTTACCTATGGGAGGAAATGGGCAGAATGAGCAATATTATAATGAGCCCTAAATGCAACAGAGACAGCAGCCCCAACAACAACCACAGCAGAGAGGTATGCCACAACAAATGGCAAGACAGAATACTATGGCCAATGTGAATAATAATATATTTACAACATCAGCTAATGGCTCACCTCACCTTTTCACGGTGTAGCAGTGTTGGGAGATAACGTATTCTCTGTTCCGGGAATAGAGACTTATACCGAGTAGGACAGCCCACAGAGAGCACTTGTGTGTCCAGTCCTATCCACTTCCCTACGTGCAGAAGAGGAACCACTAGTGGGGGCAGAGATAGGGAACAAACAGGTCATCTTTATGGTGGACTACGGAGCTGAAAATTCGTGCCTCATCGAAGGCCGGTTTCCTCTCTCAGGATGAAATTTGCAAATGCAGGGGTTCTCTGGGGCTATTTTAAAAGTTCCTTACACGAAAGATCTTGGCATAACAGTGGGGGGGGGGAAACAATGCGAGAACCTCTACTGTACTATGAAGACTCGCCAATAAATTTGTTGGGAAGAGACCTCCTAAGTAAATTAAACATGACAATCTCCTTAACTGAGCGGGGAATAGTTTGCTCCACCGCAGGAGTGTGCCTAGGGCGGGCAATTTTGATGATTAGTACAATGACAAATGAAGTTGTAGTAAAGGGGGTGCCTATTGACATGGATATGTTCATTTACGGTATCAGAGTGTTAGCACGGGTGGTGCCAGAGATAACAAGAAAAGAATGGAAGTTACCTTCAGATTTTGTCTTCCACCCAATTGTGAACACAGATATTGTACCTACGACAATTTTGTCAATTGATCTAGAAGGGGTACAGTTTTCAAGCAAACGTATTGCGGTAATAGGACTGGACATGCATGGATGCAAGTGGAGAACAGTGCTGTGCATAGACCCAAACATAATGTTGCCCGACTTTACTGATGAGGAACTGTTCACTGTCAATGAGAGTGATGGGGAGATAATAATGGAAATAAGTGTACCATGTGATATCATGATTCAGCACAGGGAAATACGCAATCCACTCATGGCTAGTGGTAGTGTGCCACCTACAATATTTGAGGAGGAAATGGAAAAGGTCCTGCTGGAAATATGGACCACAGGCCCCCATGATGTAGGGCTATTATGAGAAGTTACTCCAATCAAAATAAAATTGAAAACAGGTGCAATACACCCCAGAGTAATACAATATCCACTATCAAGAGAGGCAGAGGAAGGGACACAAGAAACAATAAACACACTACTACAACAAGGGATAATAGTGCCATCAAATTCACTGTGTAACACTGTGATTTTTCCAATCAAAAAAGCGAAGGGTGGGGCTTGGAGGATGATCCAGGACCTACGGCCACTTAATGACGTCATACAGAAAATGTTCCCATTAGGGCCTAATCCTGCATCAATATTGTGTAGTATACCTAAGGATGCTACCTGTTTCACAGCGGTGGATTTGAAGAATGCCTTCTTCTCAATACCACTTGACCCAAGCTCCCGGTACCTCACAGCATTCACTCTAAGGGGGAAACAGATATGAGCATTGTAGGTTACCACAGGGATACTGTGAGAGCCCAGGCATTTTCAATAGAATCTTACACAAAGATTTTGGAAACATCGATGTAGAAAGCACGATAATACAGTATGTGGATGATTTACTCGTCAGGGCCGACTCAATAACATTGTTAAATTTGTTAGCCACAAAAGATAAAAGGTGGACAAAGGAAAATTACAATATTGCTTAGCTGAAGTACTGTACTTAAGACAGCTATTTTCCAAGGATGGTTAAAGGATATTAGCTGACGGGGCAGCGGCCATTCGCCATATGATCATTCCAAAAACAGTAAAAGACATGCAGAGGTTTCTCGGCGTATGTAATTACTGCCCTGCATGGATACTCGATTATGCATCATACACACGTCCACTGCTACAAGCACTGAAGGAAGCACAAAAGAATAACATCCAATAAAAAGGGCAATTGAGATGATGACACAGTATTTCTCATTGCACACGCACCAGTTCTCGCGAACCCAGACTATGACAGGAAATTCTACTTATTTTCACACTGCAATGGTACTCTAATGACTGCAGTGCAGACACAGAAAACATCACTAGGCCACAAGCCATTGACCTATTACAGCGGTACATTAGACTCAGTAATGCAGGGCCACTTAGCATGCGAAAAAGCTTTTGCTGCAGCATGCTTTGCAATACAGAAAAGTGCCACCATCGTAATGGGATGCTCAGTGACCCTATACGCAGAACAATCACTCTATGTGATTCTAGAAAGGTCCAAATCAACACTGACAACACAAAGGGCCACTGCCTACGAGATAATAATCTCGAGCCCAAACATTCATGTGGTTAGGTGCAAGACAGTGAACCCAGCAACATTCATCATAGAAGCATGCAGAGTAGAAGATATCCAGACACATGATTGCGCTACATATGTGGGAGAAGAAGATGATATTCCCAAAGCAAGTGAAAATGCATTACAGGAGGGTGAAATATACTTTCTGGATGGGACAGCATCAATAGACAGTGAAACAGGAAAAAAGCACGTGAGGGCAGCAGTTGTAATAATGGAAGATGAAGAATATGAGATTATTGTACAGAAACGTCTACCCTCTCATTACTCAGCTCAAGCAGCAGAATTAACATGCTAATTGAAGCACTGCGCACTGCTAAAGGATGTGTGGTCACGATATACTCTGACTCAGCATATGCTACAACAACAGTACACTCAGGGCTCTCACGATGGTGACAAAGAGGGTTTCGAAGGGCAGATGGTTTGCCTGTACAACATGCTGCATTACTGAATGAACTAATAGAAGCATTAGCAGAACCGTGAGTAGTAGCTTTGGTGAAATGCCAAGCACACACCAACAACATGGACTCAATCTCATTGGGAAAAGTGCCAGCCGACGCAGCTGTGAAGGATACCGCGTATTTCACTATCCCACGCGCAATAGAATGCGTTGTCAAAACACCAAGCACAGATACATCAGAGGAGGGATACAGCCATACACCAATTTCCCAAGTAATAGAGCTCCAAAGACGTGCACCTGTAGAGGAACAAGAATTGTGGGCCAAGAGAGGTTGCAAACAATCGCCAACAGACCTAATATGGAGACAGGCGCTAACAGGGAAAGTGGTAATGCCAGTAGAGTTACTAGAAATAGCATTCTAACAACTACACTTCCCAACACATGTAGCTAAGCAACATATAGCAGCAGACATACAGGAACATTGGTTTGTTCCGAAACTACAAGAACATCTGTCAAAATGTGTTATAGAGTGCACCACATGCCAAACATACAGTTCAGGAATGACACAGAGGACACTATGAAGAACATTACCACGTCCTGTGGGCCCATTCAGAGAGCTCCATATTGATTACAAGGTATGGGAGAAAGATGTAATGGAGCAAGATACTTAATTGTTTTAGTATGCCCTTTTTCAAGGTGGGTAAAAGGTGGACCATGCCCCCACCCAGACGCAAAGTGTGCTGCAAAGTTCTTGGTGCGCAAGGTGTTCTCACGGTGGGGCATATGTGATGTTATAAGATCAGATAATGGCACACACTTTGTGAATGACCTCTACAAGGAAGTGACATTGTTACTAGGGGTCAAGCGCAAATTGTGTTTGATTTATCACCCGATGGCTAACAGAGTGGTGGGAAAAATCAACGGCCTACTGAAAAGTAAGTTGTCAAAGTTGTGCAACACGCTCAAAAAGAACTGGGTGTATTGCTTGCCCCTAGCACTGTTCCAGCTCAGAACACAGCCAAGTAAAGACCATCATTTGAGCCCACATGAAATAGTGACAGGAAGGCGCATTCATACACCACTCTCACCTGTGAGAGGAGCTTCAGACGCTCACAGGGCTGCCACAGTGCTGGGGGATGAATTGAAGGAATACCTTACCCATTTAACATGTGCATTGCGTAGCATAGCCAAACTAATTGCACCACCATTCACAGAAAACGCTGCAACAGACACTGCAATGCCAGCAGATGACAGTGCAAAGGGTCAATTAATGCCAGGTGAAAATGTTTATGTGTGAAGTTTTGTGCGGAGATTGAATTCTCTGAGATTCCATGGCCATTATGAAGTGATATACTGCACACCCACTGCAGTAAAGATTAAGGCATTGCAATATTGGGTGCATCTGTCAGAGATGAGAAGAGCATGTGATAGTGTAATTTCTCAGTGTGTCCAGAATGACAGCAATGAAATTGCGAGTGGGTAAAAGGAAAAATATACAGGAACAAACTGGAAATGTTCAAAAGTGAAAGCAATAACTAAAATTTACATTGAAGTTCTGTGCGTTCTCTCTTTTTTCCCTTTCATTCTGTTCTTTCTTTCTATTTCTTTCCATGTTTGCCTCCTGCTCTCTCTCTCTCTCTCTCTCTCTCTCTCTCTCTCTCTCTCTCTCTCTCTCTCTCTCTCTCTCTCTCTCTCTCTCTCTCTCTCTCTCTGTCTCTCTCTCTCTCTCTCTCTCTCTTTCTCTCTCTCTCTTCCTCTCCCCTCATGGTTGATCAGTAATGTAGAAGAAATATTATCAGATCTAAAGAAAACACTATGAAATGAAAAATCATTTTATAGTGATGATATTTAAGTTACAAGTAGTAGAATAGTATTGGGGTGTGCACACCATAGAATAATTAATATGGAATAGATTAGTGGCAAAATTGATATAATAATGGTAAAATTATGACTTTTTCAACATAAAATTAAATATGCATGTCACTTAACAATTTTATATCGTCCCTTCAGGTGAAACAATGGCAGAAAGGAGTGCACTCACCGATGACGACACAGTGTTAGTGATAGGGTAGATAATAGAGTTAACAAATATTATAATGTAGAATGTGGAATAAAATACTGTGCAATACTGTTTTCTACAATATTATTTTTATGGCATGGTACTATACCGTGTCTTTCATTATTGAAAATATGAAAGAAGGGGGGAGTGGGGTAAACCTAATACGTGAAGGCTCAGCACTCATCTGGGCGGGGGTAAAAACTATGTGGAAATACAATCCCTCAGCCACTGCAAATCTCACTACGTTGCACAAGAATTGCACAACAATAGCCCCCCTTTTCCCCTTGCTGCTATCAAGCCAAGTAATGTGAACGACACCAATCAGTATGATGGGGATTACTTCTGGGAGAGTGAACCTGATCTGATAGATACTGATGTACAAACAACCACAGAACCTACCTCACGTGGCCCTATAATGCACTTTAATATTGCTGCTACTAACCAATCAGAGACACCGGACCCACAGGCCTGGCAAGCTGCTAAGAAATGTAATGACACAGCATGGACAGGTATCTTTCCCATACACTATCGAAAAATGAAAACGATCAATAACAGGGAAGGGAGGAGGAGGAGACGGAAAAGAGGGGTGGGAGGAAAAAGATATGATATCTACCATTGGCTGGGATTAGATTAAATAGAAGACCCCCGTCACCCAGACCAGTCTAATAAATAGTACTCAGACTTGAGTGCAACAGCAAAACAAGCAACAAATGAGAGCTGCTATGTTTGCTCTCTCATACCGCATGCATCAGGCATGCCTAAAATACTCAAGAGTGCCCTTGTCAGACGCCCAATGTTTAATTAATCTCGTATTATGTAGAATATGGAGCACCTTCCAGGCACACACAGTTACAATAGAAATGCTGCAAAACGAGAAAACGTGCACAAGTAAGCACCAAGAAGTAATTTGTATCAAAGAGCCACTTTTCGTCATCAGAGGAACAAGATTTACCGAAAATAAATGGCATGAAGAAACAATGGAGTGCAAAGCTGAAGCACTCAGAGGACTAACTGAAGAGAACTTTCAATGGGTCAAAGAAACGTGTGCTCCCGTCTGGTCCCAGCATATTGCAAAACTCACATGGGTTACCGCTCTTGAAAAACCTATCAAAACCCAAAAAGAAATAGCACATGAACTTTGTTTTCACAGAGAAGGAAAGGTGCTGATGGGTGCCAACAAGCAATGCAACAAAACAATCATTATTCCAGACATGAAAAAAGGTACAGCAGCACTTATGGACATGTACTGGGTCTGTGGAAAAGAAGCCTGCCTGCATCTACCGGTATCGTAGAGAGGTACTTGTGCCCTGGCCACCCTGCACTTAGCACTAATGGTAATCCCAGAAAGCAATATCCAAGGGGGGACAGGTTCGACTGGCATATCGGCAGCAGGGAAATCGTCTGGCACATCGGCAGAGCCGCAACAAGCAACCACAGAGCTTCCATACAACATTCTGTCTGAAAATTACCTAAAAGACAGACTGTCCTGTAAAAGGAGGTCATCAAACTATATTTCCAGCGAATCATCTAACCTTCTCGCTGAGATCCCAGCAAAGTACTAACTCTTTAGCTCTGCAGAGACATTCTTTGCCTCCCTCTTAACGCCAGGACTTCAGGCGCAGATAAATGCCAAATGGTTACAGATCGTCCGCTGGGAGCTGCTCCAACTGGCCAACGACACTGAAGAGGGATTCAAGGTGATCAAGGTGGAACTTCGCGCCTTGGGTCTAATAACAATGCAGAACCGGTACGTCCTAGACCTCCTCACAGCAACGGACGGCGGTGTTTGCCAAAAAATCATGGGTGCATGCTGTACATTTGCACCTTCTGAAGACGCAGATAATGGGACCCTCTCCCACGTCATCTCAGCAGTACACAGCCTGGGGGAAAGAATGCTGAAAGAAGGAGGTATCGAGTCAAGCAACTGGTTTGACAACATGTTCAATTGGATACCATCCTGGCTCAGCATCATGATGAACATTTTTGTCCCAGTCATCGTGTTTATTTTACTATTTTTCTGTGTGTGCCAACTAGGTATCTGATACTGTGCAAAATCTATGCCTAATTCAACAATGATAATGGTAACGATGGGCCGACAGACAATGGTAGCCACTATGATAGATGTACAGATGCAAACGGGAGAACCAGACCCACCAAAATACTGCATGACCGCTGTCTACCGCCAAAATGGGGATAGGGCGGATAATTTTTATCACACAACCATAAAAGAGCCAAGGGAGCTGCAATGGTACAGGGAGGTGTGGGTGGACCTGGATGGGGGTGGAAGAAAATATATGACATGCACACCTGATGAGTATGCTAGGAATGAGCATAGCCTGGGAAGTGTATGTCGGGCTTCGATGCCAATAAAAGGTACATCCGCTTGGGATGAAGCGATAGCGGAAGCAGAGTATTATTGGAATGAGAATAATAATAAGAAATAGTTTGTTACTTTAGAGGTAACGAAAGGGGGGAATGTCTGGGAGTAAAGGGTCGTTTAGGCCCCCCTCATGCATTCAGTACAATGTGCATCACTTGCTCGACCAACAGTGGGGGACACCTCCATTGCCCTTACGTTAACGAACAGGGCGTATGCTGATGATGGCATAGGTGGGACTGTTGCAGAGACACTTGGCATCCATTTTGTGCACCTTCGACTCCATTTTGGACTAGGCCTAACTGCCATAATACGAAAAGGCTCTCTCCCCTCTGCAGCGCCGCGCACACCACGCTCATGGCCCCCACCTTTTCCCACTGCGCTTGAAAGCTTTGCAGCTCCATTCTCAAGCTTGAGCCAGAGGTAATTGCAACAAAACAAATGTAACATCTCGCCCTTCCTCTGAGATCACTGTCCCATGTGTGAACCGGCCTGAACCATGCCTTGTAACTCATCCATCTCCACAAATCTGCTTGTGCCCTCTTAACCCCGTCTGTTGGAAAATTACTGCCAGTGTAAACCCTGTGTCCCCGCAAGGTATTCTCTTGATGTGCCAGACACGCAACCCTGCCCTGAAGCCCACCCCAGTGTGCCCCCACCTAAAATCAGACCTCTGTCACAGTATATTGCACCCTAGAACTAACAAATTTCAGCATGCCCCCTAGTTTCTGTGATGTGTTCAGACCCACCCCACGATCAATGTTATAACACGTGTCAAGACCCCTAAGCCCAGTACTCCATATAAGTCATAATGAGTAATACAGTGATTATATGTATAGAATTTATAGGTTTCCAATGATTTGCTCAAAGGATCTGCAGTGACTATTATTTAGTGAATGTCTAATGGTAGTATCTCATGTTAGCTTAGTTAGTGGCCACCATGCTTCACAGTGACCTGACCCTCACCCCGCCTGGATACAGACAAATGGACCTTGTGATGCTCACCCTCCCGCCAACCGAACAGCCAATCCGGAGGGAGCAACCCCTAAAGAGACATATGTTACCTAAGTTTTAACCAATCCTGTGTCTATGTAGTCCCTTATGTGAGGATGTCAACCATGACGATTTTTGCCTTCATAAGTTCATGTATTTGTAATGTTTGCCAGAGCGCTCTCTCTGGATGCCAATTTTACATAAAAGACAACTAACTCTTGCAGCCTGGTCTCTTAATATCATTCCCCGTTGGGGTGTGTCTTATTTCCCTGCATTGCACGTCTAAGACAGGGATGGGACTTCACACATCCATGCATATTTTTGCATTATAGCGTCAGTGAAAAGCAGTTTTTGAATGGCTTATAACCTTGGCATCATTTTATGAACCTGCATGGAATTTTGTTATATCATTTAAGACCCAACTTCGAATGCTTCTGCAAGGTCTGGTGCTGTTTGGCCAAGAGGGGGCAAAATTAGAGGGCAGGGGGACATTTTTGAATAGCTTATATATTTGGTGCTGTTTGGCGAATCTGTGTACAAGTTTGTAAAATGAGTTTAGACCCAACTTTGAATGTTTTTGCAAAGTTTGGTGGGGTTTGTCAAGAGGGGGCAAAATTAGAAGGGTGTTATCAACATTTTTGTGTGGCTTGTCTTTGGTGCCATTGGACGAGTCTGCACAGAAGTTTGCAAATAGATTATAGACCCAATCTTGAATGTGTTTGCAAAGTTTGAATGGATTATGTCAATTGGGGGCTATGTTGTAGCACATATTTTTGTACATACATTTTGACACTTTTCAAAAAATCAAACATGGATGGATTTTCCGCAACCTTGTGTGAGAAGCATCGGTAAAGACCCAAAAGCATAGTTTCGTAAATATGTCAGTGTTTTATTTTTTGAAACGTGTCATAATGTAGGTACAAAAAATAGTAGTGATAGATCTTTGGTGACTGATGTATATCCTGTGGGCATGGCCAATGGTCAGATTGCCCAGATCATGGCCGCTGGCCATGACCCGGGCAATCACCCCACTGGCTAGGGGCAGGAGGGACCAGAATTGGGGTTAAAATGGGTATGGCCACCAAGGGCTATGTGGTAAAGTTTTTCGAAATCTGAATGGGTTTGAGTGGGAAAAAAAGTCTGCTCATGGATACAGCCCCAAGTGATGGACGGGATTGCAACAAACATGCACAAGGAGCGTCAGCACGGTCCTAAAAGCATGCTTTCGCAAATCTGTCCTGTGTTTTATTTTTTGCAAAGTGTCAAAATGTAAGTACAAAAACTAGTGATATAACTTTGGTGCCAGGGCAGTGGGCCTGGCCCTCGACAAGGACAAATGTCTGCACTGCTTTGCTTATTGGCACATGCAGCATGGCCAAAGCCCACGACCCATGAATTTTGAGAGAAAAAAGAGTTTCTCCACACTTGAGGGACTGCGCCACACTGGATACTGGTGGTGAGAATGTATATTATTTATTAAAGTGCCCTTTTGGATAACACGTGTTTCGACACACAAGTGTCCGTTTCAAATCAGGGCTGATAGCAAAACTCTGTTGCAAGTTTCAAAGTTCCGATTGGGTAAAAAAGATGATTATCACGGGATAAATGCCCCTGCAAGTTTCAGAAAATGTCCTGCCGTCTAGTCCGAGAAGCTTCTCCCGTGATAATCATCACGAAAGTTTCATGTAACATCATGAAACTTTTGTCCTAATAAAAATCAATCAAATTCAGTGAAACAATTTTGTTAAAGGGACCTTATTGTTACAAATAAAATCGAAAAACCAAAGGAATTTGCCAGATATGGTAACCTATGCAACCATAACTCGTGCCACCACCATCCACTGCTAACAGTAACAACCAGGACATCAAACATGACATCACAAATGACATCATTGATGACATCACTAATGACATCACATATATGGAGTGGTTGTTTTGTTCAGTGACAGTGTACATTTTAAGCTGAGGACTTTGTGCGGTTATACCTCATTGAAACAATGATACACATACTATAAATGTGCTGTGCATGTAGTCAGCCCTACAGATAAGGAGTGTATTGGCCACGTTTACTCCCTAAAATTAGGGAAATTCTCCCAAAAAATAAAAATAGGGAGTACATATGCTCCCAACAAAAAATAGGAAACAGACCTTGAGCCCCTGCTTTCATCCACACAGCCACATGGATATGTTTGGCCTAGTAATGCATGCAGTACCACAGGAAGAAACAACTGGTATAACTGCCTGATCAGAAGATACAAAGCTGTAGCATTTAAGGTGCATGAATAACTAGGGGGAAAGAAATAATTATTACCAAAGAAAATACATTTTCCAGTTAAACATTTTTCCCCACTTAAAAAAAACCCTCTTTGGGAATGCCTCTCTTTCTCCCTTTATCTAACTGCACTGGTTTGAGGGCTACCACCAAGATCTGGGCTATAACCCAGGTAGGTTACACAAAATGTTTCCGCTTCTCAATGGTCTCAGGACCTTGTCAGCTTCACGATTTTTGCCCCCTGCAGGTTCCTTGCACCAATTTCTCCTTGATGTCTTATTTGTTACAGGGACTGGGCTAAAGGGACAAACCACCCGATTTTCTCACTTCCAGGTAACTCCTCAACTCTTTCTAATACCATCCGAAATCTCACCCTGATGGCTGCCATTTTCATCCTTTTATCTAACTACAAAAACAGGGACTATGTGGTAAAGTTTTTCAAAGTCCGGATGTGTTTGATTCCAGGGCCATTTGTGTCATGATACTGCCTAATGCTTTTTAGCCCCCCCACCTGTTTTCTTCTGTTCTCTTTCTTGCTTGTTACAGGTGTTGTGCATTCCTATCTGTTCAGGAACTCTGAAGGCTTGATTGAGGTAGCCTCAATTGATTTAGCGATAAAACTGCTAGCTGCCATCTTTGAACCAGACAAGTTGATTATGGTGACTAGTTGGTCCCACATTCCGGCTCCCTTGGGAGCTGATTATGGTATTTCTGCACTAACCTCACCTTCACTCTGTGCACAGACAATCTCCTTGTTTTTGAAGGATTCTCGAAAATCTGTGTTACCCTGGGCTAATGTCTGTACTCGTCAGGTAGTCTTTAAATGCACTCTAAAGAATGGTCCTTTTCTGTAAATTGGCTTGTAGAGTGCACCCGGAGTGAGTTATATGATCTGTGATATGCTCTGTGGATGTACTGTGTTGCTTTACCAATCCCTCTTGATGTGTTGTTTGCTTCCACTCCTTGATATCAATGCACCTCTGATGATTTACCATGAGGGATCTTTCTCTACTTCCCCTATAATATGTCTCATGCTGGGTTAAAAATGTGGGCTTTCCTGATGGTTTGGGCTGTAGATTTGGAGAGGAGAGACAGAGTTTTATGTGAAGGATCCTGACAATACCTCCTCTAGGAGTCCCTCTTGCCTCCCGGGTCGCCCAGTAACCCTTAATGACTGCCTTACAGGTGTCATCATCCAATGGGCCAAAACAGGCAGTGTGGGATGACTTGGTCTGAGACGTGAATCAGATGTGCTTTCTATAAGTCATTACTGGGTCTTGTGCATGGTGGCCAGAGAAGTGTTCACTTGTCATTCTTCATTGGTTTTGATGAGGGGTGTGCATGCTGGACTCGCATGACAAAGTTAGTCCATGACCCGCGGGTATTGTAAGGAAGGCATGGTATCAAACAGTGAAGACAGACACAAGTGATGCCAGTTTAAGGGTGTTTATTGAACTTCAATGGATTGGTAAAACGCATATACAAACCTAAATCTAAGGATGAGAGAAAGCTATGACGATCAAATAGTAATAACGCAGTCCTAGGGGAGTCTGTAAAAATAGAAGGGCCTATACTAATAAGCATATTGCCGATCCTTACTTCTAAATACAAATTGGTATGGGATAGCAACATACGCAAAAGGAAAGTGTTCAAGAAATATGTCACAAAAGTTGAGCAATTAGCTTCCCTTACCCACATTTTCAGCAAGGGGCAAGGCGGCCCTTGCAGGTTTCGCACACACTCTCCTTTCTTGGCCACTAGGTAACAGTTCAAGACATAGGTATCAGGGCCTTCCGCCAAAATCTCTCTCTTAGTGCAGAGGGCCTGATGCAACAAACAAAACACAAAATGTCCTTTTCTTTGTCAAGGTTTCACTTTCACAAATTCAAGACTGGCCTCCCCCCTTCAGGCTCAGACCATGGGCCCCTCCTCCGGGCTCAAGCCCCTTTTCTACAATGTTCACAGTTTGGTCTCCCTCGTTCGGACTCGGACAATAGATGCCCCTTGTTCACGCTCAGACCCATTTTTGTGCAATAGTCACAACCTGGCCTCCCTTGTTCGGGCTCGGACCATGAATCCTCCTCGTCCAGGAGCAGATCCCCTTTTTATACCAGAATCGATGACTTTCCAATGTGCAATGGGTTTTGCTTAAACGGTCGCAGGACCATTTCGTTTCACATCACAAAGTTTACTCTTCACATGTATGTTCTGCTTTTTTTCCCCTTGCCAATGTACAGAGACCTTTGATTGAGCACATTCACAGTCCCAAACCACTCTGTCAACGGCATTGTACCTTTTCTTCTAATGCTCAAATATTCACCAGCAATTTAGCTTCACTCGAGTCTTTCATCACACATGTTTAACAAAGTTCCTTCCAGCGCTCACTTTACAATGTTGCCACGTGAAACCTTGACTTCAACACAGACCGGTCTCCCCAACTCACTCGCTGTGTTGTTGTCTGCCATTTCTTTGTTCTTGGAGCCAAGGATGATATCACAGCATCTGCTGCTCCTCCCCGCCTTTGTCAGTTACGCGGGAGGACCCTCGATATCTCTAGCGCACAATGCAGGATTCTTTAGCCTTGTTTCCTGGTGTTTCATTTTCTACCTTGAAGGTTTCTTGAAAGTAACGACTTCCTGTCAATGAGGTCAAGGGTGTTGCCTCTCTCATGAACCTCTTGTGCTTGGCTGTCTTTCTCCTCTCGTTCAACTGCCAACTCTAAACTTATGTACATTTGTATGTTTTGCCTTGCCCACAGGGTGCTCTTGTGCCCTGCCTTTTATCCATGTGCGGAAGTGTAATGGAAATCAGATGTGAATGATTGTCAATAATTGCCTGACCTCGCCTTAGGTGTGAGTCTGTTTTGTCCCAGAATGGACTTTCTGTGGTAAAGTGTTTGTGCAGGAAAAGGGGGCCATGGTTTGAGTTTCCAAATATCCCATAGGTTAGGGTGGGCTAAAGGTGTTACAGCGAAGAGAGGGATACCGCGTCTCACCATCCCATGGCCCACTCACACTCCCCGAGGACCCCTCACCCAGGTGATCCTGCCACACTGGTCCACCCCCAGGAACTAGATCCCAAAGCGATGTCCAGGTACTGACTGCCTGGATGAAAAGTATGTGGGGACTAGAGGGTGAGACACCTTCTGTTTTCTCACATACATGAGGTGGATAGGCTTGGTTTTTTCCGAGGTCCTCTACGTTTAGGACCATGGATAGAGCAAAGAAAAGATTTATCTAGGTGCTATCGCATATGTCATGAGTTTGGTTTCCTCTGGTCTAGTAGAGGTGTAGTCTTCAGGATTGTCTTAAGAAGATATCGTACAAATTGAGACTGAGGTGGTGATTTTGGTATTAGATCATTTTGATGTTCAAAAGGTACCTCTTGGCTAATGGTAGCTTCTTGAAATTCGGTTTCCGTCCACTCCCACACCAGAGGGGTTTTGGAGCAACTGTCAGGTTGCCAACAAGCCTGCGGTACGAAATCTTTAGGAGAAATTGGGAAATCTTGTAAGAGAGTAGAAAATGTAGGAACGTCTCTTCCTACGATCACACCTTCTGTTTTCTCACAGTATGCAGAAGTTGTTCAAGTTTACTGGTGATTTGTGCTGGTAGATTTTGAAGCAAGTGTGTCTTGTCTTTATAGGGTGAGTAGTAAGCTAAATTGTCTGATTGATGACAGTGATAATAGCCTGCAATGGAGGTTCCTAGCTATTACAGTGCACATCCCCATCCCGATTTCCTTACACATGCTCATCCCTGTCCCTCATTACTATCATCATGCACGTTCTCACTCAAGTCCCTCATTATCACATGCATCCTCATCCCAGTCCCTCATTATTACATGTAACCTTTCTTCAGTCCCCCTTTGCCATTGCTGCACATATTCTGGCCCTTGCCCATATTACCATTACTGTGTGCACCCTCATCCCAGTCACCTTGATCAATGCCAATCACATCCTTATCCTTGTTCCTTATTATGGTGCACATCTGCATCCTTGTCCCTCATTACTGCACAAAGCCCCATCCCAAACCCTCATCACTTCATGCATCCTCATACCATATACTCAATATCACACACATCCTCATCCCAGTCCTTCCTAACAATGTGCATCTTCATACTGTTCCTTGATTACCACTCTAACCCATATCCTTAACACAGTTTTTCATTAGTATTTTCCTTCTTGTCCCCTATCATTATTACCACACACATTCTTATCCCAGTCCATAATTAAAATGAGCACACTCACCCAGGTCCCTTATTTTTGCCAAATCATTGTTCCAGTCCCTCATTATCGCACACATCCTTGACTCAGACATTACTGTGCAATCCTTTGCAGTCTTTATATCTGGATGTTCGTTCTTGTTGGTGAGGACTAGGAATTCTGTCTTGGACGGATTAAGCTTCAAGTATGCACTGGACAGCTCAGACTGGATCAGTGAGAGAAAGGTTTGAGGCTGTGGATGTCCTTGGTGCAGGCAATCTTGTCGTACAGCTGTTTGTCATTGGCATATTGGTGGATGTGGATGTTTCATGTGACTAGGAGGGCTCCCAGCAGCTCCATGTATAGATTGAAGATTACTGGGGAGAGGATAGAATCCTGCAGGACTCCACAGTTGATGGATAGCATTGGCGATCTGGAGGAGCTATCTGAACAAACTACAGGCAGTTGGCCAGAGAAGACTTGAACCAGTGTAAGACCAAGTCGCTGATCCCCATGCACCGATGTAGGGTGTGTGCATGGAGGTCTACTGTGCCAAAAGCAGCTGAGAGGTAGAGTAGAACCAGGAGGCTGGGGTGGCCATCATGAAGGGTGTTGAAGGTGTCGTCGGCCACCTCTGTGGTTGCCTTCTCTGTGCTGCACCTGGGTCTGATCCTAGATTGGTAGGTTTGGAGGAAATTGTTGGTGTCGAGGAGTTGCTGCAGCTGCGTGGCTACGGCTTTCTTGATGATCTTACCTACGAAGGGAATATGGGTGATATGGCAGTAGTTACCTAGGTTGCGGCACACAGAGTGGGTTTCTTTAGTAGAGGGAGGATTTGCCCTATCATTAGGGTCGATGGGAAGGTGCCTAGAATTAGGGAGCTGTTGATGATCTCCAGGTAGTTAAGGAGAGCTTCTGAGGGCAGAATGGATTCTTGGAGGATGACGTCAGTGTACGATGTGGCTTTGAGGGCGGCCAGGGTTTCTACCAGGTCCTTTGTAGAGAGTCTCTTGAATGTTGTTCAGTGTATTGAGATTTCACAATGAGGGATGTAAGGTGGGTCTGTGCATGTGCTGGCGAATCTGATTTTGTCGATGAAGAAGGTGTTGATGGCAGTGACATTTTCGATGGAGTGTGTTATGCCAGGGTCAGGTTGCAGGTTGTGACAGTGCTTGACTGCCTTGAAGAGGGCTGTGCTTTTGTTGTTGGCTTCAGCTATTGTATTCTGATAGTAGGAACACTTGGCTTTGTTGATTAGTTGTCGGCAGGTTGTTCTGCATTCCTTGAGAAGCACCAGGTCAGATGTGGTCCTGGAGCAGTGCCAGGTTTTCATTAGTTTGCAGATGACTCTCTCCAGTAGAGAGGCACAGTTCAGTTGGGGCTGTTCGGTCCATGTGAGGTGGAGGTTGGCATGGTCTTTTGTATGGGAAAGTTCTTGAAGGACCTACAGGTTTGTCTGATGTGTTTCTGCTGGAAGTGCTTGTCTAGGGTGGTGTGCTAGGGTGGTGTGACAGTGCTTGACTGCCATGAAGAGGGCTCTGCTTTTGTTGTTGGCCTCAGCTATTCTATTCTGATAGTAAGAAGACTTGGCTATGTTGATTAGTTGTCGGCAGGTTGCTCTGAGTTCCTTGAGGAGCGCTAGGTCAGATGTGGTCCTGGATCAGTGCCAGGTTTTCACTAGTTTACAGATAACTCTTCTGCTGAAGTTGAGTTCTTCATTGTACCAGGGTGCTGACGGATTTGGTTGTCAGGTGTGTTGTTTCAGATGCGCACGTCACTCGATGGAGGCTGAGAGGGTGACGTTGAGTGCTTCTAGTAGAGAGTCACAGTTCAGTTGGGACTGTTCAGTCCATGTGAGGTGGAGGTT
Organism: Ambystoma mexicanum; assembly: GCF_040938575.1. NCBI lineage: Eukaryota > Metazoa > Chordata > Amphibia > Caudata > Ambystomatidae > Ambystoma > Ambystoma mexicanum. Next base: position 182,834,475 of record NC_090938.1, read on the forward strand.
GACCAGGTCATCTGTGTAGGGAAAGTTCTTAAAGAACATTAAGGTTTGTCTGATGTGTTTCTGCTGGACGTGCTTGACTAGGGTGGTGTGCAGGATGTTGAAAGGCACAGGCATGGTCATACCAGTAAGGCGGGAGAGGAGAGCTGTAGTGGAGGCAAATCAGGTTGAGGGTGTTACTTTTCTCGTGGAGTGGGTCTTTGGTGTGCTGTGTGAGACTGAGGCTATTCAGAAGGCTTAGGAGTGATTTCTTCATCAGTGTGGTGGCCTTGTTGCCTGTGCGGTTGAAGTCACCTAAGAAGATGTTGTTGGTGTAAGTGAGGGATATGGTGGCAACCAGGTCAGTGAAGTCTCCAATGAAGGCAGTGTTGGGTTTGGGTGGTATATAGATGAGATGTAAGGTGACTGTGTCAGTCAGGGAGAGCAGGAAGTGGCATGAGAGGGCTTTGAAGGAGCCAACGGCAAGTCTGGTGCAGGGCCACAAGGACTTGTGTATGACTGCGAGGACTTCACCTGTCTTATTCGGCTGGTCTCTGTTTGGATGCTATAGTCGTCAGGGACAAGGACGTCTAGGATGTGAGCAGAGGTGGGTGTCAGTCAGGTCTCAGTAATGAAGATGGCAAAAATGTTGTGTGTACTGATGAGGTTGGTGATGTCTGCTGCATGGGTGATAGCTGAGTGGATGTTGGCGAGCATGAACTTCCATGTTGTGGGCGGGAAGCGGGTGCTGATGGGCTTGGGGCTGATGTGGGTGAGGTTACTGTATTGCGGAGTCCATCCCTTAGAGGAGGGCGATGAAGTTTGGTGTTGCAGGGTGATGGTGGGGACTGAGGGAACAAACACAGGTCAACACATGCTTACCTGTTGTCTGAGCAGGGGTTTGGTCCCTAGGTCCTCCCGCTCCAAAAAGTACCAAACAGGAATTGCCCTTTTCTTCATCTACCCTTCACTTCAGATGCCCGGGCAAGAGACACCCTTGAGCTAAGAATTAAGAGCAGAAAGGAGGAGGTAAGGCTAAGAAGGTGGGTGGGGCTTAGTGATGACATCACTGGAAACTGGAAACACACTGATGGCATAATTGATGACTGCATTGATGATGTACCTTGCCATTTTCGATGGCTTGTCTAGTAAAAGTGAAAGTGAGCATGAAGCAGTTCTTAAAAAATACAATACTACAGCCTTAAAAATAAGTATAGGGACTCAAATGCTTTATGTGCCATAACTTTACATCTACCTTTCTTAACTTTAAAATAATATTTTTTATCCATCAGATTCTAAACTAGCAATCCTGAGTCAGATTTTAAAAGATGAGAATCTCCTTACTGAATACATTCTAGTGCAGTTTTTTGGTATAAACCTCTCGCCTTAAAATACAATAGTGGTTCTGCCACTTCTTCAACACTTTGCACCACACCACAGTGCTTCAATGACTTCCACCTGGTCCACTCACCTACAAGGTCTACCACTACAATATCCTTTGCCATGGTGCACTCTCCTACCAGGACAAATGAAACTACTAACTACCACAAGGACCTTTGTGGTAAAGGTTTGTTTCCAACAATTTTGCAATGGCCCTCATTAGGGGTCTGGTGGAAACTGTGCCGGTAAAACTGGCAGGTAGCAGCCGGACCCTTAATTATTTACCACCGCCTGACTTGCTGGAATGAGTGGGGAATTATGACCCTTGCATTCCGGGATGTCAGGCAGTGGTAAAGTTAATTCCCATTGAGTCCCATGGGACTCAATGGGAATGGGGATCATGGAAGCACTGGCACTTCCATGAAAGTCTGCAGGCGGGTGTCGTTCTGCCTGCCAGGTCTGACCCTGGGAGGGGGTACACAGTTCGCTGGTCTGGAAACAATGCTGCCAGTAAGCTTACTTGCACCATAGTTTCCGGACCAGTACATTTGTAATGAGGGCCAATGTCTTTTTCTTCACAACATCGACTTTGACTACCTCTTTTGGGAAGACAAGAAACACATTGGTACTGTTTGTTACAGACTTCTGATGGACACAAACAATGCAGATTATGTTCCACTCCTCCTGTCTATCTCCTGTCAGAAGGCCAGCCTTCCTACCACTTGTTTCCCCACTTCCCCATTAACCTAATACTGACAATGGTTTTCTCTCTTACACTTCTTTGGCTTCGGCAATGTGTTTGAAGCCAGTTCACCTTATAGCCTCTTGTACACACTGGCAATAGGATTTACAAACACTTGGGGCCTCATTACACGGACGGCGGTAAGGGAATAACGATACCGGTAAGGGAATACCGGTATCGTTAAAAACCCATGCCAATTATAACCTGGATAACCGTTATTAGTGGCACCGCTAAGAACGATGCCACTAATAGCGGCTGATCCGTGGGCTCGCGACCCGTCATCCCGTAAATAGCGGCATGGCGCTATTAGCACACCATCACAAGCCATGCAGACACGCTATTAGCGGCATGGAATGGCCCCAAAAAGCCCATACCGGCATGGCGTAAATACTGGCATCGTGAACCACCCGTTAAGAGAAATGAGCAGTGTTCCCACAGGTGGACACAATCAGCACAGGTGGAGGCAATGGAGACTGTGGCAGCACAAAAGGAGCACACCACACCCCTTCCCACACCTCTTCCCACACCAAGATGGTTCCAATACTAGCAGCAGTACATGGCCTGGAGGACATGATTGCATTGCAGCACCAACAACAACAGGCAGCACAGAGGAGACGCAGGAGGAGGAGGGCGAGACAGGCGCAGCAAGCCCCACCAGGGCACATAGTAATACCTTAGAGGCAGCCACCAATCCCCAGGATTTGAGCCAGTCCATTCAACCTAATCCCTGAGCAGATACACACCCTGTACTGTCTGGACCGGGATACCATCACCAGCATCGTGGACATGATACATGATGACATTGTGAGCCTCATAGACATCCGTACTGCCATCCCCCTCTACTGAAGGTGGTAACTGTGCTCCACTTCCTGGCCACAGGCACCTACCAGCATACAGTAGGGCAGATGCATGGCATCTCACAACCGGTATTCTCATGCACGCTGACCCAGGTGCTCGATTCCCTCCTGAAGCACACAAGTGAACACATATCCCTGCCACGGACTGCCCAGGAGATCTCCCACACCAAAGTTGGCTTCTATTCACTGGCAGGCATCCCAAGTTGCATCAGGGCCATCGACTGTACCCATGTGGAATTAGTGGTCCCACATCACAATGAAGCAGTCTACCGAAACAGAAAGCAATTCCACTCCATCAATGTCCAAATGGTATGTGACTCAAACAAGATAATCACACATTGTTGTGGCCGATATCCCGGATCAACCCATGATTCAATGGTCCTGCAGAACTCAACGATACCACGCTACATGGAGCAACATGCCAGACAACGTACGTGGCTACTTGGTGAGTAGCAGTGCAAGCACATGGCAGTGTGCTTTGGGGTGTGATTGGGGGGGAAGAGATGCATACTCCAACTGGGTGTGATTGGGGAGGGTGCATACTCCAACTGGGTGTGGACTGCCGTCCATAGAACAAATGGACATACAGATGTACGCCAATGTCCACCAAGGCAGGCCACAATTGACCAGAAACAAAACCACAGGCAATCTGACGCTGCACGACATTGAAAACAATCCAGGATGCCAAACATGACACATCCATCCACATGCACATCGCACATCATACCACACGCCATAGGACACAAATCACCAACATTGCACCAATATGCATCACCTCTAGCCATTGTACCAAACCACACCACTAGAGCACTACTTAAGTGACGCTTCACAGCATGGCGACATCGATTTCAGAATGGCAGTACACTAGCAGTGTGTTACCAAAATGTCCTGGAACCAGGAACATCTAACACCTGCCCTCACCCAGGACATGGCAATCATTTGTGAGGGAGGGGGGGGTTGTTGTTGATAGTTGCCTTGCCCTGCAGTGTGATGGGAACCCTGACATTGTAATGGTGGTATCCTAAGTACATGTTGTGTTCTGCTGATCAATGCCTGTTCATGTGTTGTGTTTACCTTTCAGGTGCGAGGGGATAGTTATGGTTTGACATGCTGGGGTGTACACATGGTGAATGTTCACATGTGATGTGTAGAGAACACTGATGGTCACTTGATTGCACATGCATATGTTGAGTGCATGTCCTTGCTGACCCACACACTTGCACTCTGATGCACTACATGTACTCCCACCCTTGCATATCCACGTGTACACTGTTTGCCTTCTGGTGCCCACTGTGTCCCTGCAGCACATGTTCTGTGACCAATTATGGATCCTGTACATGGCTAATGTTCTTTTTGATGTGGTCTGTCGCTTAGATGTGATGCTCAGGGTGTGCATCACACACAATGGCTGTTCACTGTGCTGTGCGCTGAGCAGTGTGTTGCAGGAGTAGGACACAGCACACGGAAGCTGCAGTGTTGATTTTGCAATGCACAATGTGCATGTAGACAGGCATTCATTGTTATGTTACGTCTACAACTCTTGTAATGCATTTGGAAATGACTTATTTTGGGTGGGAGGTTGTTGGTCTGTCATTTCATCTGATTCCAGGTCAGGCATCATTGTCTGATGCCACTGTACATTTTGGACATGGCAATGTGTACCTTATTGTTACTGTGTTGGTGTATGGGTATTGCTTGCCATGTCATGTTGTGGTTTGGGAGGGTTTGAGTGACATAACAGTGATGGCCATGGCCTGTTTTGCAGGTGTGTGTGATGCACACCTTGCATGTCAGGGTCATCCGCTTCTCAGAGCAACTAGCTGGGGGTAGATCTCTCTCCGCGGCAGGGCCCTCCCTCTGTAACAGCCTTCCTGCCTCACTGGAACTTGAGGGGAACCATCTCCGGTTCGGGAAGCACCTCAAGACCTTCCTCTTTGCTTCTGCTTTCTCTCTGCCTCTCCCTTGCAAAATTCTTCACTGGAACTGCAATGGATCTGCAACTGGGCCACTCTCACCGACCTCGGTCCCTGGCCCAGCCACTCTCCACTTGCACTGCCTCCCTGGCAACCCCTGCACTGCGGTACTGTCTCTCTATCCCTACAGCCCCCCCTTCCCAGTACTTGTCTGCACTTACCTTTGCAGTTGCCACCAGCTGGCCTATGTATTTGTTTTTTGGTCTACTTCCCCTGTACTGCACACCTTTTCCCCTTCACCTTGCACTTTTCCCTTCCCCCTACCCCTGCACTTGCACAATCTCAATGACACCTAGCCTAGTAGTACCGTTGTCTGTCTTCCCTTGTTCCCCCGTCCCTGCCTCATCGCACCTTGAAATACTTGTCTATAGGCCATATCATGTCATGTCATATGTGTGCCTTTTGGTCACACAGGAGAGCTTGTGTTTAAGTAGCTAGGGATGCAGACGATGTGGCCCTTCCATGGCAACTATCTCAGGGTGGTAGGGTTGTGACAGTTGACTGTCTCTTTGTCATCATCGATTGTCACCTGGTATGTGCCAGGCCTGTGAGCACTCCGCAGGGGTGGGAGTTTAGGTGAAAAATGTGTCCACAAGCTGGGTCCCGGCTTCCTCGCCACGTGCCCTGTCCCCTCCCATGGGCAGCGCCTGTGCCTGTGGTTGGGGATGTGGGGGCACCACCATGTCCACCGGGACACCCTGCCGTGTTGCAACATTGTGCAGGACACATGCTGCCACAATGATCCTGCACACTACTGGTGGTGCATAGAGTAGCTGCCCGCCAGAGCGGTCAAGGGAGCGGAAACGTGACTTGAGCACTCCGAATGTGCGCTCCACTATGGCCCTGGTTGCAATATGGGTGGCTTTGTATCTTACCTGGGGTGGTGTGGTGGGGTTCCGGATTGGCGTCATCATGTGGTTGCTCAGAGGGTAGGCCCTGTCCCCTGGGGAGGTATAAATGGTTGTGATTATTGTGGTTTGTTTATTTGTGTGTGTGTGTGTGACATGCATGCATGTGCAAGGGCATTTGTACTCACCTAGGAGCCATGTGTCGCCATGCTGCCCAGCTTCCAGGGCCCGGCTCAGGGCGGACATTCTGTATATGAAACTGTCATGGGTGGAGCCAGGGTAGTTTGCATAGACAGAGGTGATGATTCCCTTTGCATCACATACCACCTGTACATTGATGGAATGCCAGTGCGTGCTGTTTCGGTAGATGTGCGCAGTGGCCCTGGGTGGACGTAGGGCCACATGGGTGCAATTTATGGCACCGAGCACTTTGGGGAAGTGTGCCACCCTGAAAAAATCCAGGACAACGGCCTGCCTTTCTGCGGGTGTTCTGGGCATGTATATGTGCCTGCGGACTGAGGGGCGCGCTGTCATGATTGCCAGTACCTGGTGTAGGCAGCGTGACTGCGTGGCCTGTGAGACCCCCCCGACTATGGCAGTAGTCCGCAGAAATGACCCAGTGGCCAAAAAAGTGGCCAAAAAATGCAGGGCATTGAGCAGCTTCTCAAGGGGCTCAATACTTGGGAGCAAAGGGTGGGGGATGTAAGGTCATCTTCCCACTCCATGACCAGGTCTAGGATGATGTGGGGTGGAAACCTATACCTGCCATAGACCTGGTCGTCAGGCATCCCAAAAAGGCTTGTCTGTGGTGCGAAAATGCGTGCCCTGGCTATTCTCCTCCTCCTGCGGTGTCCCACGATCAGTGCTGCGACAAATGGGGCATTCATCGTAGCTGTATATACGTGTTTGTTGTTTGCGCGCACTTTTATACTGTGCGCGGGGACGCTTCCGCCTGCCTTCGTGTGGCAGACGCGTTGACGCCTGTGTGCGTCTTTTGCCGTGCGTGGGTTTCCCGTATTCGGATCCATGAATACGGGTTGTTCGCGTGCGTGTGGGCGTTCCTTGTAGTTCCCTGCAGTACTCCCCAGTTACGCCTTCTTTTTCACACGTTATTCCCCATTCCGCATGTTACGCCCACTGTTCCGCCCACTTAGGTTGTGTGCGCCGTGCTATGTGCGCTTTTGCTGTGCACGTAGCGCACGCCGTGTATGCCTGCGTGCGCCATGACTGGATTGGGCGCACGGACAGCGGGAAACACGCGCAGCGTCTTCCTTGAATCGCAAACGTGCGCGTGAGCTGCGTTTCTCGCGCTTGCGCTACCTTGCGCCTGCTTGCGCATGGATTTTCGGCGCACGTTTGTTCAATGAATCGGCCCCTAAATATATACAATGCACCTTCTGCACTTTATTATAGTAAGTCATACAGAAGATTTGCAAGAATGATTTTTGTCCTAAAATACTCATCATGATGGTTTTCCTTTCGCCATGATCAGACAATGGCAAAGTATTGTGCCCTGTATCAGATTATAATGTTTTGAAAGCGATGCCCACACATTCCTGTCACACACTTATTCAATCTTCCAAGGCACATCTCTGTTATAAGATTGAGACAAACCTTTCTAGAAATGTCCACTTGTAGTTCCACATTTGCTTGGATTCCTGTTTCTCGGTTAATAGGCATACTTTTTTAATTTAAATATTGAAGTAATAACCAGTTTCACCTTAGAGTACAACATATCTGTAAAAATATCTTAATTATGTGATTTAATATCCTCAATCTGTCACTCTTACATATTATTCTAATCACAGAATGCATTGTTTTCAATAGACTGTTTAGAGCCACAGAGATTCTTATACAATGTAACCATGTTAGCCTTGCGTGAACTTCAGAGACATAGATTGTGCTTCATGCTCATGAAGACTATTGGGGATAGGTTGTTTTCTGGATATATATAGCTCCAAACCTTAGATTGAAAAGAAAGCAGTCTGCCTGAAAGATAACACACGAAAGGACTTCCTAGAAAAGCAAACTTCAGATACTATTTCTGGGGCTATTTAAAATATTTAACAAGTCTATTGCTGTACTATGGAGCTCAACCGTCGATTACTTTAACATGTAAAAATCTAAAATATGTACTGGAGTGCCAGTTTAATGTGATCATCAGATGACCTCACCTCACAACAATGCTGATTCACGCTGTCACTGAGATGTGCTACACAATTAGAATTACTTGATAAGGAAAAAATGAAAGAATGCTTGGAGTCCGATGTTCGCCAGACAAACAGGACATGTAATTTTTTTTTAAAAGCAACAACAAAAATAAGACAGAATCTTACAGAGATAATTCGTTTATCAGATTAACATTTTTCTCAAAACCATACCTACCTATACTGTCCTCCCCATCCCATCATGTTCCTCAGCACATAGTGATTCATTTTTATTTATTGAATTTATTTATTTGTGTATGTTTAACAAAGTCATATTTGCAAAAGGAATACAGAAAACACGTCTTAATCTTAAAAATCAACATTTCATGTCATTCAAATTGATACATTACAAAAGTTAAAGCAAGTAACAGTAAACATCTCATGTTTCTACAGAATATAAAACATTCATTTGAAATCATTGGTACAACACAACTTTAAGAACTTTAGAACTGATATATTCAAAGATGGCTCACAACTATTTAAAATCCTTGACCAAAACCATTCAGTGTTAAATACATTCTCATCTAAAACAAATATCCCAGGGCAATGTGTACGTGATTCATGTAATTTTGGGCACTCAATTAGAAGATAATTATATATATATAATTGTTATTTATAACATGCTTAATACCCAGAGGTTTCTGTGCGTGGACCCGGAAATTGAACCTGTGTTCCTTCACTTCGTCTTGATTCAAAAGTGAGCGCGTTGCTCCTGAGTTATTCTCCCAATTCTAACAACACTCAGTTCTCTGCGGGGAGCAATAATGCTCTCAGAAGTTGCAACCGCCTCCAGTCTATGCGTGCCTGTAATGAGACCCAACCCAGTTCATGTCTAATGACAGGCCTAGGTGTCCCTTTGGGGATAGAGAGGAGCCTTTTCCATGTTAATGGCTCCACTCTCCCCCAAATATACATTGGTAGTAGACCAATTTCAGCTCCGTATAGCAAATGGGGGACAACTTTTGATGATAGAACCTGATCATACGGATTGCAAAACCTGTCAAACCTTCTGTCAAACGCCGGAATTCTGACATGTTCATTCCAGTGTTGTTAAGTAGTCACTCATTTTCCATTTGCTTCGATTTTTTTTAATTGATCTCAATTCCCAAGTATTTAAAATTCTGAAAAACTTCCAAGCGCTTCTTAGATATGCACCAATTAACATTTGGTTTGGTTTTTAACATAGTTTATCATTACATTTTTTTATTTATTAATGTTGATTTTTAAATCTAGAGATGCAAAATAGGCTCTTTTGAAGGCCAATGGATGTCAGATCAAATATAACTATGTCATCGGCATGTGCCAGATAGCTGATTGGCAGGTTTCCTAATTTCTGTGGGAAAGTTTGAAGTTTCTTAAAGATGTTTCCATAGTCGCTGATATACATACCAAATAAAAGTGGCACCAGAACTCATCCCTGGCGCAGCCCGCAGCGACTGTTAATCCACCTTGTGTAGTTCTCCCGCTTACCCCCTGTGTGACCCAACACATCGGCGATGCCTTTGCCTGGTGCCCACAGGGAATGTGTTATTTGGGCATTCAGTTTTCTACATCCTCAACTACACTATATGAAGAGAATTACCTGGCAGCCCTGTAGAGTATGGAACATAAAGTAGATACATGGATACGTCTCCCCATCTCCCAGGTGGCCAGGATCTCACTACCCAAATTATTATACATTTTCAATAACGTGCCGAAATGGCCGCCCGTGAGTTTCTGGGCTCGACTCAAGAGTATGATGAATAAGCTGATATGGTCCGGGGGTATCACTCGACACTCTGTGTCACCCATTCTCACAGGGCGAGTTAGATGTACCTGACCTCCTCTTATATTACCTGATTGCGCAGGCTTAATGCGACATCTGGTGGTGGAACCCCACAGGCGACCTACTACATACACTCTTGGAGAAGGCAACTATAAGACCAAATGACTTGAAGGGACTGCTATGGGACTCCCTTTTCTTTTGACTATTGGCTGTTTGTAAGCAAATAAAAGAAATGCAATAAAAAACAGTAAAAAAAAAGAACTAGGGTTTTGATCACAGGCAGAGAAAAAGACAATAATTGACTGCATTGGTAGGGATCGATAATTATTGTACTTATTATGCATTGCCTTTTTTTAGGAAGCGGAGCACACAGGGATGTCTCCTTCTGGAGGGATGGCCACTGCTGCAGTCTTGGAGATGTCGCTGCTGATAACTATAATAGACCTAATGGAATATTTGCAAAAGAAGTAAAACCAGGGACATTGGCTAAGCCAACCTCATTTGTTCAGGTTTGGAAAGATAGGAGTTCTGGGGCTAGTAGAGATGGTGCTATTTGGCATCCTGTGTGTCCCCCCTACTATGTATCTCTGGGATATGCTGCTACAGGGAACTATGCACCTCCTTCTGCTGACGATTTCCGCTGTATTAAATCCGACTATGTAACTCCAGGGCAGTGGGCCTGGGTTTGGAATGATGCAGGCAGTGCCGCAAGGGATGACGTCAGTATCCGGAAAGCAGTTTCAATCAATGCAGATGGTCAAATCCTCAATGCTATGTCAGGTGTTAAAAGGCATGGAGACATGGATATTTCTGCATATGTGCTGAAGAGCAAGTATGTGCAAGTTCACAACAGCAAGCCTACCAAAAAGGTGATCCTGTATGATATTAGGTACAACTTTAATGATAAGAAAATGTTGAGATCTGAGCCACTGCAGCTAACTGCCAAGACCAAAGCTCAGAACTGTGCTGCTCCTGAGGGTAGCCCAACCCTTAATGTTGAGAGGCAACTGACGTTCACTGTGGAGACTGAAACTAGCTGGAGCTTTGAATCCTCTGTTGAAATTGGTGTTACTGTTGAGGTTAGTGCCGGCATCCCCGGTTTGGGAGATATGTCTGTGTCCTCATCGGTCACGACCCGCTTCACTGCGGGTACCACAGGCAGGTGGATGGAATCAAGGTCTGACTCCATTAACGCCAAAGTGGAAGTGCGGGCCAAATACTCGTTGGATTACTGTGTCACTGGTACACGATACACTGCTGACATCTCCTGGACGGGAAAGATGTAGACAGTCTTTGAGGATGACACAACAAATATTGAAGATGTAAGAGGGGAGTACATCGGGGTTCAAGTGGCTGAGATTATTGTGACTGCAGATGCACCGATCCGTTGTGGGTGAAGCAACCGTGATTGTCGAAATCATCCCAGGCTGATCCTTTCTGTCCCCATTCCTCAGTTTTCAATGATTCTTAGTCTTCTGAATTATGCTTAAGACATTTCAGAATGGAAAATGTATTGGAATAAAGACATTGGACTGTTTATTTTCTGTCTTAAAAGTGATCAACATTTTGTAGCAAAGCGGCTATTGAAACACACCGCTTGATCGCATCCATTGAAATCCTCTATAAGGTTCTGGTTAATTATTCTCATAATGTCTGTAAAGCAGTCTGTATGAAATCGCAATGTACAATTTCAATAAAATGTTTGGTAAACACCTAAGTGTATTCCTGATTTTTTTCCCTTTTTGACATTGATTAGAATTAAATAATAGGCATTCTTCAAAGACATAATATTGATTTAGAGCCATTTTGAGGTTTTCAGGGGAGCTTTACTGTTACATCATCTTAGTTGGTCACAATACCTGAAATTGCCCGAAAACAGCAGTGCCATCTGTGTTGAGTCTCATGAGCATTGCATCCATTTCAAAAAAATAACAAGGGATAGTGAGTGACAAGACACATGGGGCCTCATTACGACCCTTGCGGAAATGGAAAAACGATGGCGGAAATGCAATACCGCCATCGAATACTGCTCGTTGCGATTATGACCCATCACCGTAAAGTACGATGCCATTAGCGACACCGCAGTGAACGGCAACGCTAACTGCACCAAGTACGCGCACGCGCGCCCTGCAAAACCGGAATTACCGCCATGGCGCAACGGTACGCGAATTCTGACCCTAGCGGACATGTACTGAACGCCATCAAGCATGGTGAGAAATACGGCATCGTGAACCAACCGTAAATGGCCCTACTGAGTGCCTGTACTCCACTCCCTGCCCACATTGCACAACTCCTCGCAGGCGCAATGAAGCCACACCATGCAACCAGTGAAATGTACAAGTCACCCATGCATGCCAACGTAGAAATGCATGCAGGGGCTCCAAGTGCCTCGTGAGTGGCCATCCATATTCGGCATGTCACCATTGCCGTACTGATGCAGCACAGGCATGTGAAGGTACAAGTACAGCAAAATGAACATTAAGATTACAAGACACAAAACAACAATAGTCCCCCATCGCTTGCCACCAGTGTAAGGCAACATCCAAAGCAGTATCCTGAGGGAGATTGCACCAGCACTGTACTCTTGCCAGTAAACAAACCAACCAGCAGCACAAGCATGTACCACACAAGTTGGCAGAGTGACTGAGCAGCCAGGCCATCTCAAGAGGGGCCGATGGGAGCTGCAGGGCACAGATGGCACGAATACAGAAGCTATTCCAATGGACATGACCCCAGTCTCCCTCCAACAAACGCACGCAAACACAGGCACCTGTGACCAGCCATATACTGATAATCCCATCATACCACCAATCGACCTGCCTGACAGGCACCAGTTGGGCAAAAGCTAATCCCCCGCCCCTGAGCAGCACATCATGAAAACAGTCACAATGGCAGCCCCTATCCGTGACCATACTGTGCTACGTAGGCAAACGCGGCCAGTACAGTACCACGCAACTCAACTCAGAAGCCAGAACACAATGCAGATCATCTCACAATACATAGCGCCACAAATCGGAAATTGCTACATCACCTGCAAAGAATAACGCAACACGGCAAATATCGGAATACAATTTTAATGCACATCCAAATAACAAAGGCCATACAGCAATTTGCACATTAACACCAAAACATCAATCATCACCGAGGGCTGCATCCGCAATAATTGACCAGCTTCCACTTGTGTGACGCCCTGTTCCTTCATGGTACACAGGGCCTACATTAACGTTCCAAAAGGCAACATGGAAGCGCCTAGAACCGCAGGTCCATCCCATGAGGTAGGCACTAGTCCAGCTGAAAGGCTGAAATGTTGCACCTAGCCACCAAAGGAATATATACACCCCGAAATCAGTAGCGAATCATAAGGAAATTAATCGAGGTGAATACACCATTACTAACGTGTGTTACTGTGCATGCGTCCGTCAAGACAGAACCCATAACATGGGAATAGTAACGTGCATAGACACAAGTGTATGAAGGCGCGTCGAGACAGGGAGGATCCAACAAGGGCAGATAGACGTTGGTCCCACTATGGCAGCTCTGCATCACATAGCGCAGGGGAAGGGGATCGATTCATTAAACCCATGTACATGGCAGATTCAAATCAAATCAACTGTCCATGCATCCATTCATCATTCCCTCATCCCGCCATGAAAACGCATGAAGATTCACTCACATAATATTTGAAACTTCCATTGCGTCTGTGCGTAATGCAGTCTGCAAAAACCACTGTGCTCCTGGCCGGATCTGTAGTGTTGTGAAGCAACATGGATTTGGGAACGTCCTGCCTTATCGTCCACTACGCTATTGCGCATCCCATTCAATTCATATCATTCATTGCTTGCTCGTTATGGGCCCTGTCCCAAGGACATTCTACAATAGAACGTTACATTTCCAGGCAGACCTGTGGGCGTCTCCTCGCCGCTAGTTCAAAACCAAAAGCGCTGTCCTTCGAATTCCTCATTTGCAACATTACGTCGAAAGGGCTTCTGTGAACGCTTGCATTCACAATTACATCTATGTAGTGCGGCTGTGTGTGAGAATGCTAACTGGCTACAATCACAAATGGGACGCCACGGCAGTCGGTGAAGTTCGTTACTGTGCTGCATGAGGGTCCGCCGTCGATCGAGTCCTACATTCCACTGATCCTTCCCAAGGATGTTCGCAACTACAAATATAGTATGTGTAACAATGGGAGCATAGCATAATATTCATTCAAAGTACATTTCACTGCCATTGGGATTTGATACATGATTGCAATTGCAAGATGCCATGCGGCCAAATGCAGCGTTTCGTGCGAGACGTGCTCGGCCAAAAGGGATTGCTGCTGCCACAGGTTCAATCAATCAGCACAGGTGGAGCCCATACAGCCTGACAGCACATAAATAGCACACCCAAACCCCTCCCACAACCACACCCACTCCAAAATGCTACCGGCAGGACTAGCGATGTTGGCCCTGGGGGACCAGATAGCACTGCAAGTACTACAACTACAAGAAGACGACGAACAACAACTGCTACAACAAACGGCTGCACAGAGGAGACGCAGGAGAAGGAGGGCAGGGCAGGGTCAGCAAGGCCCACCAGCACAGCCACTACCACCGCGCAGGCAGCCCGCAATCCCACGCCTCCGAGCTAATCCGTTCAACCTCAGTGCTGAGCAGATCCACACCCTCTACCGTTTGGACCGGGACACCATAATCGCCATTGTGGACATGACACACGCTGACCTTGTCAGCATGATAGATAGCCCAACCGCCATCCCACCCCTACTGAAGGTGGTGTCTGTACTCCACTTCCTGGCCACAGGCACCTACCAGCACACAGTCGGACAGTTGCATGGCATTTCACAGCCACTGTTTTCACGGACACTCTTCCAAGTGCTCGATGCCCTCCTGAAGCACGCTGACGACCACATCACACTACCACGCACGGACCAGGAGATAACCAACGCAAAAGTGGGATTCCATGCACTTGGCGGCATCCCGGGTTGCATTGGTGCCATCGACTGCACCCATGTTGAATTGGTTGTCCCACATGCCATGGAGGTCCAGTACCGCAACCGGAAACAATATCATTCAATCAATGTGCAAATGGTGTGTGACTCCAACAGGATCTTTACACATTGTTGTGCCCGATTTCCAGGATCTACCCATGATTCTATGGTCCTGAGGGACACAAGAATACCACGCTACATGGAGCGACACGTAGGGCACAGATCCTGGCTACTCGGTGAGTCTCATTCCATGCATGACATCGTGGCCCATTTGATGCGTCAATGACCTTGCAGGAAGGGGGGGGGGGCGTACATAGCACTCTCATTCCACTAACACCCTTTATTTGCCACATACAGGTGATGCCGGGTATCCACTGAAGAGATGGCTCCTTACACCAATCCGGAACCCACAGAACCAGCATGAGGAGGAGTACAACCATGCCCACTCACGTACCCGTGTAGTTATTGAACAGGCATTCGGCCTACTGAAGGCTCGTTTCCGCTGCCTCAGCAGGTCTGGCGGGGCACTCATGTACAGCCATGAGAAGGTTTCAAAGATGGTCATGGCATGTGTCATGCTGCACAACATGTGCGTACGTAGAAATGTGCCCATGCCCCCTGACGCTGAACTGCATGCACCTGAAGATGGTCATGATGAGGGTGGGGATGTGGCGGCACCTCAAGGAGTCCATGAGGCACAGGATGCACGTGAAATCCGACAGAGCATCATAGATGCATGCTTCTAGCAACCACGCATGGTGGCTATTACATGTAAAGGGGACATGTCGCACTGTGTGTGTGTGTAGTACAAGCACATTGTGGACTGTACGCCTATGAAGGCCTCGTACGCAAAGATCAATGTCCACACATCTCATTGTATGATTATGATGAACTGTATTGCTAATGTGCATTGATTCATACACCCTATGGACCCGCCACCCAGAATAGCCCAACACACCCCCTCCACCCTCCTACCTCTCCCCCGAACACCAGTGTCCAAATATGCATATTGTCCGTGGGTAGACGCTATTACAAGCCCCCTCTCCGGGTATCAGGGGCACCCCTGCCCGTGGAGCGCAGGTTCCTGCCAGATCTACGTTGGGGGCTGCCCTGGACGGAACTTGCAACGGATGATGTCTCTGCCTGCTCGCGTCCATGCATGCCCCTGAGGGTTTGTGAGAGCTCAGTGAGCACACGGCGCACAGCGGAAAGTTCACCACATACGTCTTTGGACATCGCATGCAGTTCCCCCCTCAGGCTCTCGGTGCTTTTCTCCATTTGTGCTCTCAGGATCTCGGTGCTTCTCTCCATTTCTCCCCTCAGGCTCTCACTACTTTGCTCTATTTGTGCCCTGAGTGTCTCTGTACTTCGCTCCATTTGTGCCCTAAGTGTCTCAGTGGATGTTTCCATGGCTGCCCTAGAACCCCCACAATCATCTGCATGCTCCTTGAGGAGCGTGGCCACTTGCTGCTGTTGCTCGATCAGCTGGTCGAGGGACTGTTGCCTCTGCTGGGCCATGGACATTTGCGGTGGTGTGACAGAGGGGCTGCTCAACACATGTTGCCTTGGCACAGGGCTTGTGGGGGTTGGCCAGTCGTCGTCTTGTGGGTGCCCCTGCGTGGTTTCCTCATGGTGTAGGGAATGGAACATACAGGGGGATTGGGACAGGTCATGGATGGGTGCTACGTCGCCAGCACTGTTTTCTGTGTCGGAGCATGCTGGCATGACAGCTGTGTCACCTGTGGTGCTGCTACCACCAGAAGCAGTGCCATCTGATACGTCCTTTGGGGGGACCTGTGGTGCTGGTGTTGTGGACATGCTGGCTGCTGGGGTGCCTGTTGCAGTCCCCTCCAGTGTGCTGCCACTTGATTCCTGCTGCTGCCGTGTCTTGATCCGTGCACCTGAGGTGGAGGGTCTTTGGACGTTGGTCTTGGACCTCTTTGCAGGTGTGCTGGTAGGGGTGTCCTGCAGCTCGTCGTTTGAATCGGACCCTGTGGTGGAGTAAAGGAGGGCGAGCGTTAGTTATGGGTCTGTGGATATTGGAATGGCAATGTATCACATGCATTGGGGTGGTACATGAGGGTGATTTGGGACTGGGCCTTGGAGGTGGTCTCATTTTTGTGTGCATTGATGATGCTTTCATTTGGCTGCCTGCAGTTGGGGGTGCATGCTGCACATGTAGGGGGTGTTTTTGGGATTTTAATTAATTTATTTATTTATTCTGAGTTTTAGAGGGCGCTATCAGGCCAAAGTATGTATTGCACTATGGGCACACATGGTACTGCACATGTTCGTACTTTGTGGATTTGGCATTGTTTCATTTGGCCAACCTACCTGATTCTCCGGATGTCGGCACTCCTTTCTCCATCCCTCCGACTCCCTCTATGCTCTCCATTCCTATGGTGGAGGCGCAGATTTCCTCCCAGGGGGTCAACTTGATGGGCGAATCTGATCCTCCCCCGGTAGCTGTGGCAATGTTTCTGTTAGCAGAAAGTATGCTCCGGACGCGTATCCGCAGGTCGTCCCATCGCTTTCGACATTGCTGTGGGGTGCGGGGTGCGGTCCCCACCGCACTTACGCGCTGTGCCACCAGGGCCCATATGGTCTTCTTGTTGGCAAGGGCCGTCCTGGTCATTTGACTGGAGAAGACGACGGTGGCATTCTCCTGGAGGGTCTCTGTGAGCACGGTCAGTTCCTCATGGGAGAAGTGGACCTGCCGCTTGCGATCACACGCTTTCTTAGCTACTTTTCCCATATTTATATTTTTAACTGGAGTTGCTAACGGGTTGGGATGTGTGTCAGGGTCGGATTTTTAATGGTTGTGTTGGGATTCTCATTTTATAGTTGTGCGGCGTGCTGTTTCCCGTTCCGGCTACATGCTTTTACTTCCGTTTCCGTATATTTACGGTGGCCGTAATTTGCGGTGCCCGCTCATTACGGTGACCGCTAAGATGGGTGGCGGAATTGCACCTAGTGCGGCGTACGACGGCGGTAAGGGGCGTTTTGGGGTCATTTCCGCCATCGCAGCCTTTCGGATTCCACCATGGCGTAATGCTCGTGCCCGATGGGTCGGAATTAGCCGCACTTTGCTCCATCGTGCAATGGCGGAAACGCTATTTACGCTATGGCGGTCAGGTCTGTTGATTTCCGCAAGGGTCGTAATGAGGCCCATGGACCCCTTCATGACACTAGATAACATTTGACCATGATGATTTCACAAAAATCATATTAAACAACTTTTGATTCAGTGAAAATCACAAAGAATGAGATAGGAAATAATGCTCCTGCTATTAGTTACCAGGGCCATAACTTCATACCTGGGACATACTTTCAGGTGTCTTTTGAGAGGAAGAAAGTCCCATGAAATGAAAAGTTAGACCTTCATCTTTTTGATGTTGACTAAGTACCATTAAATTAGGTTACGACAACGGCTGTTATTACTGTACTTTGAAGTGTGATAAATCCAGCAAAAACGAAATGTTAATATTATTATCACTATGAATAATGTTATGATGAAGATGATGATTATATGCACATTTGGCAATTTCTGGATCCTGAAGACTTAGTAAATAATATGGGTTGGAGCGTGCCATGTATGAAAGTTGTCTGTCACTGAGTTCAGGAAATGCTTTTAAAGACTGGACTACTGAACTTTAAGACTAATCTTCAGATTGAGACAAGAAACACCAGGGCCTCATTGAATGAAAAGGCTCATACCTCCTCATGGGGAGGAAGAATGTCCACCCTTTTCTTATTTGTGCTGACCAAGATTAACACGTAAAACAGTGGTCTTTTTAAGGGGTACAACCCCTTCACCTGGGAAAAATAGACCATATAGGAATATAGAAATCAGGATCGCTCTGAACCCAAAACAAAGTGCTTTAGCTTATGCAATTGCAGTACATGAATGCCCTGTCCAACTCCTGGGGGTGCAGGAATCCCTTAGAAACCTACATTAGGATGGAGAACTCAACAGTGAGACAGCTGTTCATGACAGAAGACCTCCAGTCCCATATAGCTACGAACAGACAGGCTAAGGGAGTCCACCCTGGGGAAAGGATTAGGGTGCAACAACCAGAGAGAGGATCAACCAGAAGGGGGACTAGCCATCCTCAAATCCTATCAGAAATGGAAGCCATTCTGCGAGGTCTGTGACGTGTGCCCACAAGGCATTCCCTAGACCATCTGCCTACAGTTCCCTTAGCCTAGAGAGAAGCTGGAAGGCAGATCCAGGGTGTGGCAAGCAGAGAGAAGACTGACCAAGGGGAAGGCCAAGTAGTCCCAACTCCCACAACAGGTCTGTAAGCCATTCCCAGGGAAAAAGTCTGACAGTAAATCACTATCCTGGCAATAAACACACTAAATCCTCTTTCACCAGAGAGAGAAAGAGGCTGGAAGATGTGACCAAAGACCTCTAAAAGCCCACCAGATCAGTTTGGCAGATAGGTTATTTGGAGTAGCAGCTGCAGACCTTAGAGTTAAGATAAAAGCCATTTTGGAGACATTTGTAGGAGAAAGCAAGACATGGTGAAAGGCCCCCACGGTTGGAATGAGGGTCTAAAGGCTGGACCGCATTGGAGCTGGGAGTTGGAGAAGTGACTCAGGGAATCAAAGGACGAATTTCAGAGAGAGGGAGCAGTTGGTAAGGAATGGGCAAGTGACAACCAAAGAGGGTGAGAATACACAGCAAGGGGAAAGAGCAGGTTGAATAAGGTGACCAGAGTGGTGAGTGAAAATCAGAGGGTGAAAGTAGTGCAACCAGCTGATTAGATTTTGGCAACACTTGTTTTTTGGGGTTACCCAAAACGCTACTCCATGAACTTCATATAATTTAAGATTCATCTGCTTGTGCTTCATTTAGGACACAGAGCGCATGCCTCACCAGCGTTGGGTTCACTTCACTGGCTTCCAGGTGAACAAAGGATCGATCAAGTTCAAATCCTTGTGCCTGGTACACAAGGCGTATTACAATTTCACACTTTTTTTGTTGATGGGGCAGTCAGGTTTTTTCAGTCCAGGTCTTAAGGTGCTGGAATTCCTTGCCAAGTAGTCTTTGCCTTACAGAGCACTTAATGTAATTGAGACAAAAACTGAAGACTTTTCAATTTCCTCAATGGGGCTGTTTTGGAATATGGCTTCTGGGTATTGTGTTTTTCTTTCTTGTTCAGCGCCAGAATGCCTTGTCAAGGTCATTCTGTGCACTGTGTTTGTCTAACACCATACCATTCCAGATGAGTTAGGTGCTGAGAGGAGAGATGAAGGTGCTCAGAGGTGTGAGGAAACAGGGTGTGTAAGTCACCACAGTAAGCAGATAGGACTCACTGACCAGTCAACTTCAGCACTTCAAGGCCAGTGAATGGCACTTAACAAAACATCTTTCATCCTCTTGTAGAAGGTACCCTGTTTGGTTATCAATTTCTAAACAGATAAAAAAGCACAGATATTAAGGCAATTCTACTTGTGTTTTTTAAGGGTTTGTGAAGTGTTTCTAAGTGTAAAATCATAATTTTATTTGTTGCCCGCAGAGTGCCTATGCTGGGAGTATTTTTTTGAGAAAATTCCAGAGACTTGAAACAGCTTGGTTTGAATTAAGGTGCAATATAAAACAACCCTAAAAAATCCAATTTATTTGTGTATTCCAGGCTTTAATGAAATCCCTCCTGGTTTTAATGGATTAGTTTGTGAACCTCCAAATCACCATTTCTTTGCTGTTAGGAAATGTGCCTAGGCTGAGTGTTTGTTTTGGCGCATATAACTTGTGCTTCAATCCCATTATCTCCATTTTGTCCATGATGCCTGTCCTGCTTCTGCGACACAGTGCATGCACTTCTCAGTGATTCAATACAACCCACTAGACCGCTCCCATGGATTCTGATTGTACTATCTAGGTTTTCAGGCCCACACCTCATACATTTCCTTCCATCTTACCCTTGTGACAGAGGATCAATAGGACACACACATCCAAGTCTTAAAGTTCAAACTGTTTATAAACTTTCTCTGAAAGGTTTGGTTTATTCCCTATCGGATCATGTGAAATCCAACTAGAAATAAGCTGAGGGACAATGCTAAAGGTGCACTCTGGGGTTTACAGGTCTTCCCCAGGATTTTCTAAGTATGCTTATTGTTGTTTTCACATAGTTTTTGATTTGCTTGGGGAAGTGTTCCATTTTACGAATTAAGCAATAATCCCACATTCTGTGGGCTTCACCAGTTGATAACGGCCTAGGACCCTTTGCTCGGGCTGTAACGCCAAGAGCATTGCTATTAGCACCTGAGGCAAACCCTGGAAGTACTAATAGCATTTGAGAAAAGAAAACACCCATCCACGCTGCTTCCTTCAAAGCAGCGGCCGGGGAGAGTCAGGCTTATCACGGAAATGGAAGGTGGGGCTCCGTTTGGAGTACCTCTTCCATTTCCCTGGCTTACCAGGAAAGCCAAGCTGACGGAGCGTTGCAGGCTGAGGAACCAGGCAGAGGAGACCATTTAAGGTAATTT
Source organism: Ambystoma mexicanum (assembly GCF_040938575.1). Classification (NCBI taxonomy): domain Eukaryota; kingdom Metazoa; phylum Chordata; class Amphibia; order Caudata; family Ambystomatidae; genus Ambystoma; species Ambystoma mexicanum. The sequence continues at coordinate 182,855,711 of NC_090938.1, forward strand.
GGGAGGGGAGAGTGGGGTGTTAAGGGGCTGGATTTGGGGGGCGGGAAGTAGCAGAGGATAGAAAATAGTAGCAGTGGTAGAGGGCGGGTGTAGAGAGCACTTGGTAGCTCCGAAACTGGGCTTGCATTAGTAGATTCAGCCCACATTTGGAGCAACCTGATTGGCTCCCGCCGCAGCTAAGGGTGCTAATATGGAATATAGAAGGCACAGCAAGGATGATTGGGGAACAACCAATTAATAACTATGTGAATAAAATAAATCTTCCACTCAACAATATTAATCTAAATATAACACTTATCATTCCCAGTTAGAAACATTAAGCAGCCTTCTTGCTTCTTGGCAGTCTCATGCACGTTTTCCCCTGCTTTCATCTTCATACTCCTTGGGATATAGTTCCTCTGTCCAAGGTATAGAGCAAGATGTATGGCACTTGGCTGTCCGAGCCATATAGGAAACTGGGCTGGCTCTTGAATCTCCAAGGCATAGGGTGTTTTGCTTGCTTCTTGGCAATATGCCACCTTAAAAGTATTGCTTCACCCTTGCTGAGGGTAATTGACTTGGCTAGATATTCTTATCCACTAGCCATCCAGAGCTAACATCAATACCTTTCAACACATACTTTCGTGCAAGTATTTCATCAACATTACACAGGGTTTTTGTCAGTCTATGATATTTTAAACCTTCAGCCAGAGGGGGCCCTGCTGGGCCAGTGGTTCTTTTCAAACATTAGATTTGGCAGGATAATTTTTATTTTTTATTTTTATTGCATCAATTAGTTTCTAAGAAAACTTTAAATGCATACTTTAAACAAGATCTCCTTTCGTTTAAAAGAATGTAAAAAATCAATTTTGTATATATAGAAAGGGGAGAATAAATGGTGAGCGTAAAAAAAGACAAGAAAGAAGAAACAAAGTATGGCTAAATATCCAGTCCTGTGAGTATTTCTCGCACAAAGTTCAACAGTGCCAAGGTCCTGGAGACTTTTTCTCCCCTTCTTAAGATTGACCACCTGTCTTGCAGGGATAGAGTGGTTAGATTTTGGAAGTGCAGCCCTAACCATTTTTCTCTGGGCCTAGATAAGGTAACACAGTTCATCACCAGATGTTGTAGGGATTCATTCTCCAGCCCACAGTAACGGCACAGCAGACTAGGTTGCATCTCCTTTTTATTTCTTCTCCCTAGGACTTCTCTGGTGTGAAGGAGGTTTAGTCGGAATCTCAAGAATCTGTCCCTTTCTGTGCTTGAAGGAAATTTGTCGAGATACGGGAGCACTGTGCCTCTTTGATAGTGCTCGTCCTTGCCCTGGGTAATTGATGGAAAGGCACTAAGTCTGTCCAAGGTACCTATCCAATCCCAGTCCAGTAGTCGCCTCTTTACCGTGTGCGGGTTTAGCACAAGGTTTTCAGGTACCAGGGCTATGTGGTTCAAAATATCTGTACAGATAGACTGCCATTTAGATAGAGCCGGGATCAGTTTTCTTGCCATGGCTTCGTTGATGGCCTGGAAACCACTTCTTTCCTGTGGATGCAAACATTTGTCAAGGAGTGTCAATGATTTCCAAATCATGGATACATAAAGTGAAGATAAGCCCAATTCTTTGCGGACACATTCAATTGGGATCGATGCCGGTAGGCCCAGTACTCTTTTCCAAAATAGACCTTCCAACAGTCTCCAGACCTCTTGATTCAGAAAAAAGTTTACCTCTGCCGCGTAGGTCAAGATGGGCGAGACTTTTAGTTTGTAGAATTCAATCAGTGGTCGAAGTGAGAAGGAACAGTATCGCTGTTTAATTAACAAGGCTTGAGAAGCTAAGTTAGTAACTTTGCTTCTGAGTCTTTCGATACCAGGACCGTCTTGGATACTGTTATTTAAGGATACTCCTAGGTAAACCATGGTTGAGACCACTGGTATCACTTCCCCCGACAAAACCCACCTGAGGTTTTTAATGGTCATATTGGGTCCCAGCCTCAGGATCTGGGACTTCTTTGGGTTTATTCGGAGACCATTGCCTTGGATGTATAACTCGAGTGCCTTTAATTGGCGCTGAAGACCCACCGCAGTTTGGTCTAGTAGCAGGAGGTCATCCGCAAACAGTAACCTTCCCACAGGGGTCCCCGCAATCTTAGGGGGGAAACATCTCACAGCTTCGAAGGCTTCCTGCATGTCGGATATAAAGAGACAAAATACCGCTGGGGCCAACCTACAGCCCTGTTTCAGCCCGTTCATGGCCCTCACACTGTTAGAAAGGTTGCCCTGTCTGTCCAACCTTACTTTAAGAGTTGTCCCAGTGTGCAGTGCTTCTAAGGGTTCTCTTAGGTTGTTCGGACAACCCTATTTCCTCAGTTTTTGCCATAAAATGCGACGGTCGACAGAGTCGAACGCCCGTTCCAAGTCTATGGACGCAATGTAGATGTTTTTGTATCTTTTCTCCTTAACCAGGCATTTTAGTGTGTTTATGATAAGGACATTCAGGGATGTCCCTATGCCCTTACGAAACCCTGATTGCCAATGGTCCAAATGATTTGACGACCAACTCCAGACGTTTAGGTGTTTCAATAGTAGCGCAGCAAAGATTTTTCCCACGATGTCCAAGAGAGCGATTGGTCTGTAATTCGTGGGCACAGACCTATCTCCCTTTTTGAAGATCGGCACAATTATGGACGTCGTCCATGATTTGGGTAGCTTTTTTAGTCTCAATATATCATTGAACAAGGACTGCATGAAAGAGGCCCATTTTTCCGGTTCTTTTTTAAGGATCTCGTTGGTGAGACCGTCCGGACCGGCGGCTCTTGAACATTTTGATTTTTTAATTAGGTCTATGATGTCTTGTTTCCCAAAGTCAATGGTCCAGGCATCATCGGCAGATAGAGGTGTTTGGGGACCACTGTTTAACCCCTTAGAGTAAAGATTACAAAAATGGGTTTCCCATACTGTTGCTGCTATGGGATTCACCATTTTGGAATCCGGAGGGGTATTTATTTCATTAAACAATTTCCAAATGCTTGAGATGTTTTTAGATGATAGCAGTTTTAACATTGTCTCACTGTCTTGTTGCACCAGTTGGTATTTATGTTGCATAAACCAATTTCTATAGTTGTTTCTACATTTCTTATACAGGAGTAGGTCAACTGGAGCCCTAGTTTTAAGGAATTGCCTCCTGACTTTCCTTACAGCTTTTTTTTTAACGCTACTTGGTGGTCATACGTATGCCGAGTAATTTGGTGACTACCCCTGTTGTCCACCTTCGTTCTAAAAGTTTTCAATACTTCAGCGTATTCGATCAATTCCGAACCTTTGACCTTACTTAGAGAATCCAATGCCATGCTCGCCTCTTTTCTTCCCATGCGCAGTCTATTCCCCCCTGGAGTTATCTCTAGGGGCTGGTCAGGTAGATGTTTAGCTGGAATAAGGAAGGATTTGTCCCAAGTCTCGATTGCAAGCTCCAAAATGTTGTGGTCACTCTGGGTCGTAAAGACCACTTTCATTGATGTTAGGTTTCCGTAGAGAGTTTCTGATACAAAGATGTAGTCCAGCGTGCTCATTTGGTTTCCCCGTTTCCAGGTCGGTGCGGCCATTCGGTCACCCAACAAGTTCCCATTAACCATGTGGATGTTCCTAGCTAAGAGTTCCCTTTCCATGTTGACACCTCTTATTATGTTTTTAGAGGCGGACAAGGGCACGACCTCAATCTTCTTCTGATTTTTGTCGAAGCATTCCATATTGAAATCGCCACATAGAAGGATTTCAAGATTAGGGCACTCAGTTCTTGCGTCGTCTATGGCTCTCATGAGGACTTCCATAAATTTGTCTTCTGCTCGGGCCTTAGGGCCCCAGTATCCATTGCAAATTAGGAGCTGCCAGACTTGGGTTTGTTGTGGAGACTTTGTCCTTGAAGAAATCCTGGTTAGTTGGATCCACGGGTTTCTGTTAGTAGATGAGAGAACATTTAAGCCACTGGTGCGCTTGACCCCTACCAGGAGACCAGCACTCGGTCTCCCTTTCAAGCCCTTTGTTGCTGGATTTAGGAATAGCTCAAAACTGTCCAAGAGAGGGAGATCACACAGCCAGGTCTCCTGTAAGCAGAAGACATCGTAGGTTGACAAGTGTGCTAATGAATTTCCAAGGAGGTGCGAATGGCCCCTTGTGTTCCAACTCATAATTTTTAGCCCTTTTGACACAAAATTGAGTTGGGTACTCAGGGGGCACTGATGGCATTATGATTTGGTAGATAAGGCTCCTGCTAGCCAACTCCAGTCCTCTGAGCTGTTATCCTGGGATGGTCCGGTTTTGTCTGATAGGTGGCGCACTTGCTCTTTTTTATTGGCGCCCTTTCGTGGACCCCTGTTGCTATTGCCAGTTTTCCCCAATTGTTCCTTTTTTGTATCCGTAGAGGGCTTGGAGGAGTTGTTTAATGTGTATTTCAGATCTTTAGAGCTGGCACATTCTAGGCTCGACCCCTCCTCCAACTCTTTTAGCACAAACCCACATAAATTGAGTTTGGGACCCAACCCCAACAGAGAGGTTTTTGTGATTCGGTCTCCTGTGTGAAGAATCACACTGTCGTGACGCTGTTCGTTGTGAAATTCAATCCAGTCTATGACCCTGGATTTTAGGAGATCAGGGTTGTCAACGGAATGCAGGAGTCTCATGACGTTGGCCCGGTTCATAATCAGGTTATCTTCGTAGTCCAGTATCCTTTCCAGAAGCAGTCTATAGTGTGGGGGGGCGTTGGGTGATTCAGAACCTTTGCAAGCTGTCTGGTTGGAAGGTCCTGATGCTGGCTTCATCTCTATGTTTTCTGCCCATGCAACTGTTCTTCTGGTACCCTTTATTGTGTCCATACAAGCTCCTTTATGGATGTTACCTTCCGAAAGTTTCAGGACCAAAAGGTTTCTCCTGTCTTCCAGTGTGACAAAGTCCATGGTGCTAGGTGACTGAGGTACCTTGCAGCCTTGTTCCAGGGACTCTACCTTGTCTTCTCTCCCAGTGAACACTCTTGATTTCCACTTGAACTTTTTGACTAAGTCCGCTTTCGGGACCAACGTCGGTGGTGGTAAGTGCTTTTTGAAGGTTACTTGTCTCTCACCCCGTTCGTTGAATTGGCCTTCCAACACCCCTTTGTTTTCAACACCACTACTTTTGTTTTGTACTTCGGAGTCTTCGTCCTCAGTTCCACTTTCTGTGTCGGATATGTTTATTCCCGACTTCTCCTCCCATGAAGAGTTCATATCGGAATAAACCGATAAGTCCATAAGGGAAGTGTCTGTGATGTCGTTCACCCTCTCACTGACCAGCGAGCGACGATACTTGTCTAGACTCACATTATGAGAGGAGACAGAAGAATCGCTGGATTTTTTTGCTGGTCTTTCGTAGGAAGAAAGTTGCGAGGGGAAAGACAGATTCCTAGGAAGGGTTAGACCACTTGCAAATTTTGATTTCGCTAGGGGTTTCCTTGTGTTTAAAGTCCCTTGTCCTATAGGATTTTTCAGCAACGTAGGCGTCTTCCCGTAGTTTCTTTCTCCCTTCTTGTTTACTTTGAGGTAACCTCTATCTGCAGGGGAGAGGCTTGTTTTAGGTTTCCTAAAAAGCTCAAACAATTTAGTGTTATCCGGTGGAGCCGAAGCCTTGGATGAATCCACTGTCGCCTGCGGCTGGGTGTTTGTTACAGTAGAGGTCACTGGACGGCCTACTTTAGATGCAGGATCATTTTCCTTTGATGTTTGGACGATCGCCCACGCGTTGTTGTCCGTGTTGGTGGAAACGTCCGAATATTGTAATTGAGAGGACTCACCCAGAGGACTCTTGTGGGATGGTGCCCCCTGAAGTTTTGTAGTTTGAGCCGGAATGTCAAGGTCCGTCACATGGCTCACCACTCCCCCTTGCAGAACACTTAGCCTTTCTGATCTCCTTATTTCCTTTTCCTTGATTATCGGCTCGATGATACTTTTCAAAATTTCAGTTGTGTGTTCGTCATTTGTTTCCAGTTTCGACTGGATTGCTGTGACAAAACCTTCAATAAAAATCATTTTGGAATACAGCATAGCAATTGTTGTTGAGTGGTCCCGCAGCTGATCGTTTTGCGACTCTATAAGTTTCATAAAAGGAGCCATTACAAGGGCAAAAGCAGTGACCATTCCGGGGTCGATTTGCGGGTCCTTTTTTGGCGTGTCCTCTGTTTGGGTAGATGCCAGGACAGACAGAAGATCCTCGTCTGTAGGAGAAGGTTGTCTTCTTTGCCGTTTGCTGGGGAATGGGGCTTGCTGTGGGAAGACTCCTTTGTGGGATCTTTGGGAGTGTCCCCCCGCTGCGAATTTGTTTACTAAAGCAAATTGGCCCCCTCTTGTGTTGAGAGGTGCACCCTTGTACCCCGGGGCTGTGGTGTTTAGCCCCCGAGTGTCAGATTGATGGTAACTGAATCGTGGCGTAGGAAGGTCATGGTAACGGTCTTGGTGAAACTCCTTGTTTTGTGGGTCAACCCTCGAATGGTCCGAGCAAATTGCGGTGCTCGCCAAGGAGATTCCGAATGGTTTCCAACCTTTGTCTTGACCTTGTGCATAAGGCTGGCCGCCCTTTGATGCGTTTAAAGAGCCAAAGACAAAGGGGTTCACGTCTAAAGGAGGAGTTAACCTCGGGGAACCCCTGATGTCATCCGGGACTGAACTAGAATCTTTTGGTGCCTGCGTGATTACACTTGGGGAGGTCGGATTTGGCAAGGGTGCCCGCAGTGAATCCTTAGGGGACCTACCTGACACTGGGTCCCTACTACAACCCGTTTCTTCCATGATCACTTGGATGGTTGCGGATGGGGTGATTTCATTTTCTTTTGCTAGACTCGTAGTTTGTAACGTTGTGGGAGTATGTGGGGGGTGATGGAGGTGAGGACAAGGGATTTCTCTTCCCCTTCCACTTAAGCCATTTCCCGCCCCCTCTCCCAGGGTCAGTTGTAAAATATTTTCATGTGAGCTTGTAGTGTTTGTAATGGCTACTTCGGGGTACAGATCCGCCGAGGACCTAAGTATTGGGCGATTCGAGGCCGGAGAGCCGACCATTGTCCACAAATACTGGTTTGTCAGCGCGGACTAGCTTGATTTCCAAGGAGACTTCCGGTACCCAGAGCCGCTAGCCTTTTAGTCAGTGCTGCTGTGTACCCCTATAGTACGCTTCCGTACTAGTGAGCACTGTAAGGGATGGGACCAGTGAGTGAATCGCAATGTTATCCTCTTACCTTCCTGCAGCTGCCTGCCGGGGGCTGTGCTTGGACCCTCAGTGGAAGTGGACAGAGTGTAGGCAGATAGCCGTGGGTAGTCCTCCTTCCTTTGGCGAGGACCAATCTTACCAATGCACCCCACTGCGCCCAACAGCCACACAACAGCCGACGCCCTCTACTCCTATCGGGCTCAACGCCGCGAGGGTGCTCTGTCTCTGCTTTTGTGGCAGAGGATGTCACGTGAGCGGTCACGTGAGCCACAAAACTCCGCCTCCTCCAGGAAGCGAGTAGTTGCCTGTAACTGCCTGCGGGTGGATGCGCGAGTGATGGAAACTCCCAGCGCTTACTCCAGGCACAGGCACAGAGGCTTTCAGGACACAGGTGATGCACAGTTTGCGATCCGTTATCTTGAGTGAGAAGTGCAGGATAATCTCTTCCTCTGGAGGGTGTTTGTCAGAGGGCTATTACTTAACTTGGACAGTATTTTAGTATCGTGGTAAAATAATGGTAGCACAGCATGTCTATGGTAATGCCCTATATCAGGGGTCTCCAAACTTTTCGTTGGCAAGAGCTACTTATAGTTAAGGACCAATAGGCGGGAGCGAACCAGTGGGTGATATCCATGAGTATTAGAATTTCGACCAAGATGTTTTTGGGCAGTTTATTTGTTCTTCACATAAAAAAGGAATACTGTGTGTATTTACTGTGATATTACTATGTCAATAACTTCAAAAACATGTTTATTTTATTATTTTTTATTAGATGCTGTTTCCTAAAAATTGTTAAGCTTATCACAAGTAGGAAACGGATCGGGACATTCAGTGTGAAGGCTTAACCTGCATGCTATCCACCAGTGCTCAATAATCTGGTGTAAAGCTTGAAACAGCAACAGGACTCAGATGCTGTCAGATGGGATCAAGGTTTTGATTTCAGGAAGTTCATCTGAAAAAGGCAGATTCACAGAGACCGGCAATCACATTGCAGATTTTTTAGCCATATTGATGGCAGACATACATTCAGGACAGTTTTTACAGCAAACTCATGGGAGTCATTGTGTCCTTCACAACTGTACCATTTGTAAAAGAGCATTTGTTTTTTCATCAAATAATTAGCACCCTTTGAAGGACGGGTCTGTAACAGCAGTTGGATTTCAGCTTTTAGTTTAGCTACTTTAAAGAATCACATACAAACTCCTTTTGGAAAATCATTTTCATAATTTGTGTGTATTACTGCAAAATTCCTATCAATGTTACAATTTTATTCCCACCTTCACTTGGGCACCATAGATTAAAGATGCACATTTTCTTTCTACACTGGAACAAACAAATTGGTTTCCCACTCTGGATGAAAATGTTACATCTTTTGCTTTCTGTCTTTTGTTGGATGGTGAGACAGCAATCTGACTAGCTTTTCAATAAATGAGGTACACAGTTTAAAAAAGAAATCCAGCATATGCCACATTCTGCTTTGGCAAAAAATATAATCCACTTCCAGTGTAGCATATCCCCAATACATACACATTGCTCACTAGGTCACAGGATGCAGCTAAGGAAAAGTAAGCTAAAGCCTACTTTGTTGATTACCCTTAAACGTTGTTATGTCAATAATTGGCAAGGTTTAAAAAATGAACATTTGGGAAACCATGTGATCCAGTTATATGCAAAGAATAGTGTAAATGGCAGGGCTAAAATAACATTCAGTTTTATAGTGATGACTTGTAGCGTGCACACATGAATGAGTCTGTAAACTAACATTTTGAGCAAAAAGTATGGTTGTAACGAGGGGCAACTTATTCAGAATGGATGGTGACATGCCAACCTGCTCTCTTTTATAAAGACGGCAGTATCAAAGTGAACAGCTCACTCGATCGCTGCCTCTCCCTGCAGCAATCATGTTATTCTGGTGCATGACCAAAGGGTCATGCTTGGCTTGCACATGCAACTCTCTGACATATTGGAATTGTTCATGTATTAGACAAGTACTTGTAAATGATATGTTCTGCAGAATTTTTAGCAAAAACATTGCTCATAAATTGCACCATTTCAGCCCAGTATTAAAAGGCTGGAAATCCCTTGCCAGAATTTGAACATGTGTACAGGTTCCCCATAGATCTCTACAGATCTATCGATTTGTGCACATAGCCAAAGGGGATCAACCCTGTTAATTGTTCTCCCATCTCATGTCTCGCCTCCATGTTCCCTACCTGTATTTTGTACAGTGCTCTGTTACTTAGTAACTAGGTTTAAGCTAGGTAACTTTCCTCTGCGCTATCTGGCACTTGGTGGCCTTGATAGTTAAATGCTCTTCCCAGGTGGAACTGTAGACGGCAATGTCGTCTAGGTAAGCCACACAGAAGGCTTCCAGCCCACTGAGCGCATAGTTGACCAATCTCTGGAAGGTGGCAGGGGCATTCTTCAACCCAAAAGGCATGACCCTAAACTGGTAGAGTCCCTCTGGTGTTGAGAACGCCATCTTTTCCTTGGCATGGTCCGTCAGAGCTATTTGCCAATAGCCTGAGGTAAGGTCAAAGGTGCTCACAAATTTGGCAGCACCTATGGTGTCCACGAGCTCATCAGCCCTGGGCAATGGGTGCGCGTCAGTTTTGGTGACGGCATTGACTCCTCTGTAGTCCACACATAACCTCCAATCCTTGGTACCGGCCTGGGAACTTGCCTTGGGGACAAGGACCACTGGACTGGACCAGGGACTGGTTGAGGGTTCAATAACACCCAGATCCAACATCTTGGCGACCTCAGCCTGGATGTGGTTCTTAACTGTATCTGACATACGGTAGCACCTGCTTTTGACAGGCACACTGTCACCAGTGTCAATCTCGTGCCTACACCAAGGTGTAAGGCCTGGTGTCAGGGAGAACAGAGAGACATACTGCCAGAGCAAAGCCCTGCAGGCCCTCTGCTGCTCTGCTGTCAGATCTGGAGAGAGATGTACTCCCTCCACTGAGCCATCCTGATGGTTGCTATGCAGCAAATCAGGAAGGGGCTCACTCTCATCCTCTTCTTGCTCTGAAGCTAGCAAGATACATGAGACCTCTGCTCGCCTGTGGAAAGGCTTGAGCCTGTTGACATGGAATACCTGAGGGGCTACCCCAGAGGCACCCATGTCAACCAGATAATTGACTTCACCCATCTTGGAGATTATCCTGGAGGGTCCAGTCCACTTGTCTGCCAAAGCTCTAGGCTTGGTAGGCTCCATCACAAGGATTTCCTGTCCCGGAGTCCAGTCCACTTGCGAAGCTTTAAGGTCATGCCAGTACTTATTCAATTCCTGGCTGGCCTTGAGATTCGCTGCTGCCTGACCCATCGTCTGTGTCATCCTCCTTCTGAGGCCTAACACATAGTCCCCCACTTGCTTGGCGGGACCTGGAGGGGTGGCTTCCAAGCCTTCTCTGATCAAGGCGAGGGGCCCCCTCACGGGATGTCCAAAGAGTAACTCAAAGGGGCTGAAACCAACACCCTCTTGAGGTACCTCTCTGTAAGCAAACAGCAGGCATGGCAGGAGGAGATCCCATTTCCTCCTTAGGGGCTCTTCCAAAGCACCTAGCATGCCCTTGAGAGTTTTGTTAAATCTCTCAACCAGACCATTGGTCTGGGGATGGTAAGAGGTTGAGAACTTGTAGGTTACCCCGCACACTTTCCACATGGTCTTCATGAAGTTGGATCCTCGGTCAGAGACAACCTCCTTGGGGGATCCAACACGGGTAAAAATGCCCAGGAGAGCCCTGGCAACCACCTTGGCAGTAACAGTCCAAAGGGGTATAGCCTCAGGGTACCTGGTGGCATGATCTACCAAGACCAGGATGAACCGATGTCTACCTGAAGTGGGAGGGTCAAGGGGACCGACAATGTCGATGCCCACCCTCTCAAATGTGTGCCTACCACTGGCAATGGTTGCAGTGGGGCGATGACACTGCCTCCAGTCATGCCAGACAACTGACAAGTTGTGCAGGTCCGGCAGTGGGACTCCACTTCTACTCCCATCCGTGGCCAGTAGAAATGGGCAGAGAGCCTTTGCTTAGTCTTCTTGGTCCCAAGATGACCAGCTAAGGGCACCTCATGCGCCAACTGCAGCAGGAAGGGCCTGTAGACCTGGGGTACCACCAACCTCTTGAGAGCACCAGGTTCAGGCTTAGTGGGCTCACTAACAAGGAGCTCACCCTCCCAATAGATTCGGAACATCCTAGGCATTTCTCCTTGTGTCTGGGACAGGGCCTGTTTCCTCAGACCCTCGAGAGACTGGCACTCTCTCTGTCCCTTACAGAAATCTGCCCGGGAGGGTCCCCCTTCAGCTAACAAGCATTGAAGGTCGGGATGATCCTCCGGGTTGAGAACCTCTCCCACAGGAGAGTCTTCTGGCTCTTCTCCCACAGGAGTTGAGACGGGGTTTACCACTGGACCCAGCCCGTCCGGAGCATGGATCCCAATGGGTGCTGTAGGAACAGCAGGAAGAGAAAGAGCCCCTTAGACAGAGGTGGCATTCTTGGTCTTCCTTCTTCTTGCCTTAGGCCTCGCCTTTGGCTCGGGTACCTGACTCACAGCCAGACCCGGTGTCACCTGTGACCTAGTGACTGCAGCAGCAGTCATGGGGAGACCATCCGGGATCAACCCCAACTTTACTAGATCATTACCTAACAGAATGTTAGCAGGGACATTGTCCTGAACCAGGACAGGAAGCTTTGCTGTCTTGTCTCCAATTACGAGTGTGACTAAGGCTACAGGCGATAATTTGGGAGGCCCACCAGCTAACGTGGTGGTTCTCAGAGTAACACCCACATAGTCCTCTGGCTTGAGCAGGGTCCTGTCCACCACTGTCATGCTTGCCCCAGTGTCTCTCAAACCATTAGAAGGCTAGCCATTCAAGAGGACACTTCTCAAAAATCTACGGGTGTTCTGTGGGATAGTCGCCAGTACTTTCGCGTACTGGTCCCAGGCCCCAAGGGACACTAAGGAAATCTCTACAGGAGCACCAAAGGTGATCCCTGTAGAGGAGGGGAGGACAGTGGCCTCCACCTCAGACATGGGGTAAGGGTAGGTCAGGCTGACAGCCTGTACTCCAAGTGCCTTACCTTTACACTTGGAGTCACCCCTCTTGTGATCCAGAGCCCCACAATCCCAACAAGTGCCGAGAGTGCGGGGTACGGTACTGGAACCACTGGCAGCCTGCTTTGCAGCAGGTGGATCACTACTCTTATTCCCACCCACAGATGACTTATCCCCACTAGAATTTTAGGTCTTAGGAGAGGAGGATTTAGGTTTTCCGACTGTGACTGCTTTTGGTACTCCTCAGCTTTCTGAGAGGCCCCCTTTTCTTTGTCCTTGTCCTTCCCACTGGAGTCCTTAGGGGACACCCGGTGGGAGACCCACTTGTCAGCCAACCTAGCCAGCTGAAAGGCAACCAAAATGTTCTGGTCAGCGACATACTGACGCAGCTCTGGTGAACAGGCTTCAGAAAAATGCTCAAAAAACAACAAGTGGGACAAGTCAACAAAGGTTTTCACCTTGTAACCATCAATCCACCCCATCATGTTCATGTGCGCAGCACTCACCCAGTCAACCCAAGACACATTGGGCCTCATTACGACCCTTGCGGAAATCGAAAAACGATGGCGGAAATGGAATACCGCCATCGAATACCGCTCGTTGCGATTATGACCCGTCACCGTAAAGTACGATGCCATTAGCGACACCGCAGTGAACGGCAACGCAAACTGCACCAAGTACGCGCACGCGCGCCTTGCAAAACCGTAATTTCCGCCATAGCGCAACGGTACGCGAATTATGACCCTAGCGGACATTCACATAACGCCATCAAGCATGGCGGAAAGTACCATTCCGCCATGGGGAGGAATACGGCAATGTGAACCAACCGTTAATGGCCCTACTGAGTGCCTGTACTCCACTCCCTGCACACATTGCACAACTCCTCGTAGGCGCAATGAAGTCACACCATGCAACCAGTGAAATGTACAAGTCAGCCATGCATGCCAACGTAGAAATGCATGCAGGGGCTCCAAGTGCCTTGTGAGTGGCCATCCATATTCAGCATGTCACCATTGCCGTACCGATGCAGCACAGGCATCTGAAGGTTCAAGTACACCAAAATGAACAGAAAGATCACATGACACAAAACAACAACAGTCCCCCATCGCTTGCCACCAGTGTAAGGCAACATCCAAAGCAGTATCCTGAGGGAGATTGCACCAGCCCTGTACTCTTGCCAGTAAACAAACCAACCATCAGCAAAAGCATGTACCACACAAGTTGGCAGAGTGACTGAGCAGCCAGGCAAATCTCAAGAGGGGCCAATGGAAGCTGCAAGGCACAGATGGCACGAATACAGAAGCTATTCCAATGGACATGACCCCAGTCTCCCTCCAACAAACGCACGCAAACACAGGCACCTGTGACCAGCCATATACAGAAAACCCACCATTCCACCAATCGACCTGGCTGACCGGCATCAGTTGGGCAAAAGCTAATCCCCCGCCCCTGAGCATGACATCATTAAAACAGTCACAATGGCAGCCCCTATCCGTGACCATACTGTGCTACGTAGGCAAACGCGGCCAGTACAGTACCACGCAACTCAACTCAGAAGGCGGAACACAATGCAGATCATCTCACAATACATAGCGTCACAAATCGGAATATGCTACATTACCTGCAAAGAATAACGCAACACGGCTAATATCGGAATATAAATTTAATGCACATCAAAATCACAAAGCCCATACAGCTATTTGCACATAAACTCCAAAACATCAATCATCACTGAGGGCTGCATCCGCAATAAATGACCAGCTTCTACTTGTGTGACGCCCTGTTCCTTCATGGTACACAGGGCCTACATCAACGTTCCAAAAGGCAACATGGAAGCGCCTAGAACCGCAGGGCCGTCCCATGAGGTAGGCACTAGTCCAGCTGAAATGCAGAAATGTTGCACCTAGCCACCAGTACTGCGTAAGGGCATGTGGCCCATTGGCGATCGTCCCATAAGATTGTAATGGTGCTCCACTGATTAACTCGAAGCTGCAGGTGTCGAGAGTAAAACCCATCTCCAGGAGTGGCGTACAGATGGCAGCTGCAAAAGGGCAGGAGATACCTGTCACCCAAATGAAACAAAAAATAACTGTATGGCCTTCAGAACTCCTGATGTATTACTCACTTCATTCAACACACTAAATCTACAACCATATGCATGCTAGGCCGCTCCAAAGGAATATATACACCCCGAAATCACTAGCGAATCATAACGAAATAAATCGAGGTGAATACACCATTACTAACGTCTGTTTGTGTGCATGCGTCTGTTAAGACAGAATCCATTACATGGGATTAGTAACGTGCATAGACACAAGTGTATGAAGGCGCGTCGAGACAGGGAGGATCCAACAAGGGCAGATAGACGATGGTCCCACTATGGCAGCTTTGCATCACATAGCGCAGGGTAAGGGGATCGATTCCAAAAAGCCATGTACATGGCAGACTCTAAATCAAATCATCTGTCCATGCATCCATTCATCATTCCCTCATCCCGGCATGAAAACGCATGAAGATTAACTCACATAATATTGGAAACTTCCATTGCGTCTGTGCGTAATGCAGTCTGCAAAAACCACTGTGCTCCTGGCCGGATCTGTAGTGTTGTGAAGTAACATGGATTTGGGAACGTCCTGCCTAATCGTCCACTACGCTATTGCGCATCCCATTCAATTCATATCATTCATTGCTTGCTCGTTATGGGCCCTGTCCCAAGGACATTCAACAATAGAACGTTATATTTCCATGCAGACCTGTGGGCGTCTCCTCGCCGCTAGTTGAAAACCAAAAGCGCTGTCCTTCGAATTCCTCATTTACAACATCACGTCGAAAAGGCATCTGTGAACGCTTGCATTCACAATTACATCTATGTAGTGCGGCTGTGTGTGATAATGCTAACTGGCTACAATCACAAATGGGACGCCACGCCCGTCTGTGAAGTTCGTTACAGTGCTGCATGAGGGTCCGCCGTCGATCGAGTCCTACATTCCACTGACCCTTCACAAGTTTGTTCGCGACTACAAATATAGTATGTGTAACAATGGGACCATAGCATAATATACATTCAAAGTACATTTCACTGCCATCGGGATTTGATACATGATTGCAATTGCAAGATGCCATGCGGCAAAATGCAGCGGGACGTGCTCGCCCAAAAGGGATTGCAGCTGCCACAGGTTCAATTAATCACCACAGGTGGAGGCCATACAGCCTGACAGCACATAAATTGCACACCCAACCCCCTCCCACAACCACACCCACTCCAAAATGCTACCGGCAGGACTAGCGATGTTGGCCCTGGGGGACCTGATAGCACTGCAAGTACTACAACTACAAGAAGACGACGAACACCAACTGCTACAACAACCGGCCGCACAGAGGAGACGCAGGAGGAGGAGGGCAGGGCAGGGGCAGCAAGGCCCACCAGCACAGCCACTACCACCACGCAGGCAGCCCGCAATCCCACGCCTCCGAGCCAATCCGTTCCACCTCACTGCTGAGCAGATCCACACCCTCTACCGTTTGGACCGGGACACCATAATTGCCATTGTGGACATGACACACGCTGACCTTGTCAGCATGATAGATAGCCCAACCGCCATCCCACCCCTACTGAAGGTGGTGTCTGTACTCCACTTCCTGGCCACAGGCACCTACCAGCACACAGTCGGACAGTTGCATGGCATTTCACAGCCCCTGTTGTCACTGACATTTTTCCAAGTGCTCAATGCCCTCCTGAAGCACGCAGACGACTACATCACTCTACCACGCTCGGACCAGGAGATTACCAACGCAAAAGTGGGATTCCATGCACTTGGCGGCATCCCGGGTTGCATTGGTGCCATCGACTGCACCCATGTGGAATTGGTTGTCCCACATGCCATGGAGGTCCAGTACCGCAACCGGAAACAATATCATTCTATCAATGTACAAATGGTGTGTGACTCCAACAGGATCTTTACACATTGTTGTGCCCGATTTCCTGGATCTACCCATGATTCTATGGTCTTGAGGAACTCTAGAATACCACGCTACATGGAGCGACAAGCAGGGCACAGATCCTGGCTACTCGGTGAGTCTCATTTCATGCATGAGAATGTGGGGCATGTGATGCGTCAATGACCTGGCAGGAAGGGGGGGATGCGTACATAGCAATTTCATTCCACTAACATCCTTTATTGGCCACATACAGGTGATGCCGGGTATCCACTGAAGAGATGGCTCCTTACACCACTCCGGAACCCACAGAACCAGCATGAGGAGGACTACAACCATGCCCACTCACGTACCCGTGTAGTCATAGAACAGGCATTCGGCCTACTGAAGGCTCGTTTCCGCTGCCTCAGCAGGTCTGGCGGGGCACTCCTGTACAGCCATGAGAAGGTTTCAAAGATGGTCATGGCATGTGTCATGCTACACAACATGTGCGTACGTAGAAATGTGCCCATGCCCCCTGACGCAGAACTGCATGCACCTGAAGATGGTCATGATGAGGGTGGGGATGTGGCAGCACCTCAAGGAGTCCGTGAGGCACAGGAGGCACGTGAAATTCATCAGAGCATCATAGATGCATGCTTCTAGCACTCACGCATGGTGCCTATTACATGTAAAGGGGACTTGTGGCACTGTGTGTGTCTAGTACATGCACAATGTGGACTGTACGCCTATGAAGGCCTTGTACGCAAAGATCAATGTCCACACATCTCATTGGATGAATATGAAGAAATGTATTGCTAATGTGAATTGAAATTATACACCCAATGGACCCGCCCCCCAGAAAAGCCCAACACACCCCCTCCACCCTCCTACCTCCCCCCGTACACCAGTGTCCAAAGATGCATATTGTCCGTGGGTAGACGCCATTGCAAGCCCCCTCTTCGGGTATCAGGGGCACCCCTGCCTGTGGAGCGCAGGTTCCTGCCAGATCTACGTTGGGGGCTGCCCTGGACGGAACTTGCAACGGATGATGTCTCTGCCTGCTCACGTCCATGCATGTCCCTAAGGGTTTGTGAGAGCTCAGTGAGCACACGGCGCACAGCGGCAAGTTCACCACATACGTCTTTGGACGTCGCAGGCAGTTCCCCCCTCAGGCTCTCGGTGCTTCTCTCCATTTGTGCCCTCAGGATCTCGGTGCTTCTCTCCATTTCTCCCCTCAGGCTCTCAGTACTTTGCTCTATTTGTGCCCTAAGTGTCTCAGTGGATGTTTCAATGGCTGCTCTAGAACCCCCACATTCATCAGCATGCTCCTTGAGGAGCGTGGCCAGTTGCTGCTGTTGCACGATCAGCTGGTCGAGGGACTGTTGCCTCTGCTGGCCCATGCCCATTTGCGGTGGTGTGACAGAGGGGCTGATCACCACATGTTGCCTTGCCACAGGGCTTGTGGGGGTTGGCCAGTCGTCGTCTTGTGGGTGCCCCTGCGTGGTTTCCTCATGGTGTACGGGATGAAACAAACAGGGTGATTGAGACAGGTCATGGATGGGTCCTACATCGCCAGCACCGTTTTCTGTGTCGGAGCATGCTGGCATGATAGCAGTGTCACCTATGGTGCTGCTACCACCAGAAGCAGTGCCATCTGAAACATCCTTTGGGGGGACCTGTGGTGCTGCTGTTGTGGACATGCTGGCTGCTGGGGTGCCTGTTGCAGTCCCCTCCAGTGTGCTGCCACTTGATTTCTGCTGCTGCCGTGTCTTGATCCGTGCAGCTGAGGTGGAGGGTCTTTGGCCGTTGGTCTTGGCCCTCTTTGCAGGTGTGCTGGTAGGGGTGTCCTGGAGCTCGTCGTTTGAATCGGACCCTGTGGTGGAGTAAAGGAGGGCGAGCGTTATTTATGGGTCTGTGGTAATTGGAATGGCAATGTATCACATGCATTGGGGTGGTACATGAGGGTGATTTGGGTCAGGGCCTTGGAGGTGGTCTCATTTTTGTGTGGATTGAGGATGCATTTATTTGGCAGCCTGCAGTTAGGGGGTGCATGCTGCACATGTAGAGGGTGGTTTTAGGATTTTAACTTATTTATTTATTTATTCTGACTTTTAGAGGGCGCTATCAGGCCAAAGTATGTGGACGTTCTCCTGGACATGTGTTTCTATTGCACGGTGGGGACACATGGTACTGCACATGATTGTACTTTGTGGATTTGGCATTGTTTCATTTGGCCAACCTACCTGATTCTTCGGATGTCGGCACTCCTTTCTCCATCCCTCCGACTCCCTCTATGCTCTCCATTCCGATGGTGGAGGCACAGATTTCTTCCCAGGGGGTCAACTTGATGGGTGATTCCGATCCTCCCCCGGTAGCTGTGGCAATGTTTCTGTTGGCAGAAAGTATGCTCCGGACGCGTATCCGCAAGTCGTCCCATCGCTTTCTGCATTGCTGTGGGTTGCGGGGTGCGGTCCCCACCGCACTTACACGCTGTGCCACCAGGGCCCATATGGCCTTCTTGTTCGCAAGGGCCGTCCTGGTCATTTGCGTCGAGAAGACGACGGCAGCATTCTCCTGGAGGGTCTCTGTGAGCACGGTCAGTTCCTCATGGGAGAAGTGGACCTGCCGCTTGTGATCACACGCTTTTTTAGCTACTTTTCCCATATTTATTTTTTAACTGGAGTGGCTAACGGGTTGGGATGTATCTCAGGGTCAGATTTTTTATGGTTGTGTTGGGATTCTCATTTTATAGGTGTACGGCGTGCTGTTTCCCGTTCCGGCAACATGTTTTTACTTCCGTTTCCGTATATTTACGGTGACCGTAATTTGCGCTGCCCGCTCATTACGGTGACCGCTAAGATGGGTGGCGGAATTGCACCTAGTGCGGCGTACCACGGCGGTAAAGGGCGTTTTGGGGTAATTTCCGCCATCGCAGACTTTCCGATTCCGCCATGGCGTAATGCTCGTGCCCGATGGGTCGGAATTAGCCGCACTTTACTCCATCGTGCAATGGCGGAAACGCTATTTACGCTATGGCGGTCAGGTCAGTTACTTTCCGCCAGGGTCGTAATGAGGGCCATTCTCTCTTTTCTTAAATTCCCTGAACCTTTTAAGGTACTGGGCAGGTGTCTTGCTAAACCTGGCAATTAAAGCAGATTTCATACACTCATACTGACCCCTTTCTTCCACACTCAGCTTCAGAATACAGTCATACCCAGTCTGAGGCACTCTGCTTAACAAGCACTTGGCCCAATCACTTTTGTCAACATCATGAATTGCACAGCCATTTCAAATGCTTCAATCCATTGGAGGATATCAGAACCCTCCACAAACACACCAACCAAATATTTCATAAACTTGGTGGCTGGGGACCTGACACTCTCACTGGGTTTCGCTGAAGTCTCCACTCTAGCTTTATCTAGCTGGATTCTCTGACATTCAGTGTCCTTGTCTTTGAGTTCAAGATCCCTATTCTTGAGTTCTACTTGCTGTGCCAGTTCCTCTTTCTTAAGCTCAGCTTCTATCTCCAACTTGCGGTATTCAAAGGCCAATTTCATCCTTAATAACTCAAGTTCTATGGAATTGCTGGGGTTCGAAACAGAGTCAGCAGGAATGGTGGCATTCCCAGAGACAGATTCAGCGACAACCCCAGGGGCAGAGTCCTCATTTGTTGCATTCCCCCCCTCATCAAGAGTTTCACCATCAGTCTGGTAGTCCACCAGGGCAGCTATCAGCTCAGCCCTAGACTTATCCACAATGTCTAATTCCCTGGCTTCACAAGCACTCTGGAGAGCCTCTAAGCTCATCCTAGTCAATTTACCTTTTGCAATGGACTCCATTGCTTGTAATGCAGTTATTTGGTACACACCTAAACCTTAATTTAATAAAGTGCAGATATTTTGTAAGTGGCACGGTTATACACTGATTCTTAAAACCATAAGCATCCCGTCGCTGCCACCAGTTGTAAAGACCGGTAGGGGGGTCTGTACTTCTGCTCTCTATATGGTAGAGGAGAGGCACAGAGGACCCCAGCCAAGATTCTCTATTATTGGTAAACGGGGTCGAGCAATCAAGGCCTAGCTCCTCAGGAGGTGATGCAGGCTGGTTCTTAAGTACAGTGTAGTCCCCAACCCCCCACAAAGGAATGTCCACACACTGTATTACTGAAAACACAGTCTTTATATAATTAATATTCAAAGGTTATGTACACTTATCACAATAACGCACTTTGCGCTCAGGAAAATCAACAATGATAAATATCTACAATTCTCAAGTGGTACCACTAATATTAAATCTCCTTAAAGTGCATCAACAATACTGTAGCAATGTCACACAGATCAATAAAGAGGAAAACCAGCAATAGAGACGGAGGAAAGCAATATGGTTGAAACAATAGGCAGATTACTGGCCTCTACCGATAAGCACAGTTCTGTGTGGAGATCCCCCAAACTGGGCAACCTGTAAAATAAGATATATAGCACAAGCCCAGTCCATATATTGTTCAATAGTCTTACTTTCTTCTATAATGTTTTTACCCCCCCCCCAATGTACCTAGTGGAGTCGAGTTCTTCGAAGAGGCGTCGACAGATCCTTCTTGAGTGACCCCCTTTAAAGCAGGAGTCACGAATCGTCGAGAGGCGTCGAAAAGCATCGAGGAACTTGGTGTTCGGCGTCGGGGAATCGACGGCCCTTCTTGAGTGTCCTCCCTTTAAAGCGTGAGTCACGTGTCGTCGAACGTCCGATGCGAACAGGGGTGAACGGTGTCGATGAGGTGGCAGCTTCGTCCGAGCGGTGCTCGTCGGCTTCAGAGGATCGGCGTCCTGCAAGGAAGAGGCGTGCGGGGCACCTCGATGACAATAGTTCTGGACCACAAAGAAACAAAGAAGAACTGTGGCCCAGCAAGGGCGTCGAGTCGTCGATGTCTTTGTGGTCTCCTCGGCGCGTCGGCGGCCTTGACTTTCTCCGACAGGATAAGCGGTCGTCGATGCGGACACGGGAGTCCTTCGATTCAATGTCTTAGGCAAACGGAGCGGGCGGCTCCTGTCTTCGGCGGCACAGCGTCAAGCGGTTCCCTCTTCTGGGACGACACGGCTTCGACGGGCCTCCAGCGGTTACACAACCCTGCAAACCCTGGTCGAGGGCAATGGACTTCGACGGCGTTGAGGTCCAGGTGCTTCACTTCGATCTCCTCGGCGGTCCCCTTCTCCGGTCGGCAGCCTTTCGAGGGTCTGGCATCCAGGGAGCTTCGGCGAAGATGCAGCGCTGCTCGATGGTCCCTTGGAGCACGGGAAGAGGGCGCCTAGCCAGGTCCTCTCTCGGGTCAGTCCTCGACGAACACGGCAGCCTTCGGATCGGGTCGAAGCCAAAGCAACAGCAAGGCTTCTTCTTCCAGCTGGGCGTCGAAGGTCAGCAGTTCCAGTTACTCTTGAAGTGGAGACTCAGCTTCTGAACAATTTCCAGTGGTGAGAGGTCCCCAGATATACTATTTGGTCTCCCATCCACACTGCTGGCACACACTCAGCAGCCAATCATACAGAAGGGCATTCATGCAGTCAGTCAGCCAATCAGCCATACAGTGCATTCAGGCCATCCTCCTCCCTCTCAGACACTCACAACAAGGAATGTGGATAGGGACAAGTACCCAGCCATTCAACACTACACACTGCATTCAGCCAGTTTCAGGCAGGGCTGTCTCAGTCTTTGTCTCTCATGCCAGAAACCAGACAGCCACAACAAGGAGTGCATATTGGTCACATCACTCCATTCACCCAGGTCCCCCCCACAGGGGTACCCACAACATACAGTCACTGGGAAGGCTCCAGCTAGTCTGGCCTGGCCTTCACAACAACTCCATATATGGAACTTCCACCCACCAGCCAGGCAGGGGGAAGGGGCAGAGTCAGGGCTTCCCAGGACTTTGGGAAAACAAGGTAAGAGGCAATAGAAAGCAAGAGGCCACAGGGGCCATCTTGTTTTCCATCAGGAATGAATTGATTCCAATGGCAGGGCCTGGGTATCCCAAAATGGAGGACACCCAGAGCACCTGTCAAATTCAGCATGGTGCTGCCACCAGCCTATACCCTGCTCTGTGGGTCACACACAGGAGCCCAAAAACATACACTAGGGGCACAGGGTTGCACCCCCACCCGAGGGTGCCATAAAGGTATCCCAGGGGTCTGTACACCAAACCAAAAAGAGGAAGAGCTGCACTGCCAGGAGTCCCACATGGACTCCTGGGCAGAAAACAACACAGAACACAATATGAAAAAGGGCTACAGGACAAGGACAGGGGGGCCCTGTCCCTCCAACGCATTTCCAGCATCACAATTTCCCCTCTGATTCTGTAGTAGAGCAATGAGTAATGTGAGGGTTGTAAGGGAGGCATGGTATCACAAGTGTGACAATGACACAAGAGATAACATTTCAAAACCTTTATTTAATTTTCGTGGTTTGGAAAAACTCCTCCTTTGACCTATAGCTATGATAGGAGTAGTCTCTACTATCAAATAATAAAGAAAACACAGTCCTAGGCACTCTCTGTCGAATCAATATGGCTTATACTAACAAAACATAATGCCTGCCCTATTTGTATCTCTTATACAAAAAGTGTGTAAAGGGCACTATGTCTGCAAAGTAAAATCAGTGTTATAACATAAAGGATCAAGATGGCTGAGTCAGCTCTCCTCCACAAGTTGGACAGCACGGAGTAAGGCGGGCCCCGTAGACAGGATGACACACCCTGGCTCAGGTTCTCAAAACAAAGACAGTTTAAAATGTGGATCGAGGCTTACCTGCCCTTCTATGTTAAAGTCACTTATTCCTGAGTTCCAAAAGTTCTTTTGCAGTTCAAAAATAATTCACAGTTCAACAAAAAGTTCACGTAAATCTCCCTCGGTCGTGCTCAGACCTTTCAACCAAAAGGTACCTGATTCAACGTAGATCACCATCAGCCAGGCTCGGACCTCACAATCACAGCACTTGCAGGGGTTCCCTTCCCCAAGCTTAATTCACATCCTTTAGGGGTTCCCTTCCCCTATCTTATCACACTTCCGGTTGCCCTCAGTCCGGCTCAGACCTTTTCCTGATGTCGAAGCCTTTTGAATGTGGGAGGCTTTTACTCTAGACCTTTGCTGGACCACTTTTACTTTCTCTTCAACTCACACTCTTATGTTATTTGCCCCAGTGTCTCTTGGTCATGGTAGTTCAGTACCATCTGTGTTAATCTGTGCCTGTAACTGTATTAATGTCAGTATTGTACCCTGTGCCCTTAAGATATGTGCCTGGTTGCCCTCTGGCCTTGCGCGCTATACAAATAAATAAAATACAAATACAAATACAAATACAAATACAAATACAAATACAAATAAGCACAAACGTTCAAAGAAATCTTTCCCTTCAAACATTCAGCTTTTCAGTTCCCATTTTGCCGGGATTAATCTTGACCATTACTCATTTCAGAGCTTGTTTCACATTTTGCAGAGACTTTCAATTGGGCTAGTTCCTTTCGTCAGACCACTCCGCTACTCTGTATCACTGGCTTCACTGTTATCAGACATTTAAAAGTTCATCACTGGCTAGCTTCCTTTCGCGTCTCATCAGTATGTGCCCAACCTTCACTTGTGAGATACACTATTATGGCTTCAATCTTTCCTTGGCACAAACTGGCCTTTCATGTGTTTCACTAATTCACCAGTTGTGAGTGTCCCTTTCTAGTCTTTGCTGCTTTGATTTATGAGTCAAGGTTAATATCACAGGCTTGGCCTTGCCTCTCCAACTCTGTCGTTCAGGCAGGACGGTCGCTGGTGTCCTTGAAACACAATGCAGGTTTCTTCTTGTCTGTAATTTGGCTTTCTCTGCGTCTCCTACATGTCTTCCCTTAGGCAGTGACGCCCTGCAGGGAACTTCAGGTTTTCTGTACCCTCTTCTCTAGTCCCTCGATCTGTCACTCTGCTCCAGTAGGTTTGCCTCACACCTACTCCCCGAAGACCCCCTCAACCAGGTGAGCCTCCCACACTGTTCTGCCCCCAGGAACTGGACCCAAAAGCCATGGCCATATCCTGGCCACCTGGATGACAAGTTCCTGGGGACTAGCTAGTGAGACACCCTTTGGATTCTCACAGGGTGCAGAAGTAAGACTCAGACATAGAGTAGTCATTGTGGTTTGTATAAACTTTTAATCCAAGGATAAAAATGAAAACAAAACTTCCCCTAACTTTAAGATAGGTTTCTCTGCCTGAACCAAAATGACTAATGTCATAGTCCTATGTCAGAACACAAACTCTGTTCCTCATACTCTATTTTAAACATGATAAGAATGATGTCTTCATAGTATGCTGGAATGGCCAGTTCAAACTCAAGCATTGGGAAAATATCTCCTTTCCCCAGCTTTCCTCTAACTTCTGGTACAGTTAATGAACTGCTAGACGGTTGGGAGGTTCTTTCTACCAGGCACTGCGACAAAGAAGAAGAGTATGGATACTTCTCCAGACTGAGGCGGGTGCCAGACCCCCGTTGGCAGACCTGGTTCGCTTCAACTAGGGACTTAGTATCCAACGCAGACTTGACTTTCTCACCTGCCAAGCACTGTGTTCATATTCATCACTCTGAAAGTTTTCTTCACAGTCTCCTGACCGCACATACAGACTTGGGTTACTCTCCTGCTAAGTACTGTCTTCATATATCTAATTCTCACAGTTCTCCTTGCCTTCTCCTTGGACAACCCTGGGACATCTTCCCTCCAAGAACTGCCACAAGGAAGGTTAGGTATCCTTGCTACATGATATGGCCTTTGAATGAAAGGGTCCCAATCCTCATTCTCTTTGTTATTTTGCTTTGCTTGTGCTTCTCTTAATGTCCCAAAGAGGGGACCTTCTTTTCCCTCTTCTCCTGTACTGTTGCCTTTAGGGTTCTTTGTACCCTCTGTGGATCCCCAACCATAGACTAAGCCACCCAAGTACATTTAGGGTCTTGGCTGCAGCCCTCCGGTCTGTCGCGGGTTCTCCATTCCTTTCTTCCTTTCTCTGGTCTTCTCCTGCTGTACTCTGCAGTGACCTTTCATCATGTCCTGGTTCTCCAGGGAGGATCTGACGGACAGGTAAGTCTGTTGTCTGTTTTTATATCGGCATTCAGTGCAGTCTTTGGTTGAAGACTTGACCGTTCACACAGGTTCCAATGTGTGATCCTTGCAGATCCACACTTCTTCTTCACCACAGTCCCTTGGATTGAATCTTCATGACGGCTACCTCTGCTCTTCCTTTTTACATCCTGAGTTCTACAGAAGTATAGGGGATAGGAGGGTAGGGGTGGAGAGAGAGTGAGAGGGGTGAAGGGGAGGTGTGGGTGTTGGGAGGATACCGCGTTCTCCCACAATAGTCATCAATGGTAAAACAGCGGGCTTCGCCTCCCATGAGAACCACCCGCTGAGCACCACCACCATGGGCAATATGGGGTAGCGGCCTCACCTCCCTGGCTTGATGGGAAGGGGCTCCTCCGATGAAAGCAGCAATGACATCCTGGGATTTATCACAGTTAGCAAAGGGAGAGGGAAGAAAGCCAGCTTTCTGGAACATTTTCCAGCATTTCAAACATCCTATTTTCGAAGAGGTCATCATGTCTACCAATGCTCAGAATTAGCAGGTCCTTTGTTTTGCCCTTATAAAGGTAAACATCAGTCTGTGGATTCTTAGCATGTATATTATGAGAGAATTAGGGGTTGGCTCTTTGAATTCATTATGTTTCGAATGAATAGTCCAGCAAGTGTTGCCCACCGAGTTAAAATCCTGTTGGTTCATTTTAGTCATATCTAGCACAGTTGCTTCTAGAGCTGCGGGAAGTAGTATGAAGCAGCATGGTGAGCATGTGCGACTTGGATAATTCATGGGATCACGTCAGGGGGAGGGTTTCCTTTTTAGGCTAGGTAGGTGAGCCTGCTATGCAACATTCCCCCTAGATGTGGCAGAAAGAGGAACCGAACAGGGAGAGACTTCCCTCATGGGGATAACGACTATGATTCTGTGATGTAATTGCCTAACCCTCTTGCCTTTGATACCATGTAATCCCTAAGGTCTGCTGTGAAACTACTTGAACATACACACAAAAATGATGTGGTCAAGCCAACTATGTCTATTGCTGAGTGTGAAAAACTTATATACCAAACACACAATAACATTTGTAATCCTCTTTGCATTTCACACCTATTTATTTCTTAGGACCACATTCTCAACAGAGAACTTAATTTCAGAAATGATTGCATAATAATGTATTGATACATTTATTCAAACATTAATAACACATTTTCACACAATACATTTAATCAATTTAATAAGAATTGCTCAAATGAATGATTACCACACCCTGTGAACCTAGCACCATACAATCACATCATACCAATCATTCTCACTAATCTATATTCATACTGTACTCAACCCAAACTATCAAAAGAAGGTCAATAAATCGACTGAAAGTGCAAAGTGCTGTAAGAAACATTAATGTACAATGTTGTTCTTTGATGGCCCATGTCCTTTCAAATTTGTATACAAAATTGGCCTTTATCAATTTTAAGATTATCACACAAAAGAGTCCACATAAAGATTCTAATAACGTCGACACAAGTTTCGACTGGTTAATCTGTCTGTGTTACATGGACCAGCCATCTTCAGGACATTACAAATTTGGTCTGCAAGGGCGTACCCCGATCTTTAAAAAAATGATCAAGAAAATATAGCATTTAACTTAAATTAATGTATGACGCTATTCAGTTTTTTTTATGCAATAGACATTTTTACATTTCAATATAGAACCATTGGTTATATGTGGAAGAGCCACTTTAATGTTAGATACCACTTGTCGTCATATCTGATTCTCTCATGTGAGACTCCCACTAAACATCCAGAGAACTATTGAGCCTGATGTAAATGTGTGTGGCAGGAGGTTGGGAGGGGAAGGAGGGTGGAGGGGTTTTCAATGCAAAAGAATTTGCTAGTATTCCCAATAAGTTACACTTTGTAAAGAAAGGGGAGGCATTAGTAATAGTACCTTGTTGCCTTGCCAGTGAGATCGGCGCTGGATGTCTGAGGAAGAGAGTTTTTTTATGTCTATCTGTCCTGGGTACTGTGTTCCCTCTGGATGGCTTCTTCTGTAGTTAAAACACCTCGGCGCCCTCCCTAAAGAGCAAACACAATGAACTTGCATCAATGTCCATGCTAAGTGCGGTATATTTATTGATTAGTCAGACTGTTTCCCAATTACTACGTCATCCCAATCTATCTGCAAAAGGCTGATTAAGAGCCCCGTTATCCATGCCCTAGCAATATAAGTCATGATGGGAAAACCGAAGCAGTCTGTCGGGCCATTCTTCATGCCGGAAAGGCAATAAAAAAAGAAATGACTAGTAGCTACCTGAAAGCACTACTGTACGTTATCACAATATTCCTTCAATTCTCTCTGTAAGAATTGATAACACCTAGAGAGGAAAGTCTCAAATAAACATACAGTCTTATCTTAAGTCGTCTTCAAAGACCACTGTGAGGAAGAAGATTGGTGGAGCCATACAAACTACTCCTTTGACAAGTACAGAAGGAGGTGTGAAGAATGCACTGTGGACACAAACTAAGGATTATGACACTATGCTGGGGAGGGGTGAGCTGTCTGACATAAAAATGGAAAAAGGACTCAATGAAGAGCGAAGCAGGCAAAAATCTGGCAAACTCTGGAAGTTGGAACCTGGAAGCAAGAGGCTACGTCAGGGAAGCAAACCTCCAGTTGGTAGGGCACTGACAGCATGTTGCAGGATTCCTTTGTAGGCTGACACGAAGCTGGCCTGACTGGAGACTAGAACCGACTGAGGGTGGTGTGATCTCAAGGAGTTGGGCCGAGCAGTCCATTAACTGCACCAACAACGCCTAGCTGTAGACCCCACAGAGCCAAAGCACGGCAGCGGGGGGCGAGACATGAAGTAAGAACAGCAATCAGCTGGAACGCAGTGATCCAGCATCCCAGAACTTTTTATGTGTCCCACCACAGACGAGGTAACGGCAGTCAGAGTAGACCCAGCTGGAGATTGGGGAAAGGTGCCAAATGTAACAAAGGTATTTGGAGTGATCCCCCTCATCTCAGTCTGTGTCCCAGAATTACTGAACGCATCAGCAGTGAGTTCCCGCATCACAGTCTTTGTGCCAGAATAACTGAATGGAAAGAAGGCATTGGGAGTAATCTCCCTCATCTCAGTCTTTGTCCCAGAAGTACCAAATGAATCGGGAGTGATCTCCATTGTCTCAGTTTTTGTGATAGAAGTACAGAATATAAAGAAGGCTTTGGAAGTAATCTCCCTCATCTCAGTAGTGGAGTCGAGAATATTGAATGTAAAGAAATCCACAGGACTAATCTCCCTCGTCCTTAGAGTTGTGAGAGAAGTACCAAGTGTGAAGATTACATAACAAATGATTTTCCTCGTCTCAGTGGTTGTGCCAAAGAGAGTAAAAATGAATAAACATGTTTGGAGTAGTCTCCCTGAACACTCAAGCCTCAAGATGGACACTAAGGCCAGAGAGTAACATGAGAAAGGTGTCCTTTGTCAGAGTGGCAGAAGGAACCAAGCACACTATGGCAACAGTTCCCCTTGCTCTTATTAGCGGGAAGAAGGTAAAGAAAGACGAGGAATATTTGTATATTGGAAACTGAAGAGGTGTATGACATTGAAGCAAGTCCTAAGAGAAGCCTGGGAAGAAGGGAAAATGTTGATAAAAACTGTTGCAGGAAGTTAAACAAAGATAGACAGTGGCTGAACTAATATAACCAGGAGAAGCGAGTTAAGTCTCCTCCTTACTTTCCACATAATTATTGAATCAGAAACTAAGGCAAAATGTTCTCAAAAAAGCAGCCAAGAAACTAACCAAGTTAACCAGCAGAAGGTTTTGGTTGCTAAACTGTTGGACCAGGAGAAGCGAGTCATTCTCCTGGCATTCTCTACAGGTGCAGAAACTAAACTGTTACCAAAGATTAACAGAAATACGCTCATAGGGCTGATCCCATTGAACCAGGAGAACAGTCATTCCATTATTTATGTTAATGGGCCTCATTCCGAGGCTGGCGGTAAGGGTTAACGGTCACCGTTAATGGCAACGGTGACCGTTAACACTTACCACCATATTCCGAGTTCCCTTTTGCGGGTTGGCATTTAACGCCTGCTTTTAGCAGGCGTTAAAAATCCAACCCGCAAAGGGACCTTGGAGTAAATCACGGCACCGTAATTTACGGTGCCGTAATTTACTCCTTCCCCATTCCCATTGAGCCTTATGGGGGCAGGAATGGGGATGGGGAACCGGTATGGTGAATGGGGAATTACCGGTCCCTCCAACCTTGGAATGGACCGGTAATTACTCCATTCACCATGCCGGATTTCCATGGAGTAAATAGCTCCATGGTTGCTTACAATGGTGCTATTTACTCCATGGATAGCGCCAGCCTCGGAATGAGGCCCATGTCTTTTGTTAGTGATAGCACTAGAGTAGGCTAGTTCAGACAGACGACAGACACTTTGAGTTTGATAACCACCTTGACAATGAGAACCCCAGTTATTCTTTAATTTGGTAGAGAAAACCCTTTAGGGATAAGGAAAGATAGGCCGTTTTCATTATTATTTAAATAAAGATTCAGTAGAAATGTCACCACTTTGTCCGACTCCTTACTCCAGCACACCACACATGGTGTTAGACGTGGGATCTGGCCCAAACAATAAAAATCAGGGTACCATTCAGTTTAGTAAACTTACTCCTAGATCCTCAAATCCAGCAGTTTCAACAACTGAGTCTCTTGGTTTTGATCTTTGTAGTAGCAGTGAAGTTACTATTGAAGTGGGAGAACAACAATTGGTCTCTAACAGCCTTATTCTGTTCCCTTCAGATGGAACTTATGTAAGTCAGGTCTAGCTTGGAAATATGGTTTGGATGTAGTGGCTGCTGTAATAGATCCCGACTACTGAGGTGACATCAAGATCTTAATCCATAACCATGGGAAAAAGCTAAACATGTTAAAATAGAAGAAAGATTGTGAATGGGATCCTAGAGAGTGCAATCTTTCCTATACCCATAGAGATCCAGGAACATGTCATTACCGAAACAGGTAGTAAAGGTTTTGGGGAGGCAGATATAGTAACACCAAAGAAATCTAAACCTCCCCTGGAAGAAAGAGAGTTCATCCCCAAATTAGTGCTAGCCCAACATAATGATCAGCTCTCAGCGGAAGCTTTCTTAAAATTTCATTAGCGGTTGAGGGTCAGGCACAAGGAGGTTCTTTCTTTTTTTTAACATGGACTTCTGTACAGAGGGGATGTAATCCCTGTGGTTCTATCAAGAACCCAGTCAGTAGTCCCTCACAGTCATTGCCGAGTATTCTTACAACAGGCAAATCCCCACAGTACTTTATGACACTTAGGTCATTCCATGATTTTACAGGCCAGGTGTCCATGCAGACTTAACGAATGTTGTGATCACTTATGTTGAAGACTTCCCCACCTATTGTTCCGCCAGTTCCATTACAACCTCTTCCTATTATTTGGGTACCCTTTTCTCAGGTAGGAATGTACAAAATAGGACCACTGGAGCCCTCTAAGTTTGGAAATAAATATATCCTGGTCATACTTGATCATATCACCCGATACCTGGAAGCTTTTCCCCTCAAAAAGAAACACCTCCCAACAGATCTTAAAACATCTAATGCCCTTTTTATCTAGGGTGGGGTTTCCCCAGGAAATTCTAACAGACCAGGGTAGCACATTTATGTCCAAACGGATGGCTCAGGTAAAGGAGATACTGCAAATGAAGACCTTGCATACCTCTGTGTGCCATCTGTAAATGGATGACTTGGTGGAGAGAATCAACCAGACCCTATAGACTAACCTTAAAAAAACTGGTTGAATTAGATGCATGAAATTGGGACATCATGATTCCTTGGGTGCTGTTTGCACTTTGGAAATCCCCACAGGCCTTTTATGGGGTCTTCCCTTTTTGTGCTTCTTTATGAACAGGAACCGAGGCATGTATTAGACAAGCTTTGTGCAGCCTGGGAGGAGAGATAAGATGCTATTCCCCCAATTTCCCAGACCACCCAATGCCTAAAGGAACATATCATCACAATACATCTTGTGCAGGCTCAAGAAGCACAGAAATCCCAAATATGATCAGAAGAAGGTCTGCCATTCCTTTTCAATAGGACAGAAGGCCTTAGTCCTATTACCAACCTCTGACCAAAGGATGCTTTCTAAGTTATTCGGTCATATGAGATACTGGAAAAAAGGGTCCTTATAACTATCTCGTCTATCTGCCTGATCAGGAATTAAAAACCAAAATCTTTCTTGTAAATCTTTTTGTTTTAAAGGTAGATGCAGTGGAAAAATGCTTTGTGACGATGGCCACATTATTGACGGATGGAAGCCCAGAACCAAATTTAAAATCCCATGATTTAACATTCGAACAAGAGAGGGGCACTCAAGATCAATTGTCCCAGTTTACCAATGTCTTCTAGAAAATCTTGGGAGGGTTAAAAACGTCAAGCACCACATCAGGACCCCATCAGGAGAGGTGGTGAATTTAAAGGGATAGTGCGCTCAAAAATATTATTGTCCCGATCGTTCGGGCATGTGTTTTTCAGCATATGGTGATCGATCGTAAAAAAGTTTCCTATGCATCTTACCTGGGTTTTCCTCACTTTTACATATGCAAAAACAAGGAGTCGGGCGCGGCCATCTTGTGCTAATCTTACCCGTTGCCACATCTCACTAAGGTTGAGTGCCCCTGCGGCACTAAATCATATTCCCCTGAAGCTGACGTCACTATTCCAAATGATATGCTCCACCTATTTTCATGACGTTAGTGAGCAGCGTAGCCAAATGCACTCAGTCATCACCCAAGTAATAACGTCAGTTGACGCAGAACACAGAAGATCAACACACTCTCACAGCGCATCCCAAATTGAATTTGCTACCAATAATTTTACAGAAAACATCATTAATCTGCAATTTCGCAAGTGCTTTTATATATCAAAGAACGCTTCAAAAACCACATTGAGATCCACTGATTGCGATGAAACACCAATAGTTGTGTGTCCTTAGGCTGGAGCGGCAAAAGTTTAAAATGACGCACATGGTGTTCCTTTCGGGAGAAGATGTGGATTAGACGCATTAGATTCTTGCTACACCGTAAGCAATGACAGATTGCTCCTTGTCGCTGGTACCACCAAAGGGCATATCGGTCCCGGTCTGTCGTCCCACATGATGGTTATGCTGAACAATACGGTTAGGCGTATCTGCTATTGCTGGTTGAAAAAGCCATCCCACAGCAGCTGGAAACTTTGGCATTTGCAGAACGTTACAATTTATCTCTGTATATAACAGAATACAAATATATTTTAGTATCCGTTCTTTATACTTTTTATGCTGTAATTCTGCACCGGATGAAACAGAATAACAAACACAAACCACACACAATGAAAACACACAGACAACATGGGGGACTATTTTAGACTACGGTGTGCATGAAAGGTTAGCGCTGAGAAGTCGGTATAGTTCCCAAAGGTATGGATAAATTGACTCAAAAATGGGACAACAGACAGATGGCATTGTAACAGAACTGGGAAAATTATTAATAGAAAAGCGAACCTTGGAAAATGTTCTGACCTGACTCTTTCAATAATGCAACCTTGATTGCACACCTTGATATTCCATGGGGCAAAGTGGTTTGGATATCACTAGTCTGCATAGAGGTTGTGTTTTTGTCTCATCTATGAGTAATCTTTACAATATGCTCCAACAAACAACCTATAACAATGTCAATAATCAATACAAGTCAAAAATCCCAACATTTACTCATCCCGACCTAGCCAAAACACCAATAACAATTATTAATAGACTTATAAACAAACCGTGAGTTACACACTCAGTATTTTAAATATGGCACTGTATACGGAACAACATATTCTGTCCACTCTTTATGTCAAAATGCCATTTTAGCACTTCGCTAAATTCTACAATATGCAAAAAGAACAATTTCCCTTTTTTCATCGCGAAAATATTATGCAGTTCAACTTAAATTATGTTTGGTTGTTCCATTCTCTTGGTGTAACGCGCAGTGTCCGCTATGAACAACGGCTGGCATAAATTGAAACTAAATGTTCCAATGTCCACTTTCATAACAGTAAATGTTATTATTTTTGCGGGTATTCCACAGCTTCTGTCCTCTAGCCTAGCAATTGTTCCCTTCGGTCAAAGGTCACATAACAATTTAAGCTTGTTATCAGCTTTTATGTTTGGTAGGTTTTGTTTTTGAGAATGAATGCCACAATATTAAAACATACCGGAGAATAAGCCGCAGTGTGAACTGATACATTTCTTCTTTCACCACAAGCATCATCCTACAAAGTGACCTTCACTCCATGGAGCACCGAGCACAGAAGGTGCACATGGCATTCGAAAAACACATGAAAAATAAACAAATTGTTGGCATCCACCAATGCCGCGCAATCTTGAATACTGTCTCACCCATCACTAGTGCGGGTTATTAACCTATATGTGATGTCATTCATGAAGCTGTGGCCTTTCCATAGGCAAAAGCATTAGATCTGAAGTCTCAACGTTCACGAACAGCATCTACCGTTGTTAATTATTATTTAATTTCAGTATAAAGTTACCCTTGTGAAACCCTGCAACCTATCTCTTTGTTTCTTTCTGGAGAGGTTTGTATTCATTAGGATCTGAGCGTAACATGGGACAGCCGTTCACACTATCTACCCCACCTGAAGCGGCCCTGTCTCGCTTCAAGCGAGACAGGTCACATTGCTTGCCCACAACCCGTTAGTTGTATTCATGATCCGACTATGCCTTGTCTCAATCGGCAGTGCGTGTGCATAGGTTAAACGCACATGAGCGTTAGCCAATTTTTCAGATTCTTTAACCTGATTTTTAAATGCAGACCTGAGAAGTCTGTAGCCTTGTGCTGAACATTGGAGTAGAGCGCAATTTCACACAATCGCGACGATCAAGCGAAAAGCTTATCTTCTTGGGAAGGCCATAGCAAGTCAGGAAAGGGCCTGAGTCAATGAATAATTTGTTCCCACTATTGCAGCAGGGTGTACCCTTCACGGCAGATCAGTTTTAGAAATCTGAAAACAGATGGTGAGTGCAGGCCAATCCAGCCAACACAGAATTCCTTTGCTAGACTCTATGCTTTGTACCGTGAATCTCAGAAAGACATCACATAGTCTATAATAGGCAAAGTATAGAACTATGAATTGGTATGGAACTATGAATTGCATTCTGTATAACTGTCATTCAAGGAGAGTTGAACCTTGGGGAATAATATTCATTGACAGTTGTTTTTTCGTTTCCCAGAGCAGAGGAAGCCATGACTTCAAATTAGTTTTTGACCACAGTTACACTGAGGTAAGTAAAACCAATAGTATTAGGCACTGAAAGCCTTGTGTAACCTAGGATTAATTTTGTGTCCGTACAAAACAGACCACCATGTCATATGAAATGATATGACATTTATAAAGCACATATGCACAAGTGCTGTATGGATACAGAAACAGTCCGCGAGTGCAAGTGTTGTCACGGGGGCAGTGCAGGTGGGTAACTGGCGGGGAGGGGACCTGGCCCCAAGATCAAAGGGTAGGCAGGTCAGATGGTATCCTGGCAACCAGCACAGTTTCAGTCAGCAGATCAGCAGGGGTAGGGGGAGAAAAAGCAGATAATTATAGAGTAGAGGAAGGACCCATGTTGGAACAGGGAGGGTCGATCTGAGAGGAAAGAAGTCATCCAAGCCAGGGCATGATCGGTGATAACCCCGGTTATCATGGAGAAGGTTGAAAAAGATGGTAGGGTTCACCATGTCAAAGGCAGAGTAGCGATCGAGTAAGATGAGGACACAGGGGTGAAGGAATCAGGTTTGAAAAGCATGTCCTCTGGGATGTTCAGGAGAGCAGTGTTCTGTGTGCCCTGAAGAAGGACACAAAGCATCCAGTTGGATGGTAAATTCTGCAAGGAGACTTTAATAAGGAGACGTCTTAATTAAGAGGCATTAAGTAAACATTAATGATGACCATGCACAGAGTGGAGGGAGGCCAAGAGGGCCTCCCACCAGGTGACACCATTAATTTGAAAAAAAGAGAAAGGAGAGATGAGAGAGACCATATGTAGAGTCCATAGGTGTGGCGAGAGAACGACAAAGAGGATGTCGCTGAGGGTTTGCCAGGACGTAGCACAGGTATAGGTATCACTGATAGGGAGGCCGGGGATGGGGACCAAAAAGTCCTTCATAAACTTCTTCCTACCAGATTTAGTGAGGAGAGCAGGGTAGTTGATAGAGAAACAGTAACAAAAGGGAGACAGAGAGCACCACAGAGTTGGTAGGCAGAGGGAAGAAGAGGAATGGTGTTGGAGGGTGCTGTGAAAAACACAAGGGAAGGACACAAGGAGGGACGCATGCAAAGCAAAATACAGAGTCACACTGTATGGAAACCCAGTGTCAAGGATAGCACTCTATTAAGAGTGGCACAGGACACCCAGAAGGGTTTGGGTGCCGAAATAAAGTGGACAGACAAGTACACACACAGCAGAACGGAAAGAGAACGAGAGTAGGAAAGAGTAGCAAGGGAAAAGGTACAGAATGAATACCCTCTTGGGGTGTATGCAGATATAGGAAAAGAGTATTCCACGAACCTTGGAAATACTCTAGCCTTCTGCACAGTTTGCTATAACAGAGGCCCACGCTGTTTGCTCATTACTTGGAACAGCAGCTATGGGTGTCTGTAATGTAGAAACAAGACAAGGGAAGGGGCAGAGGTTGACTGATGGGAACCAACAGACAAGCTCTGAACAGAAGGGTTAACAAACAGTACAAGAGATGTTACTACAGACAAATCCAGAAAAGGAGGTGATAGCAAACTAGCAGAAGGAATAGAAGGAAAAGTCGAGTAACAGGATAGGATAGCAGAGGACCGTAAGGTACAAGGTAGAGCTCAGAGGAGCAGGAAAGTAGTGAATAAGCCCACAGGAGTAGGTAGAAAGCCAGAGGAAAAAGGGTTTAGGGCAGCCGGAGAGAGGTAGGCTGTAGAGCAGGGAGCCCAGAGGACAAGGGCTAAGGCAGCCTGAGTGAGGAAGGCTGTAGAGTAGGGAGCCCAGAGGACAAGGGCTAAGGCAGCCGGAGTGAGGCAGGCTGCAGAGCAGGAAGCCCAGAGGACAAGGGCTAAGGCAGCCGGAGTGAGGCAGGCTGTAGAGCAGGGAGCCCAGAGGACAAGGGCTAAGGCAGCCGGAGTGAGGAATGCTGTAGAGCAGGGAGCCCAGAGGACAAGGGCTAAGGCAGCCGGAGTGAGGCAGGCTGCAGAGCAGGGAGCCCAGAGGACAAGGGCTAAGGCAGCTGGAGTGAGGAAGGCTGTAGAGCAGGAAGCCCAGAGGACAAGGGCTAAGGCAGCCGGAGTGAGGAAGGCTGTAGAGCAGGAAGCCCAGAGGACAAGGGCTGAGGCTGGAAAGCAGCAGAGCGCGATCAGCTACAATGTGGAGAGCCCGGAGGGCAAGGGCGGAGGCTGGAAGGCAGCAGAGCGAGATCCGCTGCAATGTGGAGAGCCCGGCAGGGCAAGACTGTGAGGAAGGGAGCCTGGTAGGCTATGGCAGGAGACAGCAGGATGGAAAAAGCTGCAAGGCAGGGAGCCCAAAAGGCTAGGGCTGTAGGCAGCAGGGTGTAGCAAGCTGCAAGGCAGGGAGCCCAAAGGCTAGGGCTGTAAGCAGCAGGGTGTAGCAAGCTGCAAGGCAGGGTCCAAGCAGGAGTGATGGAAAACAGCATACAAGGATCCGTAGTCAGAAGCGAAAGGAGGAGGAAGGACTCTCAGATGCAAGAGGCTGAGCCACTGCAGGCAGCAGCCTTTATACTGCCTAGCCCAGCACAGAGGCAGGCTAATTGGTTGCACCTGGCGAATCACACCTGCAGGCAATCGGCCACCTCCCTTTCTGTTCCTGGGCTGGTGGAAGCAGGACCAGTCTCTAGGGCTTCTGGGGGGTGTAGTTCCATTGATAACCAATAGGAACAGCCAGGAATCAATGCTTACGGCCAGGTGCATTATGGTATGCGTAGTTTGTTGGAAATAATCATTAAGCAGCAAAGTCTCGCAAATGGGAAATAAAGTTCCCAAAGTAAATATAGATGGACCCAAGAGTCTATTGAAAATAAATGATAAGCATATAGTCCAAATTGAGCATAAATGGATGTGCCCATGGCGCAGGCATGACACCCAGCAACAGCAGGCACTAATTGCCAAAATGTTAAAAAAGACGATACTTTTGCTGAAAATGATATTTTGGACACAACGGTGTGCTGTGTAGAGCTTTGGAGAAACCCAAAAACCTCACACATCAATATACTGAAATAGTGTCAGAGAGAATAAAAAGGGGCATAAGTACAGAGGTGTTTAAAAAAATTAAAAAACTGCTAGTGCAGAACGTTCTGGAAGTTAGGGGTTTGACACAGGTCAGTTGATTGATCATTGCTATGAATATCTTACCCACCATAGGCTTTCAGTGCCAGTGCCGGGCACTGCATATGTGTATGTGGTTTGGGTCAAGAATTAAGGGTTTGATAGACACCAAGTCTCAGTGTCCTGTGGACTGATGGCTAATATCCAATTTGCCCATCATTATTTCAGCAACCAAAATGGGCAGTGCAGCACTGATGTGTTAGGGCAATTCCATTTTGAAATATATCATGAATAGCAATCTCAGACATGTGTCTTATTGTTCGAGGAACATAAATGTCGATGAAGGGAAGGTGAATGAAATACATTAATAAATCATACACCAAAGCTAATCTGCATAATTACATATTTTGTAATACTGTCTGTAGCATCGAAAGTTAGTATAATAGCATTCAATTGTTGATCTACAATGTACAAACATTGGGGAACATATTGAAAATGTTATTGTAAGTAGATTGTGAAGACAGCTTCTAATTATTTATATTGGGAAGTCAACTGTTCTACAAGTACCTCTTTAGGTGAACAGGGGTTGTTTGCAATGTGTTGTGGCACTGTATGCATGGCCAACACATTCAATGTCAAATCTTTCACAAATTAGAATTCCATATCTTGGTATATTGGCTTAATCACACATTGTTTCCTTTGTTTTGTGAAGGCCTTGAGGTAACGTTGCATTACATAATGTACTGCAGTTTTCGCTTGTTCCCTCCCAACGTTCTCATTGTGTGCAAGTACATCTAGTCTTGTTCTGGGTTCCATACCATCTATGCCGAAATGCAACCTTTTGGGCCTGTACTTTAGGAACATATTGTGGAACACCTCCAAATCTCCAGTACAACAGAATTCTGTGAGCTCTTTCATGTCTCTGGAAAGCGTTTTATTGTACACAATCTTCTTAAGTGCTTTGTGTGGAAGTGAACATTGCACCAACCACTTCTGTTTTCGTTACTGCTCCCCAGATAAAGGTCCATGTGCACATTTGTGAAAATGTTGGTTTTCTGTCCCTTAGTGTACGTTGGAACAATGGTGCATCAATGAATGCCATTTCTCAAGTAGAATTTCTAGAGACCCATCACAAGTTTTGGAGCTCCACCAAAGAAGGCTGCTGATAGACTGATACCACTTAAAGATTTCTCGGAACCCTTTTTTCTACCAGCAGCTGCAATTTTTTTTATTGAATGATTTGACAACTTATACATTGAATTGATGGCGAATGTATGGAAACTGCTCTTGCATGGCATTGGCTATCGAAACATGCCTGTCGGTGGCTATCAGCTTTATTTGTATCCCCCTCGATTGAAGAAATTCAACGCTTTTGATGAAACCACATTTCTCCATAGCCACAGAAGATGTACATAGGACACCTGCATTATCTCTGAACTCACAATTCTTTTACTTTCCATGTCTTGAAAGTGGTATGTGCAGAACTTTGCTGAAAATCCTGGGCTGTCACACTTTCTGTTGCCAGCTAGCCAAAAACATTTGCCAGGGAATGTGCTTTTGCTTGACATCTGTTCAACTTTCTAGGCTTCACTAATGGCGGGGAATAAGAATTCTCTTTGATATTTGAAGTACAGGGTTTTAGCAAGGAACTCAACTCCCACAAATTGATAGAAACTGGCAATCTTACAGAAAGTAGACCAGTTGAAAAGTAAAGCTGTTGAACATAGGAGATTTCCATCTGGCACTTTGCCCTGCATCGGTTGAGCGGACCAATTAAATGTACTATGGAGGTGGACACAGCTGGCTTGGATTTTCAGGTTAGTGCCTCGTAATACATGAGATACATTTACCAATGGCTCCCCCCATATGTTCCCCCTTCATTTATGGAACCATTTCAGCATCTGTACAATCTCGAGCAGGTAGCTGTCAAATACAATGTATTTTGCTCCTTTATCAGCCAATCGTCCAGTATTTATATGGTTTGTAATTCGGCTGTGGTGGACATGTCGAAAGAACTCGGGAAACTGAAGTTGAGATCTTTAGCAAGTTCCTCGGTCAGTTATGTTCAAGCTTCAATCTCTGTTATTTCAGGTTGTGATATTTGCACACAGATTGGAGAAACAGATATTATCGAATGTTTCTTTGGTGGAACATTTCTGGAAGGTGTAGATTGTGTCAAGGGGTATGCTAGGAATTGCAATGCATCTTCATTTTATTCAGTCTCATCTTGTAGAGTTGTCACATGGCAGCAATGGTCCATGGACACTTTACACAGATCGCTGGTCACATTACATTCAGTTTCCGTCCATTAGGCATAAGCATCACAAGTTTGCTTAGTGACTGGACCACGCCGAGCCCCAAATAATAGTTACTCCATTGTGAAATCAGTTTGGCAAGCAACATCTTTTGTTTCATTTGTTGTCTGTGTCTTTATACTTTGCTTCCTTCTGAGCCTCTAAAAGATGCATTGAGAAACATGCTCAATGTATAGCACACATTCAGCAGATACCACTTTATATACAAAAACATTATGTGAATAAATCAACAGCTTAAAAAGTTCTACAAAGCAAACTTTGTTTGTTCGTTACACTTATTTTCTTTGAAACCGCGGCATTCTCTTTTTACACCGCACCAACAAGCTGAAAATAATAGTGTTTTTATATGGTTTACATCCAGCACATTTAATTTTATCGCAAACCAACATCTGTACACATCTACAAACAGAACCAACTTAATTGAATCAGAAAAATAACAACATTAAAATATATTCCAAATGCAATGTGATGTCCAATAGTATTCAATATTAGGTCATGTTTAGCTCTGGTCCATGTGCCTAGTCTTCTATTTCAACACTTTGTGTACATTCCTTGAACAGAATATTCATTTAAAAAAAGGAAAAGTGAATTGTACTGGAAATTAAAATCTACACACATGAATAAGAAACATATACTACACGGTTTGTTCTCACAACACTAAAAGAACATTTGTATGAACATACCCTCGTAAACAGTCATAATATACCTTTCACATTGCACCTGATAACGTTCAGAGATGACACATGTGCTTTATCAGAGATCACCGTGCAAAACATACTGATTGTAATGTTGCCCTCAAACATTTTGTAATGTATTCTGCATTAGGGAGGAAGTACACATACCTCATACTCTGGACCAGTTGCAAAGGATAAAGGGATTGTGGCCGAAGTTCCAGAATCCACCTGTAACACAGTTCTGATTTAGAACGGGTGAAAATGGAACTGTGACAATGAGATTCAAACAATCGTACGTATAGACGGACACCCATACATGCCACTAAGTGTAGCGCACAAATGTTTTCATTTCATTTTAAATTGCAAGCATAACACATTTTCGTAAAGGACAAGTATAATGAAATTACTTGATAGGCTAGTGAACTTGATGTTGACTCTGGAAATGAAATTGATGCAGAATCTTGTTCCTTCATTTTCCGAGCATTGTCATAAAGTGGGCCAATGGAAAAAACAAAGTTGTGTTGGATGTGTTGGCATATCCAACGATCGAGAATATCACTTTGTGCATACCAGTAGGACTCACCATTGGGACACTGGAAATGTTAGTGGTTTCTTCACTTGTGTGGGTCTCTGCATCCATCACTGTGCTCTACACCAAAAAAGGAACATGTCAAGCAACCGATTATGAAAACACAATGTGACTTTTAAAGGGCACAATGGCATTGTTTTACAATGGTCATAATTTTTTCCTTTGTTAGAGGCTCAAGAAAGCGGGGACCGATGTAGTGTAGTGAAATCTAGTATAGTAAAAATTCAATACTATTTTGTAGAAATGGAAACCTTAGTAAGACACTTTTGAAGTAAACATACACTGAATGCTCAAATCCATTCATGAAGTTACCATTTCAGTACCCTACCAGATTTAGATAGAGGGATCATTGATAGTACTTATTTATGCAGCCAATCGTCCAACATAACAAACACAGCTAATTCATCACGCAGGACTCACCAGAGACAGCGTGTGCATAAATTTGGTTGGAATTGCATGTGGAAGCAATTTACGATGAATTTGTGGTCGATGTTTTTCAGTGTACTCGGATCAATCATACATTTTGTCGGTAAAGTGTTGGCTGCAGATGCGGAATCGATTGGCCCTCACATATGTCAATACAGGCTGGGCTCTACTTTCAATCTTGTCCACCCGAAAACCACAGAATTTACAGAATTTAACCCATTCTCTTATTAAATCAATATTCTTCGGGAATGTATACAGATCCATGGCCGGACTTTTTGAACGGATCTTAGAAGGGGCAGCTGAGTACCATACAGGCTGGCATTCTACAATTGTCTTTTAGACCTCTATAGAAATATATAAATGAGGAGCGTGGCCTGAGCTCATGGAGTGAGGATGTCTCTGGGCTGAGCTCCGGCTGAGATCCTTTACATTGATCCTAAAACTACGCTCAAATGCACCAACTGCAGCAAAAACTGTCTCCAAGAACGAGGGAAGGATTTCCGCGAACCCCTATAAGCAGCCTGACAAAAAACAAATCTAGGACACTGCAGTAGTGGCCCTTCGAAGATAACCCCCTAGGGCAGAAAAGATGGCGGAGACCGTGGCACCCAGTCGATGGTGATGGGGAAGGGCAGGCACCGCCACGAATATTGAAGACGAACCATCCCTGAAAGAGGAGTCTGACTCCCTCCATCACCGCAGGGACACGGGTGTAACGCTCACCTGATTCCCGTAGAGGCGCCGGTCTTGACTGGGCGTATACCGTATCTTCTAAGGTGATGTGTAACACACGGCTGGCTCTTTGGGCTGGACCCCTGTGCACTGTATGTCTGACTTGAAGGGTAAGGTGTCTGCAGATAGAAAATATGGGATTAATGAACTGGGTTATTGAATGTCTCTCTCTTCTTCCCTTTCTCTTCTCCTGTAGGACCCCAAAGGTTAACGCGCTCACCTTAGGTAAGTGAACGCCATGCTCTCCATCTGCTTCGGAGCAGGGTGCTGAAACCAGTTTCCTCACTGGATAAGGGAAGCAGGCCTCTTGACTTCAGAGGACTGCTGTCCGTCGTTTTCTTCACGCACGGTAAGTTTCGAGTAATTCAAATGTCTTTAAAAGTCTTTAGTAATGTTGTATCTTGTTTTGCAGGGTTCCGGCGATGGCGAAGATGGAGCCCGTGTGATGAATAGAAGCGCCTTGAAGCACGTAAGTAAGCGCTTGCTGCCTGCTTCACGGCGCGCTCTAACTGTCTTTTTCCTTTGCAGGTATAAGTTCGGAGTGGCTACAGGGTGCCGGAATACCCACTGGGTTAGATGTGAAAGGAGTAATGGCTCGTGAGTATTTAAGTTCCCCAAAGTCTTTAAACGCACCTTGTTTTATCTTTCAGATGCGGGATGCAGCGCCGAAGGCCTCCGGAGCGTGCGCAGAATTGGTAAGCTTTTGTCTTTCAGATGCCGGAATGCAGTGGAGCGTTGATGACAGCCGATGGATCAGGTAAAAGGAGCGCTGTCACTGAAGACCGTAATGCTAACCTGTTCTTTCTTGTCTTTATAGGTGTTGCTGAAGACTGGATTCAGGATGGTAAGCCTTTTTCCTTAGGCCCAGGATCAGATGCAGAAGACACGATGAGCGTTCTGCTGCAGAGGATGCAGAATAACGCAAAGCAAGATTCATCCATCGGGTGTGGTTTAAATAGCCTCTTGTAGTGCTTAGGTGTCTCCTTCCACAGCCACGCCTAGGAAAGAAAAGAGTCCCTGCTTTCCAGAAGAGTTCCAGGGTTCTGAACCTACGGAGTGGCTCTTGCCCCACCCAACAGGAAAAGTAGTCCCGAACAGAAGAGGATCAGAGGCTCAACTGGCAGGTAAGTAAGCAGCATGGTCTGCCGCAGGTAAGTCCACCCAAGCATTATGAGCCCGGCGCTTCCAGCGCTGGGACTGGGCACATTTATGAGCCTGGTGCCACCGGCGCCAGGACAGAGTCCAAAAGGTCCCAATTGGGACCGGCTGGCGCTCGGAACCTGGGTTATGGGTCTGCTTCCAAGGGAGTTGGGCAAGTCCTGACCTCTTGGAAGCAGAGATCATGACAGTACCCCCCCTCAAGGCCCCTCCTAAACCGGGCTTCTCCGGGGGTTTGGGTTTGTCAGGAAATGTTCGATGAAATTTTTTGATTAGGCGAGGAGCGTGGACATATTCAGCAGGTTCCCAGGAT
The DNA here is from genome assembly GCF_040938575.1 of Ambystoma mexicanum. NCBI lineage: Eukaryota > Metazoa > Chordata > Amphibia > Caudata > Ambystomatidae > Ambystoma > Ambystoma mexicanum. Next base: position 182,899,556 of record NC_090938.1, read on the forward strand.
CTCTCTTGGGGGCCGTAGCCTTTCCAGTCAATTAGGTAAAATAGTTTAGATTTGGAGATCTTGGAGTCCAGAATGCTTTTGACTTCAAACTCGAGTTCTCCATCAACTAGGATAGGTTTTGGAGATTTAGTTAGTCGGGTTTGAGGTTGCACGGGTTTTAATAAAGAGACGTGGAAGACCGGATGAATCTTCATGTGCGGGGGCAAGTCCAACTTGACCGCTACTGGGTTTACTATGGTAGTGATGGAATAGGGACCAAGGTATCTTGGGTTGAATGTACGTGGCCCTTTTAGAGGTAGATATTTGGTAGATAACCAGACTTGATCCCCTACTTGATATTGAGGGGCTTCCTTCCGATGTTGATCTGCTCCTTTCTTGTATTGTTCTTTAGCCCTTTGAAGGTGAGAAACAGCTTCCATAAAGGCTTGGGTGATTGTAGCATGCAGGTATTCTACTGCTGGTGTTTCAAGATCTTGGAGGGGATCCAACTCCGAGGTTCAAGGGTGACTGCCGTATAAAAGAAAAAACGGGGTTTTCCCAGTTCCCGAATGGACAGAGTTATTGTAGGCATATTCGGCTATCCAAAGGATGTCTTTCCAAGTTTTTTCAGTTTGTTGCAGCATGCAGCGTAAATACTGTTCCAGAGTTTGATTGGTCCTCTCGGTTTGTCCGTCGGTCTGAGGGTGGTGACTGGTCGATAGTCTCACATCAATTTGAGGCGACCGACAGCAGCTTCGCCAAAAATGAGAAATAAATTGACTACCACGATCCGATATTAGAACCGAAGGAAAACCGTGCAGTCGGACGATGTTTTCCAGAAATTCACGGGCCAGAGTTGCTGCTGTTGGCAAGCCTTTGAGCGGAATGAAATGCGCCATCTTGGAGAATAAGTCCACGATTACTAGAATCGTATTGTATCCGGAGCATGGAGGTAGATCGGTGATGAAGTCCATAGAAAGCGTATGCCAAGGGCGAGGTGGGATGTCAATAGGGCGTAAGAGGCCTGCTGGTCTTTCCTTTTGACTCTTGTTTTGGGCGCATACTCCGCAGGACATTATAAAGTCTCTGATATCTTTTTTCCAAGACGGCCACCAGAAGTAGCGCTTGATCTTTTCTGAAGTCTTGGTCATACCGGGATGTCCTTCCATTAAAGAATCGTGATAACAAGAGATTATTTTTTTCTGTAAATCTGTGCTGGGCAGGTATAATCGTTCTTGGAAATACAACAAGTTGTCCTTTACTGCAAAGTCCTTTCCCTTTAAATGCCAATCCTGTATGTCTGCTGGAGTTACAAGTTGCCTGGCTTTATCCTTAACTTCCTCTATGGATTGTGTGGCGATTACACCCAGGATTCTTTGTTCGGGAATGATAGGTACAGGTTTAGGGTTGATCAAGTGTTCTTCCACTCCCATTCGAGAAAGGGCATCGGCTTTACCGTTTTTTGTACCGGGTCGATAGGTAATTATAAAGTCAAATTCGGCAAAGAATAATGCCCAACGGAGTTGTCTAGAGGATTGGGCTTTTGCAGTTTTCAAATATTGCAGGTTTCGGTGATCCGTAATCACAGTAACGGTGTGTCGGGCCCCCAGCAGATAATGCCGCCAAGCCTTAAAGGCAGACTTGATAGCCAGAAGTTCCTTTTCAGTAATAGTGTAATTGATCTCAGGAGGCGAGAATTTGCGAGACCAGAATGCCATGGGATGTAACTGATTGGTTACTGGGTCCTTCTGTGATAGAACTGCCCCCATGGCAAGGCTCGAAGCATCAGTTTCAACGATGTAGGGGAGTTCGGGGCGAGGATGTTTTAGAATTGGTGCAGAGATAAATTTTGTCTTCAAATTCTGGAAAGCTTGTTCCGCCTCGGTAGACCATTCAAAACGTTTGTTTTTCTTTAACAAGGCGGTGATGGGCTGGACTATTCCAGAGAATTCGGGGATAAACCTGCAGTAAAAGTTGGCGAAGCCTAACATGCTTTGAACCCCTTTTACGGAGGATGGTGATGGCCATTTGAGAATTGCATCGACCTTCCTTGAATCCATACGTACTCCGCTAGGTGATAATATGAATCCCAAGAATTCAACTTCAGTCACGTTGAAAATACATTTTTTCAACTTAGCGAAAAGTTTGTGTTGACGCAATCTTTCGAGGACCATTTTTACGTGTTTTCGATGTTCAGATTCCGATGAAGAATAAACAAGGATGTCGTCAATGTAAACAACAACACACACATCTATGAGCTCTCTGAGGACATCGTTCATAAAATATTCAAAGGCTGCTGGGGCATTGCAAAGTCCAAAGGGCATGACCTGATATTCAAATAGCCCATATTTGGTGCGGAAGGCCGTCTTCCATTCATCGCCCTCCTTTATTCGAACCAAATGGTAGGCTCCTCTAAGGTCCAACTTTGTATATATGCATGCTTTTCTAACCTGGTCCAGGAGTTCAGGGATCAAAGGTAACGGATATCTATTCTTGACGGTGATCTGGTTCAGGGAGCGATAATCTATACAAGTTCTAAGGTCTCCTTCCTTTTTTGGAACGAAGAACAAAGCTGAAGAAGCAGGGGACTTGGAAGGACGAATAAACCCATTTGCCAGGTATTGATCCAGGTATTGACGAAGGTGAAGGTTCTCAGGCTCGGTGAGGGCATAAATTCTACTACAAGGAGGAGTAGATCCAGGTATCAGGTCTATCTGGCAGTCATAAGACCTATGAGGAGGTAGAGAGTTAGCCTGATCCTTCTGGAAAACATCTTGGTATTCTTGGTATTCGGGAGGTAACTGGGGAGTCGTCTCTGAAGAAGTAGCTGCCAGTGCAACACCAGGTGGAGGATGACAAGTAGAGACACATTCTGGAAACTGGACCGTTCTTGCTCGCCAATCGATCAGAGGATTGTGTTTCTCTAACCAAGGAATTCCTAGAATAACCTGAAACTGAGGGGCCTTGATCACATCGAACACGATCTTCTCATGGTGTCCATCTTGACTTACGAGCATCACTTCTTGAGTGGTATGCGTTACTGGTCCGGAGGCTATCTCCGTTCCATCCACCGTAGTAATGACGTCCTTTACAGCCTTGGGACAAAGAGTTAGATTCATCCTCAAAACCATTGCAGGATCCACATAATTGCCGATGGCACCGCTGTCGACGTAAGCTTCAATTGCATGTAATCGATCCGGATTATCAGGGCTAATGAGGACCATAGGTATCACGAAATGCGAGGTCACGGAACTGGTTTTCACGCTCGGCAAGAGGACCTCTATTCTTGTCGGGCGAGGTCGTTTCCCTGCTCTGAGTTTGTAACTTTGGTAACTGCAGCTCCTACTGCCTTCTTGGCAGGTTTCACCGGACAGTCTCGAAGAAAATGCCCTGAGTTTCCGCAATAGAGGCATAATTGCAACTGTTTCCTTCTTTCCCGCTCCTTTTGTGTTAGAGGACCTTTTAGGCCCCCTATTTGCATGGGCTCCCCGGAGTTTACTCCTTTGGAAGGAGTTGGCGGTTTGGAAAATACTCGAGCATCAAACTTGGAACGATCAGCCTTCCTATTCTGCAGTCTGTGATCTATTTGAACAACTAAATCTATATAGTCCGAACAATCTTGTGGGGGATTCACTACTTGGGCTTACACATCTTTGAGCTCTCCACGTAGACCTCTATAAAACAGCGTAATCCTTTTGTCCTCAGGCCATTGAGTTTCCACTATCAGTCTGTTGTAAGATGCAATATAAGCCAAAAGGTCTTGATTACCTTGTCGCAACGAAAGAAGCTCATTATCCAAAGCCTGCCCCTGTGAATGTCTTGCAAAAAGTTTTTCCATACTGAGCTGAAAAGCTTGAAAATCATGGAGTACCGGATCATCTTGATTTACTAGAGGGATCGACCAGTCTGCCGCATTACCACTAAGGTACGAAAGCACGAAAGCTACTTTAGCCTGATCAGTTAGAAATGCTGCTGGCCGGCATAAGAAATGCAACCGACACTGATTGATAAATACTGCAAACCTCTTTGGGTCACCAGAAAATCGTTCGGGCGGAGCCAGAGGTACATTCCCAGGTAGGTTGATCTGCACTGAACTCATAGAGGATGTAGAAGGAAGATTTCCCCCAGATGCGGGTAACGGGGTCTGTCCGGCTTGTGACTGTAGCAATTGCCTAGCGAGATCATCTGTTCGCTCCTTGGAAATAATCAGTTCCCTTTTTAGAGCGTTGGTTTCCTGACGGGCTGCATGCACTTCTGCCCTTAGTTCCCCAAGCAACTGGGCTAGCTGGTCGGTATCCGAGGTTTCCATAGCGCCTGGACGGGAGTTTTGTGGTAGGCTTTGCGTTCTGTAACGCTCACCTGATTCCCGTAGAGGCGCCGGTCTTGACTGGGCGTATACCGTATCTTCTAAGGTGATGTGTAACACACGGCTGGCTCTTTGGGCTGGACCCCTGTGCACTGTATGTCTGACTTGAAGGGTAAGGTGTCTGCAGATAGAAAATATGGGATTAATGAACTGGGTTATTGAATGTCTCTCTCTTCTTCCCTTTCTCTTCTCCTGTAGGACCCCAAAGGTTAACGCGCTCACCTTAGGTAAGTGAACGCCGTGCTCTCCATCTGCTTCGGAGCAGGGTGCTGAAACCAGTTTCCTCACTGGATAAGGGAAGCAGGCCTCTTGACTTCAGAGGACTGCTGTCCGTCGTTTTCTTCACGCACGGTAAGTTTCGAGTAATTCAAATGTCTTTAAAAGTCTTTAGTAATGTTGTATCTTGTTTTGCAGGGTTCCGGCGATGGCGAAGATGGAGCCCGTGTGATGAATAGAAGCGCCTTGAAGCACGTAAGTAAGCGCTTGCTGCCTGCTTCACGGCGCGCTCTAACTGTCTTTTTCCTTTGCAGGTATAAGTTCGGAGTGGCTGCAGGGTGCCGGAATACCCACTGGGTTAGATGTGAAAGGAGTAATGGCTCGTGAGTATTTAAGTTCCCCAAAGTCTTTAAACGCACCTTGTTTTATCTTTCAGATGCGGGATGCAGCGCCGAAGGCCTCCGGAGCGTGCGCAGAATTGGTAAGCTTTTGTCTTTCAGATGCCGGAATGCAGTGGAGCGTTGATGACAGCCGATGGATCAGGTAAAAGGAGCGCTGTCACTGAAGACCGTAATGCTAACCTGTTCTTTCTTGTCTTTATAGGTGTTGCTGAAGACTGGATTCAGGATGGTAAGCCTTTTTCCTTAGGCCCAGGATCAGATGCAGAAGACACGATGAGCGTTCTGCTGCAGAGGATGCAGAATAACGCAAAGCAAGATTCATCCATCGGGTGTGGTTTAAATAGCCTCTTGTAGTGCTTAGGTGTCTCCTTCCACAGCCACGCCTAGGAAAGAAAAGAGTCCCTGCTTTCCAGAAGAGTTCCAGGGTTCTAAACCTAGGGAGTGGCTCCTGCCCCACCCAACAGGAAAAGTAGTCCCAAACAGAAGAGGATCAGAGGCTCAACTGGCAGGTAAGTAAGCAGCATGGTCTGCCGCAGGTAAGTCCAGCCAAGCATTATGAGCCCGGCGCTTCCAGCGCTGGGACTGGGCACATTTATGAGCCTGGCGCCACCGGCGCCAGGACAGAGTCCAAAAGGTCCCAATTGGGACCGGCTGGCGCTCGGAACCTGGGTTATGGGTCTGCTTCCAAGGGAGTTGGGCAAGTCCTGACCTCTTGGAAGCAGAGATCATGACAACGGGACAGTCATTGCAGAGACAGGCGTGGTGAAGAGCTAAATAAACGGCAAGAACCGCCGATTGAGGGAGTAGCGAGGTGCAGTGTGCGGGCACTGGCGTGCCTTGTAGCAGAGGCACTGATACACGGTGTCGTAAAGGACGAGATCTAGTGCAGGAGGGGGACGCTCCGTGGAAACGCAGTGGATCACGCCATAAAGCAGCCACACCGACTCCAGTGCAAGACGAGGGCGACGAGCTTGTTCCACCCCCAGGTAGACAGTCGCTCCGAAGTCGGATGCGATCTGAGGGAGACGGCATAGGTCCTATAGAGCACAGCGGCCCGTATGATGAACACTGGAATTTCTGACGGATGAGAAATTAAGGTAAACCGTGCTGAATCCAAGTCCTGGGGGCACGTCGTAATCTGCTAATCTGAACTAGGAACACTAGCGCTTCTGCTGAAGCAACTCTAAACACTTGGCAGAAAAACGAGGAAGGGGAACCAGTGTTACAGCACTCCAAAGAGCTGCAACTTATTCCAGAGGCTGTGAGACTGCCATTGAGGAACATGGTGTATTTCGAACAGGGTTACATGAGCGCAACTGGGATATTGAGGCACCAGTGGATGTAAGGAGTTGCATATATATCTGGCCTGCACCTAAAATCAGGTCCGCATCACTGAATCCAAAATGTCGGGCGTAATGCGGCCTGAAAACGAGGTTTAGTGTCCTCAGCGTAGCCAAACAACGCGCACCACTGCCGGAAGCAAATTAACTATTTAATGGCCAACATCCGCCGGCAGGCGGAAGAGCCAGCCATCCGAAGGCCATAACAAGGCATATTCCCCTATTTGCCCCTGTTCGCCGCTGACCGACGCAAGGCGCTATTCGAATGTTACTCTATGGGCATTCCTCTATGAAGACACCTACCTTATGTAAGTACTATAGCAACCTGAAACTCAAGCTACTAGTACAGCCCACTACCCGTTCACTTATGATTGTATCATGCCTCACAGTGTTTTGACTATACACTCTGCTTATGCTTGATGATCCATTGTTCTTGTAATGTATACTAACTGCTCATTGATAAAACTGCACCCCTTTTCTAACTACTTATGACATATCCATAGGTGGCCCCCATCTAACTGCTGCACTCTGCCCTCATGCTGCCCACTATCTATTTGATTGTTGCATCTAACCTATATGCTGCCCAATATCTGATTGTGCATCTAGCCTACGCTGCCCAATATCTGATTGTTGCATCTAACCTATATGCTGCCCAATATCTGATTGTTGCATCTAACCTACGCCACCCACTGTCTGATTGCTGCATCTAACCTATATGCTGCCCAATATCTGATTGTTGCATCTAGCCTAGGGCGCCCACTGTCTGATTGTTGCATCTAACCTATATGCTGCCCAATATCTGATTGTTGCATTCAGCATTGTGCTGCACACCTTTGACTGCTGCATTTAATTCTGTTCATCTTCTGATTGTTGCATTTAACATTATGCTGTAGCCTGACCTGCCTAGGTCGCTCTCTGCTCAACTGGCCCCAAACACTATGTACTCCCATTTGTCAACCGGAGTCTCTCCAGCCGCAATCATTATCCTGGCAGTTTTACTTATTACCACTGCTTATATCACTATGCCCTCGAGAGTACTGCCCCTAGAGAACGTAGGAGCCTCTTCTATGCAACCTATTCTTAAATCCCCATGCAATAAAGCACAGAGAAACTTCAGACTCCGTGCATGATTACCTAAAATATCCGAACCCCTCTATAAATATAATGTTAACCTTGACCACCTTCGACTTAAATTACATCACCCTGTGGAAATTACCCCACTTCCTAGCCCCAAGTCTCGCTGTAAAAGAAACAAGACCACCGCCAACGCACATGCCACCCCTAACCTACGACTATTGCCACAGTCAGAACCTGACCTCAAATGTGCAATGATTAATGCTAGATCGTTAGTCGCTCATGCTACAGACATAGCAGAGACGATTCTGGAGAATGACCTCAACTTCATCGCCATCACAGAATCCTGGCTACATGAGGCAGAAGGTCCAGCATTAACGCTAGCAGTCCCAGACAATTACACCATCTTTAGAGCTAACAGACTAGAATCACGAGGTGGTGGATTAGCAATTCTTGCCAAAACCAATCTCTCTATGAGAATTACCTCAACACCTAACCTAAAATCTTGTGGGTCACTATCCATTAAACTACCTACCGCCAACTCCCAAACGCTAAACATCCATCTCCTTTACAGACCCCCTGGACCAATCAGCACCTTTAATGAAGACATTACCACTCTTATCTCAGAGAAGCTGAAAAACTCCTCACAAACCCTAGTGCTAGGAGATTTTAACCTAGGGTACGATGATACTAACGATCACCAGGCCACATCCGTAGCTAATATCCTAACAGAATTAGGCTTCACTCAGAAAGTGAATACATCCACCCCTACCAAAGGGAGAATTCTTGACTGGATTGCCAGCCACAACTGCAACCTCTCAGTCACATCCATCTCCCCCCAAATATGGACTGACCATCACCTAATCGTCTTCACTCTTAATACTAAAAGACCCACTGTACCCACACCTCCTCCAGCCATACCTACCTTAACTAGAAGCAAGAAAAATATCACAGCCGACAATATCTACCCCACATCCTCCCTAATCTCAACTCCCTATCAGACCATACATATCCAGGCGTACTAGTGGAAGAATATAACAATAACAATGCCATGACTACTGCTCTTGACAGCATTGGTCCACTAAAACACAGGAATAGTAAACCTAAAAAGCATCTCAACTCCTAGTTTACACCTCACCTAAACCTAAGACTACAGAAAAGAAAATGTGAAACGGCCTGGAATCTACACCCAACTATAGAAAATAAAAATATTCTAATAAGTATCTCAACAAAATATAAAAAGGATATCATCATGGCCAAACAAGAAACGTATAACAACAGGATTACACAAGCTAATTCTAGCATGAAGGAGCTTTTCTCCATTCTAAAAGAAATGGAAACCCCAATTGTAGCACAGGATGACTCTATTAAAGAGAAAACCTGGTGTACTGACATACAGTTGGCACTTACTAACAAAGTGGCTAATCTCCAAAACAAAATAGCGCTAAAGAAAGCTTTACTACCAGCTCAAACTCAAGTGCACTCGAACAAAACATTGAAGTCCAAACCTACTGAACATACCCAATTTAACTTCTCTAAGGTCTCAGTCATTGAAGTAGAGAAAACAATTCTCGCGCTTAAATCATCCAATTGCAAAGGTGACCAATGCCCAGCACAACTGATCAAGGACGCTGCTAGAGATCTAGCCCTCTTCATCACCAAACTCATTAACGCCTCCTTCACGACCGGCACAATCCTGCGTAATCTAAAGGAATCCTGGGTACTCCCTCTTCTGAAAAAACAAACATTGGACCCCATCATACCCACCAACTACAGGCCCATCACCATGGTGCCATTTCTACTAAAAATCTTAGATAATGTAGCATATACCCAAATTCAGAAATTCCTTGAGGTGAACCTACTCCTAGGCGCCCGCCAATCCGGTTTCAGACCTCAGCATGGCACAGAGACAGCCCTTATCGATTTAAAGGCCCAAATAGACTCACTAAGAGATGAAGGGAAACTAGCACTTGTCCTCCTTCTAGACCTCTCAGCTCCCTTTGATTTGGTGGACCATAAAGTCCTGTGTAGTCGCTTGGACTCAGCGGCCCACTTCTCAAAGGAAGCTATAGTTTGGATACAGTCTTTCCTTAGTGACAGGACTATGAGGGTTTTCTCACCATCGGCTGCAGCTGACCCAATACCCATTACTTGTGGAGTGCCCCAGGGATCATGCCTCTCGCCAACACTCTATAACATCTTCACCAAGCCACTCTTTGACGATCTTGACAATCTGGCTATCACCTATACCAACTATGCAGACAATACCCAGATTCTCCTACCACTTACTGGGGATTATGGGGAAGATCTGGCTTTGGTGAACAGAGTCTATAGCATCGTTCAGGCATGGATGGCCAACCATGGCCTAAGTCTGAATGATGACAAAACAGAGCTCATCATCCTGGGCACCGAAGCTCGCATCTCAAAACTCAACCTGAACTACTCGGCATTCATTATCGATGGGAATATTATTTAGGTCGCCAGCGAAGTAAAAACCTTAGGCTTTTACAACGACTCTACCTTATCCCTTACCAAACAGGTAAATTCATTGCCTTCATCCACGGCTTACACATGTAAATTAATTAGAGCAGGGAAACAATTCCTGTCAGTTGACAGTTGTTTAATCCTTTCTAGGGCCCTCATCCTATCAAAACTTGATTATTGTAATGCTCTCTACATAGGGGCAAACAAACAAATAATCAACAGAATACAAGTGCTTCAAAATAATGCTCTCAAGGCTGCCCTAAGCATCCCTAGAAGACCACACATCTCTGAAATAAGAAGGAAACACAAATGGCTCTCCACCCAAGAAAAAATCTATCTGAAATCGGCTTCCCTCATCCACAAATGTTTAAACAACAAAGCCCCTCGCTACCTAACAGAACGGTTCATCAGAAAAAACTCCATCAGACCATCAAGAATAGCCAACCCCAACTGTCTTCAAGTGCCAAGATTTAAACTGTCCACCATTGGAGGGTCCAGCTTCCCAGTTAGGGCAGCACAATTGTGGAACTCCCTGCCACACACACTCAGGTCTGACCAAACGTTTATCAAATTCAGATAGAGAAAAATCAAATGGCTCACAGAGAAAGATATGTAACCCTCACCCTCCAACTGTACTAATTTAGCCCTGCCTGCTTGCAATGTATTTTTGATACTGTTTTGCCAATATGTAAATATCTGTAAATTACGACATTGTCTACATGCATATGCCGTTATACATGTTCTATGTGTTACCCTCATCCGGTAACGCTAAGGAAACCTGTCTCTACCTTGGATCCGTAACTTCTGTAACCAAGCTGTAAGCTCTCTTTTCTCTTGCTCCCTGATAGCTCTGGGTTCGGCACGCACAATAAATAAATAAACAAACAAACAAACAAGCAAGTCCCTACACAAGCGGGGGTGAAGGGCAATTAACTAGGACCCACTGTTACAGCCAAAAAAAGGGTCTCCCATTGCCCAAACAAGTCTGCGGCAGGCACTCCGCCAGGCCCTACTCCCCATGTAGGGCACTGGGTGAGCAGGGCGGAACGGTCACAGGGTACGACAATACTAGCAGTGATAAGAAGCCTTTTGCTACTAGTGAGTTGTATTGACCCACCCTGGCAAGTGAACACATTGTGGATAATGGGCACTAAGCAACCATGCCTGCAGCATAAACGAAGGACGGTGCTGAAGCGGGGCCACTCCTGTGATATCGAACTAACCCTCGTAGAACAAGTGTAAGCTAGGAAGCCCGCTGGCCATCCTATGTGGTTTCCGAAACACACGTTGCCATTAGGGGCACTGAGTCTCACGGAGGATAACGGTGGACTTTCCAACTTGAGGGCGCACGAGATACGATCAAGGACAGCGCTGTGGGGCTTGTGGTCCAGGGGGCTGAGATTGGATCGCTCTGGAAGTGCTTCAAGGCAAGGGGAACAAACAACCACTCCTGAGACTGCACATAAACCAAACTGTGCCAGAAGGACAGGATTACTACATGTGGAACCCTTAACGACAGAGAGAAGTGTGCATAAACACTTAGTATCAACACAACTCTAACACATCAGTCTGCACTAGCTCAAAAGCAACACCACATCCCGAGAGGCGGATAAAAGGGAAGGTTTGTGAGGTCACTGGGCTCGGCTGAAGACCACCCTGCATACTGGTTGGGTGGTCATGTCCTCATCCAAAACGCAAAGCCCAAACGTCGATCATGGACTCCTTCGCCGCGGTAAAAACATGCGTCCCGGTGCAAGAAGGCACTAATGCATCCAACGAACAGACAACCCCGGATGAAGTAAACCGAGAAGGACCCGTATTAGAAGCCATAGCTGCATTGCGGTCATTCATTGACACTAAAATTGACGAGGTCAAGACGGACATGCAGCTGATGTGACAAGATGCACGTAACTTGACGGAAAGGGTAACCATCACAGAAGCTGGGCTACAGGAGACAACCGAGAACACGATAGACTTGAAGGCTAGGGTGCAAGAACTAGAGAAAAGAGTGGCAACACTGGAAGCAAGATCAGAGGATGCTGAAGGGCGGGCTAGACTTAACAACGTTTGCTTGTTGGGGGTCCCGGAAGGAATGGAAGACCAAGACCCGACTGGCTTTGTGGAGACACTGCTACAGTAAGAGTTCGGAGCAGGTCGACTATCACAAGCTTTCGCAGTGGAAGGGGCCCACAGATCCCTGCAGAAGAGACCGCCTCCGGGATCGTATCCTCGCCCAATGATCGCCAAAATCCTAAACTTTCGCAACAGGGAGATCATACTTAAGCACTCCAGAGAATGCAGAGAAATAACGAGGGACAACTCAAAAATAGCCATTAACCCGGACTACACACCCACAGTTCAATGTTCAAGAAACTCCTTCATCCCGATCAAAGGTAGGCTGATGTAGCTTGACTTAAAGTACATGCTAATGTACCCATCCAGGTTGAAGGTGATCCACACGGGCAAGCTGTGTTTCTGGAAAATCTGGCTGCAGCCAGCATGTGGCTGGAGCACAACAACTTGGCCAATGGAGAGGAAGCAGTCACTTGAATGACCTGGGGCTGAGGGAAGGGGAGGCCACTGGGGAAATGGAGTCACCTACTAGTGTGAGTGGTAGGTTGACCAAAGTCACCCTGACGTTTGTTGTAGTTTTGTCATGTAACTGAATCGATCAGAGGTCCATTTGGCCACTTGACCTGAGATTTGAGGCCTAACCCACGAAATGATTAGTGCAGGCCTGTTGCTAGCACAATGTTGCCACTAGTAAAAAGAGCCAGAGCTGGAGGAGCCAGCTTCCCTTATCTCGTACCATCACACTGGAATGCCCTACCTCCCACCATCCCTCATTGCCTTCCGGAAAGCTATGAAAACCATCCTCTTCACATAAGGTCTCTCGCAGCACCATGTTTACCGATACACTGTCTGTAATTTAATAGCCAAAGAAGCATGAGCTGTAATGACGAATCTGTTTTGTAGCAATCATAATGTGCCAACGACTGCTACAAATCCTGTACCCCCTGTAACTAAGTTCCTGCAAGTAACAGCGCCACAATGCACCTGGGCTGTCTGCGCGCTATATAAATGTACATAAATAAATAAATAAATAAATAAATAAATAAATAAATAAATGTCACTCACACTCAGCGATCCCGTTGGGCCTAAAAAGTGTGGGGGCACCCGAGCACTGCTGGAACAAGGCAGAAGCTGGTTGTGTTTGTTTGGTTTGTTTATTGTTCTTAATGTTATAAGGTCTTCAAGCAAATTGCTATTGATTGGGGAAAAGACATGTACAGGATTGAGAGGCGATGGGAGGGCTGGACACGTGGGGTGGGGGGCAAACCCTGTGCTACGCTCAGCCACAAGGTTCGAAATGGATAAGGTGGAGGCTGTGAGGAAAAACATCACGCGATCATGGCAGCCAAAAATTAAGCTACTGTCATGGAATGTAAGGGGAATGGGCACTTATCTGCGTAGGAACTGGGTCAAATCCTTTCTGAGCAGGAAAAAGATATCCATTGCCCTGCTGCAATAAACCCATCTCACAGAGGAGGCTATTGTTAGGCAGAAACCTGTGCAGTTCCCTTAGGGACCACTGCAAAAAGCTTAAGACTACAGGTGTTAGCAGTAAACCCAATTGGTAGAAGTCTACACCACCCAGATTTACCTGGTAGCTGTGGCTGAGCAGTCAGACTTCTCTCAAGAAGAGTTAGGCAGTATATAGAGTATACACAATAGAGCTAAAAATACAGTAGCACAAGTAAACACTGACCAGAGCTTTGGTATAAAAGTATATAATTATTTATTTAAAAAACACACTTGTAAAAATACACTGGCACTAATATGTCAAGCAAGTTCAAGCACAGTCACTATAAGTATATACACCTCCCTAGTTAAATTATTCAACAAGTCTAAGTTAAGACACCACTTATTTGCAAAACAGGGGTGAGCGTGTAACGTTAGATGGCACTCCAATAATTCAGTCAAAAAGGGAGAGAAAAGGCAGAGTAAGGAAATAACACAATACCAATCCTTTTAAGGAACCACAGCAAGTCAAGAAAGGCAGGGTCTACCATAAAGCAAAAAGTTCATAGGCCAGGCCCACTCTTGGAGAGAGCAAGGGGGAATGTGCCCAAGATCATCACACAGTGGAAATGCACTAAAAGTCTTTGCAGGGAAGTCAAAAGGAGTTGTAATATTTTAGAAAGGCAAGGTTAACAGGTCTGGGGCCAACCCAGTATAGAGGAGAAGGATTTAGGGGACACCTTGAACACTCTGTAGAAAGGGAGGCCAGGCAGAACACAGTACCTTAAATGGTAAGGAAGCTCCAGCGGTGGCAGTTGTTCCTGGCAGTGGTTGCAGCTTGGTGTTCCAGTTAGAGGAAGAGAGGATATCGTCGTAGAGGAAGTTTGGAGTCATTGCACTGCCCAGGGATGAAACCAGCCGCGGAGTTCCCGATTAAAAGGTGCAGTCCTTTTATTTACGGTCGAAAGTGGTGAGCTTGGCTATCCGGCCGCCGGGGTGCTTGGCACGGGTGATTCAACCAAGGCACACATCTGGAAGCGAAAGAAGGTGAACTGGTTGTTCCTACCAGCTCAAAGGGGGACAGACTCTCCAGATGAAGATCTTCCCTGTCGTTGGAAAGGGGTGAGTTCATTGCAGCTGGGCTATCACCGGTGGTGTCATCGGGTTGCAGGTGGCTCAGCTTCTTCCTTGTCGGATTCTTAGGTCCTGTGGCGACTTCTGAAGTTCCAGTCCCCAAAGCCCTGCTTTTATGCAGCAAAAACCCCATTCATCAGCCTAGCTGTCAATCAAACATGCTAAGTGGTGAGCAGGGCGGCTCACCACTGGGCCAATCATACAAGAGTGCGACTTGAGTTGCCAAGGCAACTCAGTCCAGGGTGCCTGTTCCCCCCTCCCACACATCCTGTCGACCCAGACAGAGTGGCACCACTTTTGGAGGCTTCTGTGCAGAAGCCCTCCAAAACTGGAACAAAGGGCTCGACTTGGGTTGGAGTTACAGAGGCGAACACCAACGCCATTTTAAAACCGAGTCCTGGCAAAAAGACCCAACCGGGGGAAAAATATTAAATAAATAACCCGGCAGTATCTTTAACATTGCACCAAAAAAGTGGTGCGTTTAAAATGAATGGGAAATTCCCATAGGAAATATTCTGGTGGAATATTTTGCATGGTAACCACTGCCACCAGCCAGAAACTCGACAAGGGGGGACTGGACAGTGCCCCCTTGAAAAACAGACCCAGGGGCAATCGAATTACCCCTACCAGTACTTCCACAATATGATGGTTTGTACTGGTTCTGTTCACAATTTAGGACTAGTAAAGTCAATGGTGACTTTACATGCCCTGGGAGACAGTAGTCAGTCCCAGGGTATGGAGTCTATGTTTGGGGTCACTATGACACCCCTGTGTTACTGCACTGAGGGTGCTGTGTAACACACTTACCAAAAACACATGAAGCCCTATGGAGTAAAAGACCCTATAGCCCATAAAACACATTACAAAGTCAAAGGACATTCTCAAATCATGCCTAAGAGTGGGAGAAAAAGAGTCTCACTCTTAGCAGGAGAAAAAAATAAACCCCAAAAATCCAGCAAAGCTGCTGGGGGACTCACTAGGTTTGGGAAATTAGCCTTAACAGAGAATTCTCCCTAACACTCGCCCCCCCAGACTAAGGGACAGGATGATTTAATCCACTCCTGGATGAATCTCATACCTCTAGTCGATGATATACATCCTAGAGAGACCATCAGCATTTTGGTGGTGACCCCTGACCTGTGCTCAATGGTGAAATCAAACCCTTGAAGGCTGATTGACCATCGCAATAGTTTTGGATTTTCCTCTTTCATTTGCATCAACCATCTCAAGGGTTGGTGGTCAGTCTGAATGACAAAAGTAGAACCATACAAGTATGGCCTAAACTTCTTCAGAGCCCACACAATGGCAAAACACTCTCTTTCAATTGTTGCCCACCTTGTCTCAGGGTCCTTCAGCTTTCTGCTGATGAACCAAATGGGGTGTTCCCTACCTTTCCCATCCAGTTGGCTAAGGACTGCACCTATACCTATATTTGAAGCATATGTCTGTACAATGAAAGGTTGGTGGTAGTCAGGAGCTCTCAGTACTGGAGCTTGGCAAAGAGCTTTCTTCAGGTTTTCAAAGGCCTGATTGCACTCCTCATTCCATCTGACCTTCTTAGGGAATTCTGGAGAGGAGATCACATTCAGCGGAGAAGCTATGGTCCCATAGTTCTCAATGAAATTCCTGTAGTACCCAGTGAGGCCTAAGAAGGCTTTCACCTGGGTTTGAGTAGTAGGTGTTGTCCATTTTTGCACAGCTTCAATCTTGCTGGGCAAAGGCCTTATTTCACCACCTCCTACCTCATGTCCAAGGTAGACCACTTTACTCTGTCCAATCTGGTATTTACTTGCCTTTATGGTCAGATTGGCCTTCTCAAGGGCCTGCAAAACCTGTCCTAGGTGGTCAACATGCTCTTCCCAGGAGTGGCTGAATACTGCAATGTCATCCAAGTATGCCATGCAGAAGTCCTCCATCCCAGTCAGAACCTGATTTACCATCCTTTGGAAGGTAGCAGGTGCATTTCTCAATCCAAAAGGCATAACCTTAAACTGGTATAAGCCAACTGGGGTAGAAAATACATGCATGGTCTGTCAAGGCTATTTGCCAATAGCCTGACGTCAGATCAAATGTGCTGAGGAACTTGGCTGCACCAAGTTTATCCACCAGCTCATCTGTCCTTGGCAAAGGATGGACATCAGCCTTGGTGACTGCATTAAGAGCTCTATAATCCACACAGAATCTCAATTCTTTGGATCCTGCCTTTGGTACTAACACAACTGGGCTAGACCATGGACTAGTAGAGGGCTCTATTACCTCGAGGTCCAGCATCTTGCTGACCTCTCCTTTGATGTGGGATCTAACATGTTCTGACATTCTGTATCCTCTGCTTCTGACTGGCAGAGAGTCACCACTGAGTATATCAAGCTGGCCCCAAGGGGTCAAGCCTGGTGAAAATGAGAACAGAGAGGCAAACTGATTTAACATAAATTTGCACTCTTCTTGTTGCTCAGGTGTCAGACTTAAAAAGAGATTAACTCCTTCAATCTTTTCATCCAAAGGTAGGCCTCTGAGGAGATCAGGGAGAGGTTCACTCTCTTCTTCCTCTTCTGCTGAAGTTAGAATCAAGGCTCCTACATCAGGTCTGGAGACATAAGCCTTTAGCCTGTTGGTGTGGAAGACTCTGGGAGCCTCCTTGGGATTGCCCAAGTCCACCAGATAGTTGACTTCCCCAAGTTTACCCACAACCTTGAAGGGTCCCATCCATTTGTCTTGCAAGGCCCTCTGCCATGTTGGAATCATAACGAGAACTAGCTGGTCTTGAATAAACTCAACCATGTTAGCCTTTTGATCATGCCAATGCTTGACCAAAGCTTGTCCAGCTTTCAGGTTATCACTAGCTTCTGCCAACATGTATGACATTCTCCTCCGGAGACCTATCACATAGTCAGTCACTCTGACTGGCTTGGGGGTAGGAGCACTCTCCAACCCCTCCTTAATCAGGGCCAATGGAACTCTGACTGGATGGCCATAAAGAAGTTCAAAGGGAGAATAACCTACTCCCTCCTGAGGGACTTCTCTATAAGCAAAGAGAAGGCATGGCAATAGAAGGTCCCATTTTTTCTTAAGGAGTTCTTTTAAAGCACCTATCATGCTCTTCATGGTTCTGTTGAACCTTTCTACCAATCCATTTGTCTGAGGGTGGTATGCAGTTGAGAACTTGTAATTAACTCCACAGTTTTTCCACATGGCCTTCATGTAGTGGGACATAAAATTTGACCCCCTGTCAGAGATTACTACCTCAGGAAACCCAACCCTGGTAAAAATAGCAAGGAGGGCCTTAGGCACAGCTTGAGCCGTAACAGTCCTCATAGGAATTGCCTCAGGGTACCTAGTAGCATGGTCTACTACAACAAGGATAAACCTGTTGCCTGAGGAGGTTGGAGGATCAAGGGGACCAACAATGTCAATCCCTACCCTCTCAAATGGGACTCCCACTACTGGGAAAGGCACTAAAGGTGCCACATTCTTGGAACCAACCTTACCAGAAGTTTGGAAGGTATGGCAGATCTTGCAAAACATATATACTTCAGCCGCCATCTTTGGCCAATAAAAGTAGAGTGAGAGCCTTTCCTTGGTCTTCTTGAAACTCAAGTGACCAGCCAAAGGAATCTCATGGGCTAGTTGCAAGAACTGGAGTCTGTTTTCTTGAGGTACTACAAGTCGTTTGCAGTCTCCAGGTGTAGACTTAGTTGGTTCACTGTAGAAGAGGCCATCTTCCCAGTGCAACCTATACTTCCCAGGCTCTTGCCCATCAGCCTGAGAGACTGCTTGGTGGTGGAGACCTTCCAGAGTTGGACATTCTCTTTGTCCCTTACGAAAAGCTGCCCTGCTGGGTCCACCTTCTGCCAGTAAAGACTGCAGCTCATGATGGTCAGCAGGGTCCCGATCTCCAATAAGTTCTTGACCTCCTACTAGCTCTTCTTCAGAGTCTATTTCAACCACACAGGGTTGTACCTCCCTCTCAGCCTCAGCTGGAGGTGGAGTTACAGGTGTAACTTTGGACAACCTAGGGGAAGTCCTTGCTGGAAGCACTGGAGTGCTTGCTGCTGGTTTCCTTTTAGAAGTCTTGGGTTGCCCCTTTGCTTCTGACTTTTTAGCTATAGCAGTAAGTAGCTCCAGTGGAGTAGGAGTGATGTTTTCTATCATCTCCTGAGAAGAACCTCTCAAGGTTTTCTATCTTGCAGGTCTGGTTAGCTCCTGTAACCTTTTACTAGGGGGCGTGTGACACAACTCCAAGAGTTTCCAGGTCATTTCCCAACAGAACCCTTCCTGGTACCTCACATTGTACACTGACAGGTATCTTCACAGTCATATCATTGCACTGGATGAGAACTGGTAACTGGGGACACATCTGCACAGGCCCTCCAGCTAACTTGGTGAGGCATTTGGGTGCCCTAGCAACCTCCTCTGCCTTGAAAAATGATTCATCCACCACAGTTATGCTGGCCCCAGTGTCCCTAATGGCAGGAGTCTCCTGACCATTCACCTGGACACTGTCCTTATAATACTCTTTAGTATTATCTGGGATAGAATTATAGACATCTAAATTCTGTTGTTCCCACAACCCCAGGGACACTAAAGAAACACTGGCTGAGACTCCAATGGGATCATCAGCCAGTAGTAGCAAGTTTCCACTTGTCATTGGTACTTCCTCCTCTGGAGCGAAGGCTAGGGAGACAAGCTGGACCCCTGAAGGTTTACCCTTACATCTGGGATCTCCTTTCACATGGTCAGTAGAGCCACAAACATAGCATTTACCAAATGCTTTTTGGAATGGTGGCTTGCTCTGACCTCTTTCTGGTCTCGGACCAGAAGGTACACTAGCCTGATTTGGTTTCCCTTGTGGCTTAACCTTATGGTTTTGTTTGGGGCCCTCTTTGGGACTGGAATTATTAGAATTCTCTTTGGAGTCCTTTTTAGGCTGGTTCCCCTTATCCTTTTTCTGATTTGCCCCAGAATCCTTGTGAGTAGCCCTGTTGGCAACCCACAAGTCAGCAGCCTTAGCTAGTTTTCTGGAATCTAATTCCTTTGAATCAGCCAAGTGCTGTCTGAGCTCAGGAGAGCAGGCATCATTAATAGACTCCAACATCACAAGATTCTTGATTCCCTCATAAGTGTTGACCCTGTAACCCTTAATCCATCCCTCTAAGTTTTTCAAACTTTCACTCACCCAGGTAGCCCAAGGGGTACCATCATGCTTTTTGAGGGTCCTAAACCTCTTAAAGTACTGGGAAGTGGTCTTCCCAAATCTAGCTATCAGAGCTAGCTTCACACATTCATAATCCTTCTTATCCACCTCCCCCAATTCCATTACCACATCAGATGCAACAGGGGGGAGCCTCGAGAACAACCAGGGAAGTAACTCATTCCCTGAGATGTCCTGGAGCCCATGATTATACTCAAACATAGCCAACCAATCCAACACATCCAGCTTAGGCTCATACATACCCACAATCTCTTTAGGCATCCGAGGTCTCTTGGGAATGGTACTCCTAGAGGATCCGGAGAGAGAGCATTTTCAACAGACAATTTCTTCATCTCTAGCTCATGTTTGAGCTCCATTTCTCTGAGCCTTAGTTCTTGGTGCCTTTGTTCTGTTTGAGCCTTAAGTCTCTTAAACTCCAATTCAAGTTTCATTTTCTCTAGTTCAAGACATTGAGGACTAAGTGTGGGACCTGGCAAAGGTCCAGTAGGCACAGGAGGTAGAGTAGACAGAGGCCCAGGAGTGACAACTTCAATAGCCTCACCCTCCTCTTCAGACTCTGGCTCAAGGTTATCAATACTTTGCTCAATATCAATATCATCACTGTTATCTACATGCTCTGGGAGAGTGGTTTCCTCTGAACCATCACCCAGACTTTGGTTTGATAACAAACTTTCTATTAGCTCCATTTTCTTGCCTTTAGTCAGGAGATTCTTATGCTTACAGAGAACTCTTAAACAATCAGCAGTTTTTGTAGCAAGGGACTCTTGATTATAATTTTCCATAGTTGACAGGTTAGAAAATAAACTTTTTAGTGCTAAGCTTTGTGGTTAGTTGCACTAAGGTAACTAAAAGCACACTAAAATGTATACTCAATACAAATCCCACCGCTGTACACCAGTGTTAGGCAGAAACCTGTGCAGTGCCCTTAGGGACCACTGCAAAAAGCTTAAGACTACAGGTGTTAGCAGTAAACCCAATTGGTAGCAGTCTGCACCACCCAGATGTACCTGCTAGCTGTGGCTGAGCAGTCAGACTTCTCTCAAGAAGAGTTAGGCAGTATATAGAGTATACACAATAGGGCTAAAAATACAGTAGCACAAGCAAACACTGACCAGAGCTTTGGTATACAAGTATATAATTATTTATTTAAAACACACTTGTAAAAATACACTGGCACTAATATGTCAAGCAAGTTCAAGCACAGTCACTATAAGTATATACACCTCCCTAGTTAAATTATTCAACAAGTCTAAGTTAAGACACCACTTATTTGCAAAACAGGGGTGAGCGCGTAACGTTTGATGGCACTCCAATAATTCAGTTAAAAAGGGAGAGAAAAGGCAGATTAAGGAAATAACACAATACCAATCCTTTTAAGGAACCACAGCAAGTCAAGAAAGGCAGGGTCTACTGTAGAGCAAAAAGTTTATAGGCCAGGCCCACTCTTGGAGAGAGCAAGGCGGAATGCGTCCAAGATCACACACTGGAAATGCACTAAAAGTCTTTGCAGGGAAGTCAAAAGGAGTTGGAATAGTTTAGAAAGGCAAGGTTATCAGGTCTGGGGCCAACCCAGTATAGAGGACAAGGATTTAGGGGACACCTTGAACACTCTGTAGAAAGGGAGGCCAGGCAGGACACAGTACCTTAAATGGGAAGGAAGCTCCAGCGGTGGCAGTTGTTCCTGGCAGTGGTTGCAGTTCGGTGTTCCAGTCAGAGGAAGATAGGATCTCATCGTAGAGGAAGTTTGGAGTCGTTGCACTGCCCAGGGATGAAACCAGCCGCGGAGTTCCTGATTAAAAGGTGCATTCCTTTTATTCGCCGTCAAAAGTAGTGAGATTGGCTATCCGGCCGCCGGGGTGCTTGGCACGGGAGATTCGACCAAGGCACACTTCTGGAAGCGAAAGAAGGCAAACTGGTTGTTCCTACCAGCTCAAAGGGGGACAGACTCTCCAGATGAAGATTTTCCCTTTCGTTGGAAAGTGGTGAGTTCATTGCAGCAGGGCTTCACCGGTGGTATCTTCAGGTTGCAGGTGGCTCAGCTTCTTCCTCGTTGGATTCTTAGGTCCTGTGTCGACTTCTGAAGTTCCAGTCCCCAAAGCCCTGCTTTTATGCAGCAAAAACCCCATTCATCAGCCTAGCTGTCAATCAAACATGCTAAGTGGTGAGCCGGGCATCATACAAGAGTGCGACTTGAGTTGCCAAGGCAACTCAGTCCAGGGTGCCTATTCCCCCCCCACACATCCTGTCGACCCAGACAGAGTGGCACCACTTTTGGAGGCTTCTGTGCAGAAGTCCGCCAAAAGTGGAACAAAGGGCTCGACTTGGGTTGGAGTTACAGGGGCGAGCACCAATGCCATTTTAAAACCGAGTCCTGGCAAAAAGACCCAACCGGGGGATAAATATTAAATAAATAACCCCGCGGTATCTTTAACATTGCACCAAAAAAGTGGTGCGTTTAAAATGAATGGGAAATTCCCATAGGAAATATTCTGGTGGAATATTTTGCGTGGTAACCACTGCCACCAGCCAGAAACTCGACAAGGGGGGACTGGACAGTGCCCCCTTGAAAAACAGACCCAGGGGCAATCGAATTACCCCTACCAGTACTTCCACAATATGATGGTTTGTACTGGTTCTGTTCACAATTTAGGACTAGTAAAGTCAATGGTGACTTTACATGCCCTGGGAGACAGTAGTCAGTCCCAGGGTATGGAGTCTATGTTTGGGGGTCACTATGACACCCCTGTGTTACTGCACTGAGGGTGCTGTGTAACACACTTACCAAAAACACATGAAGCCCTAGGGAGCAAAAGACCCCATAGCCCATAAAACACATTAGAAAGTCAAAGGACATTCTCAAATCATGCATAAGAGTGGGAGAAAAAAAGTCTCACTCTTAGCAGGAGAAATAAATAAACCCCAAAAATCCAGCAAAGCTGCTGGGAGACTCACTAGGTTTAGGAAATTAGCCTTAACAGAGAATTCTCCCTAACACCTATGTCTAAATTGAAGGAGGGCTGGGAGGAACGGGGGGGCAGGGATATGGAGCGACTTACTCTAAGTACGCAAGGGGTGTGTTCACTTGGATAAATCCTGGGGTACCCTTCTGATTACTGGGGGTGGAATTGGATAAAGAGGGCAGGTACCTGATACTGTGGGGTTCTAGTGAACAAACAGAGGTGTGTATAGTCAACTCTTATTTCCCCAATCACGGTATCCCTGCGCACCTCAACATGGTATGCGCTAAAGTAACACACCACAGAGGCAGCTTCTTCATCTGGGGGTGAGATTTCAATTGTGCGAGAGATCCAAATCTAGACAGATCTGTATCACCACCGAATAGGGCGACTACTGCCCCTCTGCCTCTAAACACAACCTTAACCCAACTGGATTTGGCCATTGTTTGGAGAGAGCTACACCCCACAGGTAAGGATACTCTTACTACTCCTCACCACATGGCCTATACACCAGGATAGATTACATACTTGTTGGTAGGGCCCGCCTCCCACAGATTGAATCAGCACAATACCTGGGTAGATTGATTTCTGACCACTCACCACTGCTTGTGGTTTGGACAATACTGGGCCCAAAACCTCCTATACCATTATGGCATGCCTACGGAGGTGCTAACAGATCAGGCCTTTAGAGAAGACCTCCGAAACAAATTGCAGGAGTTTGTTGAAATTATCCAGGGCAGTGAGGAGTGCTGGGGCCAAATGTGGGAGGCTTTGAAAGTAGTGGTGTGGGCAGAGGTCATAGCTGGGACTGGGGCATCAGAAGAACGCTACAGATGAAACTGGGGAAGTTGGAGGAGGAAATCAAGTTAAAGGAAGCTACCATACAAGGGACCAAGGAGGAGGAATTGGGCGTGTCTGAAGCTAGGCGCGCCTGCCAAGAGGCATGGTTTGATTACATAGTTAAAACCACCAGGGCACACAAAGAGGGGGATACACCAGGTAGACTGTTGTCATGGTTGTGTAGGAGAGAGCACCCTAGACACTTGAAAACTGCACTTAGTGATGAGGAAGGCAACATCCATAGGATGCAGCAATCGATCAATGACATTTTTTTAATCCTATTACTCCCGTCTATATGCCCACAACACTTTAGTGCAAGGGGAGGATATACGGTATACTCTAGTAGAGATAGGGCTTCCCAAACTAGACAGTGTGCACCATGAGACATTGGACAGTGACATCTCTGCGGATGATGTAACTGAGGCAATTAGATACTTGGCCACCAGGAAAACCCCTGGTATCGATGGGCTCCCCCGGAGTTCTGCAAGACGTATGAGTCTACCTTAACTCCACTACTTTATGAAGTGTTCAAAGAGGCGTGTGAAGTAGGGTCACTACCGAATAGCATGAGGGAAACTTTGGTGGTCCCGATACGCAAGCCTAACAAACCCACGGATGAATGTGATTCATATCACCCCCTGGCGATGTTAAATTATGATGTTAAAATATTGACTACCATTCTGGCCAATAGGTTATCGTGAGTGGTGGGGGGACTGGTACACAGTGACCAAAACAGATTTGTACCGGGTCACAATACGTCAGCGAATCTGCGTAGATTGCAACATATCGTAGCACAAACAGAGGCAGACAGTGGGCGTCTCGCGGTAGTTTCACTCGACGCTATTAAACAGTGGTCGAATTTGGCGGGAGCGGTAGGGAGCGGTGCTCCCCAACTTCTTTTAATTAAGTTTTACTGTTCCAATACTTTTATTTTAAAAAGAAACCGTTCCTGAATGGTTTAGTTTTAAAATAAAAGTGTAGGAAGAGGTTGGAACTTGCACTTCCAGTGCACTGCACAGGACATTTCCTTAAAGAGCAGGCAAATGTGTTTTTGGGTTTTTTATTGGGCATGGGAGAGGGCGCGGCGATGGGGTCTGTGGGGAGCGGCAGGCCAATAGGGAACATAGTTCCATACTTCTTTTCGTACACTTCGACCACTGCTATTAAAGCATTCGATTCCATATACTGGGAGTGGCTGATAGAAGTGCTAAGAGAATTTGGGTTTGACGAAAGGTTCATAAGGTGGATAAAGGTGTTATTCACTGCACTGGTAGAATTGTGTTGTTGGCCTGGGACATACAAAGGGGCACTAGACAAGGCTGCCAATTGTCGCACATGTTGTATATCCTAGGACTTGAACCAATTGCAGTATACTTGAGGAAACAGTTTTTTGATGCAGGGATTCGGATGGGAGGAAAGTTCCACTTAATTTTGTTATATGCCGACGATGTCCTTTTGTGTATGAGAGACCTGTATGTTAATGCTCCGACGATGCTGGAAGTGTTGGATAACTGCGGGAAGTTCTCCGGGATATGCTTTAGTAGACAGAAGTCTTGTGTATTCACTCTGGAAGGTCTGATGGTTAGGGACAAGGAGGACCTCCCGGATGTAGGCATTCGATGGCAGGTAGATACGTTCAGATACCTTGGGGTGAGCATATGACACACACCGGAGCGAATGCACAACAGCAACACTGGGGCAGTAGTAAAAGGCTTACAGAAATCGATGAGATTTTGGTCCAAACTCCCACTGACTATGATAGGCAGAGCATCCATTGCTAAAATGATCATTCTCTCAAGGTTTTTATACCATTTTCAGTATGTACACTGCTATATTAAAGCAACCTTTTTCAGAATGATAGAGACACTACTTCGGCAGTTCCTATGTGGAACGACTCAGCATAAACTGTCATTGACCACACTGACTCCTCCCTATAAGAAAGGAGGCATACAACTCCCAGACCTAGAAAAGTATTACCTAGCAGCACAACTCAGTCACGTTGACCCTTGGATTTCAGATGAGGTCACTAGTGAGGCTGAACTATTACAACACTTGGTCACCCCAGCAAACTTAAAAGAAATTCTGTGGGTTCCCTAGGTTTGCTTGGGAATTATCCCCATGATTGTAACACTAGGCAGGCATGTATGGCACAGGACCAAGGCACTGCTCCGCCTTGAACATCCCTACACACCTGAAGTCCCAATTGTTGTGGATGTAGGCAAGGGGAGCACTGACCTAGCGACAGCAAGGTACTGGGAGAGATGGGTGTATACACATGGGGGGACCTGTATGAGGAGGGGGTCTTCGAGAATTTGATTCGCTATGCGAGAAGGAAGGATTGCCAGAAGGGCAGTTTCTGTGGTATTGGAGAACCAGACAGCCAGCCAAAGGGAGATGGGAGATATGGCCAGAGGAACCAACAGTAAATCCTTTGTTGGCGGTAATGTACAGCCTGTGTGACTGGTGGAAACTGGTTTCCAGGCTGTATGAGCAATTGATTGACATGCCCAATCCCCGAAGTGCAACATTTAAGGAGAGATGGGAGACAGACTCGGGAATGAGTTTCACTGAAAAGGAATGGGAAAGAGTGTTAGCGTACCCCAAGGGGGTCTCCAGGAACCACAGATTTAGGCTGATTCAGTTAAATGTCCTATACCGCACCTACATGACCCCACAGAGGGTGGCCGGATTCAGCAAGCAGGCTCAAGCAGGGTGCCCTTGGTGTGGCATGGGGGAGGCGGGTATGTTGCACATATTTCGGGTATGTGTGAAAGTGCCAAGTTTTTGGGCCAAGATCGAGTGAGCCTGGAGGAGCGCTGGAATAACCCGGTATGATTGGTCCTTAAGAGAATGCCTCCCCTAGGCTGAGCAAGTTCAAACACGTAAAATTCATGGACATGGCTAACATCCTATCTAAGAGAGCTATTGCAATGGCATGGAAATCCACAGGGGGCCCTCAATACAAGCTGTGGCTCAAGGAATTTGAGCGATTGACAGAGGCAGAGACTAAGATATGAGGGGAGGGAGTCTCCAGGGCTGAAGAGGAAGTGAATGTGTCATTTAAGACCTGGAAAGCACTACTGTGGGACATCTTCGACCCCTCTGACGATAAACCCCCTTGAAAAAGTGATTTGATTGGAACTACTACAGTAGCCCAATACGTAAGATCGAATGGAGAGGTCAATCCACCTGATTGCCCTTGTGGCGAGACATTTCACATGGCACTCGATACCTTCGCTAATCTGTGTCCATCTGTACTGAAGGAACATGTACGAAGACAGTAAATGTTAAGTTTTTCTTTGTTTAGTTTGATGTTACTTGTCATATTGGAAACATGCAATGTTGAGTATTGTCAAATGATAATTGCTGATTAATGTGATTTTACAAATGCCAAAAGAAATATATAAATAATTCAAATAAATTACTGTATGCCAGTGATTTTTTTTTTTTAGATGAAAATATTTGAAACATTAGACAATGGTGAAGTCATTGGGCTAAATGAACATTACAATGGCTGGTACAATTGGTGGAAGAAGTAAAACAAATTGAGATCAGCAGTAGATGAATATAGAGAAAGAAATTTGGTGACCTACCACCCTTAGTTGGTCGAACAAACAAGCCGATTCAGAAAGCAGGGGAGCAACTATCCCGGGAACAAGTTGCCCGACAAACAGATACCTTACTGAGCACAGAGATTTTCTCCTGTTAAATGTGAAGGTGTTTATAGAGGATTAGAAAATAGGGTGTGTATGTGAATGTGTGATGTGTTTGTTGCGGGGTCTTGCAGAGAGGAGTCTGGAGACACTGGGTCTGGGGAGGCCATGAGACCAATGGTCACTGTGCAGAAGATCCCTTTTGAAGTGTACATGGTGTTTGGCACCTGGACTGTTCACAACCACCCAGCCCCCTCGCTTGCGCATGGCCACAGGTGTGAAATGCCATTGATACTGGAGGGGGGAAGGATGGGCATGGGGCAAGCGGAAAAGGCATGGAACACCGCAGAAGGGAGACACACTTATGTGGATTGCCGGGGCGGGGTCTTGAAGAGGGGAGCTTGGAGACACTGGGTCTGGGGAGGCCATGAGAACAATGGTCACTGTTGTTTGTAAGGAGACAATCCTTGCCCCTCACCCTTGCATCGCACTAGAAATATACCATATGTAATAACCAAGGGGGAGGCATAGCCACACCCCGCGGCATTCTGTTACACCACAGCCCATAGAAAATAACCCATAATTTATAGCCCCCAGCTCAGCCATAAGAAACCATTTGTAACTAGTCCCAACACCATCTTTTCTACCAGGCCTGAAAAACAATCTCTATGTAGAAATGCATCCCTAATCCATCATCCGCAGTGTCTCGCACAGTCAGCCCACTCATCACCTCCCCCTTGCCAGCTCTGCACAAGCCCTGTTCTCATGGAAGCCAGCCATGCCTTGTTACAATCTTGTGGTATGATTTCCGAAAGAATGTGCTCTGAGAAGAGCTTGTGACAGTGAGTAGTCTTAAGCCAAGTGGCCATTCATCTCCACTTAACTTCACCTGCCCTCCCAACCACCGCCCCTGACAGTCCAGAGCCCCCCATCTCCAACCCACCCGTTCCTTTGATGGTGATACTCATCCTACCCTCCAGCGGCCCGATCACTCACTGACCCGAACACAGCCGTAATCCTGTGTGGCAATATATTTTCCCAAAGAACAACAAACTTTTATCTATCTTATGAGGACCCAACCAGGCCAGATGGCCAAATCAAACCTTTGGGTTCAGCACCTGGGTGAAGAGTTTGCCATATCAAAGAAAATCCAAAAGGGTAAAGGTTAGAATGCCAATATATTAGCTCATGTGACCAGAATAGACCTATTCAGGCTAGAGTTTATGTGTGCCATTATTTCTGCATTATCAGATCCTCTGTTTGTTTTAGTTAGAAAGATCTGTGCTCCCTTGCCCTGACCTTCACACCATGGAGATGAGCCCAGCAGACCCACGTGTACTAAGAGCAACGGAGAGATAGCGGCCAATTATCAGCTTGTTTCCCATATAGTGTCAAATTATCCATAGGCCCCTCGCTGATGCAATGCTGGAATGTGCACCCTATTCATGATGTCATCAGTGATGCTGGTACATTGATACTGGAGGGGGGATGGATGTTCATGAGGCGAGCACAAAAGGCCCGGAACACTGCTGAAGGGAGACACATTTTTGTGGATTGCAAAGGCGGGGTCTTGCAGAGGGGAGTTTGGAGACATTGGTTCTGGGGAGGCTATGAGAACAATGGTCACTGTGCAGAAGATCCCTTTTTAAGAGTACATGGTGTTTGGCACCTTGGCCGTTCCCACCCACAGTACTGGAGTGGAGAATAATGGAGTGGGGGATGGCTTGTTGTGGGCGATTTGAGTACAAAAAGATACCAACCATTATTTCATGTCCCCCAGAAATGAGTGAATGTGTTCTTGATTCACTGAGAAATTGAAACAACTATTTGTATATGCTCATTTGTATTTTATTTAGTTTGGTGATGTTGATCACACAAACAAACTACAAATTGTATATTTGAGGTTGCAGCAGAGTGTGCTAAAATCCCCTGTACTGTCCACTGTCACTGGGGAATTTTGCGCGAATGGCTCCAACGACACAAGCAGGTAATACTCGTTGAATGCGGAATCCAAGCCTCCCATAAAGCCACCATGTAAATGAACAGTAGGCCACTAGCCTGTACCAACTGTGGAAGAGAAACATACATACTGTAACTGAACTAACCATATAAGTGTTCCAGCCTTACTTGAATATGCATCCTGAATTCTATGACATAGTTGCCCTTACAAACGTCACTTTATTGATAAATGAATTTGGGCTTTGGAATCTAGACACATTGCAAGAGTGAACACCCGTTTAATCCATAAACGTTTGGGCCACAGAGAAATATTGTTGGTGATATATCAAAGTGACGATAATGTAGGGTACAAACATTAAATATTATTTGTCTCAGTGGTCAAAATGACATCACACCTAGAGTACACTTACACGTTACTTGGATTACAGGAGCGAACTATTGTTCGAAGGTCGTGCATAAGCACCATCATAATCCTCAAAACAGACCTTGTGAGGCAGGCTGCCTTGAAGTCATGCAGCTCGGTAACGCATAGCGGTGGTGTGTCTTCTTCTGATATGTAGGCCAAGCATCCAGAGTTTTCTTTGCAGCAGCAATTCTCCACCTCGTTTGGCATGACCTTGCAGCGATTGCTGGTACACCTGGTGGAAACGTCTTCCATGCGACTAGGCTCAGGCTCATGCTACAGTGATTCATCTTCCCAACAATCGTAGATTCCCCATTGTTGCCGCACTTTTCTCTTTCAATTACTTCCTCCTCGGAATACTTAGGCTCGTACGAGTAGGGCTGTATTGCTGCCATTATACAACACATTTTTAAATAAAACACAAGTAATGTTTGAAATCAATAGTAATGTTAATCCAAGTATCTGTTCGGATAGGCTTTGTGCTTAGAAAGTAGCTGAACAGAGCAGAAGCGAGTAACATGCAATCCAAAAAAAAGACAGTGAAACCATTGAAAAAGTAACTCTGATGTTGTCTGATGAGAAGGAGTCTGTTTATACTTATTTAGGAAAGAGGTGTCCGACCATTTCCATGGAGACACGTCAATTGCTTGAGCACAGAGAACCTTGACATGACACATGCATTGGCTTTGTGAAAAGAGGCGTAAGCATCAAGTGATGTCAGCTTCAGGGGCGGTGGATATGATTTAGTGCCGTAGGGGCACTCGACCTTAGTGAAATGTGGCAACAGATAGGATTAGCACAAGATGGCCGTGCCTGACTCCTTGTTTTCAAATATGTAAAAGTGAGGAAAACCAAGGTAAGATGCATAGAAAAGTTTTTTACGATCGATCCCAGTATGCTGAAAAACACATGCCGAACGATCAGGACAATAATATTTTTGAGCGCACCATTCCTTTAAAACCCTATGGCATCTTCGAGTTTAATGAAGAAACAATCCTCAAGGAGGTAGATAGCATTTTGGAGGCAGATGTCATTGAGCAGTCGGAGAGCCACTGGTCCTCGCCAATAGGCCTAGTCCTTGAACCAGATCAGTCTTGGAGGTTCTGTATTGATTTCCAGAAGCTAAACTCCATCTCACAGTTTGACAATTATCCTATGCCTTGGAGGGACTATTTAATTGACAAGCTGGAACCGGCTAAGTACATCTCCACGATTGATCTGACAAAGGGATATTGGCAGGCTCCTCTGGATCCCTCTGACAAGGAAAAAAATAGCTTTTTTTTACTCCCTGGGATTTGTTTCAATTTAAAGTCCTTCCTTTTGGACTGCATGGGGCCCGCCACCTTTTAAAGGTGTATGGACAAGGTATTCCGACCTGATTCCCATTTCTGCCGAGCATACCAAGAAGACATACTGATCCAACGCCAGACTTAGGAAGAGTATTTGTACCATATTAACAAAAGAGTGAGGGCCCTAAGGAAGGCTGGTCTGACTGCTAACCCCAAGAAGTGTCATCTTGCACAGTCAGCTATCAAGTACCTTGGGTTCTTTGTTGGGATGGAGTTGGTGCAGCCCCAATTGGAAAAAATAAAAGCCGTCCAAGAAACATCTCCTCCTAAAAGAAAACTGGATCTTCAGGTGTTTCTGGGGCTCACAGGATATTGCTGCAGATGTATCCCTAGATGCTACACTATACCTGCAAGTCTAAAGGACAAACTTAAAAATGCAGAGCCCTAGAAACTTAGATGGGAGAAGTGAGATCAGGGTAACTTTGACATGTTAAAATACATACTCTGTAGTGAGCTCGTTCTTAAGGTACCCAATGATAACAGGGAATGTATCTTGCAGATGGACGCGTCTAAATTAGATCTTGGTGCATTTCTGTCCCAACAGTATGCACCCCAGCCTGTATATCAGCAGGATTCTCTTTCTTGTGAGAAGAACTATGCCACTACCTATTTAGAGACTTTGGCAATCAAGTATGCTATAACATACTTAAAATACTAGCTCACAGGTTGCAATTTTCGATTGGTGACTGACCATTCCCCCTTTACTTGGCTTAGTCTGAGGAAAGACATCAACCCTCGTATTATGCTTTGGTTCTTAGACCTCCAACCATATTGTGTTTCTGTCAAGCATAGAAAAGGGAAGGAACAAGAGAACACAGATTTCCTATCGAGATTTCCCCTAAGTGCAGATGGGAAAGACATTCTCATTAGGGGACGTGTATGTGACGATTCATGGGATCATGTCACTTCTCCCTGCGGGAGTCCTTCCCCGTGAGGCTAGGAAGGTGAGCCTGCTATGCAACATTTTCCCTAGGGGTGGCAGAAAGCTGGATCTTATAGGCAGAGACTCACGTCATGGGGATAAGAGCTACCGTTCTGTGATGGAACTCCTTATCCCTCTTTCCCTTGAGCCCATGAAACCCATGAGGTCTGCTGAGAAACTATATGAAGGCACTACTGTATGTTATTGCAATACTTCCTTTCTTCCTGTAACAAATGATATCACCCAGACTGGAAAGTATGAAAGTCGGTCAGTCAATAACTTTATTTTGGCTTTGATCCATAAAAGTATTGCAAAACAAATAAGAACAATACCGTTGTTTTTTTTAAAGGAAGTAAGGAAGGGTAGAAAAAAAGGGACATTGAATCAATTTATAACTATATATTCAAAGGACCCTAGGCTGAGTCTTTAAGAATTACAAAAATTAGAATCTGGCAGAACAAACAGGAAGTTGGGAACATAGCATAAGAAAACTATAGATGAGGACACAGTTACATTACTTTGACATTGTCTATCAGTGTCTCACCTGGAGGATATTAACTATAAGCCTTTTCCCAAGAGGTATGATATTAAGTCCAGGAAGCACTGGCCTTTTTATTGATTTTTTTTCCAAATCATGTTGAGTGGTTATGGTTAAACTGTTAACATTTGGTTGACATCTTGCCAGAAAGCTCAATATGCACTTAGAAATATTTCAACTCTTAAAGACAATTTTAACAGAATCAAGCACATTGCTACCCCTCTCATTTACCCTTGTACAGTTTAGGATTTGTTCTCGTGTTGCAAATAGGCACCCTCTTACAGCTCGAAACCAGTGTGTACACTTCTCAACAAGTGCTTCCCTGGGTTCAATGTATTTGCATTTTGTTTGTCTTTTATTAAGCGCCTTAAGCCAAATTGCTGTGCATAAAAAAGAAACACGGTACAATAAAAGTGAATAAGCAGTTAGTCCAGGAATCTATCACTCAGGAATATTGCAGTAGATGAGATGTTCACGATCCACGGAATAGAGGGTAGACAGTGATAGAACGAAGGGAAAGTCGAAGAACATTCTAATGAAGGGGATCAAGAAGTTCAAAGGATTGAAAACTAGACTGATCAGAGGGGGGATGAAAAGCCAAAAGTCTGAACTGAGAGGAAGACCGAAGAGAGCGAGAGTCTAAAATCATATTAGGGCAGCCAACCAAGTGCAGCAAGAGAGTAAGAAATGGAATCCCAAAATGTGAGAAGACACAGAAGACAAATGGAAACATTAAAGATTGATCTAAGAAGAGCAAGACAAGAATTGGGGATGCCAAACAGAGCAGTAGAACAGTAGAAAAGTTGAGAAAAGATTAAAGAGGAGATTACGAGTTTCGAAGCTTGGAATGTGAGAAACGGACGGGACTTATGGATGTTGTGAAGATGAAAACAACAAGAGTGAGAGTTTAGAGAAATGTGATGAGAGAAAGAGAGATTTGAGTCGAAGTAAAGACCAAGATTGCGAGCTGTGGATGAGATTGGGAGCTTAGAAGATGGAAAAGTTGGGAGCAGGTAGAGTGGAGTTAACAGAATTATCTCACGTAGGAGGAGTAAGAAGTTGTGCAAGGGTTTGGAAGAGACACCTTGGGTGTGTAGATTAAGTATACAAGAGATCAGAAAAATAGAAATGCTTTGCAGAGAATAAACATTTATCATAGAGGGCATGATAAGAAAAGTAGGAGGAGTGATCAGGCATAGATTTAGACTAAAGCCAGCACCTTTTGAGACGGCGGAGAAATCAGCGCTTGGAACGAAGATGGGGAGATAGCCAGGGTTGGGGTGGTTTTCAGGTGTGGTGAAAGGAGGACAGAAGATAGAGTTGGTCTAGAGAGGAAAAAAGAGATGAGAAAAGGACAGAGACAGCCTCATCAGCATTGAGGGTCGAGAAGGAAAGGGAAGCATGGAGAGCAGAGATACAAGTGGTGTTAAAAAGTGTGGGGTTAAAGTTACGTTGATCACGTCATAAAAATGTGGTTTGGAGTGAGAGAACCAGGGAGACGGGTAGAATTAACACAGGGGAAGCAGTAAGAGTTGAGATGAACATTAGATCAAGAGAGGAGCCAGACATATGAGATGAAGGAGTCACTAGAGGGAGAAGAGAGTGAGAGTCAAGAACTGAGAGAAAAGTAATGGTAGAGTGTATTGAGGAAATATGGAGATTAAAGTCGCCTAAAGGTTTGAACGGAGTAGGAGTAGGCAAGATGTGAGACAAAAGGTGATCAATGTCTTCGCAAAAAGAACCAACGGAATCAGGGGGGCGGTACAGAATGATAAATGAGATAGGAAATGGCTTAGAGAAGATTTTATAGATAAATTCAAATGAGAAATAGGACGGAAGAACAGTGGGAGACGAAATAGCAGAGAAGAAGGTATGGTAAAGTATGCCAGTGCCCCGTACACAACTAGTGGCGTGGTGGACATGGTCGAATGAGGTCCAAGATGTGGTTAGCGTAGCAGCAACAATAGTATTGTGAGGCAGAATCTATATTTCTGTAATGTTTTCTGAAAGTAATGAGAGTCGCGAATAGTGGTGCCAGCACCTTGATGAAAAAAGACTTGAAACCAGGGTATAAATTACCTGGGTGTGCTAGGGAAGTGGTGTTGCGACACAATGTCATAGTAGCAGGATGTAACACATTCTCACTGTGGACAGCCGCAGACAGCAGATGCATACTTTGCCTGACTTCACCCGGGCTTTGCCCAGGCAGGATATGATGTGCAAATAGCCGCCAGGCAGGATTGGCTGAGGCAGGTGGGCGTGGGCCTCAGAAGACAGCAACCATGGTAACAGAAATGCTACTAGCGATCCTGGAAGAGTGGGAAGCACAGATGGCAAGCCGTATAGCGACACGGCAGAGTGAAATCCAAATGCAATGCAACCCTCAAAACCAAGACGGGGGAACAAGACAAAAACTCCTTGGCATGTAGGGACCGCTTCTTCCATCCGGCCAGCAGACAGTGGAGGCAGACTTTGCCAGTCTAGGTACCCCCTTCAAATGTACAGTCCCCTTGGATATCTGAGGAGATATGTGCCTTCCATGGTTTAAATGGTGGATGTAGTGGAGGTGACCTATCCGGGTCTGCACCATGTTGGGTACAATTTTTAACCTGTGTTCCTTGTCCACTTGGGAATTAGTCATCTGGGGCAGTACAGGGCAGGTTGATTCCACTCCTATATCGAATACGGCTAGTTGTGGTTGTTTCAAATGGCAACCCTTTGTCTTTAATTGGAAGTCTGTCGCTAATACTTTGTTTATTCCCGATTATCATCCCCCTCCCACACTCATCAGATTTGGTGGTTTTGGTAGCACAGATGTTACAGAGGTGAATTTCAGACACGGTCGAACCGGGTTCCACCAGAGTTGTTGAAACCTTTTTCTCAACCTCTTGCTGATGCAGTGACTCCCCTTTGTTCAAGCCTTTCCCAACAGCATCCACTGATAAAAGGACCTGTTTCTTTAGAATGAGAAGTTCGGTTAGAACAGAGCTGCCCTGGCACTCTTGCAGGCCGATTCATGGAATCAATGTGCGGCGAAAATATCGGCGCATGCGGCCAAAAACGTGCGAATCGCAGTTCAAGTGCGAAAATCGCAGGTAAACCAGTGCACATCGATTCATGGAAGTCCGTGCGCGAGAAAAATATTGGATGTGTGCTGAAAAAGTGTGCGGCGCACGCCGGCGCACAGGTCATCTAACGGCATGCGCCACGGCCACAGCGAAATCGCACATAGCGCGGCGCACATAACAAAAGTAGGCGGAACACAGGGCGGAACACTCGGAATGGGGAACAACGCATGAAAATATGGGCGTCACGGGGGAAGTACAGGAGGCAAGTGTGTGGAATGCCCACACGTTCGCATACAACACGTATTCATGGAATCGAATAGGGCAAACCAGCACACGGGCAAAGACGCGCACAGGCCCAAACAAGTCCGCCACAAGAAAGCAGGCGGTAGCGTCCCTGCGCCTAAAATCAATGTGCGCCAAAATGTGCGCTAACAAAAAGCACCTATATACAGCTATGATGAATGTCCCATACTGTGGCCCTCTAGGACAAATGACGTGCAAAGGGGTACACGACAAACACGGACACCCGCTCTGTGAAAAATAGCGTGTGCATGTATTTCCGTGTGCTAGGGAAGTACCACACGCGATTGGCCTCGGTACATGTATTTCGGGGTGCGCGTGAAGTGTCACACGCGAATGCAGCAGGGTATGTGTATTTCAAGGTGTGCGGGAAGTGTCACACGCGAATGCAGCAGGGTACGTGTATTTGAAGGTGCGCGGTAAGTGTCACACACGAATGCAGCAGGGTACGTGTATTTCAAGGTGCGCGGGAAGTTCCACACGCGATTTCAGCAGGGTACGTGTACTTCGGGGTGCGCGGGAAGTTTCACACGCGATCACAGCAGGCTATGTGTATTCCGGGGTGCGCAGGAAGTATCACATGCGATCACAGCAGGCTACGTGTATTCCGGGGTGCTCGGGAAGATTCACACGCGATCACAGCAGGCTATTTGTATTCCGGGGTGCGCAGGAAGTTCCACATGTAAATTCAGCAGGCTACGTGCATTTCGTGGTGAGCGGGAAGTTCCACACGCGATTTCAGCAGGGTACGTGTACTTCGGGGTGCCGGGGAGTACTACACATGAATTGGCCGTGTGGGTCCTCCCAGGTGTTCCCTCTACACCCTCCATGGCTCCTGCAGGCAGCCCACACCACAGGGGACTACCCTGCACCCCTGGTCATGTCCTGCAGGCAGCCCATCCACCATGGCCATACTCCCCAGCCAACCCACATGTCACCTTGCACTACTGATCAACAACGCATGTCCCCCTGCACCCCCACCCCCCAGCAGTCAGGGGCACCCTCCAGCAGGCCCCCACTCATGTATCCTAGTACCCCCACCCCCCAGCATCCAGGGGCACCCTCCACCAGGCCCCCACTCATGTCTCCCAGCACCCCCACCCCCAAAAGTCAGGGGTACACTCCACCAGGCCCCCATTCATGTCCCCCTGCACCCCCACCTCCAGCAGTGCAGGGCACCTGCCAGCAGGCCCCCACTCATGTCCCACACATGTCCCCCTGCACCCCCAGCAGTGCAGGGCACCTGCCAGCAGGCCCCCACTCATGTCCCACTCATGTCCCCCTGCACCCCCACTCACCAGCAGTCAGGGGCACCCTCCACAAGGCCCCACTCGTCTCCCAGCACCCCCACCCCCCAGCAGTCAGGGGCACCCTCCACCAGGCCCCCACTCATGTCTTCCAGCACCCCCACCCCCCAGCAGTCAGGGGCACCCTCCGCCAGGCCCCCACTCATGTCTCCCAGCACCCCTACCCCCCAGCAGTCAGGGGTACACTCCACCAGGCCCCCACTCATGTCCCCCTGCACCCCCAGCAGTCAGCGGTACACTCCAGCAGGCCCCCCCCTCATGTCCCACTCATGTACCCCTGCACCCCCACCCCCCAGCAGTCAGGGGCACCCTCCACCAGGCCCCAACTCATGTCTCCCAGCACCCCCAGCCCCCAGCATCCAGGGGCACCCTCTACCAGGCCCCCACTCATGTCTCCCAGCACCCCACCCCCCAGCAGTCAGGGGTACACTCCACCAGGCCCCCACTCATGTCCCCCTGCACCCCCACCCCCAGCAGTGCAGGGCACCTGCCAGCAGGCCCCCACTCATGTGCCACACATGTCCCCTTGCACCCCCAACCCCAGCAGTGCAGGACACCTGCCAGCAGGCCCCCACTCATGTCCCACTCATGTCCCCCTGCACCCCCACCCCCCAGCAGTCAGGGGCACCCTCCACCAGGCCCCACTCATGTCTCCCAGCACCCCCACCCCACAGCAGCCAGGGGCACCCTCCACCAGGCCCCCACTCATGTCTTCCAGCACCCCCACCCCGCAGCAGCCAGGGGCACCCTCCACCAGGCCCCCACTCATGTCTCCCAGCACCCCCACCCCCCAGCATCCAGGGGCACCTGCCAGCAGGCCCCCACTCATGTCTCCCAGCACCCCGACCCCCCAGCATCCAGGGGCACCCTCCACCAGGCCCCCACTCATGTCTCACACATGCCCCCTTCTACCCCCAGCAGTGCAGGGCACCTGCCAGCAGGCCCCCACTCATGTCCCACTCATGTCCCCCTGCACCCTCACCCCCCAGCAGTCAGGGGCCCCCTCCACCAGGCCCCACTCGTCTCCCAGTACCCCCACCCCCCAGCAGTCAGGGGCACCCTCCACCAGGCCCCCACTCATGTCTTCCAGCACCCCCACCCCCCAGCAGTCAGGGGCACCCTCCACCAGGCCCCCACTCATGTCTCCCAGCACCCCCACCCCCCAGCATCCAGGGGCACCCTCCACCAGGCCCCCACTCATGTCTCCCAGCACCCCCACCCCCCAGCAGTCAGGGGTACACTCCACCAGGCCCCCACTCATGTCCCCCTGCACCCCCACCCCCCAGCATCCAGGGGCACCCTCTACCAGGCCCCCACTCATGTCTCCCAGCATCCCCACCCCCCAGCAGTCAGGGGTACACTCCACCAGGCCCCCACTCATGTCCCCCTGCACCCCCACCCCCAGCAGTGC
The DNA here is from genome assembly GCF_040938575.1 of Ambystoma mexicanum. NCBI lineage: Eukaryota > Metazoa > Chordata > Amphibia > Caudata > Ambystomatidae > Ambystoma > Ambystoma mexicanum. The sequence goes on from NC_090938.1 coordinate 182,937,988, forward strand.
AGGGCACCTGCCAGCAGGCCCCCACTCATGTGCCACACATGTCCCCTTGCACCCCCAACCCCCAGCAGTGCAGGACACCTGCCAGCAGGCCCCCACTCATGTCCCACTCATGTCCCCCTGCACCCCCACCCCCCAGGAGTCAGGGGCACCCTCCACCAGGCCCCACTCATGTCTCCCAGCACCCCCACCCCACAGCAGCCAGGGGCACCCTCCACCAGGCCCCCACTCATGTCTTACAGCACCCCCACCCCGCAGCAGCCAGGGGCACCCTCCACCAGGCCCCCACTCATGTCTCCCAGCACCCCCACCCCCCAGCATCCAGGGGCACCCTCCACCAGGCCCCCACTCATGTCTCACACATGTCCCCCTGCACCCCCAGCAGTGCAGGGCACCTGCCAGCAGGCCCCCACTCATGTCCCACTCATGTCCCCCTGCACCCCCACCCCCCAGCAGTCAGGGGCCCCCTCCACCAGGCCTCACTCGTCTCCCAGTTCCCCACCCCCCAGCAGTCAGGGGCACCCTCCACCAGGCCCCCACTCATGTCTTCCAGCACCCCCACCCCCCAGCAGTCAGGGGCACCCTCCACCAGGCCCCCACTCATGTCTCCCAGCACCCCCGCCCCCCAGCATCCAGGGGCACCCTCCACCAGGCCCCCACTCATGTCTCCCAGCACCCCCACCCCCCAGCAGTCAGGGGTACACTCCACCAGGCCCCCACTCATGTCCCCCTGCACCCCTACCCCCAGCAGTGCAGGGCACCTGCCAGCAGGCCCCCACTCATGTCCCACACATGTCCCCTTGCAATCCTAACCCCCAGCAGTGCAGGGCACCTGCCAGCAGGCCCCCACTCATGTCCCACTCATGTCCCCCTGCACCCCCACCCCCCAGCAGTCAGGGGCACCCTCCACCAGGCCCCACTCATGTCTCCCAGCACCCCCACCCCCCAGCAGTCAGGGGCACCCTCCACCAGGCCCCCACTCATGTCTTCCAGCACCCCCACCCCCCAGCAGTCAGGGGCACCCTCCACCAGGCCCCCACTCATGTCTCCCAGCACCCCCACCCCCCAGCATCCAGGGGCACCTGCCAGCAGGACCCCACTCATGTCTCCCAGCACCCCCACCCCCAGCATCCAGGGGCACCCTCCACCAGGCCCCCACTCATGTCTCCCAGCACCCCCAACCCCCAGCATCCAGGGGCACCTGCCAGCAAGCCCCCACTCATGTCTCCCAGCACCCCCACCCCCCAGCATCCAGGGGCACCCTCCACCAGGCCCCCACTCATGTCTCCCAGCACCCCCACCCCCCAGCAGCCAGGGGCACCCTCCACCAGGCCCCCACTCATGTCTCCCAGCACCCCCACCCCCCAGCATCCAGGGGCACCCTCATACAGGCCCCCACTCATGTCTCCCAGCATCCCCACCCCCCAGCAGTCAGGGGTACACTCCACCAGGCCCCCACTCATGTCCCCCTGCACCCCCACCCCCAGCAGTGCAGGGCACCTGCCAGCAGGCCCCCACTCATGTGCCACACATGTCCCCTTGCACCCCCAACCCCCAGCAGTGCAGGACACCTGCCAGCAGGCCCCCACTCATGTCCCACTCATGTCCCCCTGCACCCCCACCCCCCAGGAGTCAGGGGCACCCTCCACCAGGCCCCACTCATGTCTCCCAGCACCCCCACCCCACAGCAGCCAGGGGCACCCTCCACCAGGCCCCCACTCATGTCTTACAGCACCCCCACCCCGCAGCAGCCAGGGGCACCCTCCACCAGGCCCCCACTCATGTCTCCCAGCACCCCCACCCCCCAGCATCCAGGGGCACCCTCCACCAGGCCCCCACTCATGTCTCACACATGTCCCCTTGCACCCCCAGCAGTGCAGGGCACCTGCCAGCAGGCCCCCACTCATGTCCCACTCATGTCCCCCTGCACCCCCACCCCCCAGCAGTCAGGGGCCCCCTCCACCAGGCCCCACTCGTCTCCCAGTACCCCCACCCCCCAGCAGTCAGGGGCACCCTCCACCAGGCCCCCACTCATGTCTTCCAGCACCCCCACCCCCCAGCAGTCAGGGGCACCCTCCACCAGGCCCCCACTCATGTCTCCCAGCACCCCCGCCCCCCAGCATCCAGGGGCACCCTCCACCAGGCCCCCACTCATGTCTCCCAGCACCCCCACCCCCCAGTAGTCAGGGGTACACTCCACCAGGCCCCCACTCATGTCCCCCTGCACCCCCACCCCCAGCAGTGCAGGGCACCTGCCAGCAGGCCCCCACTCATGTCCCACACATGTCCCCTTGCAATCCTAACCCCCAGCAGTGCAGGGCACCTGCCAGCAGGCCCCCACTCATGTCCCACTCATGTCCCCCTGCACCCCCACCCCCCAGCAGTCAGGGGCACCCTCCACCAGGCCCCACTCATGTCTCCCAGCACCCCCACCCCCCAGCAGTCAGGGGCACCCTCCACCAGGCCCCCACTCATGTCTTCCAGCACCCCCACCCCCCAGCAGTCAGGGGCACCCTCCACCAGGCCCCCACTCATGTCTCCCAGCACCCCCACCCCCCAGCATCCAGGGGCACCTGCCAGCAGGCCCCCACTCATGTCTCCCAGCACCCCCACCCCCAGCATCCAGGGGCACCCTCCACCAGGCCCCCACTCATGTCTCCCAGCACCCCCAACCCTCAGCATCCAGGGGCACCTGCCAGCAAGCCCCCACTCATGTCTCCTAGCACCCCCACCCCCCAGCATCCAGGGGCACCCTCCACCAGGCCCCCACTCATGTCTCCCAGCACCCCCACCCCCCAGCAGCCAGGGGCACCCTCCACCAGGCCCCCACTCATGTCTCCCAGCACCCCCACCCCCCAGCATCCAGGGGCACCCTCATACAGGCCCCCACTCATGTCTCCCAGCACCCCCACCCCCAGCATCCAGGGTCACCCTCCACCAGGCCCCCACTCATGTCCCCCTGCACCCCCACCTCCCAGCAGTGCAGGGCACCTGCCAGCAGGCCCCCACTCATGTCCCACACATGTCCCCCTGCACCCCCACCCCCAGCAGTGCAGGGCACCTGCCAGCAGGCCCCCACTCATGTCCCACATATGTCTCCCTGCACCCCCACCCCCCAGCAGTGCAGGGCACCTGCCAGCAGGCCCACACTCATGTCCCATACATGTCCCCCTGCACCCCCACCCCCCAGCAGTGCAGGGCACCTGCCAGCAGGCCCCCACACATGTCCCCCCAACACCTCATGACGATCCACAATCATGGCCCCCATGTCCCCTCAACACACCCCCCACGCCACCCCAGTCCGAACACACCACCAGGTATGACATCCACCCCACAAACAAATCACCAGCACATGATGCATCCCAAATTGTTAGTCTGCTCATCAACATATATCTGTCAAACCCACACAATGAGAGCATGTGAATGATAAAACACACATTGTGACATGCATGAAACCAAAGAGAGAATACCACACATTGAAGTACCAAATGATAATGTATTAAACAGAAAAGCAAGGGAATTAAATGGTACAGAAGAAAATGGAAATTAGAAATGAAATTGTGCATGTCCAATAAATGAAAAAGATGTCTGAAATCCAAATGAAAAGCAATCCAAAAGCAAGTCTCCAAAGTGTTAGTCTGAGAAAATAAATCCAAGGTGCAAAAATAATAAACAACCATTGATCCATGGGAAAAAAAAATCAATAATCCAAATCCATTGTCAAACTATTTACAAAGTGAACATCCAGGGTCCATGTGCCCAATCCTTTACATGAAACCTATGAAATGAAACCCTACCTAATGAAGAACTATATACAAGAAGTTGGGGCATTGTCCAAGCACCTCAAAACAAAACAAAACCGAAAGGAAACTTAACACTAAAGAACTATTTACAAGGGCAGCGGTCTAGTCCGACGGCTCACTTCTGGATGTTCCGGGCCAGGGCATCATCGAACTCCTGCTCAATGTCCCGGAGGCGGTCCTCTTCCATGGCCCGAGGGTCCGCAGGGACGACGACATGTTCTCCTCCAACTCCCTGCGGATTGCCTCCAGGCACTCGGCCCGCCTCAGGGCCCACCGCATGGAGTTCTCCGCCCTGACCATCGTGAGCCGTGCCTCTTCCGCCCGCTGCCGCTCCGCATCTATAGCGTGGCCCAACCGCTGCCACACGGAAGACACTTCCCGTCCTGGGTCCTCCTGCCCTCCGGCCGATGCCTGCCCCTCCGATGTCGAAGGCCCAGAGACATCATGGCTCCCACCTCATTGCTGCTGCTGCTGTGCCTGTGCCCGTGCCCTGGCTCCTGCTGCCTGCACATCCTCCTCCGGCTGGGGTGCAGTCGTTGATGTGGCCACCCCTGCTGGACGTCTGACTCCCAACTGTGGCAGGGATGTGTCCTCCACCAGCCTGGCCGCATGGTCAGAGGCAGCTCCACAGGGCACCCAGGTGACAAATGGGTGGAAAGATGGCACGGAGGACGACTGGCACATAGGGTGTTCAGTTGAGGAGGGGGTCGGAACAAGCTCCAGCAAACAGAGGAATCCGGCCTGAGTGACCTGTCCCAGTAGGCCGACGCGGTCAACGAGCCAGTCGAGATGATGTGCAGTCTCCTCACGAAAAGATTGCAGGTCATCTCGCATGGCCCGTTGATGCAACGCTACACCAGTCAGGACAGGCTCAACCCGTACCTGGATAGCCATGTCCGCAGGCAGAGGAAGGCCAGTTGTTGTAAGCTCATCCCCTGCCTGAAAACGGGTCTGGACGTAGGCATCCCTGCTGGTGCAAGATGATGCAGTGACAGGGACACACAGGGCACCTCCGTGGCGGCCTGTGCTGCCTCCTGTCCCTGGTCCTGCACCACTAGCACCAGTGGAATCCCCACCTCCAGACCCCGTCTGTCGCTTCACGGCCTCCTCCTCCACCAAAACCCCCCCCCAACCTGGATGACTCCGTGCCATCTTCCTCCGTCGGGCCCTGTGGGGTCCCAGCTGCCCCTTCTGCTGCAGAGGAGTCCAACTCCGACCTCCGCCTCTTGGACCTCCCCTCGGCAGCTGCGGCCTGGGATGCGGCACCGGACTCCTCACTCCCCGACGAGATGACAACCTGGGAGGGGAGCCGGGCCTTGCGTCTCCGGCTGGCGGTGCGATCCCTGCCGCTGTGCTCCACAGCACCTTCTCCGCCCTCTTCATCAGTTGACACTGCAGACAGGGAGAAATAAAACACAGGCATCATGGCACTGTACAATGACAGTTGTACATGAGTGGCATTGGCAAACCTCAGACATGGCATCACAATCCCCAACACACATGTCATTTCAACTCGCACACATGAGCTATACCACAGCCATATCACAACAGCCAGCATCATCCATACACATACAACAGCATGAGCAGGCAAAGGTGAGCCAGACATCACATGCAACACAGGGAGTGCACTACACATGCACACACACCACCACACTTGCATGCATGTGTACACCTCCGCCAACTGTCGCAGTGTTGAGATCGGCATCCATGTCACATCTGCCAATCAGTCTTCCACATCCCGGTGTCACATGCATCCATGTTGCATCACTGTTGCACCCTTGTCAAATGCACACACATGCACATGTACACGGTGCAGATACATGCAGCTGAAACCAACATCCATGTGTGACATCATGACCATGCCTACTTACATACACATTCATTCAAACATCTGCATTTGGCATGCACGCCTACACACACAAGCACCATCCATGTCTCCCACATGAGAGCCCTTGCATGTGTTAGCCTCAGGGCCCTGTACACACACCCCATACTTGGCCCCATAAAACCACATGTGCAACCTGCACACTACTGGCACACCACCACACGCACAGCTTACAATCAGTATGCATGTACACTTACTGCTCGACTCCAGACGGATCTGCCTCTCAAGGACCTGGACGTGGAGCGCTGGGGATATGCGTTCCAGGACCCTCATCTGATCTTCCAACAAGTGGCCCTGGCGCCTCTTAGCATCCGCTGCCTTCAAGAGGCGCCGGGCCTTGTTGAGGGTCCTGGACCTGCAGTCCTCCCAGCGCTTCTTGACATGATGGAATTGTCAGACTGCCACCCCCTCCGCGTTGATGGCAGTCACGATGTCCGTCCAGATCCGAGTCCGTCCTTCCTTGTCGGCGCGGGAACTTCCGAAGTGGGCATCATACTGCTCCAGGACTTGCTCCACCAGGACACCAACTTCGGTGGCATTGAAGATGGTGCCCCTCTGCCTCTCTGGCTGGTGGTTGCCAGTGGTGCCAGATGTTGCAGTGCCCGACATGGCAACCCCAGAGGCAGGAGTGGGCGGGCAACTGGGTCCTGGGGCTGGGCTGTGGAGTGATGGAATCCCAGTCGGGAGTCTTCGGTTCCAGCAGGGGTGGTCACAGCAACAGCACCCCTGGCTGATGTGCAGGAAGCAAATGGCAGGGCACGTGGGCAGCAGGCAGTCAGGCAGCAGTAGATGGCATGTGGGAGCGTGCTTGGGGATCTGGGGTGCAGTAATTTGGCCTTCTGGCCTTGTCATGGCAGGAGCGTGGTCTTCCGTGTGCTTACGCATGGCCAGCTTGATACGGAGTGATTTGGCACGTGAAAATCAAGCACGTCTGCGTGTAATTCGAGGAAAGGGCCTCAGCGCGTATGCGCGTCTGTGATGTGCGTGCGCGGGCGTTTCCCTGTACACGGGTGCATGTTACACGTCCAATGACTGCACGTCAGAGTGTCAGCTCGTGTAATTGGAGGATACGGCCTTAGCGCATACACGCGGAAGTGACGCTGGACTTGTGGGCATGTTTAAAAGGCATGTGTAGAACCCCATTTCCTTGTACGTGCTTTTCGTGGAGAGCGAGTGGGTGAAATCTGTACTTCTTGTCGGTTCACACCCGATTTACTTCACAGCGTTTCAAGTTCGTACTCCCTGTTACCTCTGACAGCTTTTTCTCTTTTTGTCTTTTTTCTGGGCCTGTTTCCTCAAATAGCGTACACTTCTTCTGTTGTCCTGTCTCCTCAGACAGCATACAATTCTTCTTTAGGCGGGGGTGTTGCCAACACATACACGCGCGTCTTTTTCACTCTATTTTTCCAGACAGACGGTGAGTTGCGCACGTATTTAACATCTGTGCTTGCCCCGTGTGTCGTGTACTCCTTCAGAGGTCATTCTAGGCTGCGTGTGGCACGCATAAGTTCCTTTTTGTGTTTCTGGGTGCCACAGCGTAGTTCAGGTTTATTTTTCCACGCACATGGTCTAGGAGGGGTTGCGTGCACGTTATCTCCGTTTTTTGGGGTGCCTGTGCGTTGCGTGACCCGTCATCTTTCCCCAGGCGTCACATACAGCCTTGCTAGAGCACTAGGGTACGAATTCCATCTAGTACCCTACCCCTTTGACCCCCAATTGCCAAGGACAATGCCAAGGACAATAGTTTACTGCAACTCCCATACGCACAACAACATCAGTGCCATGTTTGGGAGGCGAGCAAGTGGTAAGGGTGGCAAAGGTGGCCGAGCCTCAAGAGGTGGGTGTGGTGGATACGGTAGGGGACGTGGCCGGGACTTGCAGAGTGCCCCTAGCCCCCCATGTGTGGAGGACCAGTCAGGGACACCCATGCCCCCCCTAGTTGAGGGTAACGTGGTTGACACCATCCATGCTCAGCCCTTGTTGGACCAGCCCATTGCGGCACCAGACCTGGCACAGGGTGACTCCCAGGCTGACTTCCAGGTCAGCAGGTCTAGGCCACGTGTGGCGGTGCACGTTGGTGTCACCAGGCCATCTGGATCAGGGGCAGCTATGTCATCTGCTGCCCCAAGTAGGCAAGGTGGGGAGGCTGCAGGGGCAGCTGCGGCTCCATCCACCCCAGCTCTCACTCACCCAGCCAGGACAGTGTCGGTCCCAGTCCATCCTACTGACGTTCCCCCTGACTACATCACACTTCAGCTAATGCCTGCACCAAGTCCCATGCTCAGTGTTCATTCCCACACTCCTAGTACACAGTCCACCGGGGCTCCTGCCCCTAGTGTCCAGAGAGGCGTAGGACACTCAGGATCCTCACCACCTTCCAAGTGGAAGAGGAGTGCTCGTCCAGCACAGGCTGATGCCCCAGACTCGGCTACACCGTATGGCACCTCGAGGAAGCCTAGCTTCAGTGAGGCCGAACGTGATGCAGTTGTGGAGTATATGTCCGCACATGACCGGGAAATGTTGATTACTGCAGGGTGCAAGACGACACATGCTCAACGTCAGGCACACTGGCAGACGATCGCGGACATCATAAGTGCCCTTGAAATCGTGAAGCGCACAGCTAATGATTGCTACAAGCACTGGAATGACCTGAAGCGCAGGGCAAAGAAAAAGCTGGCCTCAAGTCATGCCGCTACTCTAGTGACTGGAGGTGGGTCTCCAGCAGAGGACATTGAACTCACTCCACATGAGTATGTTGCTGGGACCTACGTCACAGAGGAACAGATCCAAGGTGTGGGAGACCTGCCAGATTACGAGGCATTGTCTGGTGAGTGCACATGCATGTGTGTGTCATCCATGTGCATGGTGTGTGTGTGAGGGCTTCTGATTGAGTGCCAGGTGAGGGTGTGTGTGCCTGAGTGGTTTGGGTCACCCATGTGCTTCATCCAATACATTCTGCGCACCAGGATTTGGGAATTGCAGTATCCCTTCTGGCAACAGTAGACATTTAGCCCAACATCACGCCAGTTGCCCTTGAAGTGTCATCTTGCCACAACATTGTACCATTTTTTTCTGTGTTCATTTAGGCTGATTGCTTGCATTCCACCACTTTCACTAGGAATTTCTCAGTCCTATTGTCACATGTGTGACATGACTATGGTACATGACATATGTGTGATGGCATGTGTCATGTATGTGTGGTGGACATGCCAATCACAGGCCAATGTGTGATGGTGCTGCCAGCTAGCATGCAGCAAATGTGTTGATCTTCCATCTTGGTGTTATCAATGTGTGCCATTTGCCTCACCTTCATATGCAGTGACGGTGCATGCATGGGAGGGTTATAGTCATGTGGGACATGTGTCAATGAAGTACTGGTTCTGTTGCTTTGCAGCCCTAATTGTGTGCCATGATGCTAATGCCTGTTCCCATTTCTTTTCTTTCATGTCTTTGCAGGGGATGACGCACTTGATACTGCTGGGGTTGTGGAGATGGTGCAGACCCAGGAGGCGTCTCAGGGTGGACCGGGCACCAGTGAGGGACGTGGTGTGGTGGTGGGTGAGAACCCACACTTGCTGCAGACCATTCTCTCAAGGGGTGACTCTGGGTGCACCTCGCCCGAGCTCTATTCAGGTGTCGATTCAGATGATGAGACCTATGTGCGGTCGCAGGTAAGTGTTTCTGGGAGGGATTCTGTTCTGTCCAACCCACCTGCACCAGGGGTAGAATCCTCAATGGGGATGTCAGTGTTGGTAGGTCTGCCTTTGGTAGTTACGGATGCCGGGTCATACTCCGCAACATCTGATCCTGTTCCTGTGCCAGCAGATCAGAGGGGGAATGCAGTCCTGCAGCCTCAGGCAGTGCCGGCACAGCAAGGCGCAGTTCGCCTTGCCCCAGACAGGTGTGGTGCCCGCCGACGTGGTGGCCGTACGCCACCTGGCAATACTGCATGGGAGCAATCCATATACGGTATGGCAAACCAACAGGCAGCATCAGATGAGATGATGGCTCAGGCCATGGATAGGGTGGCCATTTACATTGCCCCCCAAGAAAGGCTGATGGAGCAACTACAGCAGGCAACAGACTCCATTTGCCAGTCACACAGGGAGGACATGTTGACGTCCAACAGGGACAGACGGGCGGCACTGGAGACTCTGCGGGAAGCCATTTCTATAGAATCCCAGGGCCACAGGGAAGCCCTGAGGATGGAACTCCGTCACCTCAGGGTGACTCTTGTTGAGTTTGAGGCTTCAACTGACACGAGGAAAGAACAGCAGCTGGGGCGGATCACACGTACGCTCTCAGCTGAGATGCAGGCAACTTGGGAGGAGGTCCGGGCATCCCGTGAGTAGTTGCATGGGGACCTCCACATGATTATCCTCCAGAACCAGACCTTCCACACCCGCATGCTTGCTGCCATGGAGGACCAGACTAGGGCTTTGCGTGGGCTGCCTCCCATAGCGCCACCACCTCCTGATGCAGCTGCAGAGGCTGGGGAGAGCGACAGCAGCGATTCTCCCATAATAGGGTAGCCGTGCAGGCCATGAGCCCATGGAGGTTTTTTTTTTCCCCCAGAATCCACACAGGTGCGTTTTGGTGTACACCCTGTCCTCGGACCTCCTGGTTGGCCTCCCCCACACCCCCGGCCCATACATGGCCATTTTGATTTTTGATTTTTGATTTTTCTTTTTTTTACAGTGTGTTGCCTTGTGTGGCTCCCGTGGACATCCGCAGTATTGTGGCTGGGCACATGCAGGCTTGTCCTGAATTTGGGTTAGATGCTTAGGTTTGTGAGGCACACACCCCTCCTGCTTCCCATTTCCATGGGCTTGCAAAGGGTGTGCCCAAGTGACATTGACTTACACAGTGACGTTGGACTCCCATGTGCTGTGTGGGAAGTCTGTAGTCAATACTGTGTATACATTCCTAGTCTAGTGCATATTGTTGTTGTATTGTACACTGCATCATGTATTGTTATGTGCCTCTGCATCCATCTTATCCTCCTGATTTTCAGATCCATTCCTCATTTCTTCACAAGGCCGTTTACTTTGGAGATGGAGTCCATGTTGTAAGCAGTGCACCTACACTTTTGTGTGGCGCCAACACTGTACAGTTGGAAGTGGTCGAAGTGCTGGCATTATCAGGTAGTGCGACTGCCAATTTTTAAAAATTTGTACTGTCATGTTTATGGTAGGTTTGAGGTTGTGTAGCTGATTTGTATTATTGATAAATATTTGCTCATGTGTGTTGTTGGTACTGCATTACTGTGAGCATTTCATGTGTGGCCAGTTTCCATTAGGGACACTGTACTTTGTGACACTTGTGTCATGTTGTGGGGATTACTTTGTTTGCTCTCACATAGCATGACATGCCATGGTGTGTTGTGTGGCGTTGCCGGGGAGGGGTTGGGTGACATGGCACTGTTCTCATGTTGTATTTTGCAAGTGGGTATTCATTTTTGCTGCATAGAAGTGTGTCTTTTGATGACACTGCATTGGTGGTGTTTGTGTAGGTAGGGATGCACACATTGTAACACTTCCAGGTGAACAATCTCAGGCTACTATGGTTGTGACAGTTGACTGTCCCTTCATTCATCATCATTGTCAGATTGAGTCATCATTGATTGTCAGTTGGCATGTGCCAGGGCTGTGTGCACTCCACAGGGGTGTGATTTCTATGTGAAGTAATTAGCCACCAGCTGCGTACGGGCTGCCTCACCCCTTGCCCTTTCCCCTCCCATGCGCAGCAGGTGTGCATGTGGTTGGGGATGTGGGGGCACCACCATGTCCACAGCCAGGCCCCGGCGTGTTGCAACATTTTGCAGGACACATGCTGCCACTATGATCCTGCACACTACTGGGGGAGCGTATAACAGCTGCCCGCCAGAATGGTCAAGGGAGCGAAAGCGTGACTTGAGCACTCCGAATGTGCTCTCCACTATGCCCCAGGTTGCAATATGGGCTGTGTTGTATCTTACCTCGGGAGGCGTGATGGGGTTCCGAATTGGCGTCATCATGTGGGTGCTCAGAGGGTAGGCACTGTTCCCTGTGGAGGTGGTGATGGGTATCATTAGTGGGGTAGTGACATTACTCTGTATCTGACATGCATGCATGTGCAGTGGCATTTATACTCACCAAGCAGCCATGCATCGCCATGCCGCCCAGCTTCCATGTCTCGGTTTAGGGTTGACATTCTGTAAATGAAGCTGTCGTGGGTGGACCCTGGATAGTTGGCATATACTGAGTTGATGATTCCCTTGGCATCACATACTACCTGGACGTTGATGGAATGCCAGTGCTTGCGGTTTCTATAGATGTGCTCAGATGCCCTGGGGGGACGTAGAGCCACATAGGTGCAATCAATGGCACCTAGCACTTTGGGGAATTGTGCCACTCCATAGAAATCCTGGGCGGCAGCCTGCCTTTCCGCAGGTGTTCTGGGCAGGTATATGTGCCTGCCTACTGATGGGTGTGCAGTGATAATGGCCAACACCTGGTGTAGGCACCTTGACTGCGTGGCCTGTGACACCCCCCCACTATGGCACTTGTCCGCTGAAATGATCCGGTAGCCAAGAAGTGCAGTACATTGAGGACCTTCTCCAGGGGGCTGAGTGCTTGGGAGCACAGGGTGGGTGATGTGAGGTCATCCTCCCACTCACTGACCAGGTTGAGTATTATGTGAGGTGGAAACCTGTACCTCCCATACACCTGGTCATCAGGCATCCCAAAAAGGCTGGTTCTGGGTGTAAAGGTTCTGGCCCTGACTATCCTCCTCCTCCTGCGGTATCCCACGGCCACTGCTGCTAGGAACGGTATATTCATCCTGGCATCTGAGCTTGTTTGTTGTTTGCGCACACTTTTATGCTGCGCGGGTCGACGTACGCCTGTTTCCTGCTAGTCGACGTACGCCTGCTTCATGCTGGCGTACGTGTTTCCGGATTGGACCGACTTTTTTGGCGCGTTGTAGGCGACCGTGTAAATCTTCCCGCCCACCCCAGGAATACACGTAACCCGTTCTCCCAGGGCCAGTCGCGTGTAAATCTTCCCGCCCACCCCAGGAATACATGTACCCCGCTCTCCCAGGCCCAGTCGCGTGTGAATGTTCACACGCACCCCTGAAATACACGTACCCCCCTCGCACATGGCGTATCGCATGTGAAACTTCCCGCGCACCCCTGAAATACACGTACCCAGCCCAATCGCAGGTGGAACTTCCCGCGCACCCCGAAATACACGTACCCAGCCCAATCGCGTGTGAAACTTCCCGCGCACCCCTGAAATACACGTACCCAGCCCAATCGCGTGTGAAACTTCCCGCGCACCCCTGAAATACATGTACCCAGCCCAATTGCGTGTGGAACTTCCCGCGTACCCCGAAATACACGTACCCAGCCCAATTGTGTGTGAAACTTCCCGCGCACCCCTGAAATACACGTACCCAGCCCAATCGCGTGTGAAACTTCCCGCGCACCCCGAAATACACGTACCCTGCTGAAATCGCATGTGAAACTTGCCGCGCACCCTGAAATACACGTACCCTGCTGAAATCGCGTGTGGAACTTCCCACGCACCCAGAAATGCACGTACCCTGCTGAAATTGCGTGTGGAACTTCCCGCACACCCCTGATATACACGTATCCAGCCCAATCGCGTGTGGAACTTCCCGCGCACCCCGAAATACACGTACCCAGCCCAATCGTGTGTGAAACTTCCCACGCACCCCAAAATACATGTACACTGCTGAAATCGCGTGTGAAACTTCCCACGCACCCCTGAAATACATGTACCCTGCTGAAATCACGCGTGAAACTTCCTGCGCACCCCTGATATACACGTACCCAACCCAATCACGTGTGGAACTTCCCGCGTACCCCGAAATACACGTACCCAGCCCAATCGTGTGTGGAACTTCCCGCGCACCCCTAAAATACACGTACCCAGCACAATCGAGTGTGAAACTTCCTGCGCACCCCTGAAATACACGTACCCTGCTGGAATCGCTTTTGAAACTTCCCGCACACCCCGAAATACACGTACCTTGCTGGAATCGCGTGTGTAACTTCCCGCGCACCCCTGAAATACACGTTCCTCGCTTGGTGTTTGCTGTTTGGCAGCCCTGTAAACTGGTCCAGGGTTAGCACAGCCCTTTGCGCTGAATTGGGAATTTTGATGGATTTTCCTTGCGCGAGGGCGTTCTTGGGGGCGTAACTGGCGCTGCTGCAGGATCGCTGCGCCACTCTGCGCTACGGCTGGTTTTGGAGGCTAAAATCCATGAATACGCGGTGCGATGAAATGGATTTTATCACACGCGGCTGGCGCAGTCTATCGCACGGGAACACTGTGCGCCAGCCGCGTGCACCATTTTAGTGCGAAATTCTATGAATTACCCCCTTTGTGTGGTAAGTTCCTTTCACCAAACTATAAAGGTGACAATTCTTCCGATTGTTTGCAGGATATAAGTGGCTATTATCCAAACCAGAACAGCTGCCCACTGTCCTCCCCTCGTAGTCGATCAGGCAAATATCTCTGACCAGTGATGACTCATTCTTAAAGCCATGCGGAGCCTGGTCATGTTCGAAGAAATATGAAGGCTTGTCAGGGATTATCGGCTCTGGTGACATGAGACCCTCCTTGCCATCTAGAGTTGCATTTCTGATGGCCAATGGATGGGACCACTTGGGTCTGCACTGGCTAAGGGGTATAACAGCAGGAAACCCTGCAGACACAACAGCAGGCACTGAATCAGGGGTATTGGTGGAAGGCCCGATGGACTGTGCAGGTGTGCAGGGATAATAGTCAGCACTTCCCAATGGTCCAGGATCACTGGGATGACTTGTGGAAAGCACATGGGCTTGTCAGTTTTAATAAGGGGATCAGCATTGTGCATATAGTTGCCCCCTCCCTCCTCCAAGGATTCAAACTGACGGGGACTTCAGATGAACCTAAAAATTGGTTTATCACATTAATGAGGGTACAGGCTTCCGCCTGGTTCCCAAATGAGTTAAGCAAACTGGTTTTGGTAGTACATAATATGGAGGATGAGAAGCCAACACCAATGCTGGAATTTTTCTTTTCACAGACAGGAATTTTCGTTTGGGAATGGTACCATAGTTTGTTCCGAAGGGATGAGGGTAGCCATCTTGAAGCTGCATAGGAAATTAGCGAAAAGCCCTTTTTTATGGAAATAGTAATGTGTTCAGAAAGCCTGCACAAGTCAACTATCATTTTGGGTGACAAAATGTCACAGTGTATCAATGTCAGCACAATAATTTCCATTTGCATTGTTTCCATATTGTTTCCACAAGTAATTTAAAAAACAACAAAATAAAACAGCCTAATATCGTCCAGCTGTACCTCTCACCTGTTCAGAAATGCTGCTTGGTTGCTTGGTGGATCCACTTATCAAATATGCAGATTCTAAAGGGTTCACAGTCACCGAAGGCCTGACAACTGCTAATTCCCTGCGGACGACAACTCCTGCACCCTTTTCCACACAGGCTCCCTGCAGGAGGAGGAAGGGAGGAAAACAGAGGAGGGGCGTGACCTCCAACAAAGCTGCCTGGAGGGCTTCCTGTGTCCTGGGTTGAGCCTGGTGTTGGCACGGCAACTCCTGCACCCTTTCCCCTGTGGGGGGAGGCCGGGAGGAAAATGTAGGGGGCATGGCCTCCAAAAAAGCTGCTTGGAGGACTTCCTGGGTCCTGGGTCCTGGGCTGAGGCTGGTGTTGGCATGGAAATTCTGGCGCCTTTTCCCCCTGCTGACTTGACCCTGCTAGGGGAGCCCGGGATGAAAAAAATCAGAAGAGGGTGTGGCCTCCATCAAAGCTGCCTGGAAGGCTTCCTAGTTCCTGAGCTGAGGCTGATGTTGGCGCTGCAACTCCCGAAGGTCCAAAATAAACATACAGCCAGATCTCAATTCGTAGTCAAAGAACACTGTGAAGAAGAGGATTGGTGGAGTTATACAAACTACTCCTTTGACAAGTACAGAAGGTACTGGGAAGAGGTGGCCCAGAGGAGGTGTGAAGAATACAGAATGGACACAAACAACAAAGGACTATGACACTCCGCTTGGGAAAACGCAGCTGTCTGACACAAAAATGGAGAAGGGACTCAATCAAGAGTCAAGCAATTGTGAAGCCTGGCAGAACTGGAAAGGTCAAACCTGCACCAAGAATCTATGTTGGGGAAGCAAACCTCCACTCTGGAGGACGACAACAGCAGGTTGCAGAAGTCCTTTGTAGGCCGCCGCTGAGCAGGCCTGACTGGAAGCTGGTAACTGACCGACAGTGGCATGACCTCGAGGAGGTGCACCACGCAGTCCAATAACTGGGACAACCACCGTCTGGACGGATACTGCGCAAAGACAAAGCACAGCAGTCGGGAGCGAGACATGAAGCTAGAAAAGCGCTCAGGGGGAATGCGGTGACCTATCAACCCAGGAAGAACCAGTGATGTGTAACCACCACAGAAACTGTAACAGGAGTGCCAGTAGTGGCGTGGGGAAGGGTGCTGAATGTAACAAAGGCATCAGAAGCAATCTCCATGATCCCAGTTTTTGTCCCAGAAGTACCAAGTAACAGGAGTGATCTCTCTCGTCTCCGTTTTTGTGCCAGAAGTACTGAAAATAAAGAAGGCCTCAGGAGTAACCTCCTTTGTTTCAGTAATGGGGTAAAGAATATTGATTGGAAAGAAAGCCTCTGTGAACCATCTGTATATGGATGACTTGGTGGAGAGATTCAACCAGACCCTAAATACTATCCTTAAAAAAACTGGTTTAATTAGAGGCTTGAAATTTTGACTTCACAATTCCTTGGGTGCTGTTTGTGATTCAGAAATCTACACAGGCCTCTCTGGCGTTTTACCCTTTTGAGCTTCTTTATGGACGGGAAACGAGGGATGTATTAGACATGCTTCCTGAAGCCTGGAAGGACAGAGAAGATGCTATTCCACCAATTTCCCAGACCACCTGATGCCTAAAGGAACCTATAGTAACAAAACATCTCCGGCAGGCTCAAGAGATGCAGAAAGCCCAATATGATCAGAAGCCGGTCTGCCATTTCTTTTCGATAGGACAGAAGGTATTAGTCACATTGCCTTTGTAAAACTATTAGTCACATTGCCATCCTATTGCCAACCTCTCACCAAAAGATGCTTTCCACTTTTTTTGGCCATATGAGATACTGAAAAAAAGGGGCCTTATAACTATCTTGTCTCACTACCTGATTATAGATTAAAAACCCAAATATACCATGTAAATACTTTTTAAAAAGGGAGACAGTGTGTCATGATTTTAAAAAATATTGCTGCAATATTAACACTTTTGCCAATGTATCATAGATCACACTGACAGTTGACATTTTTTATGGTCGCTGAGATTCAGGGCCGATTCATGGAACAAACGTGCGCCGAAAATCCCAGCGCAAGCAGGCACAAGGAGGCGCAAGCGGGAGAAAGCAAGCGCACGCGCACGTGTGCGATTCAAGGAAGGCGCTGCGCTACTTTCCCACTAGTTGTGCGCCAAATCCGTGCATGGCGCATGCTGGCGCACACGTCTCCAACCAGCGTGCGAGAAGTACTGCAGGGAACTACACGGAACGCCCACACGCACGCGAACAACCCGTATTCATGGATTTGAATATGGGAAACCCACGCACGGCAAAAGACACGCACAGGTGTCAACGCGTCCGCCACACGAAGGCAGGCGGAAGCGTCCCCGCGCACAGCATAAAAGTGCGTGCTAACAACAAACACGTATATACAGCTACGATGAATGCCCCATTTGTCGCAGCACTGATCGTGGGACACCGCAGGAGGAGGAGAATAGCCAGGGCATGCATTTTCGCACCACGGACAAGCCTTTTTTGTGATGCCTGACGACCAGGTCTATGGCAGGTATAGGTTTCCACCCCATATCATCCTAGACCTGGTCAGGGAGTGGGAAGATGACCTAACATCCCCCACCCTCTGCTCCCAAGCATTGAGCCACTTGGAGAAGGTGCTCAATGTCCTGCATTTTTTGGCCACTGGGTCTTTTCAGCGGACTACTGCCATAGTGGGGGGGGTCTCACAGGCCACGCAGTCACGCTGCCTACTCCAGGTATTGGCAATCATGACAGCGCGCCCCTCAGTCTGCAGGCACATATACATGCCCAGAACACCCGCAGAAAGGCAGGCCGTTGTCCAGGACTTTTACAGGGTGGCACACTTCCCCAAAGTGCTCGGTGCCATAGATTGCACCCATGTGGCCCTACGTCCACCTAGGGCCACTGAGCACATCTACCGAAACCGCAAGCACTGGCATTCCATCAATGTACAGGTGGTATGCGATGCAAAGGGAATCATCACCTCTGTCTATGCAAACTACCCTGGCTCCACCCATGACAGTTTCATATACAGAATGTCCGCCCTGAGCCTGGCCCTGTAAGCTGGGCAGCATGGCGACACATGGCTCCTAGGTGAATGCAAATGCCCGTGCACATGCATGCATGTCACACACATACACAAATACACAAACCCCAATAATCACAACCATTATCACCTCTCCAGGGGACAGTGCCTCCCCTCTGAGCAACCACATGATGACGCCAATCCGGAACCCCACCACACCACCCCAGGTAAGATACAGCGCAGCCCATATTGCAACCAGGGCCATAGTGGAGCGCACATTTGGAGTGCTCAAGTCACGCTTCCACTCCCTTGACCGCTCTGGCAGGCAGCTTCTCTATGCACCCCCAGTAGTGTGCAGGATCATTGTGGCAGCGTGTGTCCTGCACAATGTTGCAACACGGCAGGGCGTACCGGTGGACATGGTGGTGCCCCCACATCCCCAACCACAGGCACAGGCGCTGCCCATGGGCGGGGATAGGGCACATGGCGAGGAAGCCCGGACCCAGCTTGTGGCCAGATTTTTCACCTAAACTCCCAACCCTGCGGAGTGCACACAGGCCTGGCACATACCAGGTGACAATCGATGATGACAAAGAGACAGTCAACTGTCACAACCTTACCACCCTGAGATTGTTGCCATGGAATTGCCACATTGTGTGCATCCCTAGCTACTTAAACACAAGCAATCCTGTGTGACCAAACGGCACACATGCAATATGTGAATCACACAGACCTGCAAAACAGGACATGACTATCACTGGTATGTCACTCAAACCATCCCAAACCACAACATGACATGTCAAGCAATAGCCATACACCTACACAGTACCAAAAAGGTACACATTGCCATGTGAAAAATGTAAATGGACATCAGACAATGATGCCTGACATGGAATCAGATGAAATGACTGACCAACAACCTCCCACCCAAAATAAGTCATACCCAAATGCATTCCAAAAGTTGTATTTTAAACATAACAATGAATGCCTGTCCACATGCACAATGTGCATTGCAAAATCAACACTGCAGCTACTGTGTGCCGTGTCCACCTCCTGCAACACACTGCTCAGCGCACAGCACATTGAACAGCCATTGTGTGTGATGCACACCCTGAGCATCACATCTAAGCGACAAACTACATAAAAAAACCAAAATAGGCATGTACAGGATCCACAAATGGTCATAGAACATGTGCTGCAGGGACACAGTGGGCACCAGAAGGCAAACAGAGTGTACACGTGGACATGGAAGGGCGGTTGTACATGTAGTGGATCATAGTGCGAGTGTGTGGGTCAGTAGGGACATGCACTCAACATATGCATGTGAAATCAAGTGACCATCAGTGTCCTCTACACATCACATGTGAACATTCACCATGTGTATACCCCAGCATGTCAAATCACAACTATACCCTCACACCTGAAAGGTAAACACAACACATGAACAGGCATTGATCAGCAGAATACATCATGTAAATAGGAAAGCACAATTACAATTTCAGAGTGCCCATCACACTGCAGGGGAAGGCAACTATCAACAACAAAACACCCCCCTCCCTCACAAATTACCACGACCCACTGAACAACTGCATCTGGGTTATTCATCCGACATCCTTGAATTCCACCTGGCCACGGGATCACCCTTCCCCTTTGTCACCCTCTCCCACCTTGTGTGTAAAAAGTTGCCAGCACCCTCAGAGTCCACCTCGATTTGCAAAAGCACAAAATCCAACAGAACTCAAAGCAGGACAACACAGAAGCCAAGCAAATAGCCTGCAGGCAGTAAAACAAACCAGAACAGCCTCCAGTAGATGACTAGAAGTAGCAGTACACCACAAAGGCCAAGTACTACCACATGATGTTAACAACCAAGGTAGCACAGTAAAACAATGTCACAACAGGATCTGAACCATATGTGGCACATAACATAGAATGACGCACCACGAACAGATGTCTACTGTCACAGCTCCCGTGTACAGGCACAGGAGTGGCACAAAACAACCACCCCCACCGTGGTCTGGGTGCCTGCAAGGTCTAACTCACACAGGCCTCTGAGACCCTGGTGGGGAAGGAGGGTCAGGGATATGCAGTCGGGACAGGCATTGGCATACTGGATAACCGGAATGAGGGGCAGGAGAGGGGAGTAGGATTGACACGGAAAGTAGGGAATGCACCAAAATGTAGTACACACATTAACACATACACAATTAGATCAAACTTGTTCACATGCACATAGCACCAAATGACTCAAATGGAAGTCAAAGAGAAACTTATCTCTGGGGTGAGTGCTGGCCTCCTGCCTGCTCACTCTCAGGTCCGGTAACAGGAGCATTTCAATGCTGCAAAGAGAGCCACAGTTAATAATCTGTGCATGCCCAAAACACACAAACACACCACCAAATATGCCCCAAAGTAACAAACTACACTACAAACAGACAAACTTGTGTGGATGCTTCATACCCATACGTTACATTACCCCTCTGATGGTTCATACACAGTCAATGCAGTAAGTCAGGCACCGGTGGGTGCGTGGCAAATGGAACACCAATGTGTCACGATTCACACAACATGCAATGTTCCCTGTGTAAGCAGACAGACGCATATAGCAAGGTCTGACTTCAGAACAAGTCCTGTACCACCATGACCAAAATAAAGTAGCCAGTGCATGTATCAATTTCAACTTGGAAATGAAATGTACTGCACCCGAGTCTGTCCCTTGCTGTCTGTCCCTGTGAGCTGCTTCATTCCATGTCTCGGAACGCTACATGGCTAATACAAGTGCCTCAATGGACCATGGTGGACCGGAAGGTATGTGCCACTGCCCCTGCAGGTGCACCAGACAACTTTCACATCAACTAGACATCAGTCCACTAACACATCTGAGCTGTATTGTGCGCTTCTGCACCAATATTTGTCCAAGTTCACCATCAGTGCTGCTACTAAGCATGCATGTTCAACTGGCCAGGTGGAAGGTTTGCTGTGTTGTGACCCCCCTGTGCTGCTCACCTTTCCTGGAGTCCCTTGAAACACATCATCGATTTTCGGATGTATAATCGCAATCCCTGTGCCTCTGCTTGCGCACACATGCGCATGTCGGCAGCACCAAACGTGTCCTGATTCCAGACGTCCAATGGCTCATGTCTGCTGGCAAAGGTGGTCTTGAGGCTCATGCCCCTGCAGAAAGTGCATGAAACACATGATTAATGCTTAATATTCATCTGTGTGTCTCTCTTCAGGCATTACATGACTGGACCATGTCAGAGACGTACATCAGAAATATCAGTCCGTCTTTCACAGCAACAGTGTGGAACACACTATCTACGGTATGATTTGCAACAAGCACATGTTCATTAAAGATAAGAAACATACTACACAATGCATATCAATGAATGCACACATGAATCATTAAACACCCCATCTAGCAAAAGAAGAACAGTGGACAATTACACCCCAATCATCCCCACTAGGGGTGTTAACACAAGTTCCACAGCAGTAGACATGCCACAGATATGACATTCCATTGCCCTTGTGTAATAGGCTGTTACACCGAACCATCCTTGCGAGCCCATGGATAAGGGAAGCAGGAGTGGCATATGTGAGTCAAGGACGCCAAGCAGCAAACACATACACAAGACAAGCTTGAAGGGCCCAGCTGGAACAGACAGTGGATGCTTTCAAAAGCCACAAAGCACCACACCGTCACATGAAAGCACAATAGACTAGCAATTTTAAACTATATTAACTAATTACACTAACTATGAAAAACCTACTTTACCTATTTAAACTAACTATCAAACAGAAACTTAACTAAGTAAACTAAAAGAAAAATAAAAAATGGCCACATATGACCCGGGGGGGGGAGGCACCCAGGAGACGGGAGGTACAGGGTGCTGCTCAACACCCACATGTGATGATGCTGAGGAAAGAAAAACCTCCATGGGCTGAACACCTGCACAGCCCGACCTATGGAGGAGATAGATTGTCATCCGAGTCTGGCTCTTCCTGGAAAGGAGGACGTGGCACAGGAGCATGACCACTCCTAGCCACAGCTTGCCCCTCATCGGGTGCAGGTCTTCCGGACGGGTGAGCCTGGTTCTGCGTGGTGATGACAAGTAGGTCTGCATGCAGAACCTCCTGTGATACACGTGCTTCCTCTTGCAAGGTAACACGTGTAACACAGAGATCCTCCTGCAAGGCCTGGCTTGACCACCGCTGCACCTCCCGGCAAGCATGTAGCTCAGCCGAGATGGTACACTCAAGCTGTGCAAACCTCTCCTCTGCCCGCTCCCTCTGGGACATCAGAAGGACACCCAGAGTGGATCTGAGGGAAGCATGCTCCTCCCTCAGGGCCTTCATGTGTGCCTCAGCGTGAGCAGCAATTGCTTGACGCAGAGACGACATTTCAGCCTGGTGTGCCCTGTCTGAGGCCGCCATGCCCAGCCTGAGTGAGCGGGCCATGGACCGTGCCGCCTGCTGCTGGAGAAGCACCTGCCTAGCAGGGGGGAGCACAGATTGGGCCACACGCTCCATGCTCTCAGCGATGTTCTCCATTGCTGCCCCCTGCCATTCAGAATTGGCAGTCATGTCTTGCTCCCACTCAGTATACTGTGGTTGCACACGGCAACCACTTTGCTGGGCTTGACCCCTGCGGGACCCAAGGACCGGGTGTCCTTGCTGTGTTGGCACCACCCGCGACTGCACGACTACATGCCCCCGTCGACGTGATGTCCCAGGCACATCAGTGACTGGTGTGGAGGGTGACCCTGCGTCCCGATCCACCACGGTGGAGGTTCCAAGACTGTCTGACCCCTCAGTGCAGATGTCGCGGACAGAGGAGTGTCCAAATCAGAGTCACTCACCCCTGACATATGGACCTGATGCTCATCCAACTCGACATGGTCATCAGAGTGCTCTTCAGGGCTGGACTCATAGGCAGCCAGAGACAAGATGGACTGTAGCTCTTGGGGGTTTTCGTGGCCTACAACCCCACTACCCCCACTTGTGCTGGGTTGATGTAGTGATAACAACCCTGTGCCTGGCATGACAACACCATCCTCCGCACCATTGCGTCATCATCTGAAAAATAGAGAGAAAAAAGGTCACTACACATGTTAGAAGCACACAACACACACACACACTGACACCAAACACATCAGGCAGACATGTGACACACAAAATAGAACCTGGCATGCATGCTGGGTCAACTTTAAATTGCTTCTGTGATCAGAGCTGTTGAAAGGTGGCAGTTTGCATTGAAGTGGGTCTTTGCAGTGCAGCAAATATGTATGTAACTCACTGCCTACAGGTACAAGGACTTCATGGTGTGTATCAGAAAATGTGAAGGCAGTGCAAGGTCAACTTCAGGTATCACGTGCAATGTGCATTCAATGGGTAGCATATCTACAAGCAAAGCACCCCTCCACCCAAGTGCAAAAGCAGGGATGCCTAGCATGGTATCAAAAGGCTGACCATAGTCCTGTGTATTGACAGACAGTGTTGACTAGCATCAACAGCTTCATGTGAGTCAAGTGACAACACTGCAAATGATGATTGGACAGTAAGCAGGACACATGATGAAACCTCTGGAGTCCACCCACGTGTGAAGAAGACACTACACCAGTTGGACAGAGTCATTGTCCATTAAACAGGCTGAGGCCTGTGACCCACAAAGATTGTCAGACCATAAACATGTATGCAACGCAGTACTGAGCCACAGTTGACATGGGAAGTCAGATGAAATGCCATGCAATTTTGATCATCATGGACTTGTGTAACAGTGATCATCCAGTCATGGACACACATGGGCATGCATGAAATGCACATGGAGCATGAATGGGCACTCATGTCCCTGCGGGGCATCTGACCTCCGCAGAGTCCAAGTGAGACACCCTGCATCAAGTACTAAGGGTGAACTTCAATGGATATGTCTGGCAGATTGGCCGCTGGATGTTAGAATGTACACAGAAGGCATGACCAGGGAAGTAACCAAGGGCAATATTGTAGCAGACCAGTGCTAAAATGGAATTGGGGTGCAGAGCAGGGGGTTGAGGGGCAAGGGAGCATGCCTACATTGGCTACCCCCTTGCAGGCAGAGGACACATGCACGTCAGTCATGCTATGCATAGTTCCTGGGCTGAGAGGAAGGTCACCCCACGCTACATGCAGAAGTGCCAGTGAGCAGGAACATGGACCGGAGGGGCATACTGGTAACCAGCATGTGACTAGGGTGCAAAAGTGGTGATGTGGACAGTCCCCGTCTGCTCCACATTTCCACCTTCCAGCAGAGTAGACATGCATCACGGAAGCATTGCATTACTTGCACATCATAACCATGTACACTTGACATGTAGTGGCAGTCATGCACAACACATCACGCAAGTAAAACACACACGTCCTCGACAAACACGCATCAACACTCACTGGACTGGGCATCAAAGTCCGCCATCTCTCCCACTCCTTCGACCGATTCAGATGGTATGAACTCTGCAACGAGTGACTCATGCTGAGTGAGGTCTATCTCCTCCAGTGCAGGCCCACCGCCAGTCACCAGAGTCAAGTTGTAATTTGAGGCACGCTTAGCCTTAGCGCTGCGTTTGAGGTCATTGCAACGCTTTTTGCACTCTTGTGCCATGCGCACCTCATGGCCGAATGCACTCACATGTTCCGCAACTTGCTTCCAGTGGGTATCACGGTGGGCAGCCGTAGTCTGACAATTAGCACCCACTAGCATGTCACGGCTGTGGTCCCGCATGTAGCCCACAAGGAAGATCAGTTCCTGGTTGCAGAAAGGCTTCTTCCTCGACGTGCAGGAGGTTATGGCTGTGTGTGGGGTCCCAGCCTGTGCTGCAGGTGCAAACTTCCTCCTCTTGGATTGTGGCGCAGACCCTGGCTGGCTGATGCCGCCCTGATCAGTATGGCCAGTGTTACCGGTGGATTGAGCCAAGGGAGTGGCAGGTGGAGGGACGACCAAAGGGCTGACTTGTGTCAGTGGCAGCTGGGTGCCCTCTAATGGACTCTGCGCATCAACATCCGCTGTGGCAGGGTCATTGACCGCAACTGTCCTGGTTGGCAGACTGACAACCGGGGTGTTGTTGGCTGCATCTGCCCCTGCACTTGCCAACACCCGGCTGTTCGGGGCAGCAGATGACATTACTGCCCCAGGGACACGTGTCTTGGTCAGGGCAGCCCTGCGTGCACCTGCGGTTTCCCTCCGGGCCTGTTGGAAATCTTCCAAGGGCACTTCAATTGCCAACGCAGCCTGCGCTGGCAGACCCTGAGCCTGGGTGGTGGTGTCCACAGCTGCACCTGCAGCTACCACTACCCTTAGGCCATGGCAGTCGATGAAACAGACTGCCGGGTCACACGGGCACCAGTTCCAGATGCAGAAGCTGCATCTCCCAGAACCACAGGGGGTAGTGGCATGACTGCATCGACACATGGCACAACATCGTGCTCAAGTGGCACACCCCTGCTTCTTCCCCCTCTGCGGCCACCCTGGACACTCTGGAGTCCCCCGACTCCCTGGTCACCCCGGCCACGTCCCTGACCACGCCCACCACGAGGAGTATGCCCAGCTGAGGCGCCCCTCACCTTTGGTGGCCTCTCAACCATGGCACAGATGGAGTAGTGCCGGCACAGATGGAGTAGTGCCAATGGGAGGTGTACACCACAATTGACTTGGGCAATTGGGGTGAAGGAGGTGGGATGCAAGATGTTAACAGCCCTCTGCACCTGCAAGGCTGTATGTGACCCCGGTGATGTAGTGATGGGTCACGCTACGCTCAGGCACCCCAAAACTGCAGTAAAACCATGCACGCAACCCTGCAGCCTACGTGCATGGAATCAACCTCCCGCAGTACGCGGTGGCACCCAGTAACACGAAAAACGCATATGCGTGGGACACGCAGGCTACTATGACCTCGAAAATGGGTGTGATACACAGGGGCACCCGCAGTGGGAAAAATAGCATGCCCGACTCACCGTCTGACTAGCGTGATAATGAAAAACACTTTCCTCGGATTACACGCATTCACACGCGGACTTGCAGTTTTTTCACGTGCACTGAACCACTATGCCCACGTCACGAGGGAAACGCCCACGCGCGTAACGTCAGAGAAGCGCTTACGCGCTAAGGGCCTTTCCTCCAATTACACGCTGAGTTGCAATTTTTTCACGTGCCAAATCACTCCATATCAAGCTGGCCATGCAAAAATGCACGGAAGACCACACTCCTGCCCAGAAGGCCGAATTACTGCCCCCCAGAGCCCTGAGCACGCTCCCACGTGCCATCTGCTGCTGCCTGACTGCCTGCTGCCCACGTGCTCTGCCATTTGCTGCCTGCACATTAGCCAGGGGTGCAGTTGCTGTGACCACCCCTTCTGGAACCGAAGACTCCCAACTGGGATTCCATCGCTCCACAGCCCAGCCCCAGGACCCAGTTGCCCACCCACTCCTGCCTCTGGGGTTGCCATGTCAGGCACAACACCATCTGAGACCACTGGCAACCCCCAGCCAGAGAGGCAGAGGACCACCAGCTTCAGTGCCAGGGAAGTTGGTGTCCTGGTGGAGCAAGTCCTGGGGCAGTATGATGCCCTCTTTGAAAGTTTGTGCGCCGACTATGAAGGACGGACCAGGATCTGGATGGACATCGTGACTGCCATCAAGGGGTATTCTGCGACTTACATCATGTCAAGAAGCGCTGGAAGGACTTCAGGTCCAGGACCCTCAACAAGGCCCCGCACCTCTCGAAGGCAGTGGATGCTAAGGGGCGCCGGGGCCAGCTGTTGGACCACCAAATGAGGGTCCTGGAATGCATATGCCCAGCGCTCTACGTCCAGATCCTTGAGAGGCAGACCCGTCTGGAGTCGAGCGGAAAGTGTCCATGCATGGTGATTGGACGCTGTGCGTGTCGTCGTGTGCCAGTAGTGTGCAGGTTGCACATGTGTTTTTGTAGGGCCATGTAGGGATGTGTATGAACATGGGCATGAGGCTTCGACATGTGAGTCCTCTCAGGTGTGAGACACATTGATGGTGTATGTGTTGGTAGGCATGCTGGGCAAATGCAGGTGTGGGAGCACACATGTTTGAATTTCTGTGTATGTACATTGGCATGGTTGTGGCATGGATGGTGGTTTATAATGCATGTATCTGCACTGTGTACATGTGCATGTATGTGTATTTGACAAGTGTGCAACTGTGATGCAACATGGATGCACGTGACACTGATATGTAGAAGGCTGAATGTCAGATGTGACATGTATGGCGATCTCATCACTGCGACAGTTGGAGATGTACACATGCATGTAAGTGTGGTGGCGTGTGTGCATGTCTAGTGCACTCCCAGTGTTTCATGTGATGTCAGGCTCACCTTTGGATGTATATGCTGTTGTATGTGTATGGATGGTGCTGCCTGGTGCAATATTGCTGTGGAAATGCTCATTTGTGTGAGTTAAAATGACATGTGTGTCGTGGAGTGTGATGCCGTGTCTGAAGTTTGACAATGCCACTCATGTACAACTGTCATGTGTGTATCAATCCAATGTACTGTGCCCTGATGCAGGTGTTTTATCTCACCCTGTCTGCAGCATCAACTGATGAAGAGGGCGGAGAGGGTGCTGTGGAGCACAGCGGCAGGGATCGCACCACCAGCCGAGACGCGAGGCCCGGCTCCCCTCCCAGATTGTCATCTCGTCGGGGAGTGAGGAGTCTGGTGCCGCATCCCAGGCCGCAGCTGCCGAGGGTAGGTCCAAGAGGCGGAGGTTGGAGGTGGACTCCTCGGCAGCAGAAGGGGCAGCTGAGACCCCACAGGGTCCAACGGAGGAAGATGGCATGGAGTCATCCAGGTTGGTGGGGGCTTTGGTGGAGGAGGAGGCCGTGGAAGGGACACACACGGGGTCTGGAGGTGGGGATACCACTGGTGCTAGTGGTGCAGTGCAAGGCCAGGGACAGGAGGCAGCACAGGCTGCCGTGGAGGTGCTTGTGTGCAATCCTGTCCATGATCCTGTCACTGCATCATCTGGCACCAGCAGGGATGCCTACGTCCAAACCCGTTTTCAGGGAGGGGATGAGCGCACAACAACTGCCCTTCCTCTCCCTGCGGACATGGCTATCCGGGACCGTGTTGAGCCTGTCCTGGCCGGGATAGCGTTGCTTCAACGGGGTATGTGAGTTGACGTGCGGTCTTTTCGTGAAGAGACTGCACGTTATCTCGGGTGCCTCTTTGACCGCGTTGACCTGCTGGGATGGGTCACCAGTGTTGGATTCCTCCGTGTGCTGGACCTTCTTGCGACCCCCTCCTCACCTGAACCCCCTACGCACCAGTCGTCCTCCATGCCATCTTCCCACCCATGTATCACCTGGGTACACTGTGGAGCTGCCTCTGACCTGCGGCCAGGCTGGTGGAGCACACATCCCTGCCACAGTCG
The DNA here is from genome assembly GCF_040938575.1 of Ambystoma mexicanum. Lineage (NCBI taxonomy): Eukaryota > Metazoa > Chordata > Amphibia > Caudata > Ambystomatidae > Ambystoma > Ambystoma mexicanum. The sequence goes on from NC_090938.1 coordinate 182,966,480, forward strand.
GGAGTCGGACGTCCATCAGGGGTGGCCACCTCAACAACTGCACCCCAGCCGGAGGAGGATGTGCAGGCAGCAAGAGCCAGGGCACAGGCAGAGGCACAGCAGCAGCAGCAACAAGGTGGGAGCCATGATGGCTCGGGGCCTTCAACATTGGAGGGGCAGGCATCGGCCAGAGGGCAGGAGGACCCAGGACTGGAAGTGTCTAGGTCTATTTTTAGGTAGTTTCTTAGGTAGGTTTCATTTGTTTGATTGGGCTCATGGACCCTTTACATAGTTGGACAATAGATTGATTTGATATGTTTTTTTGATTTTGCACATGGAATCATGGAATTTTTTTTGGACAATGGATTGTGAATAGTTTGATCATGGATTAATTTGATTTTTTTTTTCCTTATGGACATGAAGCAATGGATTTTATTTTTTTACATTTCCTTTGGATTTGCGTTGTTGGAGGGAGAGTTTGGACTGTTTTTCTTTCAATATTTGTTGGATCGGTTATAATTTTCATTCACTCATCTTTTGCACATGCTTTTCATTCCATGTTTGGTATTTTTGTGTGATTTCATCTCATTTATTTATTTTTGTACATAATACATTTTCATATTTTATTTCCATGTGTGGGTTTTGCTCATTGGGTTGTTGCATGTGAAAATGTGGGTATACACAATCAATGCCAACCAGTGAATCTGTGTGATGTGACGGACATGTGTTGATGTACATAGTTGACTTTTGGTTTGTGTCTTGAGATAGGCATGTCATTGTGGGGTGGATTGGGAAATCATTGCGTCTCAAGAATGGGGTGGCGTGATGTGTTTTTTTGGTGTAGAAGTGGCCCATGATTGTGCTTCTTTATTTTGTAGGGGGGAAATGAGTGGGGGCCTGCTGGCAGGTGCCCCTTACTGCTGGGGGGGTGGGGGTGCAGGGGACATGAGTGGGACATGAGTGGGGGCCTGCTGGCAGGTACCCCTCACTGCTGGGGGTGGGGGTGCAGGGGGACATGAGTGGGGGCCTGTTGGCAGGTGCCTCTGACTGCTGGGGGGGCACAGGAGGACATGAGTGGGGGCCTGCTGGCAGGTTCCCCTGATTGCTGGGGGGTGGGGGGTGCATGGGGACATGAGTGGAGGTGCCCCTGACTGCTGGGGGGTGGGGTAACAGGGGGACATGAGTGCGACATGAGTGGGGGCCTGCGGGCAGGTGCCCCTGACTGCTGGGGGGTGGGGGCACAGGGGGACATGAGTGGGGGCCTGCTGGCAGGTGCCCCTGACTGCTAGGCGGTGTGGCGCAGGGGGACATGAGTGCAACATGAGTGGGGGCCTGCTGGCAGGTGCCCCTGACTGCTGGGGGTGGGGGCGCAGGGGGACATGAGTGGGGGCCTGCTGGCAGGTGTCCCTGACTGCTGGGGAGTGGGGGTGCAGGGGGACATGAGTGGGACATGAGTGGGGGCCTGCTGGCAGGTACCCCTGACTGCTGGGGGGTGGGGGCGCAGGTGGACATGAGTGGGACATGAGTGGGGGCCTGCTGGCAGGTGCCCCTGACTACTGGGGGGTGGGGCGCAGGGGGACATGTGTGGGCGCCTGCTGGCAGGTGCCCCTGACTGCTGGGGGGTGGGGCGCAGGGGGACATGAGTGCGACATGAGTGGGGGCCTGCTGGCAGGTGCCCCTGACTGCTGGGGGGTGGGGGCACAGGGAGACATGAGTGGGGGCCTGCTGGCAGGTGCCCCTGACTGCTGGGGGGTGGGGGTGCAGGGGGACGTGAGTGGGGGCCTGCTGGCAGGTGCCCCTGACTGCTGGGGGGTAGGGGCACAGGGGGACATGAGTGAGACATGAGTGGGGGCCTGCTGGCAGGTGCCCCTGACTGCTGGGGGTGGGGGCGCAGGGGGACATGAGTGGGAGCCTGCTGACAGGTGCCCCTGACTGCTGGGGGGTGGGGGTGCAGGGGGACATGAGTGGGGGCCTGCTGGCAGGTGCCCCTGACTGCTGGGGAGTGGGGGCGCAGGGGGACATGAGTGGGGGCCTGCTGGCAGGTGCCCCTGACTGCTGGGGGTGGGGGCGCAGGGGGACATGAGTGGGGGCCTGCTGGTAGGTACCCCTGACTACTGGGGAATGGGGGCGCAGGGGGACATGAGTGGGGGCCTGCTGGCAGGTGCTCCTGACTGCTGGGGGTTGGGGGTGCAGGGGGACATGAGTGGGACATGACTGGGGGCCTGCTGGCAGGTGCCCCTGACTGCTGGGGGGTGGGGGCGCAGGCGGACATGAGTGGGGGCCTGCTGGCAGGTGCCCCTGACTGCTGGGGGTTAGGGCGCAGGAGGACATGAGTTGGTGATCACTAGTGGAAGGTGACATGTGTGCTGGCTGGGGGTAATGGCCAGGGGTGCAGGGTAGTCCCCTGTGTTGTTGTTTGCCTGCAGGGGCCGTGGATGGGGTGGAGGGCACACCTGGGAGGACCCAGCCAATTCATGTTTGGGACTCCCCGTGCACCCCACTAGATACACGTACCTGCTCTGACAGCTCTGACAGTGGAATCGCGTGTGAAAGTTCACGCAAACCCCAGTAATAGACGTACTCCACTCGGACAGGGCCCTTCACGTGTGAAACTTCCCGCGAATCCTGGTAATACACTTACCCCACTTGCACAGGGCCTATCGCGTGTATAACTTCCCCCAAACCTCAGTAATACACGTACCCCACTCGCACAGGGCCCTTCGTGTGTGAAAATTCCTGCAAACCCCAGTAATACACGTACCCCACTCGCACAGGGCCAATCGCGTGTAAAACTTCCCGCGAACCCCAGTAATGCACGTACCCCACTCGCACATGGGCCTTTCATGTGTAAAACTTCCCGCGAACCCCAGTAATACACGTACCCCACTCGCACAGGGCCCTTCGCATGTGAAAATTCCCACGAACCCCAGTAAAACACGTACCCCACTCGCACAGGCCCTTTCGCATGTGAAACTTCCCGCGAACCCCAGTAATACATGTACCCCACTCGCACAGGGCCCTTCGCGTGTGAAAATTCCTGCAAACCCCCGTAATACACGTACCCCACTCGCACAGGGCCAATCACATGTAAAACTTCCCACGAACCCCAGTAATACATGTTCCCCAATTGCCGTGTGCTGTGTGGCGGCCATGTACACTGGCAGGGATTTTGATGTCTTTTCCCTGCGCAAGGGGCGTTCTTGGGGGCGTAACTGGCGCTGCTGCAGGGTCGCTGCGCCACTGTGCCCCACGGCTGGTTTTGGTAGCTAAAATCCATGAATACGCTGTGCACGGAAATGGATTTTAGCGCCCGCGTCTGGCGCAGACAATCGCACGCGCACACTGTGCACCAGCTGCGTGCGCCACTTGTGTGCTAAATTCTATGAACTACCCCCTCAGTATGTTATATTTTGGCTCCTGTTGTAAATATTAATATCATAATGCACTGATTCTATATTTGTTCTGTTTTTTGTAGAAATGGCTCTCAACAATTGGATCTTGCAACAGGCCATTTCTAGAAAACAGCCTGCAGTGGTGGGTAACTGGAGGACGTTGGAATGGCGCAGTCTGTTGTTTCTGGATCAACAAACCTTGAATGTATTAATGACCCAGGAATGGGGCTGCCATTTCTGTAACAGCATCAGCAAGGGACGATGGATATTGGCGCTTTGCTGCCACAGAGTTTTATTGTAAATTCATCACTGAACCTGCATGGCTCTGGAGCCTTTGTAATGCCCACTGGAATGTCTGGGCTCTAATAAGTGATATAAAAGTCTTCAAGGGGCAGGCTGCTTTGTGTTCATCAGCAAATTCTGAATGTTTTGCGAGCACTTGGGTGGGTTTGCCTGTCTGTACTGGATCTCTTGTGGGCGTTGGGATGGGCTTGTTTTGCATGTATCAACAGATTTGAAATGTTTCAACGACTGAAGGATGGGGTTCAACAGTGTTATTACAGTTGTAAAGCCCAATGGATCTGGGGGGCATATGCTGCAGAGTTCTTTTGTGAATTCATCAAAGGGTCTTGTTGGTTCTGGAGTTTTTGCAATGCCTGCTGGAGTGTCTGATGGGCCATTGAGCGATAAAGTCTCTACACCCTGAAGATTGTTCATGACTATTGTTCTGTTGCAGCATTGAACCGTGTGACTGAGAAACTTGGAAATCGGCTATCAAATGATTGTATAACAGGGGGTCCAGTCATGCAAGATATCCCTCTGGGTTCTGCCAGCTCAAGACGGCATTTAACCCGTCGGTTGCTCCAGTTTCAAACTCTGATGGGTATCACCGACCATTTAAATGTTCAAACAGCTCATTCCAATGCGGGAGTGAGAATTCAAACATTTACAGACACTAAGTGTACAATCACAAGAAAGCACCGGTGGAAAGTGGGTTTGGGGGCTGCCTGTGTAAATATTGAATGTTTTAAGCTGTAAAACGCAATGCATCATGTTGAGAGTGATCCGGCTGGGGTAAAACAGCAATGGGGGGGAGGTTAAAGGGTGACTGAAGAAAAATAATGTCACAGGGTTGATAGTACAAACAGGGCTGCACAGTTGGGATCTGAATCGAGCGTAAATAACATTGTCAGCATGTGCAGCATTCAAAATTTAGATAACCTATCTAAGGCAGAAGTAGACCCCAAGGAGATCTTGTTTACAGGGCTTTCTCCTGAGGAGCTGCAAGAGGTGTTAAGGTTTTTGTCATAAAGACATTGGGGTGATGATGAATGAGGGATATATGCAGTATACATAAGATGGTGCCACAGCTCTTATTTGTGATGCCACAGTAATGACACAGTAATTGAGTTGGAAGGCCCAATATTCGCTATGCATATGTATCCAGAGTTTACTAACAATCATATATCCCTGGATGCGATTTTAAAGGATGCTGACATTGTTAATACAGTTGATGAAGCAGGTGGATTGATTGATTGATTGATTGATTGTTTATTTATATTAAAAGTGTACATAGAAATATGGCTGTGAGTTAAAAAGTTGGGGTTATTAATACAGCTCCCCTTAATACTGAAGACGGCTGTGTATACTGGAATGGAGATGAATACAGTGTTGGCCCTGATAATATTTCTGCTGATGTTCAGGATGGGGTAACACACAATGTTTATTGTTTCAGTAGATTCTCTGATGATGCTCAGGATTGGGGCGTCCATGATGTTTATCTTTCTAATATTATTTCTGGTGCTGTTCAGCACGGGGTTGGATACAATGATGGGTCTGAAACCTGTGCTGCTGCTCAAGAGGGGAGTGTGCACAGTGTTGAGGCTGAAATTTTTGTTGATGTTCAGGAATGGAGCCTGCACAGGGTTGGGGATGAAACTGCGGTTGGTATTAAAGAGGACTCTGTGAATAACGGCAGGGATATTTATGATATTTCTGATGATCAAGAGGTGAGCGTGCACAATAATGGAGAGGTATTCAATACAGAGATCTAAAACATTTCAAATAATCAGGTGAAAAGTGTCCCCTGAGCTTCCATCAACATCGCACACTAACACCAATACAGCTGTTGAAGTTGAAATACCACTCGATAAACCCATTCTAATGCTGGATAGTGATACAGACACGTAAAATGAGGATGTTGACAGTGTGGGGAACGGGGACAATGTTGGGGTCACTAATGTTTCAGATGTAGTTACATGTACGCGTGTAAAGGTTATTCAAAACAATAAGAATAAAGCACACCTTAAAAAAATTATAAGACATTATTGAGCATTGTCAAAAGTTTAAAACCCTAAACTGCACAAAGAAGTGGATTGTACAATCTGTGGATCAGAGCGCTTTTGAAAATGCAAAAAGGAGCTGTTTTGAAGCTATTAAAATATCTGAGGGGTAATACCACTGCCTTAGCGGCACCCCCTTGTGGAACAGTGACAGGCTTGCAGGCCAATATTACGCTAACCGCTGCCCTGGTTGTTCAATGTACCCCTGTAGTCATAAAAGGGGCCTCTGATACACCTTGTGAAACATTCACAACGGCACACCCCGCTACATCGCTTAACAAGGCCCTGGTGTTGAACACAGTGCACGAGCCATTGCGGTTATGTTATCTGAATCTTTTACCGGTATTTCACAAACACTTGCGGGGCACAGTATAAACATTCCCCTGACAATGCCCGTCCCTGAAATATCCCAAATATTAAACATATTGGAGGAGCAAAAACAGTTATGACTAACAACTAGTGAGTCCTTGCAAAGCAGCCCAATTAAAAAAGAAAAATCATGCAAAAATAAGGCCCCACAACCCTCTGCTTTGGAAGACTGCATACAATTAAAAACACAGACAGTGTCAGAGTCATTGTTACAGAGAAAGCGATTGTTCAAAGTGGTGGTGGCGGTTATCTGTTTTGACAGAACTCTAAAAACAGGACACAAAACTTAAAATGGGCCATATCTCAAGCTCAGAGATGGTGACTATTTAAAATCTTGTAAAAAGCCTGCTTGGTTATAATCAGATGTGATCGAGCTACCACACTGCAGATATCAACGCCCCAGACAGTGTATGCCGCAGTTTATTTGGAAAGCGTGCAAACTTATCAAAGAAGTTATTAAACATTTGCGGCCATGGAGCATTACGAGGAATTTAGATTCATAAACCTGGACCACTTACGATCCCTAGCGCAGGGAATAGCGATTATAATTTAATTTGTTGAAACATTAGTCAGGCAAATATTGGAAACTGTTGGTTCCAACAATTTTATTCAAATAAGATTGAAGGCTGAGGGTTTAAACAGACCCTTGTTTACAAGGTGATCACATTGTGATACTTTTTACATTTTTCAGTTTTTGGAATTCTGCAGAGTAAGACAGAGATTTTGTGTTTTTTTCGCTGCTGAAAATCATCGCGTTAGTTGTCAGGCCACTCTCCGGCGGTTCTAATAAAACTTTGAGCAAGATTCTGCAAAGCCACATCATAAAATCTAAACACCATTGGCTATCACATTTTGATCACAGGCCTCTAAATCTCTACCTGGCGCCCAGTCGTATAGGTGTAATTGAACCGCGAAGCATGACAGGCGCCGATCTACCTGAAAAAGCTTTGCAAGTGCACAAAGAGTTAAAACTACCAACAGGCACGCCTGTAGGGTTTGGACAACTGAATCTCTTTGAGTAGAATTTTAATAGAGCTGTCAAGATACTCTATGTTAACAACGGAGTGTTGTGATATTTTCAGCTGACGTCTAAAACAGCCAAAAACAATTTATATGTTTTAAGCCATGACAACCATTTCTACAGTGTATTGAATCTAAAAGGTTTTCTGGGGACTAAACATCTCTGTCAGCATTGTCATCACATTTCCAAAAACAAACATAGACACAGCTGTCAATACCACTGTCGCTTCTTTCTAAGGGCCTCATCGTGAATTGGGAAGTATCCCAGCTGCAATACCACCCAAATGTAATAGGGTTAGTCATGGGGTGGGTGCTAACGGTAAATCCCCATTCCCATTGGGTCCATTGTATACTATGTGGCATTTTTAGTGCTAAAACCGTGCACTAATATAGCCGGCCATAATACTGCCAAAAAACAGGGCACCAAATGTGATGTTCACTTCCAGAAAATGCTGGAGGTAAAACAGCCCATTTAGAGCCCAACTCGTGATAGGGTCAGCCCTTAAATGTGGCAGTAATACCGTTACCACCGCATGTAAGAGCTACAGCCAAATTCGTGATGAGTCCCTAAGAGAAGAATGTTAAATGCGTAAGGAAAAACCTTCAAAATACCTTCGGTGTCACTCATTAGCGAGGTCTGAGACCTGTCTAGCCACGCACATTCAAAAAGTGGCATTGGAGGCGGTAGTGAGTGAGTTGCGCATTGATTAGCCAACATGTCAAAAATTCTGTCTAACCCATCAACCAAACTATATCTATGCCAGACATCTAACAGGGAATAGCTGTTGGGAATTTAGAGAGGATGCCTGTGTGGCTACCTTTATAAGCACTTTTGTAACAAGAAATTCACAGGTTACACTTTTCTAGCCCATAATTCCAAAGGATATGATTCATACTTTGTGTTGAGACAGTTGGTTCGGGAAAAGAAATTACATAAAATGTATCACCCAATATGCTGAACTAATGGTCATCTTTGTGGTACCTCTACAAATACATTTCATTGAATTTTTGAACTTTTTACCCATGAAACTCAGAAAACCTCCAAAGGCATTTAATATTCCCAGTTCAAAGGGTTTCTTTCCACACCTTTTTTTCAATATTTATTTTCAAGAATTTCAAATAAGCAAACAATGTGTTAACAAAAGTTCAACAGAATACATAACACACCACACTGGATAACATAGGCAAACAAATTAAAAGTAATTCAAAGCTTGAAGAATTACTACAACATTGCAGATAACTAAAACTACTCTTGCTCCTTCTATGCATAAATACCTAATCACAATCACCTTGTATATAAAACCCCAACACTGAACAACACAAAGACACCAAAATACTTCACAGACTGAAAAAACAAAACAACAACGGGGTGGGGAATCCTAGATCAACGCTCATGTACATTACCAGCTCGCTGAGACCTATGAAATTAACTAATGCTCAGATACTCATCCACCATACAACTCATTAAATGGCGCCCAAAGGCCAGATATTAATCTTCTTTGCCCTGTCTCTCAAACATTACCCACTCAAAGTCTGACAATAATAATACATCATTAATCCAGTTCACCACTCTAGGCTTCTTCCTCGTCTTCCACACCATCAACACCTGTTTTACTGCAATCACAAACACTTTATCAATCCACTGCCCATATCTACGAGCAACTGCGCACCGTCACTTTATCGAAAAAAAGCAACAACACCTGCATAGGCATCCTAGAAATACTTATGGACAAGATCGCATCTTGTCTATCCAATATTCCCACCCAGAAGTCCAACACACAAGAACAATACCATAAAATATGAATCATTGTCCCTTTCTCCTTCCCACATCCCTAACACAAATCATCATCAGCTAGTCCCAATTTACACATTCGTAATGGAGTCCAATACAAACGTCCCAATATTTTCAGGTGAATTAGTCGCAATTTAAGATCCAATTTACTCCTAAATCCCACACCCCACATATTTTCCCACTCCTTCTCCGTAATCTCACACCCCAATTCCTGCCTCCATTTCTCCAACACTTCCTTCCCAGAATCAGCAACAACCACAGAACGTACTGGCATCAAGTTAAGGTAAGTACTTACCATCCGTGGTGACGACATGAGAATCTTACTAGCCGATGACACCTCCTCAAAGGACTCGTCAGCATTGCAAACCTCTCACTCAATAGTGCTTTCAATGCCACAAATCTATTGATTTCACGCTTGGCTCAATGAAACATCCTTTGCAACTCTTCAAATGTCAATACATGACCATCCCGTACCATAAACCTAATACACAAAATCCCTTTTGATACCCAACTCCTCCAATATATAAGCTTATTGGCAATTTGTAAACTCGTATTAAGCCAAATAGAGGTTCCATAATTAAGGAACATATTTCCCTGAAAAATACTCAAACCACCAAATAAAAACTTCCCTAGTTACAGCAATAGTCGGCAGATTACTATCCCTCCCAGGAAGTTTCCCCCGTTGAAGCAATAGCATTCAGCTGAAAACCTTACATTTTACACCTTTCAATCAGCACTATTAAGCGGCTTCACTTCAACACTACAGCTAAGTCAATGCCTAGTCTGGGATGCTGAGGGAAACCCTTATTGATATATTTTTAGGTCCAGTTCATGTACTCTGGATGACAACCCTTATATAACACCCCTCTCTTAGAATCCCCCTGGCCCCACTGAGCCAAGAAGTAGGTCTGTTTTGCAAATTTAAAAGGTTTATTTGAGAAATATAACAATATATATCTATCACACTTTTATAATAATTTGATATTGGATATCACACTTAAAGTATGCCAGTGATCAACAATGGATAATGTTCTACTGGTAAACTGATTGGGTTACTTAAAAGTAGTATAGAGGATGAGGTAGCTGAAATGCTTTATGGTTTCAAGGAAATGCAAGGTGGAACAAATGCAGTACAGAAAATAAACTGATATGGTTTCACAAGAGATAATATGTTCACTTTTCCCCTGGTGGCAATTCACCCCCCCCCCCTATATGCAATGCAAGGAGATGGAAGTAACACACACAGTCTTCAGGAATACAATCAAATACAATACGGATTTCAGTTCCCCCCAGCAAGCTTAGAGGAAAGAGGTAGAAGTTTGAAACACAGGCCCAAAATGCTTTTTAAATGTGATGGCAATGGATGGGAAAATGTGCTAACTGATTTTAATTCCCTCTAGAGATTCAGGGTGAGTAAGAGATGCTTGTTGGTATTAGTTCAGGCTCACTTTAGCAATGCTCTATGAGTTATTACCAGGTTGCAAACGGATTTTAACAAAGGAAGGAATGGAGCTGCTATTTTGGCAAGTGGAGAAATTGAGCCAAATCGCAAATCGCGGTAAATTTTGCGAGTGCATAAATCGTGATTATGGTAAAAGTATAAGGAAGTCGGTTCTATGCTTGTTGGAAAGCTTAGATTCTAAGCTTTCAGAGGAAAGTTAAATCACGTTCCTAGGACAAATGGTTCCAGAGATACGGACAATTTAATAAAGGTAGATTTTCGGATTTAAAGTAACCTCAAAATGACAGGTGACAGCTTGCAGCTGCGTAATTGACAGGTGACAGTTGTGCAGCCTTAAAAATGACAGATGACACGATTTCTAGGAGGCAGTTCTAATAGGCTAAAATAGTTTGGATTAGATTATTTTAAACTAAGAAATTTGTTTTGCACAGTGAGTACTCACACTATATTTTTGAAATAAGCCGTCAAGGTCTGGTCAGGAAGTCCCGGCTATCTGGGTCAGCTCTGCTCTCTGGGTCTGTCAAGCACTGGTTCTGCTCACAGCGGTCTGGTTTGTGGTTCTCTCTGGTTCCGGATACAGCACTGCTTTCTGGATACTGCAACAGGTTCTTGCAAATGTTCTTGGCAAAAATTCAAACAGCTCGCCCGGCTGTTGAATAGTTTGGTTGGTTTTGAGGCCTGCTGAAGAGGATTCAGCTTGTGGATTCAGGCCTCTCTGCTACAAATTCTGGAGTTAATTTCTGCTACAGGTTCTGGAGATACAGGTTCTGGAGATTGATGGATTTGAAGTCTGGATCTCTGGATGTGAAGTCTGAAGTCTCCCGGCAAAGCGTCCCGCAAGAAAGTGGAAAGTGAATGTCTCTACCTGTCCCAGCAATCTCTTTTTATGTGTTTTGGAAAGTGGGTGTGTGCATTGGCCATAACTAAACCTGCCCCTCTCACTTATCATTGGCCAATCCTCCTCTCTCCCTTGATTGGGGGAAGGAAATGTGAGTCAGAGTGATGCTGTAGGTTTTATGGTCAGAGGAACCGCCCCTTGTCAGATTGCACACAAATCTATGTTTGATTCAAATACATATTTCCCAGATACACAATTTTTTGAAATTACATGTACACATTATATATTCCTTATGGCCCATGCTTGTCCACCTCTGATCTTCCTGGGGGATTGCATTAAAAAATGACAACATTTTGCGCTTTTTGACTGGTTTACCAATATCGGACATTTACCAAAAATTACACACATGTGCGCAAGGAGTATGGACATTAATTGATGAAGTGTCAGATTTTTAACATGCAGACATTTGGAGTAAGACCCTATTTTCTGCTAGCAACCCCCCAGCATACACCACAGGGTCCTAACACCTCTTAAAATGTGCACAGAAAAATCACAAGAATAATGATATTACTTATATAATTCTGACAAGTCCGTACTATGAATTATCCATATATTTTAAAAATGATGCTCTGGCCCAGATGGGTGTTGTTTAGGTTCCAAAGAACATGGGGGAAGCGTCTGTCTGCCCCCCCCTCCAGCTCAGGTGGCTCCCAGAGGCACTTCTCCTCCCACTTCTCCCAAGAGGAAGCCACTTTACGGCCCCCCAATATAACATTTGCCTGAGTCCAGGACAAGGCTTTGTTCAGCCTCATGCAGGTGCCCCTCCCCTAATCTAATCAGAGAGGTGTCAACTCCTTTTGGTGGGGAAGCAGGATGCAGCTAGGCCCGGGAAGGGTGGCTGAGCAGGTTTCTCCTGTCAGGGGTAGTTGTCAGGCAGAATTCAGCTAAATGTCACTTTAGTTCCCAGTTTAAATCAAACTTACAATTTTTACATATACATTAAATAATTACTTCCTTCAAGTCATTTCAGAATATAGTTTTACATTGTGTCCACCTCTTAGCAAGTCTTTCCTTGGCCTGGTTTGGGTTCCTCTGTTCAGTTTTACACAAAAGTCTGGTGGGATTAAAACGCCGGCTTTCTCCATTTTTGGGATCTATCTTGAATTACTGCATTTCAATAGAGTGGTCTTTTGCTTGATAGTATAGGACCCTGGCTTAACATTGTTTTGATGGCATTCTTACAGTAGAGTGGTGATGTGGAAGCCCCCACAAGAAGGTTGTATCTTTGGAGTGGTCTTGCGCCAACTGCACAGTTCTCCTGGATTCTGGCGTGAATGTGGGCGGCGATAGCTCATCCCCACATCCACCCAGTCTATTGATTTAGTTTGTTCGGGAATAGAATAATGGGCGGCGACAGCTCATCCCCACACCTACCCAGTCTAAGGATTCAACATGGGTCAAAACCCTTGACAAAACCCCCCGCCGGACTGCGCTTTGATTCGAGTCGAGGGGAAGTCGGGTGCCAAGGATGTTTTGAGCCCTGTGCTGGTATGTCCGCATTATCTTCTTCCAATTCTGTAGATGGTACAGTTCAGCATCTTTTCCTCCACCCAGTTGGATCGATCGGTTCTCCTCGCCAGTCCTGATGGGAATATTGGGCGGTACCCCAGGCCCCTTGGGTCTCTGCTCCCGGTCCCCGGTCGTCCTCCTTGGTCAGTCTCCATGGTTTCCTCTCTCCTAGGATGATAAAGCAAAAGCGGCAATACACATTCCTAGACATTTTTCCACCACTATTAATGGTATGGCGAACATGTACATTTTATACATCCGAATGCATTTTGCAGTCTGATTTTATAAACAATATATAACAGGGAACATTTGCATTACGTTACTATATTTTTGATATGTGGAATATTTTAGAGTTTGAACTGACTTACTTTGGAGCGGCCCCCTCTAGTATTGCAGAGGACTCCTCCAGTTGCTGCAGGGTGTGCCTGGGATGGCAACACTTTAACTGATTTATATGTACCCACTTGTCTTCCCCCTCTGCCGAACTGCCTTTGGGGATGCGGATCTTATACGCTACTTGAGAGATCTTGTCTATAATTTCAAACGGTCCCTTCCATGTAGGCAAAAATGTGCGCTGTTTGGCCTGGTTCCTTTGGAAATTGTAGAGATAGACCCGGTCCCCCACAGTATATTCCTTCCTGGTGGTCTTCAGGTCGTAGTGGGTTTTCATGCTATCAGCTGATCTTTCTAGATTCCGCTGAGCATAGGCAAAAGCATGCTGAAGGTGTTTCCTTAAATTCTCCACATACTCATGAGTTGTGGAGGCATTTATCAGTGTCTGCTCTTGGGTCCTGTAGAGCAAATGCTGAGGAAGCACCATCTTGCGCCCAGTCATCAACTCAAATGGTGACATTTTAGTTGCAGATGAAGGGGTAGATCTGATGGCCATTAGGACCAGAGGTAGTCGGATATCCCAACTTGGCCCAGAATCTGCCAGAAACTTTTTTAATATGCTCACAATGGTTTGGTTGTATCTCTCCACTGCTACAGAAGAAGCTGGCCTGTAAGCAATGTGTAGCTTCCTTTTAACCCCCAGTATCTCCCACATCTTTGTCATTACTTCGCTGGTGAAGTGGCTACCTCTGTCTGACTCAATCCTTTGAGGTAGACCAAAATGGGAAAAGATGTGGTTAATCATCAGGGCAGCTGCTGTTTCGGCCTTGCAGTTTGGGGCTGGGAGACATTCCACCCACTTGGTAAACAAGCATGTAACGGTCAACATGTACTTGTTTCCTCTAGACGAGCGAATCACGGGGCCTACAAAGTCGATTTGCAAATCTGACATGGCAGTGTCATCCCCCTCTTTTGGAGAGGCGCACGGTGTGTGAGGGATGATGGCTGAAATTGTGCACACACAAGACACCCCTTCAAGTATTGGTCGAGGTCCTGCCCCATGTGTGGCCAGTATGCAACCTCTCTTAAGATTTCCACTGTTGTGTGAAACCCCCTATGACCGGCGGTGGCCGCATCATGGGCGTGACTTAACATCAGGCTTCGGAATGAGGTAGGGACCACCCACTGATCATGGCCAGCTTGGGATTTCCTTACCAACAAACCGTCTTGGATTCAGAACCTTTTTGGACATTTCATCAACACTCTTAGGTCCTCTTTCCCAATGTAATCGGTATCCGTCAGGGGAAAGTTCTCAGGGTCCTCAATGTGTTGGTAAAACTTATCATTTATTGGATCCCCCTTTTGAGCTGTAATCAAATCAGCATCAGGGGTCTCCTTACTCCATTGTGCAGTTGAAAGATCATTGTGAGCATTTGTCTGGGACCTAGTTATAGCAGTTACCTGGATTTCCCCCAACAGGGACTCTATTTCTATTAGATCCCCTTGGATGGCCCCGGTTTTGGCCAGCTGATCAGCTAAGTCATTTCCAGTTTTGTCTGGTCCCTCTACTTTGGAATGACCCTTGATCCTTTTCCAGTAGATGGTCATCCCATTCGATGTGACCAGATCATCAATATTTTGAATTAGCTTCCCATGTTTCAGGGGTTTGTTATTAGCACATAACATGCCTCTGGTTTTCCAATTAACCAGGTGCTCCACGAACCCGTTCCGTACATAATCCGAATCTATGATTATGACCAGTTCGTGGAGTTGATGTTGGACAGCAGTGAGGATGGCCTGATGCACAGCCATCAATTCTGCCACCTGACTACTTTGGACCAATTTTGTATCCAGCGGAGGGTCTGGAAACTCCTTCACCCATGCATTCCCTACGCCGGCCACCAGTTCTTTCTCCCCGTTGTTGTCAACATGGTAAGAGCATCCATCCACATAGACAGTGAGCATTCCCTCACACTTGCCTTCTTCAAAGACTTTGTGTGGGGAATTGAGGTATGCCTCCATGTTGTCCTTGATTTTTAGACTTTCGTCCTCGAGACAGTTTTCTCTGGCACAATCATGCAAATCAGCCACACCTTGCGCGAGGGGTCTCTTCTTGTTTTGGCCATATCTGACCTCTACAGGAAAGCCTTGCATTGACAGAATCCAGGAAGTAATTTGGGAATTACTCACATTTCCGGCCCGGATTCTGTCACTTTGGAGATATTGCAGAGGCTGGTGTGGATTCTCAACTATGATGTGTTCCCCCTGGATAAACGGGCGGTAATTCTTCAATGCCCACACCGTTGCCAGGAGTGCCTTCTCACAATTGTTGAATTTTTCCTCCACAGAGGATAAAGTTTACTTGCATAGGAGATTACTTTATTGACCTTGTCATGCTTTTGGTACAATACTGCCATCAAGCACGTATTAGAGAACCCTGTCTCCACGAAGAACTCCTTGTTTCTACAGGCTAAGCTAGGCAAGGCACTTGTGAGCGGCTTCTTTTGAGTTGTCTTACTGCCTCGGCTTGTTCTGGACCCCATTGCCACTTGACCCCCCCTTCAGGAGATGAATCAGGGGTCTGGTGATCTCCGCGTAGCCCTCAATGAACTTTCTGCTGTAATTAGTCAGTCCAAGGAGGCTCCTTAGTTCCCGCATAGTGGTGGGGTCTTTCAGTTTCTGAAGTGCTTCCACTTTCTTTTCCTAGGGACAGAGACCCTGAGGAGTAATCCCATGCCCCAAGAAATTAACACGGGTTCTACACCACTGTGCTTTCTGAAAGGAAAGTTTTTCTCTGGCGGCCCTCAACTGTGTCAGAACATAATGGATCTCTGCTATGTGTTCCTCCACAGATGAACTTTTGATGACGACATCATCTACTTAAGCCAGGTTACCCCTCGCACCCAGGTCGGGCATGGCCATATGTAGGAAAATGTTGAATTAATTGCCGGAGTTGAGGTATCCGAAGGGAGTCCGGGTCCATGTGTACTGCTGGCCCCCAAAGGTAAAAGCCAGTTTGTATTGGTCCTCCCTACTAACAGGCATGGTCCAGTAGCCATTGGTCAGGTCTATTGCTGTGAATACCTGTGACCCCTGAATCTGGGCCAGCCCTTGGTCAATGTAGGGAAGAGGCCATCGGGAAGTATGGACCCGTTTGTTGAGCTCCCTAAGGTCGGCGCAGAGTCTCCACTGGCCGTTTGGCTTCAATATTCCAGCACCGGATTATTGAAGGTGCTGTGTACTGGACGGATTATTCCCCGGCACTCAAGGTTCTGAATTATTTCAGTAAGGGACTCCATGGATGCAAGAGGCAAACGATATTGCTTCACAAACACTGAAGTCATTGCAGGGTCCGTGGGAATTGTTGTGGTGTGGATGTCGGTGCGACCACAGTCATATGAGTCTACCGCAAAGAGATCTTGGAAATCCAAGAAAACTTGTTTCTACTTTTGCTTCTGTTCCAGAGTCACGCAGGCATCAGCTAGGTTGACCCTCTCTTCCACCATCTGCCTGAAGCCTGGAAAGACTTCTGGTTTGGCTATCTCAGCGGCCTCCTCCAGCTGGGTGGAGAAGTCCCTGGTCAGAGTGCTGATTTGGACTGGAGGCTTCTGGTGGGAAAGGCAGCCCTTATGGACCTGGAAAATCACCTCATCCCTCCTGAAGTCACAAGTCACATCTTCCTTACCATAAGGGCAAGAAGTGTACACCAGGAAGTTCCCCCCCGTGCTGGGTGAAAATCCTGTCTGGTGTTGTGTTGTCATCACTGTCACTTTCAAAACAGTCCTTGGGGATTGGTCCTAACAGTTCATTTCCTAGATCAATGGAAAAATGTCGGTCATCAACCGCCATTCCAATAATGGTGCCTGCGGCTAGAGTAATACTCTTTAAGTCGCTGTTATCCACCTCTATTGGAATGTTGTCATGCTCTATGTTGACCAATGGAGTTGGGTTTACCCCCAACCCTTGCTGTTGGAGAGAAGCATTTAGATGTATGTAAGCATCAGGGTTT
Organism: Ambystoma mexicanum; assembly: GCF_040938575.1. Taxonomy (NCBI): domain Eukaryota; kingdom Metazoa; phylum Chordata; class Amphibia; order Caudata; family Ambystomatidae; genus Ambystoma; species Ambystoma mexicanum. The sequence goes on from NC_090938.1 coordinate 182,983,585, forward strand.
TTCAATTTTTGTCCTCTTTTAACTTTCACTTCCAGGGAGAATTGTCGGGTCCTTTCTGGGATGGTGATTTCCTCTTTAATCTGAATTTCAACTGCATAAGGTAGCAATTGAGCTGACCTAAATGCTTTTTCTGGATCATCAAAGCCCATGGGATTATCCGCTAATCGGGACCAAGCTTTGAAGTTTATTAGGTCCAAACTAATGACGAAGCGATTGAGAATGTCACTGCCTAAGTAAAAGGCGGTAGTGACATCTCGCACGACCCAACAATTATGGACTATGCTCTTGTTGCCAATGGAGATTTTGAGCATACACCTGCTTGGCAGGAGATGTTTGGAATTAGGTGCTTCCAGGTCCATTTCCCATTTGTCTATCAGTTTGAATGTGGGAATGGCTGGATATTTTGGGAGTTGGCGGAACATGGCTTCGCTGATGAAGCTCTTATCGTTGTTCACACACACTCGGGCGAGAACAGAGTCCTTCCGATCATTTAACTGAACAGGGATGAACAGCTGCTCTCCAATTTGCTGAATATCAGCCAGGCTCTGAGCTGATTTCACATCTTTCTGGACTATAGAAGTGGGAGTGTCTGATTGTGAATTGGTAAAGAATTTCAGAGTGTTTCCTTCCAGTTTGGAATACCAACTTAAAGTGGAAGGAAGGTTGATTTTCAGAAATACTGAGGACCCCCCATCACCAGTCTGTTGTCCTACTGCTATTACTGTCACATCTGGAATTTGGTTGTTCTGGAAGTGAAATGCTACTTGGTCAGATTTTGGTTCAACCATGTGGCACGTGCCGTTTAAACTAACATGGTTGACACTCTGTTTTAATTTTATTGGTCGGCTAGTCTGGGTCCAGAGGACCTTGTTTACACAATCTATTAGGGGTGACAACCTTCTCAGGAAGTCATTCCCTAGTAAACAAGGGGTGCCCTCTGGAGTCACTACTATGACCGGGTGTTTCACCTTGTGTCGCCCAATTTTGATGTCCAAATCTGCAGTCCCCTCGACAGGAATTTCCTTCCTGTCAAAGTTCTGCAGTTGTCCAGGAAGAGAGGTGAGAGGAATACGGTAATTCTCCCCCTTCCTGCATTTAGTTCATCAAAGGCCCTTTTGGACAGAAGGGTAGCTTGGGATCCAGTGTCCACAAGTGCCAAAATTGTACCCTGCCCCTGTACTTGTACCAGGGCATAGTATCTTCCCTCCTTCTCCTCAAGGGGGCACAGATAAAGCACATTTTTGGACAACTGGTGGGCTAACTTTCTGGTTTTGGACATTGCTAGCGATGAGATTTGGGCAGAATTCTGTGGATAGCCTGGGGAATCTGAAAGAAAAAGTTGGCAACTGGAAATGGTTTCGGGTTCTGGGCCGCCCCCCCCCCCTTTTTGGAGGCAGTCATTAGGATGGGTTTGACCCATGGGATTTTGGTATTGTCGGTTCTGGGATGAGATGATGGGCGGTGGTAGCTCAGTCGCCACATCTCCCCAGTCTGAATTGACATCCCTTGGGACCCATTTTTCCTTGGGAGGAGTTCCCCCATCTCTGAAGGAGAAGATCCTTTTCCCAGGATCTTATGTGGATCCCTCTCCCTCAAATTGGAAGACATGTACCTCCTCCACAAAGTGGGTCTGTTTGGGTCCTTTGTTTCTCCTACCCCCCCTCTGCTCCTTGGGAGGCAGGCTTCCAGGGGCAGGAGATTTTGTTTCCGGTTCCTGGTTTTCCAGGGGCTGTTTACAAGTTGGGAAGGAAGCTTCCTCAAAGGCTTTACACCCCCCTTCCCCTTGTGCCTCCTCCCTGGGAACTGGTGGGTTATCGGGGTGCTGCCCCCGTCATTGTTCTGGAGCACCAGGTCCAGAGTTTGGGGCATTCTGCGGTGGCATGCTCATCTGAGGGTTCTGTTGAGCCCTCAGTATGTGACCCAGATCTCATGCCATATTTTGGACCTGGCGCTCAAGTTGTGAAACCTGCTCAGGCTGATACGGGGCTCTATTTTCTCCCCTGGGCTGATCCCGGGAAGGGTATCTATCCCTTCTCTGGTAATACCCCAGTTTGGGAAGATTTGGGTACCCCTCCACCCTTGGCCTCCCCTCTCCTGGATTAGGTTGTCTGGGCTCAGGGAATTGGGGAAAGAAGGATGGATGATTTTGGGGCTGGAAATCGGGTGGATACCTAGGGAAAAAGTTCTGCCCAGGATTTGGTGAATTTCTGCCCTCCTGGGGGAAGTTAGGAGGGAAGTTCCCCGGGTCAGGTGCTTGGCTGGATCCGCCCCCTTGGGCTGGAGGAGTCCACACATAACCCAGGATGGGTCGGTTTCCCTTGTAGCGGGGACTTACATAGTCAGGGGAGCGGGGGACCCCATTTGTGGGACTACCTCCTCGACTCCTTGTCTTTGACTGGCCCGAGGGCCTTCTGAGCTGTGAATTATTTGCTGCAGGCAGGTTTTTAGGCCCCCCATCTCCAAATCTAAAACAGGGGCAACCTTTACCTCTGCCACCTTGGCAGCAGCAGGGGTGCTGTTGGTTTTGGGGGTTTTCTGCGCATTACTTTTATTTTCTATGGGCTTCTGCACCTCATAGATCCAGGTAGCCTGTTCAATGACCCAGTCTAGTGACCTCTTCTCGTGAAAATCTCTCACTAGCTGGGTCATGATGTATTTGGGCAAGGCATGGAAAAAAGTATTGACAAATTCTCTGCTGTCCGTGCGCACCCTTCTGGTGGTCTGCGCAAAGGCACGCTTTAATTCTTGCACAAATTCTTTTGGGGCCTGATCCCCCCACATTGTAAATTGTAGGCTGCCTTGCGAGCTTCTTGGGGATTTTTGTGAACAGAAAAATGGTTCAAGATGGCCGCCCTGTAGGTGGACCATCTTGAATGGTTTTGGTCCTCCAGCCCCGCAAAGAAACTGGAGTATTCTGGTGAGAAGGTCCACTTTACATATTGAATGCAGCTACTGCTGTCCTTCAAATGGAAAGTCTCCATCATTTGCTCATAGAGCTCCAAGTGTTCCCAAACAGAATACTTGGCGTTCTTATGATAAGGCGTGATGACACTCCTTATTGCCTTTATTTGTTTCAATGGGTCCTTAAGCAAGGCCCTTTTTGCCTTATTGGCCTTTTTGGTTCGGGTAACCCTGGTCCATTCATCCTCTGACTCAGAAGCACTGCTCCCAGAGGTGCCCGTCTGATCTTCCAGGTTTTCCCAGATTCTGCGAGCCTGGGAATGGCTGGCAGAATGTGGGGACCTGGTCTCCTGTGTCCTGTAATGCTCAGAGGAGTCTTCAGATCCCTCCTTGCTGCCAGGATTTGATGGGTACCCCCCCACTGACCTAACTGGGCAGAGGTTTTCAGCATGCCCTTAATGGGCCTACTCTCCTGGGGTTCCCCACTAAATTGCACTGTGCTTGGGTGCCCATACCCGGATGCCCGCCCATCCATTCCTGGGAGGTACTGGCCTATGAGCCCCATACTTCTAGCTGGATAGTAATCTGCCATCCCTGTGGCCCTGGGCTCATGTGCGCGAGGGGGCATGGGGGTGGCAGAGTCCAGGGACTGGGAGAGATGAAGGCCTCTGGTACTAGGGCTCCTGAAGTTATGCTCAGGAGTTTCTCTTTCCCAGCGAACCTCATCTCTATCCGCCCCTGCTCCCTGTTGCAATGCAAGAGCCTGCGCTTTCAGTTCCTCAGTTAAGGCCTTACTAGACTCTATCAGTCTCTCCTGCATTGCTACCTGTTGCTTGAGCCTATCATTGTGCTGGAAGAGAGCCTCATTCTCTCTCTCTCTCTCTGTGCTTCCTGATTGGTCCTGGAGTACTGGGCCAGTCTCTGCTGCAGGAGGGTTACCTCCTGAGTCCCATCCCTACTGGCCTGCTCCTTTCTTGCCAGAGCCTCCTCCACCCTCCTGGTGTGCTCTAACAAGTTCTGGTGTTCTTTTTGGAGCTCACCCAGTCCCTGGAGGGCCAGGTGATTTTATTCCATTTTCCTTTTTAAGTGGCAGACTTCCTGGCCTAAGGTATCCCTTTCCTGACCTGCCTGCATCTGTGCCGCCAGGTCGTCCCTTTGCCTTTGGAAGGCACAAGCTTTCTGGCGCTCCTGGTCAAACTCTGCCTGGGTATCCAGGTCTTTCAAAATCAGTTTATTGCTTTCCTCTTTTTCCCTATCTAGGTGGTTTTGCAGGGTGACTACCTTCTCAGCACATGCCCTATTGAAATGTAATTGTTGCTCCAGCTTTTTCTGGCTCTGCAGTAGGGAGTCCAAACCTTCTTGGTACACCCTCTGTAAGGCCAGAAATCTGGTATCTTGGTCAGCCTTTTCCTGTTGCAGCACATCCATATCCTCCTTTATTTTAATGATGTACTGTCTGCTGTCATTTTCTGACTCCTGGCTCCTGAGCAGCCTCTGCCACACTATATATCTATCACACTTTTATAATAATTTAATATTGGATAACACACTTAAAGTATGACAGTGATCAACAATGGATAATGTTCTACTGGTAAACTGATTGTGTTACTTAGAAGTAGTATAGATGATGAGGTAGCTGAAATGATTTATGGTTTCAAGGAAATGCAAGGTGGAATAAATGCAGTACAGAAAATAAACTGATATGGTTTCACAAGAGATAATATGTTCACTTTTCCCCTGGTGGCAATTCACCCCCCCCCCTATATGCAATGCAAGGAGATGGAAGTAACACACACAGTCTTCAGGAATACAATCAAATACAATACGGAATTCAGTTCCCCCCAGCAAGCTTAGAGGAAACAGATAGAAGTTTGAAACACAGGCCCAAAATGCTTTTTAAATGTGATGGCAATGGATGGGAAAATGTGCTAACTGATTTTAATTCCCTCTAGAGATTCAGGGTGAGTGAGAGATGCTTGTTGGTATTAGTTCAGGCTCACTTTAGCAATGCTCTATGAGTTATTACCAGGTTGCAAACGGATTTTAACAAAGGAAGGAATGGAGCTGCTATTTTGACAAGTGGAGATATTGAGCCAAATCGCAAATCGCGGTAAATTTCACGAGTGCATAAATCGCGATTGCGATAAAAGTATAAGGAAGTCGGTTCTAGGCTTGTTGGAAAGCTTAGATTCTAAGCTTTCAGAGGAAAGTTAAATCTCGTTCCTAGGACAAACGGTTCCAGAGATACGGACAATTTAATAAAGGTAGATTTTCGGATTGAAAGTAAACTCAAAATGACAGGTGACAGCTTGCAGCTGCGTAATTGACAGGTGACAGTTGTGCAGCTTTAAAAATGACAGATGAGTCAATTTCTAGGAGGCAGTTCTAATAAGCTAAAATAGTTTGGATTAGATTATTTTAAACTAAGAAATTCGTTTTGCACAGTGAGTACTCACACTATATTTTTGAAATAAGCCGTCAAGGTCTGGTCAGGTTGGACGGGACTTCCGGCGGGTGGTTCTGAAGTCCCGGCTATCTGGGTCAGCTCTGCTCTCTGGGTCTGTCAAGCACTGGTTCTGCTCACAGCGGTCTGGTTTGTGGTTCTCTCTGGTTCCGGATACAGCACTGCTTTCTGAATACTGCTACAGGTTCTTGCAAATGTTCTTGGCAAAAATTCAAACAGCTCACCCGGCTGTTGAATAGTTTGGTTGGTTTTGAGGCCTGCTGAAGAGGATTCAGCTTGTGGATTCAGGCCTCTCTGCTACATATTCTGGAGCTAATTTCTGCTGCAGGATCTGGAGATTGATGGATTTGAAGTCTGGATCTCTGGATGTGAAGTCTGAAGTCTCCCGGCAAAGCGTCCCGCAAGAAAGTGGAAAGTGAATGTCTCTACCTGTCCCAGCAGTCTCTTTTTATGTGTTTTGGAAAGTGGGTGTGTGCGTTGGCCATAACTAAACCTGCCCCTCTCACTTATCATTGGCCAATTCCTCCTCTCTCCCTTGATTGGGGGAAGGAAATGTGAGTAAGAGTGATGCTCTAGGATTTATGGTCAGAGGAACCTCCCCTTGTCAGATTGCACACAAATCTATATTTGATTCAAATACATATTTCCCAGATACACAATTTGTTGAAATTACATGTATACATTATATATTTCGTATAGTCCATGCTTGTCCGCCTCTGATCTTCCTGGGGGCTTGCATTAAAAAATGACAACATTTTGCGCTTTTTGACTGGTTTACCAATATCGGACATTTACCAAAAATTACACACATGTGCGCAAGGAGTATGGACATTAATTGATGAAGTGTCAGATTTTTAACATGCAGACATTTGGAGTAAGACCCTATTTTCCGCTAGCAACCCCCCAGCATACACCACAGGGTCCTAACACCTCTTAAAATGTGCACAGAAAAATCACAAGAATAATGATATTACTTATATAATTCTGACAAGTCTGTACTATGAATTATACACCTTTTTTTTTTAAATTATGCTCTGGCCCAGATGGGTGTGGTTTAGGTTCCAAAGCACATGGGGGAAGCTTCTGTCAGCCCCCGCCTCCAGCTCGGGTGGCTCCCAGAGGCACTTCTCCTCCCACTTCTCCCAAGAGGAAGCCACTTTATGGCCCCCCCAATATAACATTTGCCTGAGTCCAGGACAAGGCTTTGTTCAACCTCCTTCAGGTGCCCCTCCCCTAATCTAATCAGAGAGGTGTTAACTCCTTTTGATGGGGAAGCAGGATGCAGCTAGGCCCTGGAAGAGTGGCTGAGCAGGTTTCTCCTGTCGGGGGTAGTTGTCAGGCAGAATTCAGCTAAAAAAGTCCAGTGGTTTTAAAACGCTGGCTTTCTGATAGTGGTGAGTACCGGTATTGCATCCATTTTTGGGATCTGTCTTGAATTACTGCATTTCAATAGAGTGGTCTTTTGCTTGATAGTATAGGACCCTTGCTTAACATTGTTTTGATGGCATCCTTACAGTAGAGTGGTGATGTGGAACCCCCTACAAGAAGGTTGTATCTTTGGAGTGGTCTTGTGCCAACTGCACAGTTCTCCTGGATTCTAGCGTGAATGTGGGTGGCGATAGCTCATCCCCACATCCACCCAGTCTATCGATTTAGTTTGTTCTGGGATAGAATAATGGGCGGCGACAGCTCATCCCCACATCTACCCAGTCTAAGGATTCAACATGGGTCAAAACCCTTGACAGCACCCTAAAGGGTTCCAACCCACTTCCCAATGAAAAATAGTGTGTTGCCTTTTTCAGAATAATCCCTTTATAGTAAAGTTCCAAATCTGGGTATTCAAAACCACCGCATTTAGTACTCAAAATAAACTTCGGAATCTTCGGTCTCTTCTTTTCCCCCCACAAAAATTTTTGAAAAACACAGTCAAAAGCAGCTAGCACCTTTTTTCAAAAATTTCAAAGGTAAAGACTGCATGACATAAAGGACCTTCGGCAAAAGAGTCATCTTAATTGCATGACCTTTGCCCAGATCCCCATTGGTAAGCGCTCCCATCTCCTAATATCCGTTCTCAAAGTAGCTATTATCATCTAACACATTGAATTCCACCATTTTTTTAACATCCCTAGTTAGGTTAACAGCCAAATATTTCACGTGAGACTCAGTCCATCTACAATTCCAATCCAAAAAATAATCCCGTACACAAGTCCTAGCAATCGGAAACACCTCAGTTTTATCCCAATGAATCTTATGGGCCGATAGCATACCCACTTTATCAAAGATACCCTTCAGAACTACACTGCCCCTTTCAGGATTTGCGAGAACCACCACCATAACATCTGCATATGAAAGAACTTTAACTTAAACATGACCAAACTTTAGACCTCTAATACCCCGTTCCCCAAAAATGTATGCCAATAATGGCTTCAAAGCGAGATTGAAAAAGTAGGCCAATAAAGGGCGTCCCTGTCTCGTCCCCCGAGTCAGTTCAAAGGCCTCAGATAACACATTATTCACTCAGATACTCGCTTTAGCACCACCGTGATTATCCCCAGAATCCTATTACCAAACTCCATCCTTTCCATCGAAAACTTCAAATACCTCCACCATACCGTATCAAACGCCTTCTCTCCATCCATAAAAAACAATGCTGTATCCAACAATTCCTTCTGCTGTAAACCCATTATGTCAACCAAAGTTCTTATATTATCATATACAAACCTGTTTTCATAAACCCCAACTGAGATCCATGAATCAAACTCCCTATACGTGTTTCCAACCTATTCGCTATAACCTTCACAAATATCTTCACATCTACATTCAGTAACAAAATGGCCCTATAATTACTTCAATTCTTACAATCCCTCCCTTCCTTCGGTATCAAGGTAATCATCGCCTCAAACATCAATTGACATAAATCACCTTCCCGCACAAACATATTAAACAATCTACACAAAATAGGCGCTAAATAAGTATTACATTTCCTGTAAAACTCCATAGGAATAACATCCATTCCTGGAAATGTACCTACCCCAAGCTGCTCAACAGCCCGCAAAACCTCATCCGACTCAATTTCCATTTCCAATTTCCCGCTTTCTTCCAATGTCAAGTGAGGAATATCTAAATCCGCAAAGAAATCCTGCAATTCCACCTCAGAAGGAAACACATCTTCAGAATACAATTTCTCATAAAATCTCTTAAAATTCTCACAAATATCAGTATTCTTTACCACCACTTCTCCCTGATCATTCACAATACTGTGTACACATGGTTTCTCTGCCATTCCATTCAATCTACTAGCAAGTAGTTTCCCACTCCTATCCCCACACTCACAAAATGTTTGTTTTGTATAGAAAAGGCCTTTCTCTGCTAGTAAGTCAGTCTTACCTGCCAACAATTTTTTAGCGTGTGACATCTCCAATCTATCCTTCACTGTACCAGACTGTGCATATTTCCGTTACAAACACGACAATCTATTCTCCATTGATTTCAATTCACCCAAGTGCTTATTTCTCAAGTACGCAGTTTTGCTTATAAATTCCCCTCTCACTAGAGCTTTAAGACCATCCGACACCACTCTAAAGTCTGCCGACCCCTCATTCTCCCTGAAATACCTCTCCATTAATATCCAAATGTTCTCCTGAACCCCCCATCATCCAGGACCCCCACTTTAAGATGCCACCTCACAAATGTGGGAGCCTCCCTATCCATAACCACATGCAAGTCCACACAAGCATGATCCGAGATCTCCCTTTCCTTAATGTTCACACTAATTGTTTTATCCAACAAACTATCTGTACCTAAAACATAATCTATTCTCGAAAATGTATCATGTACTGGAGAATAAAATGTAGATTCTGTTGAAGACGGATGAAGTTCCCTCCAAACATCCACCAAGCTGAACTTCTGTAAGAAAAATTCAAACTCCTTACATACACCGAAGTTCGTGTACCTACACTCACTGGTCCGATCAATTTAATAATCACAAACACAATTAAAATCCCCACCTAAAATAATCATTTCCCCATGCATTTCACTGAGTAATCGTGATATGCCATCAAAGAATATCTTGCTTGGTGAGCACGGGCCATAAATACACCCCAACGTGACCTTCTTACCACTATATTGGTGTCACGGTGCCTGCCCCCAGACTTCAGGAGCAGACCAGTCGGCCCAGAGTACTGGCACCCATGGGGACCTTTAAGGCCCTACAGGATTGCCTAAGGGCTTCCTGGGCTCAGTCCTGGCACCGTTGGCGCCAAGCTCATACTGCCTTTTCAGGCAACACAGGTTATCAAGTAACAGAACCATGTACAGCCCAGTCTGAGGTTGGTTGAAGGGACAACTTTATCTGGGGACTATTTGGTGAGGTGTGGTGCAGGGACTGCTTTACTTGGGAACTACTTCTGGGAAGCTATTTAAACCATGCCTGAAGAACAGAACACGCTTTGCGTTATTGTGCACTCCTGCAGCGTAACACTCACCGTGCCTGCAGCTCCAGTCGTGTCTTCAGCCACGCCCGTCCTGGTCATCGCGATCTGCGACTGCAAAGGAAGGAGAGATTACAGATTAGAACAAGAGCTTTACCTGATACTCCATCGCCATCACTCAGGAGTCTCTGCATCTGCAGAAAAAGGAACATCAGTTAACCGCGCTACGTAATACTCACCTAAACGCTGTATGTCCATGCAATCCACCGAGGCATTCTCACGCGATTGCCGTCCTGGTGCAGCTTCTGCAGAACAAGGAAAGAACAAAACAGGTGAGCTTCGCTTCGCAAAAGGACATTCAAATCTCGTGCAGCATAATACTCATCAGAAGCAGTATCCCCTTGAGGTTCCGTGAGTCACCATTACATGACCTTCACTCCAGCGGCCCCGCACCTGCAGAAATAAAAGGGCACAGCAAATTAATAGCACAAAAGAACAATATCACTTGTTAGACTTTTTTGAATCGTGCAAGTATTGAAACTTACCTTGGCATTACCTCATCTTATCCGGAAGGGAGTCGCCTTTCTTCGTTTGTACCTCAAAGGGGAATCTGCAAAGAAAGGTACAGGAGTGAACTTTAAGACAAGCAGAACTCTAAAGCATTTCACACTATTTAGGTTTGGCACAAAGACTTACCTCAGAGTCATTGTTGTCTGGAACTCTGCCATAAGGCTTCAGGATCAGTGAAGTTCACTGGATCCCTGAATCTTGACGCACCCCTGCATACAGTCGCAGGATGGCGAGCCCGTCCTTCATAACATTAAGGTGAGACACAGTGAAGGGACATTGGGAGGTCACGGAGGTGGAAGTTGGCCCTTCTCCTTACGGCTAGTTAATTTATCAATTTCACCATTTTAGGCAAATCTTCTTTCGTGCCAGACAGACGAAACTAAAGGGGCAGGTGCAGTCAGTCATCACTTCGCTACGAGTCACTCTGGTGGAGACCGCTGCAGTCCAGCTTCGTTCGGCGCCCCTGTGGAAACCAGGTGAGTGTAACAGTACTCGAATCCTCTACGCAAACCTCCACCCGGGTGCAATGGAAACCTCAGGGACTGACCAATTAGACCAGCTCCTGGGGGAACTTAGAGCTGAGGTGCATTCAGCTCGACAAGAAACTAATGCTCTAAGAAGAGAACTGGTTGTGGCAAAAGAGCGTACGGATGACCTCGCCGGACAAGTACCCCAATCTCAAAATGGCCACATGCCGTTACCTGGATTGGGGGGGCTTCAGTCCCAACTCAGCCAAGCAGCCCAGTACAAGTGCCACTACCGGGGGCTATAGCATTAGCTCCACCAGAATGCTTTGCCGGGGACCCTAAAAGGTTTGCAGTTTTTACTAATGTGTGCCGCCTACACTTCTTATGTAGGCCTGGAGCTTTTCCGAATGATCAATCTAAAGTGGCCTTTGTACCTTCGTACCTCAGCGGCAGTGCAGCTGATTGGCCCATACCACTAGTTAATCAAGATGATCCTCTTGTCCGAGATTTCCAGGGATTTCAGCAAAACATGGAGAAATTGTTCGCCTGACATTCTCAAGGCCAAGCTTTAGATAACGAACTTCTGTCTCTACATCAAGGGAACCAGGACCTGTTAACTTACATTGCAACCTTTAAATGATTGGTGGTGGAAACCAGCTGGCCTGAAGACAAAATAACTATGTTATTCTATTTTGGGTTGAGAGGCGAACTAAAATACGTTTTGGCGCAGGTAGTCAACCCACCTCAAGACTGTGCTGAGTACATAGACCGAGTAGTTTAGCTGGACCACAGACTTCAGCACCGGAAGCGGATCGAGCTAGATTTGAGAATCGGGTTCTGGTGAGATCAAGAGACAACATCTCCAAAAGTACAGATACATCAGAACCCATGCAAATTGGAGGAGTTAGGGGGGGCGTTATCCAAAACAGAAAGAGACAAGAGGAGGCAGCAGCAATTGTGTTTATATTGCAGAACAGCAGGGCATTTTTTATGAGACTGTCCAGTGAAACCACCTAAGAAGGCAGTAGGGGTCGCCGACAAGATCAGCGCTGAATCAGAGCCGGAAAACTACCCCACCCGACAAGCTTGTCGAGTGAGAAGAAGAAATCCCAGACCTCACATATAGCCTTACCAATGATCCTCATTAGTCACCAGCAACGTCTCGTATGCATGCGGTCAGACCTTACATCGACAGCGGAGCCACAGGTAACGATATGGATTAAGAGTTGGCTACAAGGATGAATCTTTCTCTTTGCGAAAAGACCACAACTGATTTAGTCACCACCGTCGATGGGACAGAGATCTCTTCTGGTCCAGTAACTCATTCAACAACGGAAATGACACTGTTGGGCCAAGATGGGCATCAAGAAAATATTGTGTTCGACTTAATCAAGGCTCCACAATTTCAAATAATTCTGGGAATGCCATGGTTAGAGATGCACAATCCTTGCATAGACTGGCATGTAAAGAGAGTGACCTTCTCAGAATGTGCTCATACTTGTTATACAGAAGAATCCCCGCTAAAAAAGATTGCAAAAGTCATGAGTCCAACAAATCTGCTTCCTCAGGATTACCAGGATTTTCAGGATGTTTTCCAGAAAGATCAAGCCAGCACTTTACCACCTCATAGACAATATGATTTCTAGATCGATCTCATACCTGGTGCTCAAATTCCTTGCAGTAGGATCTACACCCTTACGTAATCCGAGAATCTTCATTTGAAGCAATACCTAGATCAGTACCTGGGTAAAGGCTTCATTCACCCGTCCAAGTCCCCGGTGGCCTCGCCTTTGTTCTTCGTCCTTAAAAAGGAAGGAGACCTAAGAACTTGTATTGACTATCGTGTGTTAAACCAAGTAACTGTAAAAAACCGGGGTACCCCTTGCCTCCAATCCCAGAACTACTGGACCAAGTAAAGGATGCTCATATTTACACTATGTTGGATCTCAGAGGGGCGTACCATCTCTTACGCGTTGAAAAATGAGACAAATGGAAGACTGCCTTCTGTACCAAGTACGGCTATTTGAATATCAGGTGATGCCCTTTCGGCTTTGTAACGCCCTGGCAGTGTTTCAATATTTTATGAACGATGTCCTTCGTGAACTAATTGATGTCTGTGTTGTTGTGTACATCTACGATATCTTGGTGTACTCATATTCTGACCAAGACCATGTGACCACGTCCGTGCTGTACTTAAAAAACTTCTGCAACATAAATTGTATGCAAAATTGGAAAAATGTTTCTTTCACACTACCGAGGTCGAGATTCTTGGGTTTGTCCTGACCACAAATGGTGTTCGGATGGGTTCATGGAAAGTAGATGCCATCCTCAAGTGGCCCTCACCAACCTCAATCAAAGGGGTACAGAGCATGCTTCGATTTGCAAACTTCTACCGCAGATTCATTCCAGAATTTTCACATTTGGGGCATCCTATTACATCATTATTGTAGAAGAACAAACGTTTTCAGTTGTCGGATGAAACGGAAATGGCCTTCCAAGACCTAAAACAAAATTCACCTCAGCCCCAGTTTTAAAACATCCACGCCCAGATCTCCCGTATGTGGTAGAAACAGATGCATCCAGTTTGGCAATGGGGGCGGTCCTTTCTCAAAAAGACCCTGAGACAGGTCAACTCCATCCAGTGGCCTTTTGGTCATGAAAGTTTTCGGCACCTGAACTAAATTATGCCGTCACTGACAAAGAGGTTCTAGACATTAAGTCAGCATTCAAGGATTGGCAACACTACCTCCTCTGGGCCAGACACACCATCAAAGTGATTACGGATCATAGAAACTTACCATTCCTAAAGACAGCCAAGGCCCAATTGTCTCGTCAACTCAGATGGGCATTATTTTTTGCAGAATATGATTTTGTAATTACTTACCGACCCGGTTGTCGAAACGGCAAGGCAAATGCTCTATCCCGCAAAGGAATGGAAGAAGCATACTCAAATCCGGAACCAGTGCCCATAATCCCTGGAGGAAGAATCCTGGAAATATCTACCTCGCTAACCCTGGATGACATCCATGACACAATTCTGCCTCTTCTTGACTCCACAGCTTTACAAGATTGGTCGAATAAAAACAAAATTCATTCAGTCACTAATCATTTACCTTACTTCCAAGGATGCCTTTATTTACCTAGTAAGGAGCTACAGAAATTGGTTATGTCCAATTTCCTTGAGTCCTTGGTAGAAGGCCATTCTGGTATTGAAAATACCAAAACTTAGATCAAGAGACATTTTTGGTGGCCCACATGGCGTAAGGAGATTAAGCAATTTGTGCTATCATGTGGCATTCATGCACAGAACAAGGCCCAGAAGAAGAAACCAGTAGATCTACTACAACCCCTGGACATTCCACCTACACCCTGCCATACATTGTCCCTCGATTTTATCACAGATTTTCCCCCTGTAATGGATTCAATACTATTTTGGTGATAGTGGACTTATTTTCCAAAATGGCCCATTTCATTCCATTAAAAGGCTTACCCTGAGCTTCAATTCTGGCCAAAGGGTTCCTAGAACAGATCGTCTGATACAAGGATTTCCTTCAGTCCTGGTTTCTGATCGGGTCAGTCAGTTTATCTCGCAGTTTTGGAGAAAATGTTGCCAGATGGCCCAAATTGACGTAAGACTTTCGACCAGCCACCATCTTCAAACCAATGGTCAAACCAAGAGAGCCAACCAAACATTAGAGCAATATCTAGGGTGCATGTTACACTAAACAGAAGGCAACTGGAAAGACATTTTGTGGATAACCGAGTATGCCTACAACAACTCTTTGCACTCCAGTACTGGACAAAGTCCATACTACACAATATATGGAATGCATCCACGGACCTCTGAACTCGACCCACCTCAACACCTAGAGATGCCTGCCGTAAGCAATTTACACACTACCATAACACAGGCCTTCAAAAAGGCGACAGAACATTTAAAACTAGCAAAAGAAAGATACAAGAAAACCGCCAATCAACACAGGAGTGAAGCCCCAAAGTACTAGATCGGAGAAAAGGTTTGGCTAGCCTAAAGACACATAAAGCTAAAAGGAACCCACACATTTAATCCTAGATAGTTGGGACCTTACACTATTAAGGCCATCATCAATCCAGTGGCAGTAAAATTGGAGTTACCTACGAACATGCGAATCCACCCCGTCTTTCACGTTTCACTTTTGAAACCAGTACAACCAGGAACTAGGATAACAAAACCACCAAGATCCATCCTACTAGATGGTGAACCAGAATTCGAGGTAAAAGACATTTTGGACTCAAAATTGGTCAAATCAAGGCTTTTCTATCTTGTTGACTAGAAAGGCTACGGTCCACAAGAAAGATTGTGGGAGCCAAGTGACTATGTTCCTGCACCACGACTGATTAACCGGTTCCATCAGAACTACCCAACCAAGCCTAAACCAGCGAGACAAACCACCTTGGGAGGGGCCTTGCTGTCACAGTGCCTGCCCCCAGAAATCAGGAGCAGACCAGTCGGCCTAGAGTACCGACACTCAGGGGGACCTTTAAGGCCCCAAAGGATTGCCTAAGGGATTCCTGGACTCAGTCCTGGAGCCGTTGGTGCCAGGCTCATACTGCCTTTTCAGGCCGGACAAGTTATCAAGTACCAGAACCATGTACAGCCCAGTCTGAGGTTGGTTGAAGGGACTACTTTATCTGGGGACTATTTGATGAGGTGTGGTGCAGGGAATTCTTTACCTGGGAACTACTTCTGGGAAGCTATTTAAACCACGCCCGAAGAACAGAAGACGCTTTGCGTTATTCTGCACTCCTGCAGCATAACGCTCACCGTGCCTGCAGCTCCAGTCCTGTCTTCAGCCACGCCCGTCCTGGTCATTGCGATCTGTTCCTGCAAAGGAAGGAGAGATCACAGATTAGAACAAGAGCTTTACCTGATACTCCATCGCCATCACTCAGGAGTCTCCGCATCTGCAGAAAAAGGAACATCAGTTAACTGCGCTACGTAAGAACCAGCTTAAAGACAATTAGCATAGCGCAGCGTGATACTCACCTAAGCGCTGTATGTCCATGCGAGCCACCGAGGCAAAAGGACATTCAAATCTCGTGCAGCATAATACTCACCAGAAGCAGTATTCCCTTGCGGTTCTGCGAGTCACCATTACACGACCTTCACTCTGGCGGCGCCGCACCTGCAGAAATAAAAGGGAACAGCAAATTAATAGCTTGAAAGAACATTATCACTTGTTAGACATTTTTGAATCGTGCAAGTATTGAAACTTACCTTGGCATTACCTCATCTTATCCGGAAGGGAGTCGCCTTTCTTCGGCTGTACCTCAAACGGGAATCTGCAAAGAAAGGTACAGGAGTGAACTTTAAGACAAGCAGAATTCTAAAGCATTTCACGCTATTTAGGATTTGCATAAAGACTTACCTCAGAGTCTTTGTTGCCTGTAACTCTGCCATAAGGCTACAGGATCAGTGAAGTTAACTGGATACCTGAATCTCGACACACCTCTGCATACAGTCGCAGGATGGAGAGCCCATCCTTCATAACATTAAGGTGAGACACAGTGAAGGGACATTGGGAGGTCACGGAGGTGGAAGTTGGCCCTTCTCCTTACGGCTAGTTAATTTATCACTTTCATCATTTTAGGCAAATCTTCCTTCGTGCCAGACAGATGAAACTAAAGGGGCAGGTGCATTCACTCATCACTTCGCTACGAGTCACACTGGTGGAGACCGCCGCAGTCCAGCTTCGTTCGGCGCCCCTGTGAAAACCAGGTGAGCGTAACAGAACACGAAGCCTCTACACAAAACTCTACCCGGTCGCCAGGGAAACCTCAGAGACTGACCAATTAGACCAGCTCCTGGGGGACCTTAGAGCTGAGGTGCATTCAGCTCGACAAGAAACTAATGCTCTAAGAAGAGGACTGGTTGTGGCAAAAGAGCGCACGGACGACCTCGCCAGACAAGTACCCCAATCTCAAGCTGGCCACACGCCGTTCCCTGGATTGGGGGGAGCTTCAGTCCCAACTCAGCCAAGCAGCCAGTACAAGTGGTACTACCGGGTGCTATACCATTAGCTCCACCAGAACGCTTTGCCGGAGACCCTATAAGGTTCGCAGTTTTTACGAATCAGTGCCGCCTACACTTCTTATGTAGGCCTGGAGCTTTTCCGAATGATCAATCTAAAGTGGCCTTTGTACTGTCGTACCTCAGCGGCAGTGCAGCTGATTGGTCCATACCACCAGTTAATCAAGATGATCCTCTTGTCCAAGATTTCCAGGGATTTCAGCAAAACATGGAGAAATTGTTCGCCCGACATTCTCAAGGCCATGCTTTAGATAACGAATTTCTGTCTCTACGTCAAGGGAACCAGGACCTGTTAACTTACATTGCAACCTTTAACTGATTGGTGGTGGAAACCAGCTGGCCCGAAGATAAAAGAACTATGTTATTCTATCATGGGTTGAGAGGCGAACTAAAAGACGTTTTGGCGCAGGTAGTCAACCCACCTCAAGACTGTGCTCAGTACATAGACCTGGTAGTTCAGCTGGACCACAGACTTCAGAACCGGAAGCGGATCGAGCTAGATTTGAGAATTGGGTTCTGGTGAGACCAAGAGACAACATCTCCAAAAGTACAGATACATCCGAACGCATGCAATTTGGAGGAGTTAGGGGGCTGGTATCCAAAAGAGAAAGAGACAAGAGGAGGCAGCAACAATTGTGTTTATATTGCAGAACAGCAGGGCATTTTTTACAAGACTGTCCAGTGAAACAGCCTAAGAAGGCAGTAGGGGTCGCCAACAAGATCAGCGCTGAATCAGAGCCAGAAAACTACCCCACCCGACAAGCGTAGAGGTCCGCTTGCCCAGCGAGAAGAAGGACTCCCAGACCTCGCATTTAGCCTTACCAATGATCCTCATTAGTCACCGGCAACCGTCTCGTATGCATGCGGTCAGAGCTTACATCGACAGCGGAGCCATAGGTAACGTTATGGATTAAGAGTTGGCTACAAGGATGAATCTTTCTCTTTGCAAAAAGACCACAACTGATTTAGTCACCACCGTCGATGGGACAGAGATCTCTTCTGGTCCATTAACTCATTCAACGACGGAAATGACACTGTTGGGCCAAGATGTGCATCGAGAAAATATTGTGTTCGACTTAATCAAGGCTCCACAATTCCAAATAATGCTGGGGATGCCGTGGTTAGAGACGTACAATGCTTGCATAGACTGGCGTGAAAGGAGAGTGACCTTCTCAGAATGTGCTCATACTTGTTATCCGGAAGAATCCCCGGTTAAAAAGATTGCAACAGTCATGAGTCCAACAAAACTGCTAGCTCAGGATTACCAGGATTTTCAGGATGTTTTCCATAAAGATCAAGCCAACACTTTACCACCTCATAGACCATATGATTGCCAGATCGATCTCATACCTGGTGCTCAAATTCCTTGCAGTAGGATATACTCCCTTACGGAATCCGAGAATCTTCATTTGAAGCAATACTTAGATCAGTACATGGGTAACGGCTTCATTCGCCTGTCCAAGTCCCCGGCGTCTTCGCCTTTCTTCTTCGTCCTTAAAAAGGAAGGCGATCTAAGAACTTGTATAGACTATCTTGCGTTAAACCAAGTAACTGTAAAAATCCGGTACTCCTTGCCTCTAATCCCAGAACTACTGGACCAGGAAAAGGATGCTCGTATTTCCACTAAGTTGGATCTCAGAGGGGCGTACCAACTCGTACGCGTTAAAAAAGGAGACAAATGGAAGACCGCCTTCCGTACCAAGTATGGGCTATTCGAATATCAGCTAATGGCCTTTGGGCTTTGTAACGCCCCTGCAGCGTTTCAATATTTTATGAACGATGTCCTTCGTGAACTAATTGATGTCTCTGTTGTCGTGTACATCGACAATATCTTGGTGTACTCATCTTCTGAACAAGACCATGTGACGCATGTTTGTGCTGTACTTAAAAAACTGTGGCAATATAAATTGCATACAAAATTGGAAACATTTTTCTTTCACACTACCGAGGTCGAGTTTCTTGGGTTTGTCATGACCCCAAATGGTGTTTGGATGGATTCGCATGAAAGTAGATGCCATCCTCAAGTGGCCCTCACCAACCTCAATCAAAGGGGTACAGAGCATGCTTGGATTTGCAAACTTCTACCGCAGATTCATTCCAGATTTTTCACATTTGGTGCATCCTATCACATCATTATTGCAGAGGGCAAATGCTTTCAGTGGTCGGATGAAGCAGAAAAAGCCTTCCAAGACCTAAAACGAAAATTCACCTCAGCCCCAGTTTTAAAGCATCCACGCCCAGATCTCCCGTACGTGGTAGAAACTGATGCATCCAGTTTGGCAATGGGGGTGGTCCTTTCTCAAAAAGACCCTAAGCCAGGTCAACTCCATCCAGTGGCCTTTTGGTCACAAAGGTTCTCGTCACCTGAGCCAAATTATGCCGTCACCAACAAAGAGCTTCAAGCCATTTTATCACAGTGATTATGAATCATAGAAACTTACAATTCCTAAAGATGGCCAAGGCCCAATCATCTCATCAACTCCGATGGGCAATATTTTTGCAGAATTGATTTTGTAATTACTTACCGACCCGGTTGTCGAAACGGCAAGGCAGATGCTCTATCCCGCATAGGAATGGAAGAAGCATACTCAAATCCAGAACCAGTGCCCATAATCCCTGGAGTAAGAATCCTGGGAATAACTACCTCGCTAACCCAGGATGACATCCATGACAAAATTCTGCATCTTCTCGACTCCACAGCTTTACAAGATTCGTTGAATAAAAGCAAAAATCATTCAGTCACTAATCATTTACCTTACTTCCAAGGACGCCTTTATTTGCCTAGTAAGGAGCTACAGAAATTGGTTATGTCCAATTACCATGAGTCCTTGGTAGAAGGCCATCCTGGAATTGCAAAGACCGGAACTAAGATCAAGAGACATTTTTGGTGGGCCACATGGCGTAAGGAGATTAAGCAATTTGTGCTATCTTGTGGCATATGTGCACAGAACAAGGCCCAGAAGAAGAAACCAGTAGGTCTACTACAACCCCTGGACATTCCACCTACACCCTGGTATACATTGTCCCACGGTTCTATCACGGACCTTCCCCCCTGTAATGGATTCAATACTATTTTGGTGATAGTGAACATATTTTCCAAAATGGACCATTTCATTCCATTAAAAGCCTTACACTCAGCTTCAATTCTGGCCAAAGAGTTCCTAGAACAGATCGTTTGAATACAAGGATTTCCTTCAGTCCTGGTTTCTGATCGGGGCAGTCAGTTTATCTCGCAGTTTTGGAGAAAATGTTGCCAGATGGCCCCAATTAACATAAGACTTTTGACCAGCCACCATCCTCAAACTGATCGTCAAACCGAGAGAACCAACCAAACATTAGAGCAATATCTAGGGAGCATGTTACACCAAACAGAAGGCAACTGGAAAGACATTTTGTGGATAACCGAGTATGCCTACAACAACTCTTTGCACTCCAGTACTGGACAAAGTCCATACTACACAATATATGGAATGCATCCACGGACCTCTGAACACGACCCACCTCAACACCTAGAGATGCCTGCCGTAAGCAATTTACACAATACCATAACACAGGCCTTCAAAAAGGCAACAGAACATTTAAAACTAGCAAAAGAAAGATACAAGAAAACCGCCAATCAACACAGGAGTGAAGCCCCAAAGTACCAGATCGGAGACAAGGTTTGGCTAGCCTAAAGACACATAACGCTAAAAGGAACCCACACATTTAATCCTAGATATTTGGGACCTTACACTATTAAGGCCATCATCAATCCAGTGGCAGTAAAATTGGAGTTACCTACGAACATGCGAATCCACCCCGTCTATCACGTTTCACTTTTGAAACCAGTACAACCAGGAACTAGGATAACAAAACCACCAAGATCCATCCTAGTAGATGGTGAACCAGAATTCGAGGTAAAAAACATTTTGGACTCCAAATTGGTCAAATCAAGGCTTTTCTATCTTGTTGACTAGAAAGGCTACGGTCCACAAGAAAGATGGTGGGAGCCAAGTGACTATGTCCATGCACCACGACTGATTAACCGGTTCCATCAGAACTACCCAACCAAGCCTAGACCAGCGAGACAAACCACCTTGGGAGGGGCCTTGGGGGTGAGTGCTGTCATGGTTGCTGCCCCCAGACATCAGGAGCAGACCACGGCCCAGAGTACTGGCACCCAGGGGGACCTTTAAGGCCCCAAAGGATTGCCTAAGGGCTTCCTGGACTCAGTCCTGGCACCGTTGGCGCCAGGCTCATACTGCCTTTTCAGGCAAGACTGGTTATCAAGTAACAGAAGCATGTACAGCCCAGTCTGAGGTTGTTTGAAGGGAATACTTTATCTGGGGACTAATTGATGAGGTGTGGTGCAGGGACTACTTTACCTGGGAACTACTTCTGGGAAGATATTTAAATCCATGCCCGAAGAACATAACAAGCATCGCGTTATTCAGCACTCCTGCAGCGTAAAACGCTCACTGTGCCTGCAGTTCCAGTCCTGTCTTCAGCCACGCCCGTCCTGCTCATCGCGATCCACACCTGCAAAGGAAGGAGAGATCACAGACTAGATCAAGAGCTTTATCTGATACTGCATCGCCATCACTCAGGAGTCTCTGCATCTGCAGAAAAAGGAACATCAGTTAACTGCGCTACGTAAGAACCAGCTTAAAGACAATTAGCATAGCGCAGCGTGATACTCACCTAAGCGCTGTATGTCCATGCGATCCACCGAGGCATTCTCACCTGAACGCCGTCCCGGTGTAGCCTCATCTGCAGAACAAGGAAAGAACACAACAGGTGACCTGCGCTTCGCTAAAGGACATTCAAATCTCGTGCAGCATAATACTCACCAGAAGCAGTATTCCCTTACGGTTCCACGAGTCACCATTACACGACCTTCATTCCGGCGGCGCCGCACCTGCAGAAATAAAAGGGAACAGCAAATTAATAGCTTGAAAGAACATTATCACTTGTTAGACATTTTTGAATCGTGCAAGTATTGAAACTTACCTTGGCATTACCTCATCTTATCCGGAAGGGAGTCGCCTTTCTTCGGCTGTACCTCAAACGGGAATCTGCAAAGAAAGGTACAGGAGTGAACTTTAAGACAAGCAGAATTCTAAAGCATTTCACGCTATTTAGGATTTGCATAAAGACTTACCTCAGAGTCTTTGTTGCCTGTAACTCTGCCATAAGGCTACAGGATCAGTGAAGTTAACTGGATACCTGAATCTCGACACACCTCTGCATACAGTCGCAGGATGGAGAGCCCATCCTTCATAACATTAAGGTGAGACACAGTGAAGGGACATTGGGAGGTCACGGAGGTGGAAGTTGGCCCTTCTCCTTACGGCTAGTTAATTTATCACTTTCATCATTTTAGGCAAATCTTCCTTCGTGCCAGACAGATGAAACTAAAGGGGCAGGTGCATTCACTCATCACTTCGCTACGAGTCACACTGGTGGAGACCGCCGCAGTCCAGCTTCGTTCGGCGCCCCTGTGAAAACCAGGTGAGCGTAACAGAACACGAAGCCTCTACACAAAACTCTACCCGGTCGCCATGGAAACCTCAGAGACTGACCAATTAGACCAGCTCCTGGGGGACCTTAGAGCTGAGGTGCATTCAGCTCGACAAGAAACTAATGCTCTAAGAAGAGAATTGGTTGTGGCAAAAGAGCGCACGGACGACCTCGCCAGACAAGTACCCTAATCTCAAGCTGGCCACACGCCGTTCCCTGGATTGGGGGGAGCTTCAGTCCCAACTCAGCCAAGCAGCCAGTACAAGTGGTACTACCGGGTGCTATACCATTAGCTCCACCAGAACGCTTTGCCGGAGACCCTATAAGGTTCGCAGTTTTTACGAATCAGTGCCGCCTACACTTCTTATGTAGGCCTGGAGCTTTTCCGAATGATCAATCTAAAGTGGCCTTTGTACTGTCGTACCTCAGCGGCAGTGCAGCTGATTGGTCCATACCACCAGTTAATCAAGATGATCCTCTTGTCCAAGATTTCCAGGGATTTCAGCAAAACATGGAGAAATTGTTCGCCCGACATTCTCAAGGCCATGCTTTAGATAACGAACTTCTGTCTCTACGTCAAGGGAACCAGGACCTGTTAACTTACATTGCAACCTTTAACTGATTGGTGGTGGAAACCAGCTGGCCCGAAGATAAAAGAACTATGTTATTCTATCGTGGGTTGAGAGGCGAACTAAAAGACGTTTTGGCGCAGGTAGTCAACCCACCTCAAGACTGTGCTCAGTACATAGACCTGGTAGTTCAACTGGACCACAGACTTCAGAACCGGAAGCGGATCGAGCTAGATTTGAGAATTGGGTTCTGGTGAGACCAAGAGACAACATCTCCAAAAGTACAGATACATCCGAACGCATGCAATTTGGAGGAGTTAGGGGGCTGGTATCCAAAAGAGAAAGAGACAAGAGGAGGCAGCAGCAATTGTGTTTATATTGCAGAACAGCAGGGCATTTTTTACAAGACTTTCCAGTGAAACTGCCTAAGAAGGCAGTAGGGGTCGCCAACAAGATCAGCGCTGAAACAGAGCCAGAAAACTACCCCACCCGACAAGCGTAGAGGTCCGCTTGCCCAGCGAGAAGAAGGACTCCCAGACCTCGCATTTAGCTTTACCAATGATCCTCATTAGTCACCGGCAACCGTCTCGTATGCATGCGGTCAGAGCTTACATCGACAGCGGAGCCATAGGTAACGTTATGGATTAAGAGTTGGCTACAAGGATGAATCTTTCTCTTTGCAAAAAGACCACAACTGATTTAGTCACCACCGTCGATGGGACAGAGATCTCTTCTGGTCCATTAACTCATTCAACAACGGAAATGACACTGTTGGGCCAAGATGTGCATCGAGAAAATATTGTGTTCGACTTAATCAAGGCTCCACAATTCCAAATAATGCTGGGGATGCCGTGGTTAGAGACGTACAATGCTTGCATAGACTGGCGTGAAAGGAGAGTGACCTTCTCAAAATGTGCTCATACTTGTTATCCGGAAGAATCCCCGGTTAAAAAGATTGCAACAGTCATGAGTCCAACAAAACTGCTAGCTCAGGATTACCAGGATTTTCAGGATGTTTTCCATAAAGATCAAGCCAACACTTTACCACCTCATAGACCATATGATTTCCAGATCGATCTCATACCTGGTGCTCAAATTCCTTGCAGTAGGATATACTCCCTTACGGAATCCGAGAATCTTCATTTGAAGCAATACTTAGATCAGTACATGGGTAACGGCTTCATTCGCCTGTCCAAGTCCCCGGAGTCTTCGCCTTTCTTCTTCATCCCTAAAAAGGAAGGCGATCTAAGAACTTGTATCGACTATCGTGCGTTAAACCAAGTAACTGTAAAAATCCGGTACTCCTTGCCTCTAAACCCAGAACTACTGGACCAGGTAAAGGATGCTCGTATTTCCACTAAGTTGGATCTCAGAGGGGCGTACCAACTCGTACGCGTTAAAAAAGGAGACAAATGGAAGACCGCCTTCCGTACCAAGTATGGGCTATTCGAATATCAGCTGATGGCCTTTGGGCTTTGTAACGCCCCTGCAGCGTTTCAATATTTTATGAACGATGTCCTTCGTGAACTAATTGATGTCTCTGTTGTCGTGTACATCGACAATATCTTGGTGTACTTATCTTCTGAACAAGACCATGTGACGCATGTTCGTGCTGTACTTAAAAAACTGTGGCAATATAAATTGCATGCAAAATTGGAAACATTTTTCTTTCACACTACCGAGGTCGAGTTTCTTGGGTTTGTCATGACCCCAAATGGTGTTTGGATGGATTCGCAGAAAGTAGATGCCATCCTCAAGTGGCCCTCACCAACCTCAATCAAAGGGGTACAGAGCATGCTTGGATTTGCAAACTTCTACCGCAGATTCATTCCAGACTTTTCACATTTGGTGCATCCTATCACATCATTATTGCAGAGGAACAAATGCTTTCAGTGGTCGGATGAAGCAGAAAAAGCCTTCCAAGACCTAAAACGAAAATTCACCTCAGCCCCAGTTTTAAAGCATCCACGCCCAGATCTCCCGTACGTGGTAGAAACTGATGCATCCAGTTTGGCAATGGGGGTGGTCCTTTCTCAAAAAGACCCTAAGCCAGGTCAACTCCATCCAGTGGCCTTTTGGTCACAAAGGTTCTCGTCACCTGAACCAAATTATGCCGTCACCAACAAAGAGCTTCAAGCCATTTTATCACAGTGATTATGAATCATAGAAACTTACAATTCCTAAAGATGGCCAAGGCCCAATCATCTCATCAACTCCGAAGGGCAATATTTTTGCAGAATTGATTTTGTAATTACTTACCGACCCGGTTGTCGAAACGGCAAGGCAGATGCTCTATCCCGCATAGGAATGGAAGAAGCATACTCAAA
Source organism: Ambystoma mexicanum (assembly GCF_040938575.1). Lineage (NCBI taxonomy): Eukaryota > Metazoa > Chordata > Amphibia > Caudata > Ambystomatidae > Ambystoma > Ambystoma mexicanum. The sequence continues at coordinate 183,008,882 of NC_090938.1, forward strand.
TCCAGAACCAGTGCCCATAATCCCTGGAGGAAGAATCCTGGGAATAACTACCTCGCTAACCCAGGATGACATCCATGACAAAATTCTGCATCTTCTCGACTCCACAGCTTTACAAGATTCGTTGAATAAAAGCAAAAATCATTCAGTCACTAATCATTTACCTTACTTCCAAGGATGCCTTTATTTGCCTAGTAAGGAGCTACAGAAATTGGTTATGTCCAATTACCATGAGTCCTTGGTAGAAGGCCATCCTGGAATTGCAAAGACCGGAACTAAGATCAAGAGACATTTTTGGTGGGCCACATGGCGTAAGGAGATTAAGCAATTTGTGCTATCTTGTGGCATATGTGCACAGAACAAGGCCCAGAAGAAGAAACCAGTAGGTCTACTACAACCCCTGGACATTCCACCTACACCCTGGTATACATTGTCCCACGGTTCTATCACGGACCTTCCCCCCTGTAATGGATTCAATACTATTTTGGTGATAGTGAACATATTTTCCAAAATGGACCATTTCATTCCATTAAAAGCCTTACACTCAGCTTCAATTCTGGCCAAAGAGTTCCTAGAACAGATCGTTTGAATACAAGGATTTCCTTCAGTCCTGGTTTCTGATAGGGGCAGTCAGTTTATCTCGCAGTTTTGGAGAAAATGTTGCCAGATGGCCCCAATTAACATAAGACTTTTGACCAGCCACCATCCTCAAACTGATCGTCAAACCGAGAGAACCAACCAAACATTAGAGCAATATCTAGGGTGCATGCTACACCAAACAGAAGGCAACTGGAAAGACATTTTGTGGATAACCGAGTATGCCTACAACAACTCTTTGCACTCCAGTACTGGACAAAGTCCATACTACACAATATATGGAATGCATCCACGGACCTCTGAACTCGACCCACCTCAACACCTAGAGATGCCTGCCGTAAGCAATTTACACAATACCATAACACAGGCCTTCAAAAAGGCGACAGAACATTTAAAACTAGCAAAAGAAAGATACAAGAAAACCGCCAATCAACACAGGAGAGAAGCCCCAAAGTACCAGATCGGAGACAAGGTTTGGCTAGCCTAAAGACACATAACGCTAAAAGGAACCCACAGATTTAATCCTAGATATTTGGGACCTTACACTATTAAGGCCATCATCAATCCAGTGGCAGTAAAATTGGAGTTACCTACGAACATGCGAATCCACCCCGTCTATCATGTTTCACTTTTGAAACCAGTACAACCAGGAACTAGGATAACAAAACCACCAAGATCCATCCTAGTAGATGGTGAACCAGAATTCCAGGTAAAAAACATTTTGGACTCCAAATTGGTCAAATCAAGGCTTTTCTATCTTGTTGACTAGAAAGGCTACGGTCCACAAGAAAGATGGTGGGAGCCAAGTGACTATGTCCATGCACCACGACTGATTAACCGGTTCCATCAGAACTACCCAACCAAGCCTAGACCAGCGAGACAAACCACCTTGGGAGGGGCCTTGGGGGTGAGTGCTGTCATGGTTGCTGCCCCCAGACATCAGGAGCAGACCACGGCCCAGAGTACTGGCACCCATGGGGACCTTTAAGGCCCCAAAGGATTGCCTAAGGGCTTCCTGGACTCAGTCCTGGCACCGTTGGCGCCAGGCTCATACTGCCTTTTCAGGCAAGACTGGTTATCAAGTAACAGAAGCATGTACAGCCCAGTCTGAGGTTGGTTGAAGGGAATACTTTATCTGGGGACTAATTGATGAGGTGTGGTGCAGGGACTACTTTACCTGGGAACTACTTCTGGGAAGATATTTAAATCCATGCCCGAAGAACATAACAAGCATCGCGTTATTCAGCACTCCTGCAGCGTAAAACGCTCACTGTGCCTGCAGTTCCAGTCCTGTCTTCAGCCACGCCCGTCCTGCTCATCGCGATCCATACCTGCAAAGGAAGGAGAGATCACAGACTAGATCAAGAGCTTTATCTGATACTGCATCGCCATCACTCAGGAGTCTCTGCATCTGCAGAAAAAGGAACATGAGTTAACTGCGCTACGTAAGAACCAGCTTAAAGACAATTAGCATAGCGCAGCGTGATACTCACCTAAGCGCTGTATGTCCATGCGATCCACCGAGGCATTCTCACCTGAACGCGGTCCCAGTGTAGCCTCATCTGCAGAACAAGGAAAGAACACAACAGGTGACCTGCGCTTCGCTAAAGGACATTCAAATCTCGTGCAGCATAATACTCACCAGAAGCAGTATTCCCTTACGGTTCCACGAGTCACCATTACACGACCTTCATTCCGGCGGCGCCGCACCTGCAGGAATAAAAGGGTACAGCAAATTAATAGCTCAACAGAACAATATCACTTGTTAGACATTTTTGAATCGTGCAAGTATTGAAACTTACCTTGGCATTACATCATCTTATCCGGAAGGGAGTCGCCTTTCTTCGGGTGTACCTCAAAGGGGAATCTGCAACGAAAGGTACAGGAGTGAACTTTAAGACAACCAGAATTCTAAAGCATTTCACGCTATTTAGGATTTGCATAAAGACTTACCTCAGAGTCTTTGTTGTCTGTAACTCTGCCATAAGGCTACAGGATCAGTGAAGTTAACTGGATACCTGAATCTCGACGCACCTCTGCATACAGTCACAGGATGGAGAGCCCATCTTTCATAACATTAAGGTGAGACACAGTGAAGGGACATTGGTAGGTCACGGAGGTGGAAGTTGGCCCTTCTCCTTACGGCTAGTTAATTTATCACTTTCATCATTTTAGGCAAATCTTCCTTCGTGCCAGACAGATGAAACTAAAGGGGCAGGTGCATTCACTCATCACTTCGCTACGAGTCACACTGGTGGAGACCGCCGCAGTCCAGCTTCGTTCGGCGCCCCTGTGGAAACCAGGTGAGCGTAACAGAACACGAAGCCTCTACATAAAACTCCACCCGGTCGCCATGGAAACCTCAGAGACTGACCAATTAGACCAGCTCCTGGGGGAACTGAGAGCTGAGGTGCATTCAGCTCAACAAGAAACTAATGCTCTAAGAAGAGAACTGGTTGTGGCAAAAGAGCGCACGGACGACCTCGCCAGGCAAGTACCCCAATCTCAAGCTGGCCACACGCCGTTACCTGGATTGGGGGGAGCTTCAGTCCCAACTCAGCCAAGCAGCCAGTACAAGTGGTACTACCGGGTGCTATACCATTAGCTCCACCAGAATGCTTTGCCAGAGACCCTTTAAGGTTCGCAGTTTTTCCGAATCAGTGCCGCCTACACTTCTTATGTTGGCCTGGTGCTTTTCCGATTGATCAATCTAAAGTTGCCTTTGTACTTTCGTACCTCAGCGGCAGTGCAGCTGATTGATCCATACCACCAGTTATTCAAGATGATCCCCTTGTCCGAGATTTCCAGGGATTTCAGCAAAACATGGAGAAATTGTTCGCCCGACATTCTCAAGGCCAAGCTTTAGATAACGAACTTCTGTCTCTACGTCAAGGGAACCAGGACCTGTTAACTTACATTGCAACCTTTAACTGATTGGTGGTGGAAACCAGCTGGCCCGAAGATAAAAGAACTATGTTATTCTATCGTGGGTTGAGAGGCGAACTAAAAGACGTTTTGGCGAAGGTAGTCAACCCACCTCAAGACTGTGCTGAGTACATAGACCTGGTGGTTCAGCTGGACCACAGACTTCAGAACCGGAAAACGGATCGAGCTAGATTTGAGAATCGGGTTCTGGTGAGACCAAGAGACGACATCTCCGAAAGTACATACCCATCCGAAACCCATGCAAATTGGAGGAGTTAGGGGGCCAGTATCCAAAAGAGAAAGAGACAAGAGGAGGCAGCAACAATTGTGTTTATATTGCAGAACAGTATGGCATTTTTTACGAGACTGTCCAGTGAAACTGCCAAAGAAGGCAGTAGGGGTCACCAACAAGATCAGCACTGAATCAGAGCCAGAAAACTACCCCACCCGACAAGCGTAGAGGTCTGCTTGTCGAGCGAGAAGAAGGACTCCCAGACCTCGCATCTAGCCTTACCAATGATCCTCATTAGTCACCAGCAACCGTCTCGTATGCATGCGGTCAGAGCTTACATCGACAGCGGAGCCATAGGTAACTATATGGATTAAGAGCTGGCTACAAGGATGAATCTTTCTCTTTGCGAAAAGACCACAACTGATTTAGACATCACCGTCGATGGGACAGAGATCTCTTCTGGTCCAGTAACTCATTCAACGACGGAAATGACACTGTTGGGCCACGATGGGCATCGAGAAAACATTGTGTTCGACTTAATCAAGGCTCCACAATTTCAAATAATTCTGGGAATGCCATGGTTAGAGATGCACAATCCTTGCATAGACTGGCGTGTAAAGAGAGTGACCTTCTCAGAATGTGCTCATACTTGTTATACAGAAGAATCCCCGCTAAAAAAGATTGCAAAAGTCATGAGTCCAACAAATCTGCTTCCTCAGGATTACCAGGATTTTCAGGATGTTTTCCAGAAAGATCAAGCCAGCACTTTACCACCTCATAGACAATATGATTTCCAGATCGATCTCATACCTGGTGCTCAAATTCCTTGCAGTAGGATCTACACCCTTAAGTAATCCGAGAATCTTCATTTGAAGCAATACCTAGATCAGTACCTGGGTAACGGCTTCATTCACCCGTCCAAGTCCCCGGCTGCCTCGCCTTTGTTCTTCGTCCTTAAAAAGGAAGGAGACCTAAGAACTTGTATCGACTATCGTGCGTTAAACCAAGTAACTGTAAAAAACCGGGGTACCCCTTGCCTCCAATCCCAGAACTACTGGACCAAGTAAAGGATGCTCATATTTACACTATGTTGGATCTCAGAGGGGCGTACCATCTCTTACGCGTTGAAAAATGAGACAAATGGAAGACTGCCTTCTGTACCAAGTACGGCTATTTGAATATCAGGTCATGCCCTTTCGGCTTTGTAACGCCCTGGCAGCGTTTCAATTTTTTATGAACGATGTCCTTCGTGAACTAATTGATGTCTGTGTTGTTGTGTACATCGACGATATCTTGGTGTACTCATATTCTGACCAAGACCATGTGACCACGTTCGTGCTGTACTTAAAAAACTGCTGCAACATAAATTGTATGCAAAATTGGAAAAATGTTTCTTTCACACTACCGAGGTCAAGATTCTTGGGTTTGTCCTGACCACAAATGGTGTTAGGATGGGTTCATGGAAAGTAGATGCCATCCTCAAGTGGCCCTCACCAACCTCAATCAAAGGGGTACAGAGCATGCTTCGATTTGCAAACTTCTACCGCAGATTCATTCCAGAATTTTCACATTTGGGGCATCCTATTACATCATTATTGTAGAAGAACAAACGTTTTCAGTTGTCGGATGAAACGGAAATGGCCTTCCAAGACCTAAAACAAAAATTCACCTCAGCCCCAGTTTTAAAACATCCACACCCAGATCTCCCGTATGTGGTAGAAACGGATGCATCCAGTTTGGCAATGGGGGCGGTCCTTTCTCAAAAAGACCCTGAGACAGGTCAACTCCATCCAGTGGCCTTTTGGTCATGAAAGTTTTCGGCACCTGAACTAAATTATGCCGTCACTGACAAAGAGCTTCTAGACATTAAGTCAGCATTCAAGGATTGGCAACACTACCTCCTCTGGGCCAGACACACCATCAAAGTGATTACGGATCATAGAAACTTACAATTCCTAAAGACAGCCAAGGCCCAATTGTCTCGTCAACTCAGATGGGCATTATTTTTTGCAGAATATGATTTTGTAATTACTTACCGACCCGGTTGTCGAAACGGCAAGGCAAATGCTCTATCCCGCAAAGGAATGGAAGAAGCATACTCAAATCCGGAACCAGTGCCCATAATCCCTGGAGGAAGAATCCTGGAAATATCTACCTCGCTAACCCTGGATGACATCCATGACAAAATTCTGCCTCTTCTTGACTCCACAGCTTTACAAGATTGGTCGAATAAAAACAAAATTCATTCAGTCACTAATCATTTACCTTACTTCCAAGGATGCCTTTATTTACCTAGTAAGGAGCTACAGAAATTGGTTATGTCCAATTTCCTTGAGTCCTTGGTAGAAGGCCATTCTGGTATTGAAAATACCAAAACTTAGATCAAGAGACATTTTTGGTGGCCCACATGGCGTAAGGACATTAAGCAATTTGTGCTATCATGTGGCATTTATGCACAGAACAAGGCCCAGAAGAAGAAACCAGTAGATCTACTACAACCCCTGGACATTCCACCTACACCCTGCCATACATTGTCCCTCGATTTTATCACGGATATTCCCCCTGTAATGGATTCAATACTATTTTGGTGATAGTGGACTTATTTTCCAAAATGGCCCATTTCATTCCATTAAAAGGCTTACCCTGAGCTTCAATTCTGGCCAAAGAGTTCCTAGAACAGATCGTCTGATACAAGGATTTACTTCAGTCCTGGTTTCTGATCGGGTCAGTCAGTTTATCTCGCAGTTTTGGAGAAAATGTTGCCAGATGGCCCAAATTGACGTAAGACTTTCGATGAGGCCCCATCTTCAAACCAATGGTCAAACCGAGAGAGCCAACCAAACATTAGAGCAATATCTAGGGTGCATGTTACACTAAACAGAAGGCAATTGGAAAGACATTTTGTGGATAACCGAGTTTGCCTACAACAACTCTTTGCACTCCAGTACTGGACAAAGTCCATACTACACAATATATGGAATGCATCCACGGACCTCTGAACTCGACCCACCTCAACACCTAGAGATGCCTGCCGTAAGAAATTTACACACTACCATAACACAGGCCTTCAAAAAGGCGACAGAACATTTAAAACTAGCAAAAGAAAGATACAAGAAAACCGCCAATCAACACAGGAGTGAAGCCCCAAAGTACTAGATCGGAGACAAGGTTTGGCTAGCCTAAAGACACATAAAGCTAAAAGGAACCCACACATTTAATCCTAGATAGTTGGGACCTTACACTATTAAGGCCATCATCAATCCAGTGGCAGTAAAATTGGAGTTACCTACGAACATGCAAATCCACCCTGTCTTTCACGTTTCACTTTTGAAACCAGTACAACCAGGAACTAGGATAACAAAACCACCAAGATCCATCCTAGTAGATGGTGAACCAGAATTCGAGGTAAAAGACATTTTGGACTCAAAATTGGTCAAATCAAGGCTTTTCTATCTTGTTGACTAGAAAGGCTACGGTCCACAAGAAAGATTGTGGGAGCCAAGTGACCATGTTCCTGCACCACGACTGATTAACCGGTTCCATCAGAACTACCCAACCAAGCCTAGACCAGCGAGACAAACCACCTTGGGAGGGGCCTTGCTGTCACAGTGCCTGCCCCCAGAAATCAGGAGCAGACCAGTCGGCCTAGAGTACCGACACTCAGGGGGACCTTTAAGGCCCCAAAGGATTGCCTAAGGGATTCCTGGACTCAGTCCTGGAGCCGTTGGTGCCAGGCTCATACTGCCTTTTCAGGCTGGACAAGTTATCAAGTACCAGAACCATGTACAGCCAAGTCTGAGGTTGGTTGAAGGGACTACTTTATCTGGGGACTATTTGATGAGGTGTGGTGCATGGAATTCTTTACCTGGGAACTACTTCTGGGAAGCTATTTAAACCACGCCCGAAGAACAGAAGACGCTTTGCGTTATTCTGCACTCCTGCAGCATAACGCTCACCGTGCCTGCAGCTCCAGTCCTGTCTTCAGCCACGCCCGTCCTGGTCATTGCGATCTGTTCCTGTAAAGGAAGGAGAGATCACAGATTAGAACAAGAGCTTTACCTGATACTCCATCGCCATCACTCAGGAGTCTCCGCATCTGCAGAAAAAGGAACATCAGTTAACTGCGCTACGTAAGAACCAGCTTAAAGACAATTAGCATAGCGCAGCGTGATACTCACCTAAGTGCTGTATGTCCATGCGATCCACCGAGGCAAAAGGACATTCAAATCTCGTGCAGCATAATACTCACCAGAAGCAGTATTCCCTTGCGGTTCTGCGAGTCACCATCACACGACCTTCACTCTGGCGGCGCCGCACCTGCAGAAATAAAAGGGAACAGCAAATTAATAGCTTGAAAGAACATTATCACTTGTTAGACATTTTTGAATCGTGCAAGTATTGAAACTTACCTTGGCATTACCTCATCTTATCCGGAAGGGAGTCGCCTTTCTTCGGCTGTACCTCAAAGGGGAATCTGCAAAGAAAGGTACAGGAGTGAACTTTAAGACAAGCAGAATTCTAAAGCATTTCACGCTATTTAGGATTTGCATAAAGACTTACCTCAGAGTCTTTGTTGCCTGTAACTATGCCATAAGGCTACAGGATCAGTGAAGTTAACTGGATACCTGAATCTCGACACACCTCTGCATACAGTCGCAGGATGGAGAGCCCATCCTTCATAACATTAAGGTGAGACACAGTGAAGGGACATTGGGAGGTCACGGAGGTGGAAGTTGGCCCTTCTCCTTACGGCTAGTTAATTTATCACTTACATCATTTTAGGAAAATCTTCCTTCGTGCCAGACAGATGAAACTAAAGGGGCAGGTGCATTCACTCATCACTTCGCTACGAGTCACACTGGTGGAGACCGCCGCAGTCCAGCTTCGTTCGGCGCCCCTGTGAAAACCAGGTGAGCGTAACAGAACACGAAGCCTCTACACAAAACTCTACCCGGTCGCCATGGAAACCTCAGAGACTGACCAATTAGACCAGCTCCTGGGGGACCTTAGAGCTGAGGTGCATTCAGCTCGACAAGAAACTAATGCTCTAAGAAGAGAACTGGTTGTGACAAAAGAGCGCACGGACGACCTCGCCAGACAAGTACCCCAATCTCAAGCTGGCCACACGCCGTTCCCTGGATTGGGGGGAGCTTCAGTCCCAACTCAGCCAAGCAGCCAGTACAAGTGGTACTACCGGGTGCTATACCATTAGCTCCACCAGAATGCTTTGCCGGAGACCCTTTAAGGTTCGCAGTTTTTACGAATCAGTGCCGCCTACACTTCTTATGTTGGCCTGGTGCTTTTCCGATTGATCAATCTAAAGTTGCCTTTGTACTTTCGTACCTCAGCGGCAGTGCAGCTGATTGATCCATACCACCAGTTATTCAAGATGATCCTCTTGTCCGAGATTTCCAGGGATTTCAGCAAAACATGGAGAAATTGTTCGCCCGACATTCTCAAGGCCAAGCTTTAGATAACGAACATCTGTCTCTACGTCAAGGGAACCAGGACCTGTTAACTTACATTGCAACCTTTAACTGATTGGTGGTGGAAACCAGCTGGCCCGAAGATAAAAGAACTATGTTATTCTATCGTGGGTTGAGAGGCGAACTAAAAGACGTTTTGGCGAAGGTAGTCAACCCACCTCAAGACTGTGCTCAGTACATAGACCTGGTGGTTCAGCTGGACCACAGACTTCAGAACCGGAAAACGGATCGAGCTAGATTTGAGAATCGGGTTCTGGTGAGACCAAGAGACGACATCTCCAAAAGTACATAAACATCCGAACCCATGAAAATTGGAGGAGTTAGGGGGCCGGTATCCAAAAGAGAAAGGGACAAGAGGAGGCAGCAACAATTGTGTTTATATTGCAGAACAGTATGGCATTTTTTACGAGACTGTCCAGTGAAACTGCCAAAGAAGGCAGTAGGGGTCACCAACAAGATCAGCACTGAATCAGAGCCAGAAAACTACCCCACCCGACAAGCGTAGAGGTCTGCTTGTCGAGCGAGAAGAAGGACTCCCAGACCTCGCATCTAGCCTTACCAATGATCCTCATTAGTCACCAGCAACCGTCTCGTATGCATGCGGTCAGAGCTTACATCGACAGCGGAGCCATAGGTAACTATATGGATTAAGAGCTGGCTACAAGGATGAATCTTTCTCTTTGCGAAAAGACCACAACTGATTTAGTCATCACCGTCGATGGGACAGAGATCTCTTCTGGTCCAGTAACTCATTCAACGACGGAAATGACACTGTTGGGCCACGATGGGCATCGAGAAAACATTGTGTTCGACTTAATCAAGGCCCCACAATTTCAAATAATTCTGGGAATGCCATGGTTAGAGATGCACAATCCTTGCATAGACTGGCGTGTAAAGAGAGTGACCTTCTCAGAATGTGCTCATACTTGTTATACAGAAGAATCCCTCTAAAAAAGATTGCAAAAGTCATGAGTCCAACAAATCTGCTTCCTCAGGATTACCAGGATTTTCAGGATGTTTTCCAGAAAGATCAAGCCAGCACTTTACCACCTCATAGACAATATGATTTCCAGATCGATCTCATGCCTGGTGCTCAAATTCCTTGCAGTAGGATCTACACCCTTACGTAATCCGAGAATCTTCATTTGAAGCAATACCTAGATCAGTACCTGGGTAACGGCTTCATTCACCCGTCCAAGTCCCCGGCGGCCTCGCCTTTGTTCTTCGTCCTTAAAAAGGAAGGCGACCTAAGAACTTGTATCGACTATCGTGCGTTAAACCAAGTAACTGTAAAAAACCGGGGTACCCCTTGCCTCCAATCCCAGAACTACTGGACCAAGTAAAGGATGCTCATATTTACACTATGTTGGATCTCAGAGGGGCGTACCATCTCTTACGCGTTGAAAAATGAGACAAATGGAAGACTGCCTTCTGTACCAAGTACGGCTATTTGAATATCAGGTGATGCACTTTCAGCTTTGTAAAGCCCTGGCAGCGTTTCAATATTTTATGAACGATGTCCTTCGTGAACTAATTGATGTCTGTGTTGTTGTGTACATCGATGATATCTTGGTGTACTCATATTCTGACCAAGACCATGTGACCACGTTCGTGCTGTACTTAAAAAACTGCTGCAACATAAATTGTATGCAAAATTGGAAAAATGTTTCTTTCACACTACCGAGGTCGAGATTCTTGGGTTTGTCCTGACCACAAATGCAGTTCGGATGGGTTCATGGAAAGTAGATGCCATCCTCAAGTGGCCCTCACCAACCTCAATCAAAGGGGTACAGAGCATGCTTCGATTTGCAAACTTCTACCGCAGATTCATTCCAGAATTTTCACATTTGGGGCATCCTATTACATCATTATTGTAGAAGAACAAACGTTTTCAGTTGTCGGATGAAACGGAAATGGCCTTCCAAGACCTAAAACAAAAATTCACCTCAGCCCCAGTTTTAAAACATCCACGCCCAGATCTCCCGTATGTGGTAGAAACGGATGCATCCAGTTTGGCAATGGGGGCGGTCCTTTCTCAAAAAGACCCTGAGACAGGTCAACTCCATCCAGTGGCCTTTTGGTCATGAAAGTTTTCGGCACCTGAACTAAATTATTCCGTCACTGACAAAGAGCTTCTAGACATTAAGTCAGCATTCAAGGATTGGCAACACTACCTCCTCTGGGCCAGACACACCATCAAAGTGATTACGGATCATAGAAACTTACAATTCCTAAAGACAGCCAAGGCCCAATTGTCTCGTCAACTCAGATGGGCATTATTTTTTGCAGAATATGATTTTGTAATTACTTACCGACCCGGTTGTCGAAACGGCAAGGCAAATGCTCTATCCCGCAAAGGAATGGAAGAAGCATACTCAAATCCGGAACCAGTGCCCATAATCCCTGGAGGAAGAATCCTGGAAATATCTACCTCGCTAACCCTGGATGACATCCATGACAAAATTCTGCCTCTTCTTGACTCCACAGCTTTACAAGATTGGTCGAATAAAAACAAAATTCATTCAGTCACTAATCATGTACCTTACTTCCAAGGATGCCTTTATTTACCTAGTAAGGAGCTACAGAAATTGGTTATGTCCAATTTCCTTGAGTCCTTGGTAGAAGGCCATTCTGGTATTGAAAATACCAAAACTTAGATCAAGAGACATTTTTGGTGTCCCACATGGCGTAAGGACATTAAGCAATTTGTGCTATCATGTGGCATTTATGCACAGAACAAGGCCCAGAAGAAGAAACCAGTAGATCTACTACAACCCCTGGACATTCCACCTACACCCTGCCATACATTGTCCCTCGATTTTATCACGGATTTTCCCCCTGTAATGGATTCAATACTATTTTGGTGATAGTGGACTTATTTTCCAAAATGGCCCATTTCATTCCATTAAAAGGCTTACCCTGAGCTTCAATTCTGGCCAAAGGGTTCCTAGAACAGATCGTCTGATACAAGGATTTCCTTCAGTCCTGGTTTCTGATCGGGTCAGTCAGTTTATCTCGCAGTTTTGGAGAAAATGTTGCCAGATGGCCCAAATTGACGTAAGACTTTCGACCAGCCACCATCTTCAAACCAATGGTCAAACCGAGAGAGCCAACCAAACATTAGAGCAATATCTAGGGTGCATGTTACACTAAACATAAGGCAATTGGAAAGACATTTTGTGGATAACCGAGTATGCCTACAACAACTCTTTGCACTCCAGTACTGGACAAAGTCCATACTACACAATATATGGAATGCATCCACGGACCTCTGAACTCGACCCACCTCAACACCTAGAGATGCCTGCCGTAAGAAATTTACACACTACCATAACACAGGCCTTCAAAAAGGCGACAGAACATTTAAAACTAGCAAAAGAAAGATACAAGAAAACCGCCAATCAACACAGGAGTGAAGCCCCAAAGTACTAGATCGGAGACAAGGTTTGGCTAGCCTAAAGACACATAAAGCTAAAAGGAACCCACACATTTAATCCTAGATAGTTCGGACCTTACACTATTAAGGCCATCATCAATCCAGTGGCAATAAAATTGGAGTTACCTACGAAGATGCGAATCCACCCCGTCTTTCACGTTTCACTTTTGAAACCAGTACAACCAGGAACTAGGATAACAAAACCACCAAGATCCATCCTAGTAGATGGTGAACCAGAATTCGAGGTAAAAGACATTTTGGACTCAAAATTGGTCAAATCAAGGCTTTTCTATCTTGTTGACTAGAAAGGCTACGGTCCACAAGAAAGATTGTGGGAGCCAAGTGACCATGTTCCTGCACCACGACTGATTAACCGGTTCCATCAACACTACCCAACCAAGCCTAGACCAGCGGGACAAACCACCTTGGGAGGGGCCTTGCTGTCACAGTGCCTGCCCCCAGAAATCAGGAGCAGACCAGTCGGCCTAGAGTACCGACACTCAGGGGGACCTTTAAGGCCCCAAAGGATTGCCTAAGGGATTCCTGGACTCAGTCCTAGAGCCGTTGGTGCCAGGCTCATACTGCCTTTTCAGGCAGGACAAGTTATCAAGTACCAGAACCATGTACAGCCCAGTCTGAGGTTGATTGAAGGGACTACTTTATCTGGGGACTATTTGATGAGGTGTGGTGCAGGGAATTCTTTACCTGGGAACTAATTCTGGGAAGCTATTTAAACCACGCCCGAAGAACAGAAGACGCTTTGCGTTATTCTGCACTCCTGCAGCATAACGCTCACCGTGCCTGCAGCTCCAATCCTGTCTTCAGCCACGCCCGTCCTGGTCATTGCGATCTGTTCCTGCAAAGGAAGGAGAGATCACAGATTAGAACAAGAGCTTTACCTGATACTCCATCGCCATCACTCAGGAGTCTCCGCATCTGCAGAAAAAGGAACATCAGTTAACTGCACTACGTAAGAACCAGCTTAAAGACAATTAGCATAGCGCAGCGTGATACTCACCTAAGCGCTGTATGTCCATGCGATCCACCGAGGCAAAAGGACATTCAAATCTCGTGCAGCATAATACTCACCAGAAGCAGTATTCCCTTGCGGTTCTGCGAGTCACCATTACACGACCTTCACTCTGGCGGCGCCGCACCTGCAGAAATAAAAGGGAACAGCAAATTAATAGCTTGAAAGAACATTATCACTTGTTAGACATTTTTGAATCGTGCAAGTATTGAAACTTACCTTGGCATTACCTCATCTTATCTGGAAGGGAGTCGCCTTTCTTCGGCTGTACCTCAAAGGGGAATCTGCAAAGAAAGGTACAGGAGTGAACTTTAAGACAAGCAGAATTCTAAAGCATTTCACGCTATTTAGGATTTGCATAAAGACTTACCTCAGAGTCTTTGTTGCCTGTAACTCTGCCATAAGGCTACAGGATCAGTGAAGTTAACTGGATACCTGAATCTCGACACACCTCTGCATACAGTCGCAGGATGGAGAGCCCATCCTTCATAACATTAAGGTGAGACACAGCGAAGGGACATTGGGAGGTCACGGAGGTGGAAGTTGGCCCTTCTCCTTACGGCTAGTTAATTTATCACTTTCATCATTTTAGGCAAATCTTCCTTCGTGCCAGACAGATGAAACTAAAGGGGCAGGTGCATTCACTCATCACTTCGCTACGAGTCACACTGGTGGAGACCGCCGCAGTCCAGCTTCGTTCGGCGCCCCTGTGAAAACCAGGTGAGCGTAACAGAACACAAAGCCTCTACACAAAACTCTACCCGGTCGCCATGGAAACCTCAGAGACTGACCAATTAGACCAGCTCCTGGGGGACCTTAGAGCTGAGGTGCATTCAGCTCGACAAGAAACTAATGCTCTAAGAAGAGAACTGGTTGTGACAAAAGAGCGCACGGACGACCTCGCCAGACAAGTACCCCAATCTCAAGCTGGCCACACGCCGTTCCCTGGATTGGGGGGAGCTTCAGTCCCAACTCAGCCAAGCAGCCAGTACAAGTGGTACTACCGGGTGCTATACCATTAGCTCCACGAGAACGCTTTGCCGGAGACCCTATAAGGTTCGCAGTTTTTACGAACCAGTGCCGCCTACACTTCTTATGTAGGCCTGGAGCTTTTCCGAATGATCAATCTAAAGTGGCCTTTGTTCTGTCGTACCTCAGCGGCAGTGCAGCTGATTGGTCCATACCACCAGTTAATTAAGATGATCCTCTTGTCCAAGATTTCCAGGGATTTCAGCAAAACATGGAGAAATTGTTCACCCGACATTCTCAAGGCCAAGCTTTAGATAACGAACTTCTGTCTCTACGTCAAGGTAACCAGGACCTGTTAACTTACATTGCAACCTTTAACTGATTGGTGGTGGAAACCAGCTGGCCCGAAGATAAAAGAACTATGTTATTCTATCGTGGGTTGAGAGGCGAACTAAAAGACGTTTTGGCGCAGGTAGTCAACCCACCTCAAGACTGTGCTCAGTACATAGACCTGGTAGTTCAGCTGGACCACAGACTTCAGAACCGGAAGCGGATCGAGCTAGATTTGAGAATTGGGTTCTGGTGAGACCAAGAGACAACATCTCCAAAAGTACAGATACATCCGAACCCATGCAATTTGGAGGAGTTAGGGGGCTGGTATCCAAAAGAGAAAGAGACAAGAGGAGGCAGCAACAATTGTGTTTATATTGCAGAACAGCAGGGCATTTTTTACAAGACTGTCCAGTGAAACTGCCTAAGAAGGCAGTAGGGGTCGCCAACAAGTTCAGCGCTGAATCAGAGCCAGAAAACTACCCCACCCGACAAGCGTAGAGGTCCGCTTGCCCAGCGAGAAGAAGGACTCCCAGACCTCGCATTTAGCCTTACCAATGATCCTCATTAGTCACCGGCAACCGTCTCGTATGCATGCGGTCAGAGCTTACATCGACAGCGGAGCCATAGGTAACGTTATGGATTAAGAGTTGGCTACAAGGATGAATCTTTCTCTTTGCAAAAAGACCACAACTGATTTAGTCACCACCGTCGATGGGACAGATATCTCTTCTGGTCCATTAACTCATTCAACAACGGAAATGACACTGTTGGGCCAAGATGTGCATCGAGAAAATATTGTGTTCGACTCAATCAAGGCTCCACAATTCCAAATAATGCTGGGGATGCCGTGGTTATAGACGTACAATGCTTGCATAGACAGGCGTGAAAGGAGAGTGACCTTCTCAGAATGTGCTCATACTTGTTATCCGGAAGAATCCCCGGTTAAAAAGATTGCAACAGTCATGAGTCCAACAAAACTGCTAGCTCAGGATTACCAGGATTTTCAGGATGTTTTCCATAAAGATCAAGCCAACACTTTACCACCTCATAGACCATATGATTGCCAGATCGATCTCATACCTGGTGCTCAAATTCCTTGCAGTAGGATATACTCCCTTACGGAATCCGAGAATCTTCATTTGAAGCAATACTTAGATCAGTACATGGGTAACGGCTTCATTCGCCTGTCCAAGTCCCCGGCGTCTTAGCCTTTCTTCTTCGTCCCTAAATAGGAAGGCGATCTAAGAACTTGTATCGACTATCGTGCGTTAAACCAAGTAACTGTAAAAATCCGGTACTCCTTGCCTCTAATCCCAGAACTACTGGACCAGGTAAAGGATGCTCGTATTTCCACTAAGTTGGATCTCAGAGGGGCCTACCAACTCGTACGCGTTAAAAAAGGAGACAAATGGAAGACCGCCTTCCGTACCAAGTATGGGCTATTCGAATATCAGCTGATGGCCTTTGGGCTTTGTAACGCCCCTGCAGCGTTTCAATATTTTATGAACGATGTCCTTCGTGAACTAATTGATGTCTCTGTTGTCGTGTACATCGACAATATCTTGGTGTACTCATCTTCTGAACAAGACCATGTGACGCATGTTCGTGCTGTACTTAAAAAACTGTGGCAATATAAATTGCATGCAAAATTGGAAACATTTTTCTTTCACACTACCGAGGTCGAGTTTCTTGGGTTTGTCATGACCCCAAATGGTGTTTGGATGGATTCGCAGAAAGTAGATGCCATCCTCAAGTGGCCCTCACCAACCTCAATCAAAGGGGTACAGAGCATGCTTGGATTTGCAAACTTCTACCGCAGATTCATTCCTGACTTTTCACATTTGGTGCATCCTATCACATCATTATTGCAGAGGAACAAATGCTTTCAGTGGTCGGATGAAGCAGAAAAAGCCTTCCAAGACCTAAAACGAAAATTCACCTCAGCCCCAGTTTTAAAGCATCCACGCCCAGATCTCCCGTACGTGGTAGAAACTGATGCATCCAGTTTGGCAATGGGGGTGGTCCTTTCTCAAAAAGACCCTAAGCCAGGTCAACTCCATCCAGTGGCCTTTTGGTCACAAAGGTTCTCGTCACCTGAACCAAATTATGCCGTCACCGACAAAGAGCTTCAAGCCATTTTATCACAGTGATTATGAATCATAGAAACTTACAATTCCTAAAGATGGCCAAGGCCCAATCATCTCATCAACTCCGAAGGGCAATATTTTTGCAGAATTGATTTTGTAATTACTTACCGACCCGGTTGTCGAAACGGCAAGGCAGATGCTCTATCCCGCATAGGAATGGAAGAAGCATACTCAAATCCAGAACCAGTGCCCATAATCCCTGGAGGAAGAATCCTGGGAATAACTACCTCGCTAACCCAGGATGACATCCATGACAAAATTCTGCATCTTCTCGACTCCACAGCTTTACAAGATTCGTTGAATAAAAGCAAAAATCATTCAGTCACTAATCATTTACCTTACTTCCAAGGACGCCTTTATTTGCCTAGCAAGGAGCTACAGAAATTGGTTACGTCCAATTACCATGAGTCCTTGGTAGAAGGCCATCCTGGAATTGCAAAGACCAGAACTAAGATCAAGAGACATTTTTGGTGGGCCACATGGCGTAAGGAGATTAAGCAATTTGTGCTATCTTGTGGCTTATGTGCACAGAACAAGGCCCAGAAGAAGAAACCAGTAGGTCTACTACAACCCCTGGACATTCCACCTACACCCTGGTATACATTGTCCCACGGTTCTATCAGGGACCTTCCCCCCTGTAATGGATTCAATACTATTTTGGTGATAGTGAACTTATTTTCCAAAATGGACCATTTCATTCCATTAAAAGCCTAACACTCAGCTTCAATTCTGGCCAAAGAGTTCCTAGAACAGATCGTTTGAATACAAGGATTTCCTTCAGTACTGGTTTCTGATCGGGGCAGTCAGTTTATCTCGCAGTTTTGGAGAAAATGTTGCCAGATGGCCCCAATTAACATAAGACTTTTGACCAGCCACCATCCTAAAACTGATCGTCAAACCGAGAGAACCAACCAAACATTAGAGCAATATCTAGGGTGCATGTTACACCAAACAGAAGGCAACTGGAAAGACATTTTGTGGATAACCGAGTATGCCTATAACAACTCTTTGCACTCCAGTACTGGACAAAGTCCATACTACACAATATATGGAATGCATCCACGGACCTCTGAACTCGACCCACCTCAACACCTAGAGATGCCTGCCGTAAGCAATTTACACAATACCATAACACAAGCCTTCAAAAAGACGACAGAACATTTAAAACTAGCAAAAGAAAGATACAAGAAAACCGCCAATCAACACAGGAGTGAAGCCCCAAAGTACCAGATCGGAGACAAGGTTTGGCTAGCCTAAAGACACATAACGCTAAAAGGAACCCACACATTTAATCCTAGATATTTGGGACCTTACACTATTAAGGCCATCATCAATCCAGTGGCAGTAAAATTGGAGTTACCTACGAACATGCGAATCCACCCCGTCTATCACGTTTCACTTTTGAAACCAGTACAACCAGGAACTAGGATAACAAAACCACCAAGATCCATCCTAGTAGATGGTGAACCAGAATTCGAGGTAAAAAACATTTTGGACTCCAAATTGGTCAAATCAAGGCTTTTCTATCTTGTTGACTAGAAAGGCTACGGTCCACAAGAAAGATGGTGGGAGCCAAGTGACTATGTCCATGCACCACGACTGATTAACCGGTTCCATCAGAACTACCCAACCAAGCCTAGACCAGCGAGACAAACCACCTTGGGAGGGGCCTTGGGGGTGAGTGCTGTCATGGTTCCTGCCCCCAGACATCAGGAGCAGACCACGGGCCAGAGTACTGGCACCCATGGGGACCTTTAAGGCCCCAAAGGATTGCCTAAGGGCTTCCTGGACTCAGTCCTGGCACCATTGGCGCCAGGCTCATACTGCCTTTTCAGGCAAGACTGGTTATCAAGTAACAGAAGCATGTACAGCCCAGTCTGAGGTTGGTTGAAGGGAATACTTTATCTGGGGACTAATTGATGAGGTGTGGTGCAGGGACTACTTTACCTGGGAACTACTTCTGGGAAGATATTTAAATCCATGCCCGAAGAACATAACAAGCATCGCGTTATTCAGCACTCCTGCAGCGTAAAACGCTCACTGTGCCTGCAGTTCCAGTCCTGTCTTCAGCCACGCCCGTCCTGCTCATTGCGATCCACACCTGCAAAGGAAGGAGAGATCACAGACTAGATCAAGAGCTTTTTCTGATACTGCATCGCCATCACTCAGGAGTCTCTGCATCTGCAGAAAAAGGAACATCAGTTAACTGCGCTACGTAAGAACCAGCTTAAAGACAATTAGCATAGCGCAGCGTGATACTCACCTAAGCGCTGTATGTCCATGCGATCCACCGAGGCATTCTCACCTGAACGCCGTCCCGGTGTAGCCTCATCTGCAGAACAAGGAAAGAACACAACAGGTGGCCTGCGCTTCGCTAAAGGACATTCAAATCTCGTGCAGCATAATGCTCACCAGAAGCAGTATTCCCTTACGGTTCCACGAGTCACCATTACACGACCTTCATTCCGGCGGCGCCGCACCTGCAGAAATAAAAGGGTACAGCAAATTAATAGCTCAAAAGAACAATATCACTTGTTAGACATTTTTGAATCGTGCAAGTATTGAAACTTACCTTGGCATTACATCATCTTATCCGGAAGGGAGTCGCCTTTCTTCGGGTGTACCTCAAAGGGGAATCTGCAACGAAAGGTACAGGAGTGAACTTTAAGACAACCAGAATTCTAAAGCATTTCACGCTATTTAGGATTTGCATAAAGACTTACCTCAGAGTCTTTGTTGTCTGTAACTCTGCCATAAGGCTACAGGATCAGTGAAGTTAACTGGATACCTGAATCTCGATGCACCTCTGCATACAGTCGCAGGATGGAGAGCCCATCTTTCATAACATTAAGGTGAGACACAGTGAAGGGACATTGGTAGGTCACGGAGGTGGAAGTTGGCCCTTCTCCTTACGGCTAGTTAATTTATCACTTTCATCATTTTAGGCAAATCTTCCTTCGTGCCAGACAGATGAAACTAAAGGGGCAGGTGCATTCACTCATCACTTCGCTACGAGTCACACTGGTGGAGACCGCCGCAGTCCAGCTTCGTTCGGCGCCCCTGTGGAAACCAGGTGAGCGTAACAGAACACGAAGCCTCTACATAAAACTCCACCCGGTCGCCATGGAAACCTCAGAGACTGACCAATTAGACCAGCTCCTGGGGGAACTGAGAGCTGAGGTGCATTCAGCTCGACAAGAAACTAATGCTCTAAGAAGAGAACTGGTTGTGGCAAAAGAGCGCACGGACGACCTCGCCAGGCAAGTACCCCAAATTCAAGCTGGCCACACGCCGTTACCTGGATTGGGGGGAGCTTCAGTCCCAACTCAGCCAAGCAGCCAGTACAAGTGGTACTACCGGGTGCTATACCATTAGCTCCACCAGAATGCTTTGCCGGAGACCCTTTAAGGTTCGCAGTTTTTACGAATCAGTGCCGCCTACACTTCTTATGTTGGCCTGGTGCTTTTCCGATTGATCAATCTAAAGTTGCCTTTGTACTTTCGTACCTCAGCGGCAGTGCAGCTGATTGATCCATACCACCAGTTATTCAAGATGATCCTCTTGTCCGAGATTTCCAGGGATTTCAGCAAAACATGGAGAAATTGTTCGCCCGACATTCTCAAGGCCAAGCTTTAGATAACGAACTTCTGTCTCTACGTCAAGGGAACCAGGACCTGTTAACTTACATTGCAACCTTTAACTGATTGGTGGTGGAAACCAGCTGGCCCGAAGATAAAAGAACTATGTTATTCTATCGTGGGTTGAGAGGCGAACTAAAAGACGTTTTGGCGAAGGTAGTCAACCCACCTCAAGACTGTGCTGAGTACATAGACCTGGTGGTTCAGCTGGACCACAGACTTGAGAACCGGAAAACGGATCGAGCTAGATTTGAGAATCGGGTTCTGGTGAGACCAAGAGACGACATCTCCAAAAGTACATAAACATCCGAACCCATGCAAATTGGAGGAGTTAGGGGGCCGGTATCCAAAAGAGAAAGAGACAAGAGGAGGCAGCAACAATTGTGTTTATATTGCAGAACAGTATGGCATTTTTTACGAGACTGTCCAGTGAAACTGCCAAAGAAGGCAGTATGGGTCACCAACAAGATCAGCACTGAATCAGAGCCAGAAAACTACCCCACCCGACAAGCGTAGAGGTCTGCTTGTCGAGCGAGAAGAAGGACTCCCAGACCTCGCATCTAGCCTTACCAATGATCCTCATTAGTCACCAGCAACCGTCTCGTATGCATGCGGTCAGAGCTTACATCGACAGCGGAGCCATAGGTAACTATATGGATTAAGAGCTGGCTACAAGGATGAATCTTTCTCTTTGCGAAAAGACCACAACTGATTTAGTCATCACCGTCGATGGGACAGAGATCTCTTCTGGTCCAGTAACTCATTCAACAACAGAAATTACACTGTTGGGCCACGATGGGCATCGAGAAAACATTGTGTTCGACTTAATCAAGGCTCCACAATTCCAAATAATTCTGGGGATGCCATGGTTAGAGACGCACAATGCTTGCATAGACTGGGGTGAAAGGAGAGTGACCTTCTCAGAATGTGCTCATACTTGTTATCCGGAAGAATCCCTGATAAAAAAGATTGCAACAGTCATGAGTCCAACAAATCTGCTACCTCAGGATTGCCAGGATTTTCAGGATGTTTTCCATAAAGATCAAGCCAACACTTTACCACCTCATAGACCATACGATTGCCAGATCGATCTCATACCTGGTGCTCAAATGCCTTGCAGTAGGATATACTCCATTATGGAATCCGAGAATCTTCATTTGAAGCAATACTTAGATCAGTACCTGGGTAACGGCTTAATTCGCCTGTCCAAGTCCCCGGCAACTTCGCCTTTGTTCTTTGTCCCTGAAAAGGAAGGAGATCTAAGAACTTGTATCGACTATCGTGCGTTAAACCAAGTAACTGTAAAAATCCGGTACTCCTTGCCTCTAATCCCAGAACTACTGGACCAGGTAAAGGATGCTCGTATTTCCACTAAGTTGGATCTCAGAGGGGCGTACCAACTCGTACGCGATAAAAAAGGAGACAAATGGAAGACCGCCTTCCGTACCAAGTATGGGCTATTCGAATATCAGCTGATGGCCCTTGGGCTTTGTAACGCCCCTGCAACGTTTCAATATTTTATGAACAATGTCCTTCGTGAACTAATTGATGTCTCTGTTGTCGTGTACTTCGACAATATCTTGGTGTACTCATCTTCTGAACAAGACCATGTGAAGCATGTTCGTGCTGTACTTAAAAAACTGTAGCAACATAAATTGTATGCAAAATTGGAAACATTTTTCTTTCACACTACCGAGGTCGGGTTTCTTGGGTTTGTCATGACCCCAAATTCTGTTTGGATGGATTCGCAGAAAGTAGATGCCATCCTCAAGTGGCCCTCACCAACCTCAATCAAAGGGGTACAGAGCATGCTTGGATTTGCAAACTTCTACCGCAGATTCATTCCAGACTTTTCAAATTTGGTGCATCCTATCACATCATTATTGCAGAGGAACAAATGCTTTCAGTGGTCGGATGAAGCAGAAAAGGCCTTCCAAGACCTAAAACGAAAATTCACCTCAGCCCCAGTTTTAAAGCATCCACACCCAGATCTCCCGTACGTGGTAGAAACTGATGCATCCAGTTTGGCAATGGGGGTGGTCCTTTTTCAAAAAGACCCTAAGACAGGTCAACTCCATCCAGTGGCCTTTTGCTCACAAAGGTTCTCGTCACCTGAACTAAATTATGCCGTCACTGACAAAGAGCTTCAAGCAATTTTATCACAGTGATTATGAATCATAGAAACTTACAATTCCTAAAGATGGCCAAGGCCCAATCATCTCATCAACTCCGATGGGCAAAATTTTTGCAGAATTTATTTTGTAATTACTTATCGACTCGGTTGTCGAAACGGCAAGGCAGATGCTCTATCCCGCATAGGAATGGAAGAAGCATACTCAAATCCGGAACCAGTGCCCATAATCCCTGGAGTAAGAATCCTGGGAATAACTACCTCGCTAACCCAGGATGACATCGATGACAAAATTCTGCATCTTCTCGACTCCACAGCTTTACAAGATTCGTTGAATAAAAGCAAAAATCATTCAGTCACTAATCATTTACCTTACTTCCAAGGACGCCTTTATTTACCTAGTAAGGAGCTACAGAAATTGGTTATGTCCAATTACCATGAGTCCTTGGTAGAAGGCCATCCTGGAATTGCAAAGACCGGAACTAAGATCAAGAGACATTTTTGGTGGGCCACATGGCGTAAGGAGATTAAGCAATTTGTGCTATCTTGTGGCATATGTGCACAGAACAAGGCCCAGAAGAAGAAACCAGTAGGTCTACTACAATCCCTGGACATTCCACCTACACCCTGGTATACATTCTCCCACGGTTCTATCACGGACCTTCCCCCCTGTAATGGATTCAATACTATTTTGGTGATAGTGAACTTATTTTCCAAAATGGACCATTTCATTCCATTAAAAGCCTTACACTCAGCTTCAATTCTGGCCAAAGAGTTCCTAGAACAGATCGTTTGAATACAAGGATTTCCTTCAGTCCTGGTTTCTGATCGGGGCAGTCAGTTTATCTCGCAGTTTTGGAGAAAATGTTGCCAGATGGCCCCAATTGATATAAGACTATTGACCAGCCACCATCCTCAAACCGATGGTCAAACCGAGAGAACCAACCAAACATTAGAGCAATATCTAGGGTGCATGTTACACCAAACAGAAGGAAACTGGAAAGACATTTTGTGGATAACCGAGTATGCCTACAACAACTCTTTGCACTCCAGTACTGGACAAAGTCCATACTAAACAATATATGGAATGCATCCACGGACCTCTGAACTCAACCCACCTCAACACCTAGAGATGCCTGCCGTAAGCAATTTACACACTACCATAACACAGGCCTTCAAAAAGGCGACAGAACATTTAAAACTAGCAAAAGAAAGATACAAGAAAACCACCAATCAACACAGGAGTGAAGCCCCAAAGTACCAGATCGGAGACAAGGTTTGGCTAGCCTAAAGACACATAACGCTAAAAGGAACCCACACATTTAATCCTAGATATTTGGGACCTTACACTATTAAGGCCATCATCAATCCAGTGGCAGTAAAATTGGAGTTACCTACGAACATGCAAATCCACCCCGTCTATCACGTTTCACTTTTGAAACCAGTACAACCAGGAACTAGGATAAAAAAACCACCAAGATCCATCCTAGTAGATGGTGAACCAGAATTTGAGGTAAAAAACATTTTGGACTCCAAATTGGTCCAATCAAGGCTTTTCTATCTTGTTGACTAGAAAGGCTACAGTCCACAAGAAAGATTGTGGGAGCCAAGTGACTATGTTCATGCACCACGATTGATTAACCGGTTCCATCAGAACTACCCAAACAAGCCTAGACCAGCGAGACAAACCTCCTTGGGAGGGGCGTTGGGGGTGAGTGCTGTCATGGTTCCTGCCCCCAGACATCAGGAGCAGACAAGTCGGCCCAGAGTACTGGCACCCATGGGGACCTTTAAGACCCCAAAGGATTGCCTAAGGGCTTCCTGGACTCAGTCCTGGCACCGTTGGCGCCAGGCTCATACTGCCTTTTCAGGCAAGACTGGTTATCAAGTAACAGAAGCATGTACAGCCCAGTCTGAGGTTGGTTGAAGAAAATACTTTATCTGGGGACTAATTGATGAGGTGTGGTGCAGAGACTACTTTAGCTGGGAACTACTTCTGGGAAAATATTTAAATCCATGCCCGAAGAACAGAACAAGCTTCGCGTTATTCAGCACTCCTGCAGCGTAAAACGCTCACTGTGCCTGCAGTACCAGTCCTGTCTTCAGCCACGCCCGTCCTGGTCATCGCGATCCGCACCTGCAAAGGAAGGAGAGATCACAGACTAGAACTAGAGCTTTATCTGATACTCCATCGCCATCACTTAGGAGTCTCTGCATCTGCAGAAAAAGGAACATCAGTTAACTGCGCTACGTAAGAACCAGCTTAAAGCCAATTAGCATAGCGCAGCGTGATACTCACCTAAGCGCTGTATGTCCATGCGATCCACCAAGGCATTCTCACCTGAATGCCGTCCCGGTGTAGCCGCATCTGCAGAACAAGGAAAGAACACAATAGGTGACCTGCGCTTCGCTAAAGGACATTCAAATCTCGTGCAGCATAATACTCACCAGAAGCAGTATTCCCTTGCGGTTCCACGAGTCACCATTACACTACCTTCATTCTGGCGGCGCCGCACCTGCAGAAATAAAAGGGGACAGCAAATTAATAGCTCAAAAGAACAATATCACTTGTTAGACATTTTTGAATCGTGCAAGTATTGAAACTTACCTTGGCATTACATCATCTTATCCGGAAGGGAGTCGCCTTTCTTCGGGTGTACCTCAAAGGGGAATCTGCAACGAAAGGTACAGGAGTGAACTTTAAGACAACCAGAATTCTAAAGCATTTCACGCTATTTAGGATTTGCATAAAGACTTACCTCAGAGTCTTTGTTGTCTGTAACTCTGCCATAAGGCTACAGGATCAGTGAAGTTAACTGGATACCTGAATCTCGACGCACCTCTGCATACAGTCGCAGGATGGAGAGCCCATCTTTCATAACATTAAGGTGAGACACAGTGAAGGGACATTGGGAGGTCACGGAGGTGGAAGTTGGCCCTTCTCCTTACGGCTAGTTAATTTATCACTTTCATCATTTTAGGCAAATCTTCCTTCGTGCCAGACAGATGAAACTAAAGGGGCAGGTCCATTCACTCATCACTTCGCTACGAGTCACACTGGTGGAGACCGCCGCAGTCCAGCTTCATTCGGCGCCCCTGTGGAAACCAGGTGAGCGTAACAGAACACGAAGCCTCTACATAAAACTCCACCCGGTCGCCATGGAAACCTCAGAGACTGACCAATTAGACCAGCTCCTGGGGGAACTGAGAGCTGAGGTGCATTCAGCTCGACAAGAAACTAATGCTCTAAGAAGAGAACTGGTTGTGGCAAAAGAGCGCACGGACGACCTCGCCAGGCAAGTACCCTAATCTCAAGATGGCCACACGCCGTTACCTGGATTGGGGGGAGCTTCAGTCCCAACTCAGCCAAGCAGCCAGTACAAGTGGTACTACCGAGTGCTATACCATTAGCTCCACCAGAATGCTTTGCCGGAGACCCTTTAAGGTTCGCAGTTTTTACGAATCAGTGCCGCCTACACTTCTTATGTTGGCCTGGTGCTTTTCCGATTGATCAATCTAAAGTTGCCTTTGTACTTTCGTACCTCAGCGGCAGTGCAGCTGATTGATCCATACCACCAGTTATTCAAGATGATCCTCTTGTCCGAGATTTCCAGGGATTTCAGCAAAACATGGAGAAATTGTTCGCCCGACATTCTCAAGGCCAAGCTTTAGATAACGAACTTCTGTCTCTACGTCAAGGGAACCAGGACCTGTTAACTTACATTGCAACCTTTAACTGATTGGTGGTGGAAACCAGCTGGCCCGAAGATAAAAGAACTATGTTATTCTATCGTGGGTTGAGAGGCGAACTAAAAGACGTTTTGGCGCTGGTAGTCAACCCACCTCAAGACTGTGCTGAGTACATAGACCTGGTGGTTCAGCTGGACCACAGACTTCAGAACCGGAAGCGGATCGAGCTAGATTTGAGAATCGGGTTCTGGTGAGACCAAGAGACAACATCTCCAAAAGTACATAAACATCCGAACCCATGCAAATTGGAGGAGTTAGGGGGCCAGTATCCAAAAGAGAAAGAGACAAGAGGAGGCAGCAACAATTGTGTTTATATTGCAGAACAGTATGGCATTTTTTACGAGACTGTCCAGTGAAACTGCCAAAGAAGGCAGTAGGGGTCGCCAACAAGATCAGCACTGAATCAGAGCCAGAAAACTACCCCACCCGACAAGCGTAGAGGTCCGCTTGTCGAGCGAGAAGAAGGACTCCCAGACCTCGCATCTAGCCTTACCAATGATCTTCATTAGTCACCAGCAACCGTCTCGTATGCATGCGGTCAGAGCTTACATCGACAGCGGAGCCATAGGTAACTATATGGATTAAGAGTTGGCTACAAGGATGAATCTTTCTCTTTGCGAAAAGACCACAACTGATTTAGTCACCACCGTCGATGGGACAGAGATCTCTTCAGGTCCAGTAACTCATTTAACGACGGAAATGACACTGTTGGGCCACGATGGGCATCGAGAAAACATTGTGTTCGACTTAATCAAGGCTCCAAAATTCCAAATAATTCTGGGGATGCCGTGGTTAGAGACGCACAATGCTTGCATAGACTGGCGTGAAAGGAGAGTGACCTTCTCAGAATGTGCTCATACTTGTTATCCGGAAGAATCCCTGATAAAAAAAAGATTGCAACAGTCATGAGTCCAACAAATTTGCTACCTCAGGATTGCCAGGATTTTCAGGATGTTTTCCATAAAGATCAAGCCAACACTTTACCACCTCATAGACCATATGATTGCCAGATCGATCTCATACCTGGTGCTCAAATGCCTTGCATTAGGATATACTCCATTACGGAATCCGAGAATCTTCATTTGAAGCAATACTTAGATCAGTACCTGGGTAACGGCTTAATTCGCCTGTCCAAGTCCCCAGCAGCTTCGCCTTTGTTCTTTGTCCCTGAAAAGGAAGGAGATCTAAGAACTTGTATCGACTATCGTGCGTTAAACCAAGTAACTGTAAAAATCCGGTACTCCTTGCCTCTAATCCCAGAACTACTGGACCAGGTAAAGGATGCTCATATTTCCACTAAGTTGGATCTCATAGGGGCGTACCATCTCATACGCGTTAAAAAATGAGACAAATGGAACACCGCCTTCCGTACCAAGTATGGGCTATTCGAATATCAGGTGATGGCCTTTGGGCTTTGTAATGCCCCTGCAGCGTTTCAATATTTTATGAACGATGTCCTTCGTGAACGAATTGATGTCTGTGTTGTCGTGTACATCGACAATATCTTGGTGTACTCATCTTCTGAACAAGACCATGTGAAGCATGTTCGTGCTGTACTTAAAAAACTGTGGCAACATAAATTGTATGCAAAATTGGAAACATTTTTCTTTCACACTACCGGGGTCGAGTTTCTTGGGTTTGTCATGATCCCAAATGGTGTTTGGGTGGATTTGCAGAAAGTAGATGCCATCCTCAAGTGGCCCTCACCAACCTCAATCAAAGGAGTACAGAGCATGCTTGGATTTGCAAACTTCTACCGCAGATTCATTCCAGACTTTTCACATTTGGTGCATACTATCACATCATTATTGCAGAGGAACAAATGCTTTCAGTGGTCGGATGAAGCAGAAAACGCCTTCCAAGACCTAAAACTAAAATTCACCTCAGCCCCAGTTTTAAAGCATCCACGCCCAGATCTCCCGTACGTGGTAGAAACTGCTGCATCCAGTTTGGCAATGGGGGTGGTCCTTTCTCAAAAAGACCCTGAGACAGGTCAACTCCATCCAGTGGCCTTTTGGTCACAAAGGTTCTCGTCACCTGAACTAAATTATGCCGTCACCGACAAAGAGCTTCAAGCCATTTCATCACAGTGATTACGAATCATAGAAACTTACAATTCCTAAAGACGGCCAAGGCCCAATCATCTCATCAACTCAGATGGGCAATATTTTTTGCAGAATATGATTTTGTAATTACTTACCGACCCGGTTGTTGAAACAGCAAGGCAGATGCTCTATCCCGCATAGGAATGGAAGAAGCATACTCAAATCCGGAACCAGTGCCCATAATCCCTGGAGTAAGAATCCTGGGAATAACTACCTCGCTTACCCTGGATGACATCCATGACAAAATTATGCATCTTCTCGACTGCACAGCTTTACAAGATTTGTTGAATAAAAGCAAAAATCATTCAGTCACTAATCATTTACCTTACTTCCAAGGACGCCTTTATTTACCTAGTAAGGAGCTACAGAAATTGGTTATGTCCAATTACCATGAGTCCTTGGTAGAAGGCCATCCTGGAATTGCAAAGACCGGAATTAAGATCAAGAGACATTTTGCTGGGCCACATGGCGTAAGGAGATTAAGCAATTTGTGCTATCTTGTGGCATGTGTGCACAGAACAAGGCCCAGAAGAAGAAACCAGTAGGTCTACTACAACCCCTGGACATTCCACCTACACCCTGGCATACATTGTCCCATGGTTCTATCACGGATCTTCCCCCCTGTAGTGGATTCAATGCTATTTTGGTGATAGTGGACTTATTTTCCAAAATGGCCCATTTCATTCCATTAAAAGGCTTACATTCAGCTTCAATTCTGGCCAAAGAGTTCCTAGAACAGATCGTTTGAATACAAGGATTTCCTTCAGTCCTGGTTTCTGATCGGGGCAGTCAGTTTATCTCGCAGTTTTAGTGAAAATGTTGCCAGATGGCCCCAATTGACATAAGACTTTTGACCAGAAACCATCCTCAAACCGATGGTCAAACCGAGAGAACCAACCAAATATTAGAGCAATATCTAGGGTGCATGTTACACCAAACAGAAGGCAACTGGAAAGACATTTTGTGGATAACCGAGTATGTCTACAACAACTCTTTGCACTCCAGTACTGAACAAAGTCCATTCTACACAATATATGGAACGCATCCACGGACCTCTGAACTCGACCCACCTCAACACTTGTAGATGCCTGCCGTAAGCAATTTACATACTACCATAACACAGGCCTTCAAAAAGGCAACAGAACATTTAAAACAAGCAAAAGAAAGATACAAGAAAACCACCGATCAACACAGGAGTGAAGCCCCAAAGTACCAGATCGGAGACAAGGTTTGGCTAGCCTAAAGACACATAACGCTAAAAGGAACCCACACATTTAATCCTAGATATTTGGGACCTTACACTATTAAGGCCATCATCAATCCAGTGGCAGTAAATTTGGAGTTACCTATGAACCTCCGATTCAACCCCGTCTTTCACGTTTCACTTTTGAAACCAGTACTACCAGGAACCAGGATAACGAAACCACCAAGACCCATCTGAGTAGATGGTGAACCATAATTCGAGGTAAAAGACATTTTGGACTCCAAATTGGTCAAATCAAGACTTTTCTATCTTGTTGACTAGAAAGGCTACGGTCCACAAGAAAGATTGTGGGAGCCAAGTGACTATGTTCATGCACCACGACTGATAAACCGGTTCCATCAGAACTACCCAACCAAGCCTGGACCAGTGAGATGAACCACCTTGGGTGGGGCCTTCGGGGGGAGTGCTGTCACTGTTCCTGCCCCCAGACATCAGGAGCAGACCAGTCGGCCCAGAGTACTGGCACCCATGGGGACCTTTAAGGCCCCAAAGGATTGCCTAAGGGCTTCCTGGACTCAGTCCTGGCACCGTTGGCGCCAGGCTCATACTGCCTTTTCAGGCAAGACTGGTTATCAAGTAACAGAACCATGTACAGCCCAGTCTGAGGTTGGTTGAAGGGACTACTTTATCTGGGGACTATTTGA
Organism: Ambystoma mexicanum; assembly: GCF_040938575.1. NCBI lineage: Eukaryota > Metazoa > Chordata > Amphibia > Caudata > Ambystomatidae > Ambystoma > Ambystoma mexicanum. The sequence goes on from NC_090938.1 coordinate 183,039,566, forward strand.
TGAGGTGTGGTGCAGGGACTACTTTACCTGGGAACTACTTCTGGGAAGATATTTAAATCCATGCCCGAAGAACAGAACAAGCTTCGCGTTATTCAGCACTCCTGCAGCGTAAAACGCTCACTGTGCCTGCAGTTCCAGTCCTGTCTTCAGCCACGCCCGTCCTGGTCATCGCGATCCGCGCCTGCAAAGGAAGGAGAGATCACAGACTAGAACAAGAGCTTTATCTGATACTCCATCGCCATCACTCAGGAGTCTCTGCAGAAAAAGGAACATCAGTTAACTGCGCAACGCAAGAACCAGCTTAAAGACAATTAGCATAGCGCAGCGTGATACTCACCTAAGCGCTGTATGTCCATGCGATCCACCGAGGCATTCTCACGTGATCGCCGTCCCGGTGTAGCCTCATCTGCAGAACAAGGAAAGAACACAACAGGTGACCTGCGCTTCGCTAAAGGACATTCAAATCTCGTGCAGCATAATACTCACCAGAAGCAGTATTCCCTTACGGTTCCATGAGTCACCATTACACGACCTTCATTCCGGCGGCGCCGCACCTGCAGGAATAAAAGGGTACAGCAAATTAATAGCTCAACAGAACAATATCACTTGTTAGACATTTTTGAATCGTGCAAGTATTGAAACTTACCTTGGCATTACATCATCTTATCCGGAAGGGAGTCGCCTTTCTTCGGGTGTACCTCAAAGGGGAATCTGCAACGGAATGTACAGGAGTGAACTTTAAGACAACCAGAATTCTAAAGCATTTCACGCTATTTAGGATTTGCATAAAGACTTACCTCAGAGTCTTTGTTGCCTGTAACTCTGCCATAAGGCTACAGGATCAGTGAAGTTAACTGGATACCTGAATCTCGACGCACCTCTGCATACAGTCGCAGGATGGAGAGCCCATCCTTCATAACATTAAGGTGAGACACAGTGAAGGGACATTGGGAGGTCACGGAGGTGGAAGTTGGCCCTTCTCCTTACGGCTAGTTAATTTATCACTTTCATCATTTTAGGCAAATCTTCCTTCGTGCCAGACAGATGAAACTAAAGGGGCAGGTGCATTCACTCATCACTTCGCTACGAGTCACACTGGTGGAGACCGCCGCAGTCCAGCTTCGTTCGGCGCCCCTGTGGAAACCAGGTGAGCGTAACAGAACACGAAGCCTCTACACAAAACTCCACCCGGTCGCCATGGAAACCTCAGAGACTGACCAATTAGACCAGCTCCTGGGGGAAGTGAGAGCTGAGGTGCATTCAGCTCGACAAGAAACTAATGCTCTAAGAAGAGAACTGGTTGTGGCAAAAGAGCGCACGGACGACCTAGCCAGACAAGTACCCCAATCTCAAGCTGGCCACACGCCGTTACCTGGATTGTGGGGGAGCTTCAGTCCCAACTCAGCCAAGAAGCCAGTACAAGTGGTACTACCGGGTGCTATACCATTAGCTCCACCAGAACGCTTTGCCAGAGACCCTATAAGGTTCGCAGTTTTTACGAATCAGTGCGCCTATACTTCTTATGTTGGCCTGGCGCTTTTCCGATTGATCAATCTAAAGTTGCCTTTGTACTTTCGTACCTCAGCGGCAGTTCAGCTGATTGGTCCATACCACCAGTTAATCAAGATGATCCTCTTGTCTGAGATTTCCAGGGATTTCAGCAAAACATGGAGAAATTGTTCACCCGACATTCTCAAGGCCAAGCTTTAGATAACGAACTTCTGTCTCTACGTCATGGGAACCAGGACCTGTTAACTTACATTGCAACCTTTAACTGATTGGTGGTGGAAACCAGCTGGCCCGAAGATAAAAGAACTATGTTATTCTATTGTGGGTTGAGAGGCGAACTCAAAGACGTTTTGGCGCAGGTAGTCAACCCACCTCAAGACTGTGCTGAGTACATAGACCTGGTGGTTCAGCTGCACCACAGACTTCAGAACCGGAAGCGGATCGAGCTAGATTTGAGAATCGGGTTCTGGTGAGACCAAGAGACAACATCTCCAAAAGTACATAAACATCTGAACCCATGCAAATTGGAGGAGTTAGGGGGCCGGTATCCAAAAGAGAAAGAGACAAGAGGAGGCAGCAACAATTGTGTTTATATTGCAGAACAGTATGGCATTTTTTACGAGACTGTCCAGTGAAACTGCCTAAGAAGGCAGTAGGGGTCGCCAACAAGATCAGCACTGAATCAGAGCCAGAAAATTACCCCACCCGACAAGCGTAGAGGTCCGCTTGACGAGCGAGAAGAAGGACTCCCAGACCTCGTATCTAGCCTTACCAATGATCCTCATTAGTCACCAGCAACCGTCTCGTATGCATGCGGTCAGAGCTTACATCGACAGCGGAGCCATAGGTAACTATATGGATTAAGAGTTGGCTACAAGGATGAATCTTTCTCTCTGCGAAAAGACCACAACTGATTTAGTCACCACCGTCGATGGGACAGAGATCTCTTCTGGTCCATTAACTCATTCAACGACGGAAATGACTCTGTTGGGCCAAGATGTGCATCGAGAAAATATTGTGTTCGACTTAATCAAGGCTCCACAATTCCAAATAATGCTGGGGATGCCGTGGTTAGAGACGTACAATGCTTGCATAGACTGGCGTGAAAGGAGAGTGACCTTCTCAGAATTTGCTCATACTTGTTATCCGGAAGAATCCCCGATAAAAAAGATTGCAACAGTCATGAGTCCAACAAATCTGCTACCTCAGGGTTACCAGGATTTTCAGGATGTTTTCCATAAAGATCAAGCCAACACTTTACCACCTCATAGACCATATGATTGTCAGATCGATCTCATACCTGGTGCTCAAATTCCTTGCAGTAGGATATACTCCCTTACGGAATCCGAGAATCTTCATTTGAAGCAAAACTCAGATCAGTACATGGGTAACAGCTTCATTCGCCTGTCCAAGTCCCGGCAGCTTCGCCTTTGTTCTTCGTCCCTAAAAAGGAAGGAGATCTAAGAACTTGTATCGACTATCTTGCGTTAAACCAAGTAACTGTAAAAATCCGGTACTCCTTGCCTCTAATCCCAGAACTACTGGACCAGGTAAAGGATTCTCGTATTTCCACTAAGTTGGATCTCAGAGGGGCGTACCAACTCGTACGCGTTAAAAAAGGAGACAAATGGAAGACCGCCTTCCATACCAAGTATGGGCTATTCGAATATCAGCTGATGGCCTTTGGGCTTTGTAACGCCCCTGCAGCATTTCAATATTTTATGAACGATGTCCTTCGTGAACTAATTGATGTCTCTGTTGTCGTGTACATCGACAATATCTTGGTGTACTCATCTTCTGAACAAGACCATGTGAAGCATGTTCGTGCTGTACTTAAAAAACTGTGGCAACATAAATTGTATGCAAAATTGGAAAAAAATTTCTTTCACACTACCGAGGTCGGGTTTCTTGGGTTTGTCATGACCCCAAATGGTGTTTGGATGGATTCGCAGAAAGTAGATGCCATCCTCAAGTGGCCCTCACCAACCTCAATCAAAGGGGTACAGAGCATGCTTGGATTTGCAATCTTCTACCGCAGATTCATTCCAGACTTTTCAAATTTGGTGCATCCTATCACATCATTATTGCAGAGGAACAAATGCTTTCAGTGGTCGGATGAAGCAGAAAAGGCCTTCCAAGACCTAAAACGAAAATTCACCTCAGCCCCAGTTTTAAAGCATCCACGCCCAGATCTCCCGTACGTGGTAGAAACTGATGCATCCAGTTTGGCAATGGGGGTGGTCCTTTCTCAAAAAGACCCTAAGACAGGTCAACTCCATCCAGTGGCCTTTTGGTCACAAAGGTTCTCGTCACCTGAACTAAATTATGCCGTCACCGACAAAGAGCTTCAAGCCATTTTATCACAGTGATTATGAATCATAGAAACTTACAATTCCTAAAGATGGCCAAGGCCCAATCATCTCATCAACTCCGATGGGCAATATTTTTGCAGAATTGATTTTGTAATTACTTACCGACCCGGTTGTCGAAACGGCAAGGTAGATGCTCTATCCTGCATAGGAATGGAAGAAGCATAGTCAAATCCGGAACCAGTGCCCATAATCCCTGGAGTACGAATCCTGGGAATAACTACCTCGCTAACCCAGGATGACATCCATGACAAAATTCTGCATCTTCTCGACTCCACAGCTTTACAAGTTTTGTTGAATAAAAGCAAAAATAATTCAGTCACTAATCATTTACCTTACTTCCAAGGACGCCTTTATTTACCTAGTAAGGAGCTACAGAAATTGGTTATGTCCAATTACCATGAGTCCTTGGTAGAAGGCCATCCTGGAATTGCAAAGACCGGAACTAAGATCAAGAGACATTTTTGGTGGGCCACATGGCGTAAGGAGATTAAGCAATTTGTGCTATCTTGTGGCATATGTGCACAGAACAAGGCCCAGAAAAATAAACCATTAGGTCTTCTACAACCCCTGGACATTCCACCTACACCCTGGTATACATTGTCCCACGGTTCTATCATGGACCTTCCCCCCTGTAATGGATTCAATACTATTTTGGTGATAGTGAACTTATTTTCCAAAATGGACCATTTCATTCCATTAAAAGCCTTACACTCAGCTTCAATTCTGGCCAAAGATTTCCTAGAACAGATCATTTGAATACAAGGATTTCCTTCAGTCTTGGTTTCTAATCGGGGCAGTCAGTTTATCTCGCAGTTTTGGAGAAAATGTTGCCAGATGGTCCAAATTGACATAAGATTTTTGACCAGCCACCATCCTCAAACCGATGGTCAAACCGAGAGAACCAACCAAACATTAGAGCAATATCTAGGGTGCATGTTACACCAAACAGAAGGCAACTGGAAAGACATTTTGTGGATAAACGAGTATGCCTACAACAACTCTTTGCACTCCAGTACTGGACAAAGTCCATACTACACAATATATGGAATGCATCCACGGACCTCTGAACTGGACCCACCTCAACACCTAGAGATGCCTGCCGTAAGCAATTTACACACTACCATAACACAGGCCTTCAAAAAGGCGACAGAACATTTAAAACTAGCAAAAGAAAGATACAAGAAAACCGCCAATCAACACAGGAGTGAAGCCCCAAAGTACCACATCGGAGACAAGGTTTGGCTAGCCTAAAGACACATAACGCTAAAAGGAACCCACACATTTAATCCTAGATATTTGGGACCTTACACTATTAAGGCCATCATCAATCCAGTGGCAGTAAAATTCGAGTTACCTACGAACATGCAAATCCACCACGTCTTTCACGTTTCACTTTTGAAACCAGTACAACCAGGAACTAGGATAACAAAACCACCAAGACCCATCTGAGTAGATGGTGAACCAGAATTCGAGGTAAAAGACATTTTGGACTCCAAATTGGTCAAATCAAGACTTTTCTATCTTGTTGACTAGAAAGGCTATGGTCCACAAGAAAGATGGTGGGAGCCAAGTGACTATGTTCATGCATCACGACTGATTAACCGGTTCCATCAGAACTACCCAACCAAGCCTAGACCAGCGAGTCAAACCACCTTGGGAGGGGCCTTGGGGGTGAGTGCTGTCATGGTTCCTGCCCCCAGACATCAGGAGCAGACCAGTCGGCCCAGAGTACTGGCACCCATGGGGACCTTTAAGGCCCCAAAGGATTGCCTAAAGGCTTCCTGGACTCAGTCGTGGCACCGTTGGCGCCAGGCTCATACTGCCTTTTCAGGCAAGACTGGTTATCAAGTAACAGAAGCATCTACAGCCCAGTCTGAGGTTGGTTGAAGGGAATACTTTATCTGGGGACTAATTGATGAGGTGTGGTGCAGGGACTACTTTACCTGGGAACTACTTCTGGGAAAATATTTAAATCCATGCCCGAAGAACAGAACAAGCTTTGCGTTATTCAGCACTCCTGCAGCGTAAAACGCTCACTGTGCCTGCAGTTCCAGTCCTGTCTTCAGCCACGCCCGTCCTGCTCATCGCGATCCGCACCTGCAAAGGAAGGAGAGATCACAGACTAGAACAAGAGCTTTATCTGATACTCCATCGCCATCACTCAGGAGTCTCTGCATCTGCAGAAAAAGGAACATCAGTTAACTGCGCTACGTAAGAACCAGCTTAAAGACAATTAGCATAGCGCAGCGTGATACTCACCTAAGCGCTGTATGTCCATGCGATCCACCGAGGCATTCTCACCTGAAAGCCGTCCCGGTGTAGCCGCATCTGTAGAACAAGGAAAGAACACAACAGGTGACCTGCGCTTCGCTAAAGGACATTCAAATCTCGTGCAGCATAATACTCACCAGAAGCAGTATTCCCTTGCGGTTCCACGAGTCACCATTACACGACCTTCTTTCCGGCGGCGCTGCACCTGCAGAAATAAAAGGGGACAGCAAATTAATAGCTCGAAAGAACAATATCACTTGTTAGACATTTTTGAATCGTGCAAGTATTGAAACTTACCTTGGCATTACATCATCTTATCCGGAAGGGAGTCGCCTTTCTTCGGGTGTACCTCAAAGGGGAATCTGCAACGAAAGGTACAGGAGTGAACTTTAAGACAACCAGAATTCTAAAGCATTTTACGCTATTTAGGATTTGCATAAAGACTTACCTCAGAGTCTTTGTTGTCTGTAACTCTGCCATAAGGCTACAGGATCAGTGAAGTTAACTGGATACCTGAATCTCGACGCACCTCTGCATACAGTCGCAGGATGGAGAGCCCATCCTTCATAACATTAAGGTGAGACACAGTGAAGGGACATTGGGAGGTCACGGAGGTGGAAGTTAGCCCTTCTCCTTACGGCTAGTTAATTTATCACTTTCATCATTTTAGGCAAATCTTCCTTCGTGCCAGACAGATGAAACTAAAGGGGCAGGTGCATTCACTCATCACTTCGCTACGAGTCACACTGGTGGAGACCGCCGCAGTCCAGCTTCGTTCGGTGCCCCTGTGGAAACCAGGTGAGCGTAACAGAACACAAAGCCTCTACATAAAACTCCACCCGGTCGCCATGGAAACCTCAGAGACTGACCAATTAGACCAGCTCCTGGGGGAACTGAGAGCTGAGGTGCATTCAGCTCGACAAGAAACTAATGCTCTAAGAAGAGAACTGGTTGTGGCAAAAGAGCGCACAGACGACCTCGCCAGGCAAGTACCCCAATCTCAAGCTGGCCACACGCCGTTACCTGGATTGGGGGGAGCTTCAGTCCCAACTCAGCCAAGCAGCCAGTACAAGTGGTACTACCGGGTGCTATACCATTAGCTCCACCAGAATGCTTTGCCGGAGACCCTTTAAGGTTCGCAGTTTTTACGAATCAGTGCCGCCTACACTTCTTATGTTGGCCTGGTGCTTTTCCGATTGATCAATCTAAAGTTGCCTTTGTACTTTCGTACCTCAGCGGCAGTGCAGCTGATTGATCCATACCACCAGTTATTCAAGATGATCCTCTTGTCCGAGATTTCCAGGGATTTCAGCAAAACATGGAGAAATTGTTCGCCCGACATTCTCAAGGCCAAGCTTTAGATAACGAACTTCTGTCTCTACGTCAAGGGAACCAGGACCTGTTAACTTACATTGCAACCTTTAACTGATTGGTGGTGGAAACCAGCTGGCCCGAAGATAAAAGAACTATGTTATTCTATCGTGGGTTGAGAGGCGAACTAAAAGACGTTTTGGCGCAGGTAGTCAACCCACCTCAAGACTGTGCTGAGTACATAGACCTGGTGGTTCAGCTGGACCACAGACTTCAGAACCGGAAGCAGATCGAGCTAGATTTGAGAATCGGGTTCTGGTGAGACCAAGAGACATCTCCAAAAGTACATAAACACCGAACCCATGCAAATTGGAGGAGTTAGGGGGCCGGTATCCAAAAGAGAAAGAGACAAGAGGAGGCAGCAACAATTGTGTTTATATTGCAGAACAGTATGGCATTTTTTACAAGACTGTCCAGTGAAACTGCCAAAGAAGGCAGTAGGGGTCGCCAACAAGATCAGCACTGAATCAGAGCCAGAAAACTACCCCACCCGACAAGCGTAGAGGTCCGCTTGTCGAGCGAGAAGAAGGACTCCCAGACCTCGCATCTAGCCTTACCAATGATCCTCATTAGTCACCAGCAACCGTCTTGTATGCATGCGGTCAGAGCTTACATCGACAGCGGAGCCATAGGTAACTATATGGATTAAGAGTTGGCTACAAGGATGAATCTTTCTCTTTGCGAAAAGACCACAACTGATTTAGTCACCACCGTCGATGGGACAGAGATCTCTTCTGGTCCAGTAACTCATTCAACGACGGAAATGACACTGTTGGGCCACGATGGGCATCGAGAAAACATTGTGTTTGACTTAATCAAGGCTCCACAATTCCAAATAATTCTGGGGATGCCGTGGTTAGAGACGCACAATGCTTGCATAGACTGGCGTGAAAGGAGAGTGACCTTCTCAGAATGTGCTCATACTTGTTATCCGGAAGAATCCCTGATAAAAAAGATTGCAACAGTCATGAGTCCAACAAATCTGCTACCTCAGGATTGCCAGGATTTTCAGGATGTTTTCCATAAAGTTCAAGCCAACACTTTACCACCACATGACCATATGATTGCCAGATCGATCTCATACCTGGCCTTGCAGTAGGATATACTCCCTTACGGAATCCGAGAATCGTCATTTGAAGCAATACTTAGATCAGTACCTGGGTAACGGCTTCATTCGCCTGTCCAAGTCCCCGGCAGCTTTGCCTTTGTTCTTTGTCCCTGAAAAGGAAGGAGATCTAAGAACTTGTATCGACTATCGTGCGTTAAACCAAGTAACTGTAAAAATCCGGTACTCCTTCCCTCTAATCCCAGAACTACTGGACCAGGTAAAGGATGCTCGTATTTCCACTAAGTTGGATCTCAGAGGGGCGTACCATCTCGTACGCGTTAAAAAATGAGACAAATGGAAGACCGCCTTCCGTACCAAGTATGGGCTATTCGAATATCAGGTGATGGCCTTTGGGCTTTGTAACGCCCCTGCAGCGTTTCAATATTTTGTGAACGATGTCCTTCGTGAACTAATTGATGTCTGTGTTGTCGTGTACATCGACAATATCTTGGTGTACTCATCTTCTGAACAAGACCATGTGAAGCATGTTCGTGCTGTACTTAAAAAACTGTGGCAACATAAATTGTATGCAAAATTGGAAACATTTTTCTTTCACACTACCGAGGTCGAGTTTCTTGGGTTTGTCATGACCCCAAATGGTGTTTGGGTGGATTCGCAGAAAGTAGATGCCATCCTCAAGTGGCCCTCACCAACCTCAATCAAAGGAGTACAGAGCATGCTTGGATTTGCAAACTTCTACCGCAGATTCATTCCAGACTTTTCACATTTGGTGCATACTATCCCATCATTATTGCAGAGAAACAAACGCTTTCAGTGGTCGGATGAAGCAGAAAAGGCCTTCCAAGACCTAAAACTAAAATTCACCTCAGCCCCAGTTTTAAAGCATCCACGCCCATATCTCCCGTACGTGGTAGAAACTGATGCATCCAGTTTGGCAATGGGGATGGTCCTTTCTCAAAAAGACCCTGAGACAGGTCAACTCCATCCAGTGGCCTTTTGGTCACAAAGGTTCTCGTCACCTGAACTAAATTATGCCGTCACCGACAAAGAGCTTCAAGCCATTTCATCACAGTGATTACGAATCATAGAAACTTACAATTCCTAAAGACGGCCAAGGCCCAATCATCTCATCAACTCAGATGGGCAATATTTTTTGCAGAATATGATTTTGTAATTACTTACCGACCCAGCTGTTGAAACGGCAAGGCAGATGCTCTATCCCGCATAGGAATGGAAGAAGCATACTCAAATCCGGAACCAGTGCCCATAATCCCTGGAGTAAGAATCCTGGGAATAACTACCTCGCTTACCCTGGATGACATCCATGACAAAATTCTGCATCTTCTCGACTCCACAGCTTTACAATATTTGTTGAAAAAAAGCAAAAATCATCAGTCACTAATCATTTACCTTACTTACAAGGACGCCTTTATTTACCTAGTAAGGAGCTACAGAAATTGGTTATGTCCAATTACCATGAGTCCTTGGTAGAAGGCCATACTGGAATTGCAAAGACCGGAACTAAGATCAAGAGACATTTTTGGTGGGCCACATGGCGTACGGAGATTAAGCAATTTGTGCTATCTTGTGGCATGTGTACACAGAACAAGGCCCAGAAGAAGAAACCAGTAGGTCTTCTACAACCCCTGGACATTACACCTACACCCTGGCATACATTGTCCCACGGTTCTATCACGGATCTTCCCCCCTGTAATGGATTCAATGCTATTTTGGTGATAGTGGACTTATTTTCCAAAATGGCCCATTTCATTCTGTTAAAAGGCTTACACTCAGCTTCAATTCTGGCCAAAGAGTTCCTAGAACAGATCGTTTGAATACAAGGATTTCCTTCAGTCCTGGTTTCTGATCGGGGCAGTTAGTTTATCTCGCAGTTTTAGTGAAAATGTTGCCAGATGGCCCCAATTGACAGAGGACTTTTGACCAGAAACCATCCTCAAACCGATGGTCAAACCGAGAGAACCAACCAAATATTAGAGCAATATCTAGGGTGCATGTTACACCAAACAGAGTGCAACTGGAAAGACATTTTGTGGATAACCGAGTATGTCTACAACAACTCTTTGCACTCCAGTACTGAACAAAGTCCATTCTACACAATATATGGAACGCATCCACGGACCTCTGAACTCGACCCACCTCAACACTTGTAGATGCCTGCCGTAAGCAATTTACATACTACCATAACACAGGCCTTCAAAAAGGCAACAGAACATTTTAAACAAGCAAAAGAAAGATACAAGAAAACCACCGATCAACACAGGAGTGAAGCCCCAAAGTACCACATCGGAGACAAGGTTTGGCTAGCCTAAAGACACATAACGCTAAAAGGAACCCACACATTTAATCCTAGATATTTGGGACCTTACACTATTAAGGCCATCATCAATCCAGTGGCAGTAAATTTGGAGTTACTTATGAACCTCCGATTCATCCCCGTCTTTCACGTTTCACTTTTGAAACCAGTACTACCAGGAACCAGGATAACGAAACCACCAAGACCCATCTGAGTAGATGGTGAACCATAATTCGAGGTAAAAGACATTTTGGACTCCAAATTGGTCAAATCAAGACTTTTCTATCTTGTTGACTAGAAAGGCTACGGTCCACAAGAAATATCGTGGGAGCCAAGTGACTATGTTCATGCATCACAACTGATAAACCGGTTCCATCAGAACTACCCAACCAAGCCTGGACCAGCGAGATGAACCACCTTGGGTGGGGCCTTGTGGGGGAGTGCTGTCACTGTTCCTGCCCCCAGACATCAGGAGCAGACCAGTCGGCCCAGAGTACTGGCACCCATGGGGACCTTTAAGGCCCCAAAGGATTGTTTAAGGGCTTCCTGGACTCAGTCCTGGCACCGTTGGCGCCAGGCTCATACTGCCTTTTCAGGCAAGACTGGTTATCAAGTAACAGAACCATGTACAGCCCAGTCTGAGGTTGGTTGAAGGGACGACTTTATCTGGGGACTATTTGATGAGGTGTGGTGCAGGGACTACTTTACCTGCGAACTACTTCTGGGAAGATATTTAAATCCATGCCCGAAGGACAGAACAAGCTTCGTGTTATTCAGCACTCCTGCAGCGTAAAACGCTCACTGTGTCTAAAGTTCCAGTCCTGTGGTCAGCCACGCCCGTCCTGGTCATCGCGATCCACGCCTGCAAAGGAAGGAGAGATCACAGACTAGAAAAAGAGTTTTATCTGATACTCCATCGCCATCACTCAGGAGTCTCTGCAGAAAAAGGAACATCAGTTAACTGCGCTACGTAAGAACCAGCTTAAAGACAATTAGCATAGCGCAGCGTGATACTCACCTAAGCGCTGTATGTCCATGCGATCCACCGAGGCATTCTCACGTGATCGCTGTCCCGGTGTAGCCGCATCGGCAGAACAAGGAAAGAACACAACAGGTGAGCTCCGCTTCGCTAAAGGACATTCAAATCTCCTGCAGCATAATACTCACCAGAAGCAGTATTCCCTTGCGGTTCCACGAGTCATCATTACACGACCTTCATTCCGGCGGAGCCGCACCTGCAGAAATCAAAGGGGACAGCAAATTAATAGCTCGAAAGAACAATATCACTTGTTAGACATTTTTGAATCGTGCAAGTATTGAAACTTACCTTGGCATTACATCATCTTATCCGGAAGGGAGTCGCCTTTCTTCCGATGTACCTCAAAGGGGAATCTGCAAAGAAAGGTACAGGAGTGAACTTTAAGACAACCAGAATTCTAAAGCATTTCACACTATTTAGGATTTGCATAAAGACTTACCTCAGAGTCTTTGGTGCCTGTAACTCTGCCATAAGGCTACAGGATCAGTGAAGTTAACTGGATACCTGAATCTCGACGCACCTCTGCATACAGTCGCAGGATGGAGAGCCCATCCTTCATAACATTAAGGTGAGACACAGTGAAGGGACATTGGGAGGTCACGGAGGTGGAAGTTGGCCCTTCTCCTTACGGCTAGTTAATTTATCACTTTCATCATTTTAGGCAAATCTTCCTTCGTGCCAGACAGATGAAACTAAAGGGGCAGGTGCATTCACTCATCACTTCGCTACGAGTCACACTGGTGGAGACCGCCGCAGTCCAGCTTCGTTCGGCGCCCCTGTGGAAACCAGGTGAGCGTAACAGAACACGAAGCCTCTACACAAAACTCCACCCGGTCGCCATGGAAACCTCAGAGACTGACCAATTAGACCAGCTCCTGGGGGAACTGAGAGCTGAGGTGCATTAAGCTCGACAAGAAACTAATGCTCTAAGAAGAGAACTGGTTGTGGCAAAAGAGCGCACGGACGACCTCACCAGACAAGTACCCCAATCTCAAGCTGGCCACACGCCGTTACCTGGATTGGGGGGAGCTTCAGTCCCAACTCAGCCAAGCAGCCAGTACAAGTGGTACTACTGGGTGCTATACCATTAGCTCCACCAGAACGCTTTGCCAGAGACCCTATAAGGTTCCCAGTTTTTACGAATCAGTGCCGCCTACACTTCTTATGTTGGCCTGGCGCTTTTCCGATTGATCAATCTAAAGTTGCCTTTGTACTTTTGTACCTCAGCGGCAGTTCATCTGATTGGTCCTTACCACCAGTTAATCAAGATGATCCTCTTGTCCGAGATTTCCAGGGATTTCAGCAAAACATGGAGAAATTGTTCGCCCGACATTCTCAAGGCCAAGCTTTAGATAACGAACTTCTGTCTCTACGTCAAGGGAACCAGGACCTGTTAACTTACATTGCAACCTTTAACTGATTGGTGGTGGAAACCAGCTGGCCCGAAGACAAAAGAACTATGTTATTCAATTGTGGGTTGAGAGGTGAACTCAAAGACGTTTTGGCGCAGGTAGTCAACCCACCTCAAGACTGTGCTGAGTACATAGACCTGGTGGTTCAGCTGGACCACAGACTTCAGAACCGGAAGCGGATCGAGCTAGATTTGAGAATCGGGTTCTGGTGAGACCAAGACACAACATCTCCAAAAGTACATAAACATCTAAACCCATGCAAATTGGAGGAGTTAGGGGGCCGGTATCCAAAAGAGAAAGAGACAAGAGGAGGCAACAACAATTGTGTTTATATTGCAGAACAGTATGGCATTTTTTACGAGACTGTCCAGTGAAACTGCCTAAGATGGCAGTAGGGGTCGCCAACAAGATCAGCACTGAATCAGAGCCATAAAATTACCCCACCCGACAAGCGTAGAGGTCCGCTTGTCGAGCGAGAAGACGGACTCCCAGACCTCGCATCTAGCCTTACCAATGATCCTCATTAGTCACCAGCAACCGTCTCGTATGCATGCGGTCAGAGCTTACATCGACAGCGGAGCCAAAGGTAACTATATGGATTAAGAGTTGGCTACAAGGATGAATCTTTCTCTTTGCGAAAAGACCACAACTGATTTAGTCACCACCGTCGATGGGACAGAGATCTCTTCTGGTCCAGTAACTCATTCAACGACGGAAATGACACTGTTGGGCCACGATGGGCATCAAGAAAATATTGTGTTCGACTTAATCAAGGCTCCACAATTCCAAATAATTCTGGGGATTCCGTGGTTAGAGACGCACAATTCTTGCATAGACTGGCGTGAAAGGAGAGTGACCTTCTCAGAATGTGCTCATACTTGTTATCCGGAAGAATCCCTGATAAAAAAGATTGCAACAGTCATGAGTCCAACAAATCTGCTACCTCAGGATTACCAGGATTTTCAGGATGTTTTCCATAAAGATCAAGCCAACACTTTACCACCTCATAGACCCTATGATTGCCAGATCGATCTCATACCTGGTGCTCAAATTCCTTGCAGTAGGATATACGCCCTTACGGAATCCGAGAATCTTCATTTGAAGCAATACTTAGATCAGTACCTGGGTAACGGCTTCATTCGCCTGTCCAAGTCCCCGGCAGCTTCGCCTTTGTTCTTCGTCCCTAAAAAGGAAGGAGATCTAAGAACTTGTATCAACTATCGTGCGTTAAACCAAGTAACTGTAAAAATCCGGTACTCCTTGCCTCTAATCCCAGAACTACTGGACCAGGTAAAGGATGCTCGTATTTCCACTAAATTGGATCTCAGAGGGGCGTACCATCTCGTACGCGTTAAAAAATGAGACAAATGGAAGACCGCCTTCCGTACCAATTATGGGCTATTTGAATATCAGGTGATGGCCTTTGGGCTTTGTAACACCCCTGCAGTGTTTCAATATTTTATGAACGATGTCCTTCGTGAACTAATTGATGTCTGTGTTGTCGTGTACATCGACAATATCTTGGTGTACTCATCTTCTGAACAAGACCATGTGAAGCATGTTCGTGCTGTACTTAAAAAACTGTGGCAACATAAATTGTATGCAAAATTGGAAACATTTTTCTTTCACACTACCGAGGTCGAGTTTCTTGGGTTTGTCATGACCCCAAATCGTGTTTGGGTGGATTCGCAGAAAGTAGATGCCATCCTCAAGTGGCCCTCACCAACCTCAATCAAAGGAGTACAGAGCATGCTTGGATTTGCAAACTTCTACCGCAGATTCATTCCAGACTTTTCACATTTGGTGCATACTATCACATCATTATTGCAGAGGAACAAACGCTTTCAGTGGTCGGATGAAGCAGAAAAGGCCTTCCAAGACCTAAAATGAGAATTCACCTCAGCCCCAGTTTTAAAGCATCCACGCCCAGATCTCCCGTACGTGGTAGAAACTGATGCATCCAGTTTGGCAATGGGGGTGGTCCGTTCTCAAAAAGACCCTGAGACAGGTCAACTCCATCCAGTGGCCTTTTGGTCACAAAGGTTCTTGTCACCTGAACTAAATTATGCCATCACCGACAAAGAGCTTCAAGCCATTTCATCACAGTGATTACGAATCATAGAAACTTACAATTCCTAAAGATGGCCAAGGCCCAATCATCTCATCAACTCAGATGGGCAATATTTTTTGCAGAATATGATTTTGTAATTATTTACCGACCCAGTTGTCGAAACGGCAAGGCAGATGCTCTATCCCGCATGGGAATGGAAGAAGCATACTCAAATCCGGAACCAGTGCCCATAATCCCTGGAGTAAGAATCCTGGGAATAACTACCTCGCTAACCCTGGATGACATCCATGACAAAATTCTGCATCTTCTCGACTCCACAGCTTTACAAGATTTGTTGAATAAAAGCAAAAATCATTCAGTCACTAATCATTTACCTTACTTCCAAGGACGCCTTTATTTACCTAGTAAGGAGCTACAGAAATTGGTTATGTCCAATTACCATGAGTCCTTGGTAGAAGGCCATCCTGGAATTGCAAAGACCGGAACTAAGATCAAGAGACATTTTTGGTGGGCCACATGGCGTAAGGAGATTAAGCAATTTGTGCTATCTTGTGGCATGTGTGCACAGAACAAGGCCCAGAAGAAGAAACCAGTAGGTCTACTACAACCCCTGGACATTCCACCTACACCCTGGCATACATTGTCCCACGGTTCTATCACGGATCTTCCCCCCTGTAATGGATTCAATACGATTTTGGTGATAGTGGACTTATTTTCCAAAATGGCCCATTTCATTCCATTAAAAGGCATACCCTCTGCTTCAATTCTGGCCAAAGAGTTCCTAGAACAGATCGTCCGAATGCACGGAATTCCTTCAGTCCTGGTTTCTGATCGGGGCAGTCAGTTTATCTCGCAGTTTTAGAGAAAATGTTGCCAGATGGCCCAAATTGACATAAGACTTTTGACCAGCCACCATCCTCAAACCGATGGTCAAACCGAGAGAACCAACCAAATATTAGAGCAATATCTAGGGTGCATGTTACACCAAACAGAAGGCAACTGGAAAGACATTTTGTGGATAACCGAGTATGCCTACAACAACTCTTTGCACTCCAGTACTGGACAAAGTCCATTCTACACAATATATGGAATGCATCCACGGACCTCTGAACTCGACCCACCTCAACACTTGGAGACGCCTGCCGTAAGCAATTTACACACTACCATAACACAGGCTGTCAAAAAGGCTACAGAACATTTAAAACAAGCAAAAGAAAGATACAATAAAACTGCGGATCAACACAGGAGTGAAGCCCCAAATTACCAGATCGGAGACAAGGTTTGGCTAGCCTCAAGACACATACCGCTAAAAGGAATCCACACATTTAATCCTAGATATTTGTGACCTTACACTATTATGGCCATCATCAATCCATTGGCAGTAAAATTGGAGTTACCTACGAACACGCGAATCCACCCCGTCGTTCCCGTTTCACTTTTGAAACCAGTACAACCAGGAACTAGGATAACGAAACCACCAAGACCCATCCTAGAAAATGGTGAACCAGAATTCGAGGTAAAAGACATTTTGGACTCAAAATTGGTCAAATCCAAGACTTTTCTATCTTGTTGACTAGAAAGGCTACGGTCCACAAGATAGATAGTGGGAGCCAAGTGACTATGTTCATGCACAACGACTGATAAATTGGTTCCATCAGAATTACCCAACCAAGCCTGGACCAGCGAGACGAACCACCTTGGGAGGGGCCTTGGGGGGAGTGCTGTCACGGTGCCTGCCCCAGACATCAGGAGCAGACCAGTCGGCCCAGAGTACTGGCACCCATGGGGACCTTTACGGCCCCAAAGGATTGCCTAAGGGCTTCCTGGACTCAGTCTTGGCGCTTTTGGCGCCAGGCTCATACTGCCTTTTCAGGCAAGAAAGGTTATCAAGTAACAGAACCATGTACAGCCCAGCCTGAGGTTGGTTGAATGGACTACTTTATCTGGGAACTATTTTATGAGGTGTGGTGCAGGGACTACTTTACCTGGGAACTACTTCTGGGAAGCTATTTAAACCACGCCCAAAGAACAGAACACGCTTTGCGTTATTCTGCAGTCCTGCAGCTCCAGTCCTGTCTTCAGCCATGCCCGTCCTGGGCATTGCGATCCGCGCCTGCAAAGGAAGGAGAGTTCACAGATTAGAACAAGAGCTTTACCTGATGCTCCATCGCCATCACTTAGGAGTCTCCGCATCTGCAGAAAAAGGAACATCAGTTAACCGCGCTACGTAAGAACCAGCTTAAAGACAATTAGCATAGCGCAGCGTGATACTCACCTAAGCGCTGTATGTCCATGTGATCCACCGATGCATTCTCACATGATTGTCGTCCCGGTGCAGCCGCATCTGCAGAACAAGGAAAGAACACAACAGATGAGCTGCGCTTCGCTAAAGGACATTCAAATCTCGCGCAGCATAATACTCACCAGAAGCAGTAATCCCTTGTGGTTCTGCGAGTCACCATTACACAACCTTCACTCCGGTGGCGCCGCACCTGAGAAATAAAAGGGGACAGCAAATTAATAGCACAAAAGAACAATATCACTTGTTAGACATTTTTGAATCGTGCAAGTATTGAAACTTACCTTGGCATTACATCATCTTATCCGGAAGGGAGTCGCCTTTCTTCGGGTGTACCTCAAAGGGGAATCTGCAAAGAAAGGTACAGGAGTGAACTTTAAGACAACCTGAACTCTAAAGCATTTCACGCTATTTAGGATTGGCATAAAGACTTACCTCAGAGTCATTGTTGTCTGGAACTCTGCCATAAGGATACAGGATCAGTGAAGTTAACTGGATTCCTGAATCTCGACGCACCCCTGCATACAGTCGCAGGATGGAGAGCCCTGTGTTAGGTTTAAATGTCATATCATTTTGTTTATATGTGTTACAGACCTTTGGAGTGTTTATTATGCTCTGTTCCATTCATGCATACACATTCCGAGAATTCCTGCATCCTAGGATTCTCTCAGAATGTGTATGTACTGCATGCTTTGAACTGGCAGACAGTTTGCCGTGAGTACCTTAAGCTGAAGGTGTGTCTGCTGCCTGTGCATAGTTTAACTTAAATAAAGCCTTTTGTTAAACTCCTTACAGCGTCGTTCCTATCTCAACACTGGTGACGAGGACGAGCCCTGCTTACACTCATCTGTTTCCCGCCCGCAGCTGAGAAGGAAAGAAAAGGAAGGATAAAGCCAGCAGCACTTCCCTACTGAAGACTGCAGCACCCCGCTGTGCCCTACGAGTGCCGCTCCTCCCTGCATGGGAGTTCAGAGTGGCGCACTCTCAGCATTTTGAGCCGGTGCACCAGACAGCAGGCGCTGCCCCACATTCCAGGTCAGAGGGGGGTGCCCAAAATAGGGGGTGGAGCCCACATCAGCATTGGAAAAGACTCCATACTCACGTTCATGACGGAGTGTGTGTGTTTTCTCGTATGAGAACCACACAAGAGGTTTTATATGTTTTGGGAAATACTAAGGAATTCTCAAGGCCTCTAGGGGCAGTTTCCACCAGAAACAATTTCAAAGACTGCAAGTGGTTGCCCAGCAACTGGCACAGCCTTCTGGTCCAGGACAGAGTTTTGGCATTCCATTTAGTTATTGTGATGCAACAAATGGTCTTTTGCTGAGCACCCTGTTCAGAGCCCTCAGGCAGGCCATACCCTGTGCTGATGTCCATTGAGATGTAATAATTGACTGTGTTCTTATTGGAATCATCACACTAAGGTTTCCCTGCGCTGATGCACATTGTGATGTCATAATTGACTGTGCTCATCACATCAAGTTCTTGGATTTTGTCAGGCTTTCCAGCTCATCCTATTCTGCCATTGTTCAGTGTTACACTGCAAGACCAAGAGCTCACCTCTGACTTTGACATAATGGTGGCGCCAATTCCTCCTCCTGCACCATTCCTCCCCGAACCTGGGAGGCCCCCAGTCAGATGGGACATATGGGTCAAGATGTTCGAAAATTACATTGTTGCTATTGGGGGCGATAGGTGTAGCTCTGCCAGGAAGAAGGCACTTCTTTTGCACAATTTGGGTCCGGAAGGGCGCATTGTCTTCGATGGCCTCACACATGTGGTGGAGGACGGATCTGGAGACGCTGATGAGTATGTAATTGCTTTGAAAAAGATGGGAGATCACTTTGAACCCAGGAAGAATGTGACATTTGAAAGACACAAGTTCTTTCAACGGGCACAGGACAGTGAAGAAAATGTGGAATCTTATGTGGCTTCATTGAGGACATTGAGCCACATGTGTGACTTTGGGGACCTCACAGACTCCCTCATAAGGGACCAACTAGTGTGTTGCACCAACAGTCCCAAGGTACAAGAAAAGTTGCTTGCCAAGGATGTGTCGTTAGAGCAGGCGGTGGAGTTAACACGCTGCATTGAGCAAACCTCTCAATACATGAGGGCAATGAAAATTGACAAGCAATATTCAGACATCGTGGCACTAGGGTTATGTGCAGTCATGCCAAAGAGGAAAGGGAATACCAGGAAGGAGTAAAAGAGATGATGTTGTCGGTGGGAGATTATGTGTTAATCAAAAACCCATGTTTTGGTGCAAAGTGTACAGAAAGCAAATTCCTAGGTCCCAAGAGAGTTGAAACTATTAGAAGTAGCGTGGTCATTCTTGAAGGGGGTGAGTGTTGGTCGAAGTCTAAATTAGTCAAATGTGCACCAAATGTGAACAGAGAAAATATAATAAGAGACAATGTCAATGATGAGAGTCAAGAGGAACCAGGAGGTGAAAAAGTTACATATCAATCACCTACAAACATTAGTGAACAAGTGGAGGGAGATATGTTAGGTTTAAATGTCATATCATTTTGTTTATATGTGTTGCAGACCTTTGGAGTGTTTATTATGCTGTGTTCCATTCATGCATACACATTCCGAGAATTCCTGCATCCTAGGATTCTCTCAGAATGTGTATGTACTGCATGCTTTGAACTGGCAGACAGTTTGCCTTGAGTACCTTGAGCTAAAGGTGCGTCTGCTGCCTGTGCATAGTTTAACTTAAATAAAGCCTTTTGTTAAACTCCTTACGGTGTCGGTCCTATCTCAACACCCATCCTTCATAACATTAAGGTGATACACAGTGAAGGGATATTGGGAGGTCACGGAGGTGGAATTTGGCCCTTCTCCTTACGGCTAGTTAATTTATCACTTTCACCATTTAAGGCAAATCTTCCTTCGTGCCAGACAGATGGAACTAAAGGGGCAGGTCACTTCGTTACGACCGCCACAGTCCAGCTTCGTTCGGCGCCCCTGTGGAAACCAGGTGAGCGTAACAATTGGATGTCGACAAAAATCATCCGAACCTCCCCATCCATTACCACCTTATCAATATTGAATTGTAAACCCTTCCTAAACAAAATGCTGACTCCTCTCGACTTAGACAAATAAAAATTAGGAAGCTCTTTACAATATCTTGAATTAAGTAAACAAATGCCCGTCCTCACTCACCAAATGTGTCTACGGCAAAAACACAACATCTGCTTTCTCTCTCCATAATCTCGCCATCACTTTCCTACGCTTACGTAGACAAGTCAGACCTCTAACATTCCAAGTCAAATCCATTAGTGTACCCATCACATCACAGCAATCTACTTAAACATCCAATCCTCAATAATAACCCAAAACAGCAGTCTATAGTCTCAGTCGCACAGTAAACAAGAAAGCAGCAAAGCCAGACAACATTATAACTTGTCAAGCATTGAACATTCCGACCTACCGCCATACGATATCTAGGACCCCCAACAGCAAACAAAACACAAAGACAGAACAGCGGACCAACAAAAACATAAAAACACAAACACAAACCCCCAAATATATACGAAACCATTGTACAATCTGAAACCAAACTCCAATTCATTATGCATACATGTCCCCCGTACATAGTGCATTCCAACCCATACCCTCCAGAATCCAAGCCCATAAAATCTGCATTTCAAACACATTTCTACTCCCCATTACAATTCAATAGCTTCAACTTTACTTTTTGTATTATACTGCTATGCAACATCACATCACACTCCCAACAGTGAGCCTTTACAAAGAGGTATACCCAATTCTCTTGATATCTAGCACTAAGTAGGCACAACAACTACATTTCCCTCAAACATAAACTACCTCATTCCCCCCCCACACTGAGGCGAATTACGCCAAGCTCAACATCCATTCAAATGCACATCCCAAAAGCAACCACCAATAAAACCTAACATATTTCCATTCCAAAACATGCAGGCATCCATCACATCTGTCCTACCTACAAGTGTCTGCTAGATACTTTACCTATCTCCTACCAGGTATAGGAGCTTTGTTGGAGTTCAGTGCAGATGATAGAGGGTCGAATCTGTATGAAATTTGTTGAGGGGGTATGAGGTTGTCTTTAACACCCTGGACCTTCTACTGCCTATTCCTACCTATATCTCGGTGGGTGCCTGGAGTATGGTGCCATTTGACCTGTGTGCATTTACATGTTGATGTAGTTGTTATTCTTCAACAGGACCTTTATTTGTTGTTGAATCCCATTTTAAATGTTCTTTGCAATTATTTTGTTGGCGGTCATGTGCTCTTTCTTGTTGGGTGATGGTACAGGCCTGTTTCTGTTTTGGGAACTACTATTGTGCAAATAGCCTCTTTGATGAGGGGTGTGGGTCTTGCACTTGTTTCTTTTGTACTGCATAACGTTGTGGTTTACCACAGTTACAGTGTTGTTCATGTGCAGTGAATTGACTAGCTAGATACTGGACTGTATTGTGTGATTGGGAATGATAGCTGGATGACGAGGAGGATACTGTAGTAGGGGTCATTGATTACGATTGCTGGGCTTGGTCGAGGGGGTGGGAGTGGGGAGATGGGGGGTTCAATGTAGTCTTGGATTGTGGGGGTCAGGTGCGTGGTTGGCGTTTGACCTGGATTGGTGGTTCTGATATGTAGTGTTCTGTATGTTTCGGAAGTTGTGTTTAGTGTGTAGTTGTACATTGTTGGTACTAAATGTTTGTGCCAGAGTTTAATTGTTGTGTATGCACACCTTACATTGTGTCATGGGGTCGGACACGATCTCTGATATTTTGTTGCGGCTGGGTGAACACTTTCCACATATTTTTAACACAACTGATAACCAAAATTACGTCAGCCCATTCCAACTGTAAGGAAGGCATGGTATCAAACAGTAAAACAGACACAAGTGATCTCAGTTCAATGTTGTTTATTGAACTTCAACTGGGTTTGAAAAATGCCTATCCAATCTTAAATCTAAAGATGGGAGAAAGCTCTGACCATCAAATAATATTTAACACAGTCCTAGTGGTTTCTTGTCAAAATAAAAGGGCCTATACTAATAAACCTATTAGCAATCCTTACTTCTAAATACACATACTGTGGGAAACAATGTTATGCAAAAGAAAAGTGTTCAATAAATGCTATGTCGGGATATTCAAGCCATTGGCTTCCCTTTCCCATGTCTTCAGCACAGGGCAAGGTGGCACCCTCAAGCTTAGCACACTCCCTGGCTTCTCTAGCACAAGGATGCAGTTCAAGACTTCAACATCAGGACCTTCTGTGCCAAAGTCTCTTTGTCATTCAAAGTCTCTCATTACAGAGGGCTTGATGCAACAAGACAAAAGGGTACAGTTCCTTTTTTCTTAGGGTTTTCACTTATAAAACTTATCAGGTGATTTACTATTCACCCCAGGTACCCCTCTGCCGGGCTCAGACCAATTTTAAAACAAAACCTTCAATTGGCCTCCCTCTGACGGGCTTAGATCAAATGTGTCTACTGTTATTACTTCTCAGCTGGATGCCTTACAGAGATGTTTGATTGAGCACCAGTGCGGTGCCGGACCACTCTGTCAAAGGTATTGTAGCTTGCTTTAAAGTTCATCAGCAGTTTAACTTCATTGGCGTCTCTTATGTTTATTTATTTTTTATTTGTATAGTGCACAAACATCCAGCAGAATCGTGGCGCAGGTTACAGAGGTAAGCTGGCTACTTAGTTACAGTGGTACATACAGAGAGTATTAAAGATATAACAACGGTGGGTGAATTTGTTACAGTGGTACAAGAATTAATTACAGTGGTGCAAGACAAAGCATATGAGGTGTACACAGTTCAGTAGGTTACAGGGAACATGAGTACGCAGGTGTGAGGCACAGAGCGGGGGTACAGGCAGAGGGTAGTTAAACAACCAGGTTTTGAGTGCTTTGAGGAATACAATGTGTGATGGTTCGTTTCTAAGGGTAAGTGGCAGGGAATTTCATTGTCTGGCAGCAATGAAAGGGAAGCTAGAGCCACCTGCTTTGGCTCGTTTGATCTGGGGATTATGAGTCAGTAAGAGTATGGTGTTCTCCTGAGTCTGGAAGAGCCCGTTCTGACTCTCATCACATGCGTTTTAACAATGTTCGTTCCAGTGCTCCCCATACAATGTTGCTGCTTGCAACCTCGGCTTCAACACAAGTTATTTGCTTTTCTATCTTGTATAATTCCACATATTTCTTCATCTTTTTCCCTAGCAAATGAATTCAATACTTTCTTCACTGACAAAATCGATCAGATCAGGAATAAAATTTACCTTCAATCAGTAACCCAGCAAATGACCATGTCAAATGAAAAAGTGACTAACAGTGGTGATCAGATAGGTCCTAGATTTACCCTTAGGCCTGTGGATTCGGAAAGAGTCTAACATTATTGCTAATTTAAGGCCCCCCAATCACAATTACGAACCCGTCCCTGCATACCTAGCTAAGAGGCATGTGTCAGCCCTTACTGGGCCACTCTCATCTGTCCTAAATGCCTCATTAACTCGGGCTCTTCTAAAAAAAAAAACACACTCAATCATGAAGTATTTTCTAATTATCGACCCATCGCAGGCCTACACTGGCCATCCAAAATCTTGGAAAAAGTCCTGACAGTGCAATTGCAGGATTTCTTGAAGGGTAAGGGGATATTGGATATGTACCAATCACGATTCGGGCCAGGACATGGGACAGAGACTGCATTGTGTCTGTTTGGGACAATATTTTGAAGGCTGCCGATGAGGGCGATGTCAGCATGCTAGTCATACTGGACCTATCAGCAGCCTTTGATACAGTTGATTTTGAGATTCTTATCTCTAGACTATCTACAGTGGCTCAAGTGTCCAATGATTCATTGAAATGGTTCACATCCTTTCTGACTAGGGTCCATGTATCTCTGACTGTTTACCAGTCAAATGTGGAGTGCCTCAGGGTTCCTCCCTCTCTCCATTGTTTTTCAACATTTACATTTGTCCCCTGTTGGACATTTTTTCGGGAATTTGACTTGCACTATCACTCCTATGCCGATGACACGCAGATCTATGTTCGGATGAGAGAACCTTTGGAAGCAATGGACAGGGTGTTGGCCTGTGCAATCAAAATTAAAAGTTGGGGCGCCAGTATCTTTTGCAGATGAATTTAGGCTGTGATGTACAGGTAAATGAAACTGTAAAATCTGTGTAGTACCATCTTAAACTGTTGAAATCTCTGTTGCTACTTGTTTCAGATAAAGATCACACTTTGATAGTTGTTGCATTGATAAATTATATCAACACATATTCATGGAATGGAACAGGAATCACTGGCGCACTGAAAAAGACACGCAAATCCCCAAACACGTCCGCCATGAGAAAGCTGGCGTAAGCGTCACCGCGTAGTAAAAACAATGCATGAAAACGGCACGTGAAAACCCAATGCGCGTATACAGCTACGATCAATGTACTATTTTTCGCAGCAGTGATCATGGGACACCGCAGGAGGAGGATAGCCAGGGTACACATTTTCTTTACCCCGGACCAGCTTTTTTGGGTTGCCTGATGAAGGAGTGGGAAGATGACCTCACATCACCCACCCTGTGTTCCCAAACACTGTGCCCCTTGGAAAAGGTGCTCAATGTACTGCATTTTTTAGCCACTGGGTCATTTCAGCAGACAACTGCCATAGTCTGAGGCATTTCACAGCCCACGCAGTCACGCTGCCTACACCAGGTGTTGGCAATCATGACTGCACGCCCCTCATTCCGCAGGCACATATACATGCCTAGAACACACGCAGAAAGGCAGGCTGTGGTCCAGGACTTTTACAGGGTGGCACACTTCCCTAAAGTGCTTGGTGCCATCGATTGCACCCATGTGGTCCTACGTCCACCTAGTGTCCTGATTCTTACCCCTTATGTCCCCAGCCCTCCAAGATGTCAGGCTGGAGCCAGGCCACTATCACCTACATGGCCCGCAAGGGCCTCTCTATCCCTCCAAAGACCCACTTGGAGTCAGACTTGGTGCTTGTGGCACCAGACTCACTCACTCCCATAGGATAACATTGGGGATTGGACTTGTAGTGCATTGATGGGGACAAGATGGATGCCCCCACATATTTCGGTTCCCAGAACTGCATGGGCAGTCTAGTCGTATGGGTGTGGTTCAGCCCAGAGACACCTGGGATACCCAGAGACTATTTAAGCCACGCCCACACTGAGAAACATGCTTTGTGTTTTCTGCACCTGAAGCGTGACACTCACCGTGTTCGGATCAGTCTCCAGTAGGCCTGCATCTTTCTTCTGCGCTCAGCTCCAGCAAGAACAAGAACACCGTTAGGAACAGCCTTACCTTGCGGCGTTTCTGGCCATCATTCATCGCTCCTTCTGTTCTGCAGGCATCTTCGGCAGTGTCATTCCCATCCCGGCACACTGCTCCCTACGGAAAAGGGAAAAGAACAGAAAAAAGGCATTAGTAAGCATTCAGAAAATCTTCGCTTATTTTTAAAGACTGTACGAGCTTCAAACGCTTACCTGAATCCCAGTCGCTCTGGGCGAACTCTGTCTCCGGAACTTCTCATCCATCTGCAAGAGGGAAAAGACACTCCAGGTTATCGTGGAAACATCTAGAGGCGCCGCATAACGCGCTTACTCACTGCATTTCTTATTCATAACCACATCCACGCTGAAAACATCGCAGCACCTAAAAGACACAGAAAAAGAACGCATCGCGCTCTCACTCACCTTCAGTGCTACTCATCTCAGCAGCACGTCGCCATCCCCGGACGCCGGCCATCATCTAAGGAAGGAAAGGAACAAAGTTAGAGAACTGTTCAAAAGACTAATTATACTTACCTGTCGGACTCTTGCCAGTGAAGTAACTAGGCAGCAACGAGCCTGCATCAATCAACGCGCCCCTGTGCTGAAAGCAGGACGGAGAGCACACTTTCCAAGAAAACAAGGCACAGTCTCCTGTCGAGTAGACTCCAGGGAAGGGTTCGAGGTCGTAAGAGGTCAGAACAGGCTGAGTGACGTCCCCGTGGATACCAGCTGAGCGTTACAGAACACAAAGCCTCACATCAAAATCCTCCAGGGCGTCATGGAAATGTCAGAAACCGACCAGTTAGCCCACATGTTAGGGCAGCTACGTTCCGAAGTGCATGCAGCCAGGCAGGAGACCAACACCCTGAGGAGAGAGTTGATAGTAACCAAAGAACGCACTGATGATTTAAGCCGGCAACTTCTCCAGTCACAAGCAGGGCATGCACCATTGCCGGGAAGCGTGCCCTCGATGCCAGCACCATCAGCCAATCCCGTTCAGATAACCCTTGCGGGGCAGTTCCCTTGGCCCCGCCCGAATGATTTACTGGGGATCCCAAGAGGTTTGCAACATTCATGAACCAGTGCCTCCTGCACTTCCTTTGTAGACCAGGGGCCTTTCCGAATGACTAATCACGGGTCGCTTTTGTGCTATCCTACCTGAGTGGTAGCGCCGCGGACTGGTCTGTACCCTTTGTGGCCCAAGACGATCCTTTGCTGCATGACTTCAGGGGCTTTCAGCAGGAGATGGAAAAGGTGTTCGCCCGTCGTACTCATGGGCAGGCATTAGACAACGAACTTCTGTCCCTACGCCAAGGGAATCAAGACCTAGTAACATACATAGCCACGTTCAATAGACTCGTAGTTGAAGCAGAATGGCCAGTGGAGAAGAGAACCACGTTATTTCATCGGGGGTTGCGGGGAGAGCTCAAGGATGTTCTCACACAAGTAGTGAACCCCCCGAAAGACTGCTCAGAATTCATTGACCTTGTTGTTCAACTGGATCATAGGTTGCAGGACCGAAGAGCAGATCGAACCAGACCCGACCCTCGCCCTATGTATGTGCGTTCAAAGGACAATATTGCCCGCACAACAGAAGGTTCAGGAGAACCAATGCAAATCGGGGGGTTAGATCCCCCTTGACTAAAGCAGAAAGGGATAAAAGGAGACAGCAGCAGTTATGTCTGCACTGTGGAAGGTCAGGTCATTTCTTTAAAGAGTGCCCTGTGAAGCCACCGAGAAGAACGGTAGGGGCCCCGGACAAGGAAGATACCATCAAGGTATCGGAAAACTCCCCAGCCCGGCAAGTGTAGGGATCCACTTGTCGAGCGAAGAAAGTGAACTACAGACCTCGCATTTAGCACTATCTGTGGTCTTGATCAATCACCAACAACCATCTCAGATGCACGCAGTAAGAGCGTAAATTGACATTGGAGCCATTGGGATTTACATCAACCAGGATCTTGCGGCAAAGATGGGGCTTCCGTTACGCCCTAAATCAACCACCGACACTGTTACCACTGTCGACGGCATGGAAATAGCTTCTGGTCCAGTATCCCAATGCACTGCAGCTTTAACCCTTCGGTGCCAGGATGGACAACAAGAAACTATCATTTTCTACCCCATTAAGGCACCACAGTTCCGGTTGATTTTGGGGATGCCATGGTTGGTAGCTCACAATCCTCGAATCGATTGAGGAGCAAAAGAATTGGCCTTTCCCGAGACTTGTGCCCACACATGTTATCACCAAGAGAAACAACCAATAGACACCAGAACCTCCACGCTTGCGACTGTGGCAATCAGCACCCTACCAAGTGAATACCAGGACTTTCAAGATGTCTTTCAGAAAGAACAGGCTAATACCCTGCCACCGCATAGACCATACGATTGCCAAATCGACCTGATACCCGGCGCACAAATCCCTTATGGGTGAATTTACACACTTACGGAAAAAGAAAACCAGCACCTGAAGGCCTATCTTGACCAATACCTGGCCAAAGGGTTCATCCGTCCCTCGAAGTCTCCAGCAGCCAGTCCTCTAATCTTCGTACCTAAAAAGGAGGGGGACTTGAGAACGTGCATCGATTATCACGCACTGAACCAGATTACCGTAAAAATTCGCTACCCTCTGCCACTGATCCCTGAATTGCTTGATCAAGTCAAAGATGCCCAAATCTACACAAAACTAGACCTGAGGGGGACATATCACCTTGCTCACGTAAAACAGGGGGACAAATGGATAACTGCTTTTCGCACCAAATACGGCTTGTACAAATATCAAGTAATGCCCTTTGGCCTTTGCAACGCACCTGCAGCATTTCAACATTTCATGAACGATGTCCTACAGGAATTGATTGATGTCTGTGCTCTAGTGTACATCGCCGATATTCTAGAATATTCTGCATCAAAGCAGGACCACGTTAAACACGTCGAATCCGTATTGGAGAAACTCTGTCAACACCAGCTCTACGCCAAGCTCAAAAAAAGTGCTCATTCCACGTCTCCAAGGTGGAATTCCTGGGCTATATTCTCAGCCCGAATGGAATCCGAATGGATGTACACAAGGTAGATGCTATCCTGAACTGGCCATCCCCAAATTCATTCAAGGGGGTTCAAAGTATGCTGGGTTTTGCAAACTTCTACCGCCAGTTCATCCCAGGATTTTCGCAAATCGTGCATCCCATCACGTCATTGCTAAGGAAAAGCAACAAAAAGTTCCAGTGGACAACAGAAGCCAAGGAATCTTTCCAGGAACTCAAAGCAAGATTCACATCTGCCCCAATCTTACGCCACCCTCGCCCTGATCTCCCATACCTGGTGGAAATGGACGCCTCAAGCATGGCTATGGGTGCCGTCCTCTCACAAAAAGACCCCGAAACGGGACAGTTACACCCTGTTGCCTTCTCGACGCGTAAATTCACACCCCCTGAACTCAATTACGCTATCACAGAAAAAGAACTCCTGGCCATTAAGTCAGCCTTTATGGCATGGCGGCACTACCTCTTGGGCGCCAGACACACAATCACCATAATAACTGACCACCGGAACCTCCAGTACCTAAAAATGGCAAAGCCCCAATCCTCACGACAACTACGTTGAGCTCTTTTTTTGGCTGAATATGACTATGTGATTACATTTCAACCAGGGGTGAAAAATGGGAAGGCCGATGCCCTTTCCCGCATGGGGGTGGAAGAGCAAGGGTATCAGACCCCTGACCCAATAGCAATCATCCCGAGTGACAAGCTCCTAGGAATCATAGCAACCATAACTCAGAAAGAATTACATGGAGAAATCCAAAACCTGATGAGTCCGGAGCAATTACAAGCGTGGAGTGCACAAGGAGAACATTACATGATAAAAGATCAGTTGCCCTACTTCAGGAATAGTTTATTCTTACCAAACCAAGAACTACGAGAACAAGTCATGTCCAATTATCATGATTCCTTGATCGAGGGCCACCGCAGAATCGCTAAAACCCTAGCCAAGGTAAAACGAAATTATTGGTGGCCCAGGTGGCATAAAGACATTATTCAATTCATCCTATCTTGTGGCGTGTGTGCGCAAAACAAGTCATCCAAGCAGAAACCGGCTGCGCTATTACAACCATTGGAAATCCCACCAGTACCCTGGCACACTTTGTCCCTTGATTTTATTACTGACTTACCACCCAGTCAAGGGTTTAACACTATTCTTGTGGTTGTGGACCTATTTTCAAAAATGGCACATTTCATTCCTCGTAAGGGGCTCCCAAATGCTTCCACTCTGGCAAAGGTATTTCTTGAAGGCATCGTATGGCTCCATGGGTTTCCTTCAGTTTTGGTCTCAGACGGAGGTACTCAATTTGTATCTAACTTCTGGAGAAATTGCTGCTCCATGGCCCAGATCGACATCCGGCTATCCACCAGTCACCATCCCCAAACAGATGGTCAAACTGAGAGGACAAATCATACGCTCGAGCAGTATCTGCGTTGCATGTTACACCAAGCTGAAGGAAGCTGGTTGGACCTACTATGGATAGCTGAATATGCTTATAATAATTCCCTACACACCAGCACTGGGCAGACACCATTTTATAGCATGTATGGCAGGCACCCACGTACTTCTGAGTTGGACGTTCCTACAACCCTGGAAATGGCAGCAGTCAAAACCTTGCACACGACCATTTCTCAAACCTTTAAAAGGGCAGCTGAACACCTACTTCAAGTAATAATCCCTAAAAGAAGTTTGCTGATCAACACTGAGCAATTGCCCCCAACTACCAAGTGGGAGACAAAGTCTGGCTGGCGTCTAAACACGTGTCCATTAAAGGAACCCGAACTTTCCATCCAAGAGACCTGGGTTTATTCACCGTCACCTCCGTGATAAATCCTGTGGCGGTCAGACTACCTCTGCCGTCAAACATGCAGGTTCATCCTGTGTTCCACGTGTCTCTCCTTAAACCTGTTCAACCTGGGACCCGGGTAGCAACGCCACCGTAGCCAGTAGTAGTCGCCAGAGAGACAGAATTCGAAGTCAAGGACATCCTGAATTCAGAGTACGTCAGATCCAAATTATACTACTTAGTAGACTGGAAGGGGTATGGTCCATAAGACAGGACATGGGAGCCTTGTGAGTACATCCATGCACCTCGCTTGCTTAGACGATTTCATCAAAACCATCCAAACAAACCAGTACCAGACAGAAGAGACACCTTGAGAGGGGCCTTGGGGGGGGTGCTGTCATGATTCCTGCCCCTCATGTCCCCAGCCCTCCAAGATGTCAGGCTGGAGCCAGGCCATTATCACCTACATGGCCCTCAAGGGCCTCTCCATCCCTCCAAAGACCCACTTGGAGTCAGACTTGGCGCTTGTGGCACCAGACTCACTCACTCCCATAGGATAACATTTGGGATTGGACTTGTAGTGCATTGATGGGGACAAGATGGAAGCCCCCACATATTTCGGTTCCCAGAACTGCATGTGCAGTCTAGTCTTTTGGGAGTGGTTCAGCCCAGAGACACCTGGGATACCCAGAGACTATTTAAGCCACACCCACACTGAGGAACATGCTTTGTGTTTTCTGCACCTGCAGCGTGACACTCACCGTGTTCGAATCGGTCTCCAGTAGGCCTGCATCTTTCTTCTGCGCTCAGCTCCTGCAAGAACAAGAACACTGTTAGGATCAGCCTTACCTTGCGGCGCTTCTGCCCATCATTCATCGCTCCTTCTGTTCTGCGGGCATCTTCGGCGGCGTCATTCCCATCCCGGCACGCCGCTTCCGAAGGAAAAGGGAAAAGAACAGAAAAACGGCATTAGTAAGCATTTAGCAAATCTTCGCTTATTTTTAAAGACTGTACGAGCTTCAAACGCTTACCTGACTCCCAGCCGCTATGGGGGAACTCTGTCTCCGGAACTTCTCATCCATCTGCAAGAGGGAAAAGACACTCCAGGTTAGCGTGGAGACATATAGAGGCGCCGCATACCGCGCTTACTCACTGCATTTCTTCTTCATAACCGGCATACACGCTGAAAACATCGCGGCACCTAAAAGACACAGAAAAATAACTCAGTTCAATACAAATACGAAAGGGTCACATGGCGCATCAGGCTCTCACTCACCTTCAGCGCTACTCATCTCAGAAGCACGTCGCCATCCCCGGAATGCCAGCCATCATCTAAGGAAGGAAAGGAATGAAGTTAGAGAACTGTTCAAAAGACTCATTATAGTTACCTGTCGGACTCTTGCCAGTGAAGTAACTAGGCAGCAACAATCCCGCATCAATCAACGCACCCCTGCACTGTAAAGCAGGATGGAGAGCACACTTTCCAAGAAAACAAGGCCCAGTCTCCAGTCGAGTAGACTCCAGGGAAAGGTTCGGGGTCGTAAGAGTTCAGAACAGGCTGAGTGACGTCCCCATGGATACCAGGTGAGCGTTACACCTAGGGCCAAAGAGCACATCTATTGCAATCGCAAGCACTGGCATTCCATCAACGTGCAGGTTGTATGTGATGTGAAGGGAATCATTACCTCTGTATATGCAAACTATCCAGGGTCCACCCATGATAGTTTCATATTCAGAATGTCACCCGAACACCCGGCCCTGGAAGCTTGGAGGCATGGAAACACATGGCTCATTTGTGAGTACAAATGGCCCTGAAAATGCATGCATGTCTCACACAGACAAAACCACACCACTGACAAACCATCTCACCTCCACAAGGGACAGTGCCTACCCTCTGAGCACCTACATGATGACGCCAATACGGAACCCCACCACCCCACCCCAGGTAAGATACAACACAGCCCATATTGCAACTAGGGCCATAGTGGAGCACAAATTTGGAGTGCTAAGGTCACATTTCCACTCCCTTGACCACTCTGGTGGTGAGCTACTATATGCACCACCAGTAGTGTGCAGGATAGTTGTGGTAGCATGTGTCCTGCACAACGTTGCCTCACTGCATGGCGTACCGGTGGACATGGTTGTACCCCCATGTCCCCAACCACATGCACGGGAGCTGTGCATGGGAGGGGAAAGGACACGTGGAGAAGCTGCCTGTACCCAGCTTATGGCACAATTTTTCACCTAAGATCCAACCCCTGTGGAGTGCACACAGCCCTGGCACATTCCAGGTGACAATCGATGATGACAAAGGGACAATCATCTGTCCCAAACTTACCACCCTGAGAATCTGTCTTGGAAATGCTACATTGTGTGCCTCCCTTAGAACTTAAACTAACTAAATCTGGCATGCGCAAAAGTACACATGGAAGATGGAGTATGCCACTAACACCATGCCACAGTACACATCAAAATGCCGGTATGTCACCTAAACCCTCCCACACATCATGTCACCTGGTGACACACCATGCAATGGCATGCAATGACAAAAGAGACAAAGAAATGACCAACACATAACACTACTGTCACAAAGTGATCAAAGATCAACGGAACAAGTACAGAAATAACTCACTCTCACACAACAACATAATAATGTACACAGGAACATCAATTGGCCAGTACTACATACCTGAAACACAGGACCCAAGAGTGAATCTGTCTGACAGTGACCATTCATAATTGCACATGTGCCTCAATGTGTCATAACTTGCACATGGCACCCTTGTATTTTTGTGTGGCACTGCTAACCAAAGGGGGCAGGGAAGTGCATACAGCAGGAAGGCTAACAATAATGGAGATAGTCAAGCTAATACAATAAAGAATGGAACATGAACAAAGGATGAATCTCAATGTCCAAATAAAAAGGGATGCTAACCATGCACTGGACAAACAATCATGAACCCCACTAGGGGTGTATACACAGGTCGTACTTGAGATCGCCCACACATATAATGGAAGCCCAATGCATCTGTAAAAGTTACTTTTACATGCTGCACTCCTTGCAAGCCCACGGAAAGGGGAAGTAGAAGTTGAATATGTGTCTGTACCCTAAGGGACAAACAAGGAGTGTACCAACACGAGACAAGCCTTCATGGGTCCAGCTGGAATCTACAGTGGATGCTCTCGGCTGCCACACAAAGCAACACACTGTCACATAAAAGCACAATGGACAAAAAACAAGTTAAAAAAAATAAAGAATGCCCGTGGGGGTGGAAGTGCAGGGTGCATGTCAACACCCACATGTGTGAATGTTGAGAAGGAAAAAAACTCCATGGGTTAATGGGCCGAACGGATAGCAAGGAGCGGGAGACCTGTTGCTGCTGTCGCCACCCTCTGGTGTAGCATCCAAATGTGTTAGTGTAAGGGAGGAACACCACGCACAGCCCTGGCCTGGTCCTCCATTGTAGTGGCCATGCAGGATTGAAATGATTGCATCTGCAACATGATGGCTCAGAGGTCCCCATGCAACACCTCACGGGATGCACAGAGTTCCTATGTGATGGCATGAGTCAACAGTTGCATCTGCTGTTCAGACCGTCTACTGTGTGCTGCCTCGAGTGCAGCCAGTGTAGTTCTGAGGGACCTATACTCTAAACTCAGGTCGTCCCTGTGGGCCCGACCCTCTGAAGCTGTGGATGCACGCAAGCCCTTAGTTCTGCCCGTCAGCTCCTGTTGCTGGCCACCATGTGCAGCCTGTGTGAGCGACATGTGGTCCGCAATGCCTGCTGCTGTTGCTTGTAAGTGACTTCAATCCAGCACTCCAACTAAGTCAATGCTTAGTATGGGATGCCCAATGGAAGCCCTTATTCATATATTTTTATGTCAAAGTTCTTTAAATCTGGATGATGAAACCTTATATAACGCCCCTCTCTTTGAATCCCCCTGACCTCACTGAGCCAAGAAGTAGGTTTGTTTTGCAAATTAAAAGGTTTATTTGACGAATTGAACAATATATATATATATCACACTTTTATGAATATAAATAATATCTGAATATCAAACTTATGAATATGAACAGTGATCAGCAATGTTAATATTACAATAGCAACAATCTCGTTAATCACTTAGGAGTAGGAATAGGACGGATAAGGTAGCAGAGAATACTTTGTATGATTCAAGGAAATGCAATGATGGGAAAGAATGCAACACAGAAATAAACTTGATATGATTTAAATCAAAAGACAATATAATCACTTTTTAACCTTTTTATTACTCACTCACCCCACTAAACAATATGAAGAGATGGAAATGAGGCACACAAATTAAGGAATACAATCAATAATGCAGTTCAATCCCAGTTCCCCCAGCAAGCTTAGAGAAAACAAGTATGATTTTTAAAACAGGCAAAAATACTTTTGAATCTGATTGTAATGAAAGGGAAAATATGCTAAAATGATTTTAATCAACTAAAGGAGATTCAGCACTAGCGAGAATTACTTTGGATTGGTACAGGTCAACACTAGCAATGATTCATGCATGATTATCAGATTGAAAACAAATTTCAGCAGTTGAAAACAAGAAACAGCTATTTTGACATGTGGTGAAATTGAGCTAAATTGCAATTCGCTGCAATTTTTTCCGCGTGCGGGAAACGCGATTGCAGAAAAACTATAAGGAATTGGAATGTTGTTTTAGGATAGTTGGAAAGCTTAGGATCTTAGCTTCAAAATGACGGTTCTAGGACGTGCGGTTCAAAAGTTTCAGAGGTTTTTGTGAAGGTAGATTTTTCAGAAATAAAGTCAAGATTCAAAATGACAGATTGCGCCTTACAGATTAGGAATCAAAATGGATTTATACTAAGGGCTATGAAACTACAAGATACCCAACGGACAACCACCAGAAACAGGGCGTCTTCCGCTCTGATTGTTGTGCGTCAAGACATTTGAAAAAAATATCAGCGTATAGATGATTATCGCTACAATTTATCACAAATTATGTGGATGAGAGGAGAATTTAGGATAGACAAAAGAGGTTCTATAATGCAGTTCTGGACAGGTTGAAATGGATGCAATGGGATTACTTAAACTAAGAGACAAGTTATGTATAGTTCTAGACTGGATACTCACTCCTATGGCTTTGGAATGGAGTGGGCCCCGTCAAAGATCTGGTCAAGGGTTTGGCTGGGATTCTCTCTCGCCACCGGACAGGTCTCAGTTCTGCTCTCAGCACTGCACTGTGGTCTGCGTGGTCTCTTGGACTGGATCTGACGGGTTCTGGATACAGCTCTGCTCTCTGGGTCTGGATATGGGTTCTAGCACATGGTTCTTAGCTAGAAGCAGAACAGCTCAGCCAGGCTGTTGGATTTTGGTTAGGCCCCGTGGAAGTTTAGGGGTTAGAATCAGGTTGCAAAAGATTCTGAAGGCCTCTGAAAAAGGTTCAGCTTGTGGTTTAGTCCTCTCTGCTTCAAAGTTCTAGAGTTTGGTTCTAGAGTCCCTGTCTGGATATTGTCTGGATCTGGTCTGGATCTTCTTGCAGGGTGCTTCGCCAAAAAATCAGTTGAGTGGTGGAAAAGTGTGTCTTGTCTGTCCTCAGCAGTCCCTATTTATGTATTTCCAAAGATGGTGGGGAGGCTGATTCTCTATGCCCAACCCTCTAATGATCTGATAGATCAGAGGATTCCTGTCCCCTGATTGGAGAAAGGAGCAGCGTGTCATCCTGTGTCATCATGTGACATGTTTATGGCTTAGGGGAAAGAACCTCCCCTTTTCTCTGTACAGTATATCTTATTTTTCATAAAAAACATATTGACAATATA
The DNA here is from genome assembly GCF_040938575.1 of Ambystoma mexicanum. Lineage (NCBI taxonomy): Eukaryota > Metazoa > Chordata > Amphibia > Caudata > Ambystomatidae > Ambystoma > Ambystoma mexicanum. Next base: position 183,076,225 of record NC_090938.1, read on the forward strand.
CACAACTTGTTAATATTACATAAATCACACGACAGATTAATTAAGGTACATTTCTGTTCAACTTTCATCTTCCTAAGAGCTTTGGTTCAGAAATGACAACTTTTTTGCGCTTTTGGTGGGTTTCTCAATATTCGTTCTGCACCAATTTTTAAACATGCATTCACACCCCATCTGGGCACATTTCTGTAATTTTTTATGTTCATAGCATAAACACAGAGGCTACATTACGAATAATTCCGGGGTTTGGTCTCAGAACATCGCACAGAGTCGAGCTTAGTCTTAAACTGTGAGCGAATTTTTCATTTGAACAATCTCAAAGTTTCCCATTTTTGTCAGTTCAGTGCAATTTGTTGTAAGCTTTTTTCTAAAACATACATTTGCTGTGCTTTCTGAATCCACACAATGGTTTGTCTCTGCCTCCAAGGTCTGGGCTGACTCAGAGGTCACATGTCTCTCTTCCTGCCAGCAGTTTGTTGTCAGTCACACCCGAATTAGCATTTTCTATTCAGCCCAAGGATTCCTTTGTCTGCATTGAGAGCAACAGGCCAGGGTGCCACTCCCAGTTCCTTTTGACACCAGCCTGTCAATCTCTTAGCCCAAGGGCAGGGGGAAGTCTCCTTTGTCCAGGGAGAAGTGTGGTATTCGTTTGAACACAGTGTGGGAAACTTTAACTCTTTACCCAATGTCTACAAATTGTCTTTTCTTATAATATGACTCACATTTTTAACACATACATTAAACATATTTCTTGCTTCAAGTCTTTTCAGAATATAGTTTTAAAGTGTATCCACCTCTTAGGCTTCTGATAGCAAGTCTTTCTTTGGCATAGTTTGGGCTCAATGTACAACTTTACACAAAATGGTTTTAAAACGCCGGCTTCTGGTAGAGGTGAGTAACGGTATTACACCCATTTTTGACAGGTTTCTTCGAGCAAGCAATCCTCAAAAGTGGACTTTGTTCAGATATAGATACTTTTCTGTGGACCTTATATTTATGTAGATTCTTGCGTGAGAATGATGTTGACCACCCAACAAGGAGATTGGATCTTTTTGGGTGGTTTGTGAGCCATGATTTCTACAAATTTGACACCAAATAAAACCGATTTTTGAAAACCGCTTTGCTTCTTTTGCAATGATTTTGCTCTGTGAGCAGCCAAATGATGGGTTTTGGCAGTGGTCACCTGTGTTACCACTGACATAGGCAAAAGTAGATGGTGGCCTATTTTTCAGGTTTTCACTGTGCACTTTCTGGTGATTTCTGGCGATCAGCATGCTTTCTGGCAGCCATTATGATGTTTCTGCTGCCAGCAATGCACAGTGATGTTGCAGGGCTTGGATTAGTGGGTTAAGACATCCCACAAGCCCCCCTCTTGCAATGGCCATTAATCTTCCATCAATGGAAATTCGCAAGACTGGGATGTCAGCCTCATCTCTCTGAATTCCACAAATGGCAAAGTTCAGCAGCTTTTCCACCATCAGGGGTGGATCGATCCGTTCTCCTCGGCAGTCCTGATGGGAGTATTGAGCGATACTCCGGGCCCCTCAGATATTTGCTCCCAGTCCCCGGGTCTTCCTCCTTGGTCAGTCTCCATGGTTTATCTCTCTCCTAGGAGGACAAAGCTAAAAACATATTTGTAGACATTTCCCCACCACTATTAATGTAGTGGGACGGACATATGCATTTTATAAATCAAGAGACATTTGCATTATTGTATTTTATAGACTAAATGTGGAATATTTTAGAGTTGGAATTTTATGGATCTGGAGCGGCCCCTCTGGGGTTCCAGAAGACTCCTCCAGTTGCTGCAGAGTGTGCCTACGATGGCAACACTTTAGCTGATTAATATGGACCCACTTGTCTTCCCCTTCTGCCAAACTGCCTTTGGGGATGCAGATCTTGTAGGCGACTGGTGAGATCTTGTCTACAATTTCAAAAGGTCCCTTCCAGGTAGGCAGAAATTTCCGCTGTTTGGCCTGGTTCCTTTGGAAATTGTATAGATAAACCCAGTCTCCTACATTGTTCTTTCCTGGTAGTCTTTAAGTCATAGTGGGTCTTCATGCTGTCGGCTGATCTTTCTAGATTTCGCTGAGCATAGGCAAAAGCATGTTGAAGGAGTTTTCTTAAATTTTCAACATACTCATGAGTTGTGGAGGCATTGATCAATGTCTGCTCTTGGGTCCTGTAGAGCAGATGCTGGGGAAGCACCATCCTGCGTCCAGTCATCAGCTCAAACGGTGACATTTTAGTTGCAGATGAAGGGGTAGATCTGATGGCCATTAGGTCAAGCGGTAATCGAATATTCCAACTTGGCACAGAATCTGCCACAAATGTTTTTAATATGCTCACAATGGTTTTGTTGTATCATTCTACTGCACCATTAGAGGCTAGCCGGTAAGCAATATGTGGCTTCCTTTTAACCCCAAGTATCTTCCACATCTTTGTCATTACTTCGCTCGTGAAATGGCTGCCTCTTTCTGACTCGAACCTTTGGGGTAGTCCAAAACATGAAAATATGTGGTTGATCATCAGGGCAGCTGCTGTTTCTCCCTTGCAGTTTGGGGCCGGGAGACATTCCACCCATTTAGTAAACAAGCAGGTCACGGTCAACATGTACTTGTTCCCCCTAGAGGAGCGAATCACGGGCCCAATGAAATCTACTTGCAAATCTGACCATGGCAGTGTCATCCCCCTCTTTTGGAGAGGCGCACGGTGTTTGAGGGATGTTGGCTGAAATTGTGCACACACAAGACACCCCTTCAAGTATTGGTCGAGGTCCTGCCCCATGTGTGGCCAGTATGCAACCTCTCTAAAGATTTCAAGTGTTGTATGAAACCCCCTATGACCGGCTGTGGCCGCATCATGGGTGTGACTTAACATCAGGCTTCGTAATGAGGTAGGAACCACCCACTGATCATGGCCAGCTAGGGATTTCCTCACCAACAAACCGTCTTGGATTCGGAATATTTTTGGACGTTTCATCAACACTCTGAGGTCCTCTTTCCCTATGTAATCGGTATCCGTCAGGGGAAAGTTCTCAGGGTCCTCAATGTGTTGATAAAACTTACCAATTATTGGATCTCCTTTTTGAGCCGTAATCAAATCAGCATCTGGGGTCTCCTTACTCCATTGTTCTGGAGCACCAGGTCTGGAGTTTGAGGCATTCTGTGCCGGCATGCTCATCTGAGGGTTCTGCTGAGCCCTCAGCATGCGACCCAGATCCTGTGCCATATTTTGGACCTGGGGCTCTAACTGTGAAACCCGCTCAGGCTGATTCGGGGTTTGGTTTTCTCCCCTGGACTTATCCCGGGAAGGGTAGCTATCTCTTCTCTGGTAGTACCCCGGGTTGGGAAGATTTGGGCCTCCCCTCTCCTGGATTAGGTTGTCTGGGCTCCAGAAAGTGGGGAATGAAGGATGGATGATTTTGGGGTTGGAAGTTCTGTGGGTACCTGGGGAAAAGGTTCTGTCCAGGATTCGGGGAATTTCTGCCCTCCTGGGGGAAGTTAGGAGGGAAATTCCCTGGGTTAGGTGCTTGGTTGGATCCCCCCTTGGGCTGGAGGAGTCCACACATAACCGAGGATGGGTTGGTTTCCCTTGTAGCAGGGACTTACATAGTCAGGGGAGTGAGGGACCCCATTTGTGGGACTACCTCCTTGGCTCCCTGTCTGTGACTGGCCCGAGGGCCTTCTGGGATTGGAATTATTCTGTGCAGACAAGTGTTTAGCCCCCCCCATCTCCAAATCTAAAATGGGGCAACCTTTACCTCTGCCACCTTAGCAGCGGCAGGGGTGCTGGTCGGTTTGGGGATTTTCTGAGCATTATTTTTATTTTCTATGGGCTTCTGCACCTCATAGATTCGGGTGGCCTGTTCAATGACCCAGTCTAGTGGTCTTTTCTCATGAAAATCTCTCACTAGCTGGGTCATGATGTATTTGGGCAAGGCATGGAAAAACGTATTAACAAATTCTTTGCTGTCCATGCGCACCCTTCTGGTATTCTGCGCAAAGGCACGCTTCAACTCCTGCACAAATTTTTGTGGGGTTTGACCCTCCCCACATTCTAAATTGTAGGCTGCCTTGCGAGCCTCTTGGGGATTTTCTGTGAACAGAAAAGTGCTTTAAGATGGCCGCCCTATATGTTGACCATCTTGAATGATTTTGGTCCTCCAGCCCTGCAAAGAAACCTGAGTATTCTGGGGAGAATGTCCATTTTACGTACTGAATGCAGCTACTGCTGTCTATCAAATGGAAAGTCTCCATCATTTGCTCAAAGAGCTCTAAGTGTTCCCACACAGAATACTTGGCGTTCTTGTGATAAGGCGTGATGACACTCCTTATTGCCTTAATCTGTTTTAAGGGGTCCTTAAGCAAGGCCCTTTTTGCCTTATTGGCCCTCTTGGTTCGGGTAACCCTAGTCCATTCATCCTCTGACTCAGAGGCACTGCTCCCAAAGGTGCCCGTCTGATCTTCCAGGTTTTCCCGGATTCTGTGAGCCTGGGAATGGCTGGCAGAATGTGGGGACCTAGTCTCCTGTGTCCTGGGACGCTCAGAGGAGTCTTCAGATTCCTCCTTGCTCCCAAGAATTTATGGGTACCCCCCCACTGAACTAACTGGGCAGAGGTTTTCAGGATGCCCTTAGTGGGCCTACTCTCCTGGGGTTCCCCACTAAATTGAACTGTACTTGGGTGCCCATACCCGGATGCCCGCCCATCCATTCCTGGGAGGTACTAGCCTATGAGCCCCAGACTCCTGACTGGATAGTAATCTGCCATCCCCGTGGCCCTGGGCTCATGTGCGCCAGGGGACATGGGGGTGGCAGAGTCCAGGGACTGGGAGAGATGGAGGCCTCTGGTACTAGGGCTCCAGAGGTTATGCTCAGGTGTTTCCCTTTCCCAGCGAACCTCATCTCTATTAGCCCCTGCTTCTTGTTGCCATTCAAGAGCCTGAGCTTTCAGTTCCTCAATCAAGGCCTTACTAGACTCTATCAGTCTCTCTTGCATGGCTACCTGTCGCTGCAGCTTATCATTGTGCTGACAGAGAGCCTCATTCTCTCTCTGTGCTTCCTGGTTTGTCTTGGAGTACTGGGCCAGTCTTTGCTGCAGGAGGGTTACCTCCTGAGTCCCTTCCCTACTGGCCTGTTCCTTTCTTGCCAGAGCATCTTCCACCCTCCTGGTGTGCTCTAACAAGTTTTGATACTCTTTCTGGAGGTCACCCAGTCCCTGGAGGGCCAGGTGATTTTCTTCCAGCTTCCCTTTTAAGTTACAGACTTCCTGGCCTAAGGTATCCCTTTCCTGAGCAAGAGACTGCCTCTGCGCCGCCAGGTCGTCCCTCTGTCTTTGAAGGGCACCAGCTTTCTGGCGCTCTTCCTCAAATTCTGCCTGAGTGTCCAGGTCTTCCAGAAATAATGTATTGCTCTCTGCCATCTCTCTATCTAGGTGGCTTTGCAGGGTGACTACCTGCTCTGCGCATGCCCTATTGAAATCCAGTTGTTGCTCCAGCTTTTTCTGGCTCTGCAGTAGGGAGTCCAAACCTTCTTGATACTCCTTGTACAAGGTCAGAATTCTGGTATACTGGTCTGCCTTTTCCTGTTGCAGGATACCCATGCCCTCTTTTATTTTAATTAGATACTGCCTACTTTCGTTCTCAGACTCCTGGCTCCTCTGCAGCCTCTTCTCAGAAGAGTCCAGATCAGATTGGGCCTTCTCTAATGCCAACAGTTGCCTACTTGCCAGATCTTGGCCTTCAGCACATTTGTCCTGTTTGGCTCCCATATATAAATATAAATATGCCGCTACCCTGGCAATCTTATTGTGCTCATCCTTGGCCTTAGGGGTCATATATAGTTCACTCATGGCCACATGTAAGGGACCCTGATCTCTCCAGATATCTAACCCAGGTGCCGTGACCTGTTGTGTGATTGCCTGCAACCAGGCATTCTGGTCCTGCTCAGTCCACTCACCTCTCACAAACAGCTTATGTAAAAGGTGCTCTCTAGCTATCTTGATGTCTACCAATGTCGCCATTCTGGAAATTGATTTCCTTCCTGACATACAGAAGTTATTTATTTTATTTTGCAAAACAGACCGTTTCCTGAGAGCGTTCTTTTTTGAGGTGAGCTTTTACAGCGTAACACAGCGTGGTAGCCCAACAGGATTTATGTATCCTATTAGTTAGCACACTGTATTAAGCTGCACAAGTGGTAGATCTAATCCAGAAGTCCCGCTACGAGCCCCCAATTTGTAAGTGACTTCAATCCAGCACTCCAACTAAGTCAATGCTTAGTATGGGATGCCCAATGGAACCCTTATTTATATATTTTTATGTCAAAGTTCTTTAAATCTGGATGATGAACCCTTATATAACGCCCCTCTCTTTGAATACCCCTGACCTCACTGAGCCAAGAAGTAGGTTTGTTTTGCAAATTAAAAGGTTTATTTGACGAATTGAACAATATATATATATATATATATTCAGTGAAAAAACTTTGTTAAAGGGACGTTATGGTTCCAAGTAAAACCGAAAAACCATTGAAATTCGCCAGTTATGGTAAGCTAAGCAACCATAACTCGCGCCACCACCGTGCACTGCTAAGACTAACACCTAGGACATCAAAGAGGACATCACAAATGTCATTGATGACATCACTGATGACATCACATGTCTGCCTCACTATTTTTTCTTTTCTTTTGCTGACATATCTAGGCCACATGGTTTTCTTCAGTAACAGTCAGAAACTAAGAATTTTATTTTATTTTTTAGACATATCCTTCTAGTAGGTTCTTACAGTAATTCCCTTAGAGTACAGTCACATCATATGAAAAATATACATATGGGAAAACACAAGCTTGAAAGACAGCAATCCTTTTTGTGCATAAAGATAATCACTAGACTTATGAGCATTTTCTGATAGTTCTGTTTTTTTTTATGGCTGTACTTTCCCTGTATATGGTCATATTTGTATACATTGTACTCACACTACTTTCCTTAGGGTCCAATCACATCAAGTGATACATATACATAGGGTAAATAGCAGCTTTGAAACAGAGCAATCATTTATTTGCATGAAACTAATCAGTTGAGCTATGAATTGTTTCTGCTACTACTTGTGCTTTTTTGCTAACTTCACTTTCCCTGTATGTACCCATATTGGTATGTGTTCTTGTGTCTTTGTGTTTTGTCTATAGTAATGCAATTATGTAATACATGGGTTTTATTAGCTACTTATTACATATTTCACAGTACACAAAAATCTATTAAGAAAAGAATTATCATTTCATTATTCAACATATTAACATTACGAATATCATACCTTCATCTTGTACGCTGCACACAATGTTATGTTTCTGTATGAGTAGCTTAGTATACTAGATAGAACCCCATAATAGGATGCTATTTATATCAATGCATCGTTCAATGCACTTATTAGGGTATATTTCTTGCAATGATTCTTGAGACTTTTTTCGCACCATAATAATAATCCCTTCTACACATATTTCATGAGAAGTACATACACATGTGATGTCATCAGTGATGTCATCAATGACATTTGTGATGTCATCTTTGATGTCCTGGGTGTTAGTCTTAGCAGTGCACGGTGGTGGCGTGAGTTATGGTTGCTTAGCTTACCATAACTGGCGAATTTCAAGGGTTTTTCGGTTTTACTTGGAACCATAATGTCCCTTTAACAAAGTTTTTTCACTGAATTTCATAGGTTTTTAGTAGCGCAACTTAACCATAACGTCCCTTTAACAAAGTTTTTTTCACTGAATTTCATAGGTTTTTAGTAGCGCAACTTAACCATAACGTCCCTTTAACAACGTTTTTTCACTGAATTTCATAGTTTTTTAGTAGCACAACTTAACAATAATGACTTTGACTTTATATACATGTCATATGGAACTGACTAGATCTCTTCTTATGAACTTGATGTCCGCGAACTTATTTAATGTTCGCGGACATGTTCGGAGAACAGTACCACTACCTAAAAACTGTGGGGGGGGGTGGTGGGGTATGTTTGATTGTTATATCATAATATAGGAACATTTAACAAATTCAAAAAGCAGCACACAAACACATTATATATAGTAATACATAAGAAATGTAACCCATATATGTAACACACTAACCATTCATTTAAATACAATATGTTCTGAAATGGAATATACCACAAGAAGATAAATTGGCTTCCAACATAATTACCTCACAGACACAACAGAACTGAGAACAAGACCAGACCCACTGAATACATAGGACTTATCTTACCAGAAATAGTAAGTGTACTTCATTTTACTCATATATTTATGAACTTTCTGTATTAGATTAAAAAATATATTATCTTTTTTTTTTTTTCTCACAGAAATGTCTAGTACTCTGGAATGGCTAGAGGACAATTTCCCATATGAAGAAATGTCACAAGATAGTGAAACTAATGGTAAACACTTAATAATATAAACCATTTATTTATTATTTTTTTTATATACATTTAACATATATATTATTTTTTTGTACAGAGCATACCAAAATAGAAAAAACTTCAGAAAACCCTGTTATGGATAACAGTCTTCACAATATAGAAGAAAAAATTGATGTATTGTCGGCTAATTTTAATAATTTAAAAACTTTTGTAGAAAATCATTTCAAACCAAAAACCTTGTACCATTGCCCCACATGTACTTGTCCCTCCTCACCATATCCCAGTCAATTATCCCCAAACCCTCTCCATAATCCAAAACGTTTTGATGAGACTTCCATCCCTTCTTCACGTAATACCAATCATGTTGAAACCCCAAATAAAACAGAAACAAAAACAGGAGAATTTGGGGTTTAACCCTTTAAGTGCCATGGGTATTTCTCCCCAGTGCCAGAGCCTTTTTTGGTGATTTTGGTATGTGGCCATTCAATGGCTTGTAACTTTTTTGTTACATGAGATATCTCGGCCAAATTTGGCTCCTTTTCTTCCCACATGTAGGCGGTCGTAACGCCACCCAGGAATCCCAGGTTGCTGTAGGGGGGTGAGAGAAAATAAGGAAAATGTGCGAAAATTTTGGGTTTTTTCAAAAAATGCCAATAAAATGATGCACAAAGAAGCCAGTGGTTTTTTCCTTGTAAGAGCTAGGAACAAATGGTTTGCTGTGCTGAGTTCCCCAATGTGTTGGCTTTCAGGAACAGGTTGAGTGGAAATGGAAAAAAAATATTTTGATGGGGATATCAACCGTTTTGTGAGAGGTAGGCGATTTTTGCCATTTTTGCCAATTGGACATGCATGGACGGAATGGAAGAAAAGGGCAGGAAAGCCAAATTGGAGGACAGAAAGGCATATATTTCTGAAAAGTAGACAAAATTCCAAGTTTAGGAAGGGGTGATTTGTATAGGTCAGGCAACAACTAGGTAGGGGAAACTGCCATCGAATGGGGGAAAAGCGGGAAAATGACTGAAAAAAAAGGTATGTGTTGGACATGGTTGGCTTGGTACGGCAATGGCTTCTATGAATTTTGAGAAAAGCAATGCTCCGCTACATTCCCCCGACTCTTGCAGTTAGGAGAGCATACCATTTTTGTAGTGTTTGTACAAAACAAGCAATACCACAAGCCAAACACTGAGCCATGGTACACAGGAGTTTTACGCTCACGGTCTGACCAGACGCACTTAGCATGTGTAAATTGGGAAAACCAATGTGGTGAGGAACGGCAGCCATACATTTTTTGAAAGAGCACAGGCAGACCTTTTCAAGGGTAGGTGACTTGTGCAGGTTACAAAAGTGTATGGTGGCTAAAGCAGCGACTAAATGTAGGTCACATTTGGGAAAAGAAAGGGTTGTGAGACAAAGGGCTCCAGCAAATGGGTCAAAACGTTATGAAAACCACACAAACACAACACATGGCCTACCGTCCCGCGTTCCCACAGGTGTCCCGATGAAAACGGTACCTCACATGTGTGGGTGCACCTACCTGGCCGCCAAGGGGAAAGCCCAAAACACAAGTAACCCCAAGTCTGTTTTCACACCGGAAATGTCACACTCTCCCATCATACAGATATGGGCCTCGGGTGTCCAAGCCACCGAGGAAAACAGGGAACCCCATGCATTTCCGAAAAGAGGACACCCGTGGGAATCCGCAGAGGTATGATATGCCCAAATTGCCCCAGAATTTATTACCCAGACACCCCTGCAAAGTCGGAAATGTGGGGAAAAAAACGCTTTTTCCGTACATTTCGCTCGACGCACCCATCGAAACACGCCCCCAACAACACATGGCCTACCGTCCCGCGTTCCCACAGGTGTCCCGATGAAAACGGTACCTCACATGTGTGGGTGCACCTACCTGGCCGCCAAGGGGAAAGCCTAAAACACAAGTAACCCCAAGTCTGTTTTCACACCGGAAATGTCACACTCTCACATCATACAGATATGGGCCTCGGGTGTCCAAGCCACCAAGGAAAACAGGGAACCCCATGCATTTCCGGAAAGAGGACACCCGTGGGAATCCGCAGAGGTATGATATGCCCAAATCGCCCCAGAATTTATTACCCAGACACCCCCGCAAAGTCCGAAATGTGGGAAAAAATACGCATTTTCCTCACATTTCGCTCGACTCACCCATCGAAACACGCCCCCAACAACACATGGCCTACCGTCCCGCGTTCCCACAGGTGTCCCGATGAAAACGGTACCTCACATGTGTGGGTGCACCTACCTGGCCGCCAAGGGGAAAGCCTAAAACACAAGTAACCCCAAGTCTGTTTTCAGAGGGAAAACTCAGACATTCTGCCGACCGGCACAAGGTACAGATATGGGCCTCGGGTGTCCAAGCCACCGAGGAAAACAGGGAACCCCATGCATTTCCGAAAAGAGGACACCCGTGGGAATCCGCAGAGGTATGATATGCCCAAATTGCCCCAGAATTTATTACCCAGACACCCCTGCAAAGTCCGAAATGTGGGGAAAAAAACGCTTTTTCCGCACATTTCGCTCGACGCACCCATCGAAACACGCCCCCCACAACACATGGCCTACCGTCACGCGTTCCCACAGGTGTCCCGATGAAAACGGTACCTCACATGTGTGGGTGCACCTACCTGGCCGCCAAGGGGAAAGCCTAAAACACAAGTAACCCCAAGTCTGTTTTCACACCGGAAATGTCACACTCTCACATCATACAGATACGGGCCTCGGGTGTCCAAGCCACCAAGGAAAACAGAGAACCCCATGCATTTCCGGAAAGAGGACACCCGTGGGAATCCGCAGAGGTATGATATGCCCAAATCGCCCCAGAATTTATTACCCAGACACCCCCGCAAAGTCCGAAATGTGGGAAAAAATACGCATTTTCCTCACATTTCGCTCGACTCACCCATCGAAACACGCCCCCAACAACACATGGCCTACCGTCCCGCGTTCCCACAGGTGTCCCGATGAAAACGGTACCTCACATGTGTGGGTGCACCTACCTGGCCGCCAAGGGGAAAGCCTAAAACACAAGTAACCCCAAGTCTGTTTTCAGAGGGAAAACTCAGACATTCTGCCGACCGGCACAATGTACAGATATGGGCCTCGGGTGTCCAAGCCACCGAGGAAAACAGGGAACCCCATGCATTTCCGAAAAGAGGACACCCGTGGGAATCGGCAGAGGTATGATATGCCCAAATTGCCCCAGAATTTATTACCCAGACACCCCTGCAAAGTCCGAAATGTGGGGAAAAAAACGCTTTTTCCGCACATTTCGCTCGACGCACCCATCGAAACACGCCCCCAACAACACATGGCCTACCGTCACGCGTTCCCACAGGTGTCCCGATGAAAACGGTACCTCACATGTGTGGGTGCACCTACCTGGCCGCCAAGGGGAAAGCCTAAAACACAAGTAATCCCAAGTCTGTTTTCACACCGGAAATGTCACACTCTCACATCATACAGATATGGGCCTCGGGTGTCCAAGCCACCAAGGAAAACAGGGAACCCCATGCATTTCCGGAAAGAGGACACCCGTGGGAATCCGCAGAGGTATGATATGCCCAAATCGCCCCAGAATTTATTACCCAGACACCCCCGCAAAGTCCGAAATGTGGGAAAAAATACGCATTTTCCTCACATTTCGCTCGACTCACCCATCGAAACACGCCTCCAACAACACATGGCCTACCGTCCCGCGTTCCCACAGGTGTCCCGATGAAAACGGTACCTCACATGTCTGGGTGCACCTACCTGGCCGCCAAGGGGAAAGCCTAAAACACAAGTAACCCCAAGTCTGTTTTCAGAGGGAAAACTCAGACATTCTGCCGACCGGCACAATGTACAGATATGGGCCTCGGGTGTCCAAGCCACCGAGGAAAACAGGGAACCCCATGCATTTCCGAAAAGAGGACACCCGTGGGAATCCGCAGAGGTATGATATGCCCAAATTGCCCCAGAATTTATTACCCAGACACCCCTGCAAAGTCCGAAATGTGGGGAAAAAAACGCTTTTTCCGCACATTTCGCTCGACGCACCCATCGAAACATGCCCCCAACAACACATGGCCTACCGTCACGCGTTCCCACAGGTGTCCCGATGAAAACGGTACCTCACATGTGTGGGTGCACCTACCTGGCCGCCAAGGGGAAAGCCTAAAACACAAGTAACCCCAAGTCTGTTTTCACACCGGAAATGTCACACTCTCACATCATACAGATATGGGCCTCGGGTGTCCAAGCCACCAAGGAAAACAGGGAACCCCATGCATTTCCGGAAAGAGGACACCCGTGGGAATCCGCAGAGGTATGATATGCCCAAATCGCCCCAGAATTTATTACCCAGACACCCCCGCAAAGTCCGAAATGTGGGAAAAAATACGCATTTTCCTCACATTTCGCTCGACTCACCCATCGAAACACGCCCCCCACAACACATGGCCTACCGTCCCGCGTTCCCACAGGTGTCCCGATGAAAACGGTACCTCACATGTGTGGGTGCACCTACCTGGCCGCCAAGGGGAAAGCCTAAAACACAAGTAACCCCAAGTCTGTTTTCAGAGGGAAAACTCAGACATTCTGCCGACCGGCACAATGTACAGATATGGGCCTCGGGTGTCCAAGCCACCGAGGAAAACAGGGAAACCCATGCATTTCCGAAAAGAGGACACCCGTGGGAATCCGCAGAGGTATGATATGCCCAAATCGCCCCAGAATTTATTACCCAGACACCCCCGCAAAGTCCGAAATGTGGGAAAAAATACGCATTTTCCTCACATTTCGCTCGACTCACCCATCGAAACACGCCCCCAACAACACATGGCCTACCGTCCCGCGTTCCCACAGGTGTCCCGATGAAAACGGTACCTCACATGTGTGGGTGCACCTACCTGGCCGCCAAGGGGAAAGCCTAAAACACAAGTAACCCCAAGTCTGTTTTCAGAGGGAAAACTCAGACATTCTGCCGACCGGCACAATGTACAGATATGGGCCTCGGGTGTCCAAGCCACCGAGGAAAACAGGGAACCCCATGCATTTCCGAAAAGAGGACACCCGTGGGAATCCGCAGAGGTATGATATGCCCAAATTGCCCCAGAATTTATTACCCAGACACCCCTGCAAAGTCTGAAATGTGGGGAAAAAAAACGCTTTTTCCGCACATTTCGCTCGACGCACCCATCGAAACACGCCCCCAACAACACATGGCCTACCGTCACGCGTTCCCACAGGTGTCCCGATGAAAACGGTACCTCACATGTGTGGGTGCACCTACCTGGCCGCCAAGGGGAAAGCCTAAAACACAAGTAACCCCAAGTCTGTTTTCACACCGGAAATGTCACACTCTCACATCATACAGATATGGGCCTCGGGTGTCCAAGCCACCAAGGAAAACAGGGAACCCCATGCATTTCCGGAAAGAGGACACCCGTGGGAATCCGCAGAGGTATAATATGCCCAAATCGCCCCAGAATTTATTACCCAGACACCCCCGCAAAGTCCGAAATGTGGGAAAAAATACGCATTTTCCTCACATTTCGCTCGACTCACCCATCAAAACACGCCCCCAACAACACATGGCCTACCGTCCCGCGTTCCCACAGGTGTCCCGATGAAAACGGTACCTCACATGTGTGGGTGCACCTACCTGGCCGCCAAGGGGAAAGCCTAAAACACAAGTAACCCCAAGTCTGTTTTCAGAGGGAAAACTCAGACATTCTGCCGACCGGCGCAACTTACAGATATGGGCCTCGGGTGTCCAAGCCACCGAGGAAAACAGGGAACCCCATGCATTTTCGAAAAGAGGACACCCGTGGGAATCCGCCGAGGTGTGATTTGTGCCCATCGCCCCAGATTTTTTTACCCAGACAGCCCTGCAAAGTCGGAAATGTGGGGAAAAAAACGCTTTTTCCGCACATTTCGCTCGCCGCACCCATCGAAACGCGCCCCCCACAACACATGGCCTACCGTCCCGCGTTCCCACAGGTGTCCCGATGAAAACGGTACCTCACATGTGTGGGTGCACCTACCTGGCCGCCAAGGGGAAAGCCTAAAACACAAGTAACCCCAAGTCTGTTGTCCATTCTGCCGACCGGCGCAACTTACAGATATGGGCCTCGGGTGTCCAAGCCACCGAGGAAAACAGGGAACCCCATGCATTTTCGAAAAGAGGACACCCGTGGGAATCCGCAGAGGTGTGATTTGCGCCCATCGCCCCAGATTTTTTTACCCAGACAGCCCTGCAAAGTCGGAAATGTGGGGGAAAAAACGCTTTTTCCGCACATTTCGCTCGCCGCACCCATCGAAACGCGCCCCCCACAACACATGGCCTACCGTCCCGCGTTCCCACAGGTGTCCCGATGAAAACGGTACCTCACATGTGTGGGTGCACCTACCTGGCCGCCAAGGGGAAAGCCTAAAACACAAGTAACCCCAAGTCTGTTGTCAGAGGGAAATCTCCGACATTCTGCCGACCGGCGCAACTTACAGATATGGGCCTCGGGTGTCCAAGCCACCGAGGAAAACAGGGAACCCCATGCATTTTCGAAAAGAGGACACCCGTGGGAATCCGCAGAGGTGTGATTTGCGCCCATCGCCCCAGATTTTTTTACCCAGACAGCCCTGCAAAGTCGGAAATGTGGGGAAAAAAACGCTTTTCCCGCACATTTCGCTCGCCGCACCCATCGAAACACGCCCCCCACAACACATGGCCTACCGTCCCGCGTTCCCACAGGTGTCCCGATGAAAACGGTACCTCACATGTGTGGGTGCACCTACCTGGCCGCCAAGGGGAAAGCCTAAAACACAAGTAACCCCAAGTCTGTTGTCCATTCTGCCGACCGGCGTAACTTACAGATATGGGCCTCGGGTGTCCAAGCCACCGAGGAAAACAGGGAACCCCATGCATTTTCGAAAAGAGGACACCCGTGGGAATCCGCAGAGGTGTGATTTGCGCCCATCGCCCCAGATTTTTTTACCCAGACAGCCCTGCAAAGTCGGAAATGTGGGGGAAAAAACGCTTTTTCCGCACATTTCGCTCGCCGCACCCATCGAAACGCGCCCCCCACAACACATGGCCTACCGTCCCGCGTTCCCACAGGTGTCCCGATGAAAACGGTACCTCACATGTGTGGGTGCACCTACCTGGCCGCCAAGGGGAAAGCCTAAAACACAAGTAACCCCAAGTCTGTTGTCAGAGGGAAATCTCCGACATTCTGCCGACCGGCGCAACTTACAGATATGGGCCTCGGGTGTCCAAGCCACCGAGGAAAACAGGGAACCCCATGCATTTTTGAAAAGAGGACACCCGTGGGAATCCGCAGAGGTGTGATTTGCGCCCATCGCCCCAGATTTTTTTACCCAGACAGCCCTGCAAAGTCGGAAATGTGGGGAAAAAAACGCTTTTTCCGCACATTTCGCTCGCCGCACCCATCGAAACACGCCCCCCACAACACATGGCCTACCGTCCCGCGTTCCCACAGGTGTCCCGATGAAAACGGTACCTCACATGTGTGGGTGCACCTACCTGGCCGCCAAGGGGAAAGCCTAAAACACAAGTAACCCCAAGTCTGTTGTCCATTCTGCCGACCGGCGCAACTTACAGATATGGGCCTCGGGTGTCCAAGCCACCGAGGAAAACAGGGAACCCCATGCATTTTCGAAAAGAGGACACCCGTGGGAATCCGCAGAGGTGTGATTTGCGCCCATCGCCCCAGATTTTTTTACCCAGACAGCCCTGCAAAGTCGGAAATGTGGGGAAAAAAACGCTTTTTCCGCACATTTCGCTCGCCGCACCCATCGAAACGCGCCCCCCACAACACATGGCCTACCGTCCCGCGTTCCCACAGGTGTCCCGATGAAAACGGTACCTCACATGTGTGGGTGCACCTACCTGGCCGCCAAGGGGAAAGCCTAAAACACAAGTAACCCCAAGTCTGTTGTCAGAGGGAAATCTCAGACATTCTGCCGACCGGCGCAACTTACAGATATGGGCCTCGGGTGTCCAAGCCACCGAGGAAAACAGGGAACCCCATGCATTTTCGAAAAGAGGACACCCGTGGGAATCCGCAGAGGTGTGATTTGCGCCCATCGCCCCAGATTTTTTTACCCAGACAGCCCTGCAAAGTCGGAAATGTGGGGAAAAAACCGCTTTTTCCGCACATTTCGCTCGCCGCACCCATCGAAACACGCCCCCCACAACACATGGCCTACCGTCCCGCGTTCCCACAGGTGTCCCGATGAAAACGGTACCTCACATGTGTGGGTGCACCTACCTGGCCGCCAAGGGGAAAGCCTAAAACACAAGTAACCCCAAGTCTGTTGTCCATTCTGCCGACCGGCGCAACTTACAGATATGGGCCTCGGGTGTCCAAGCCACCGAGGAAAACAGGGAACCCCATGCATTTTCGAAAAGAGGACACCCGTGGGAATCCGCAGAGGTGTGATTTGCGCCCATCGCCCCAGATTTTTTTACCCAGACAGCCCTGCAAAGTCGGAAATGTGGGGAAAAAAACGCTTTTTCCGCACATTTCGCTCGCCGCACCCATCGAAACGCACCCCCCACAACACATGGCCTACCGTCCCGCGTTCCCACAGGTGTCCCGATGAAAACGGTACCTCACATGTGTGGGTGCACCTACCTGGCCGCCAAGGGGAAAGCCTAAAACACAAGTAACCCCAAGTCTGTTGTCAGAGGGAAAACTCCGACATTCTGCCGACCGGCGCAACTTACAGATATGGGCCTCGGGTGTCCAAGCCACCGAGGAAAACAGGGAACCCCATGCATTTTCGAAAAGAGGACACCCGTGGGAATCCGCAGAGGTGTGATTTGCGCCCATCGCCCCAGATTTTTTTACCCAGACAGCCCTGCAAAGTCGGAAATGTGGGGAAAAAAATGCTTTTTCCGCACATTTCGCTCGCCGCACCCATCGAAACGCGCCCCCCACATCACATGGCCTACCGTCCCGCGTTCCCACAGGTGTCCCGATGAAAACGGTACCTCACATGTGTGGGTGCACCTACCTGGCCGCCAAGGGGAAAGCCTAAAACACAAGTAACCCCAAGTCTGTTGTCAGAGGGAAATCTCCGACATTCTGCCGACCGGCGCAACTTACAGATATGGGCCTCGGGTGTCCAAGCCACCGAGGAAAACAGGGAACCCCATGCATTTTCGAAAAGAGGACACCCGTGGGAATCCGCAGGTGTGATTTGCGCCCATCGCCCCAGATTTTTTTACCCAGACAGCCCTGCAAAGTCGGAAATGTGGGGAAAAAAACGCTTTTTCCGCACATTTCGCTCGCCGCACCCATCGAAACACGCCCCCCACAACACATGGCCTACCGTCCCGCGTTCCCACAGGTGTCCCGATGAAAACGGTACCTCACATGTGTGGGTGCACCTACCTGGCCGCCAAGGGGAAAGCCTAAAACACAAGTAGCCCCAAGTCTGTTGTCCATTCTGCCGACCGGCGCAACTTACAGATATGGGCCTCGGGTGTCCAAGCCACCGAGGAAAACAGGGAACCCCATGCATTTTCGAAAAGAGGACACCCGTGGGAATCCGCAGAGGTGTGATTTGCGCCCATCGCCCCAGATTTTTTTACCCAGACAGCCCTGCAAAGTCGGAAATGTGGGGAAAAAAACGCTTTTTCCGCACATTTCGCTCGCCGCACCCATCGAAACGCGCCCCCCACAACACATGGCCTACCGTTCCGCGTTCCCACAGGTGTCCCGATGAAAACGGTACCTCACATGTGTGGGTGCACCTACCTGGCCGCCAAGGGGAAAGCCTAAAACACAAGTAACCCCAAGTCTGTTGTCAGAGGGAAATCTCCGACATTCTGCGGACCGGCGCAACTTACAGATATGGGCCTCGGGTGTCCAAGCCACCGAGGAAAACAGGGAACCCCATGCATTTTTGAAAAGAGGACACCCGTGGGAATCCGCAGAGGTGTGATTTGCGCCCATCGCCCCAGATTTTTTTACCCAGACAGCCCTGCAAAGTCGGAAATGTGGGGAAAAAAACGCTTTTTCCGCACATTTCGCTCGCCGCACCCATCGAAACACGCCCCCCACAACACATGGCCTACCGTCCCGCGTTCCCACAGGTGTCCCGATGAAAACGGTACCTCACATGTGTGGGTGCACCTACCTGGCCGCCAAGGGGAAAGCCTAAAACACAAGTAACCCCAAGTCTGTTGTCCATTCTGCCGACCGGCGCAACTTACAGATATGGGCCTCGGGTGTCCAAGCCACCGAGGAAAACAGGGAACCCCATGCATTTTCGAAAAGAGGACACCCGTGGGAATCCGCAGAGGTGTGATTTGCGCCCATCGCCCCAGATTTTTTTACCCAGACAGCCCTGCAAAGTCGGAAATGTGGGGAAAAAAACGCTTTTTCCGCACATTTCGCTCGCCGCACCCATCGAAACACGCCCCCCACAACACATGGCCTACCGTCCCGCGTTCCCACAGGTGTCCCGATGAAAACGGTACCTCACATGTGTGGGTGCACCTACCTGGCCGCCAAGGGGAAAGCCTAAAACACAAGTAACCCCAAGTCTGTTGTCAGAGGGAAATCTCCGACATTCTGCCGACCGGCGCAACTTACAGATATGGGCCTCGGGTGTCCAAGCCACCGAGGAAAACAGGGAACCCCATGCATTTTCGAAAAGAGGACACCCGTGGGAATCCGCAGAGGTGTGATTTGCGCCCATCGCCCCAGATTTTTTTACCCAGACAGCCCTGCAAAGTCGGAAATGTGGGGAAAAAAACGCTTTTTCCGCACATTTCGCTCGCCGCACCCATCGAAA
Source organism: Ambystoma mexicanum (assembly GCF_040938575.1). Classification (NCBI taxonomy): domain Eukaryota; kingdom Metazoa; phylum Chordata; class Amphibia; order Caudata; family Ambystomatidae; genus Ambystoma; species Ambystoma mexicanum. The sequence continues at coordinate 183,095,473 of NC_090938.1, forward strand.
CGCGCCCCCCACAACACATGGCCTACCGTCCCGCGTTCCCACAGGTGTCCCGATGAAAACGGTACCTCACATGTGTGGGTGCACCTACCTGGCCGCCAAGGGGAAAGCCTAAAACACAAGTAACCCCAAGTCTGTTGTCCATTCTGCCGACCGGCGCAACTTACAGATATGGGCCTCGGGTGTCCAAGCCACCGAGGAAAACAGGGAACCCCATGCATTTTCGAAAAGAGGACACCCGTGGGAATCCGCAGAGGTGTGATTTGCGCCCATCGCCCCAGATTTTTTTACCCAGACAGCCCTGCAAAGTCGGAAATGTGGGGAAAAAAACGCTTTTTCCGCACATTTCGCTCGCCGCACCCATCGAAACACGCCCCCCACAACACATGGCCTACCGTCCCGCGTTCCCACAGGTGTCCCGATGAAAACGGTACCTCACATGTGTGGGTGCACCTACCTGGCCGCCAAGGGGAAAGCCTAAAACACAAGTAACCCCAAGTCTGTTGTCAGAGGGAAATCTCCGACATTCTGCCGACCGGCGCAACTTACAGATATGGGCCTCGGGTGTCCAAGCCACCGAGGAAAACAGGGAACCCCATGCATTTTCGAAAAGAGGACACCCGTGGGAATCCGCAGAGGTGTGATTTGCGCCCATCGCCCCAGAATTTTTTACCCAGACAGCCCTGCAAAGTCGGAAATGTGGGGAAAAAAACGCTTTTTCCGCACATTTCGCTCGCCGCACCCATCGAAACACGCCCCCCACAACACATGGCCTACCGTCCCGCGTTCCCACAGGTGTCCCGATGAAAACGGTACCTCACATGTGTGGGTGCACCTACCTGGCCGCCAAGGGGAAAGCCTAAAACACAAGTAACCCCAAGTCTGTTGTCCATTCTGCCGACCGGCGCAACTTACAGATATGGGCCTCGGGTGTCCAAGCCACCGAGGAAAACAGGGAACCCCATGCATTTTCGAAAAGAGGACACCCGTGGGAATCCGCAGAGGTGTGATTTGCGCCCATCGCCCCAGATTTTTTTACCCAGACAGCCCTGCAAAGTCGGAAATGTGGGGAAAAAAACGCTTTTTCCGCACATTTCGCTCGCCGCACCCATCGAAACGCGCCCCCCACAACACATGGCCTACCGTCCCGTGTTCCCACAGGTGTCCCGATGAAAACGGTACCTCACATGTGTGGGTGCACCTACCTGGCCGCCAAGGGGAAAGCCTAAAACACAAGTAACCCCAAGTCTGTTGTCAGAGGGAACTCTCCGACATTCTGCCGACCGGCGCAACTTACAGATATGGGCCTCGGGTGTCCAAGCCACCGAGGAAAACAGGGAACCCCATGCATTTTCGAAAAGAGGACACCCGTGGGAATCCGCAGAGGTGTGATTTGCGCCCATCGCCCCAGATTTTTTTACCCAGACAGCCCTGCAAAGTCGGAAATGTGGGGAAAAAAACGCTTTTTCCGCACATTTCGCTCGCCGCACCCATCGAAACACGCCCCCCACAACACATGGCCTACCGTCCCGCGTTCCCACAGGTGTCCCGATGAAAACGGTACCTCATATGTGTGGGTGCACCTACCTGGCCGCCAAGGGGAAAGCCTAAAACACAAGTAACCCCAAGTCTGTTGTCAGAGGGAAATCTCAGACATTCTGCCGACCGGCGCAACTTACAGATATGGGCCTCGGGTGTCCAAGCCACCGAGGAAAACAGGGAACCCCATGCATTTTCGAAAAGAGGACACCCGTGGGAATCCGCAGAGGTGTGATTTGCGCCCATCGCCCCAGATTTTTTTACCCAGACAGCCCTGCAAAGTCGGAAATGTGGGGAAAAAAACGCTTTTTCCGCACATTTCGCTCGCCGCACCCATCGAAACACGCCCCCCACAACACATGGCCTACCGTCCCGCGTTCCCACAGGTGTCCCGATGAAAACGGTACCTCACATGTGTGGGTGCACCTACCTGGCCGCCAAGGGGAAAGCCTAAAACACAAGTAACCCCAAGTCTGTTGTCCATTCTGCCGACCGGCGCAACTTACAGATATGGGCCTCGGGTGTCCAAGCCACCGAGGAAAACAGGGAACCCCATGCATTTTCGAAAAGAGGACACCCGTGGGAATCCGCAGAGGTGTGATTTGCGCCCATCGCCCCAGATTTTTTTACCCAGACAGCCCTGCAAAGTCGGAAATGTGGGGAAAAAAACGCTTTTTCCGCACATTTCGCTCGCCGCACCCATCGAAACGCGCCCCCCACAACACATGGCCTACCGTCCCGCGTTCCCACAGGTGTCCCGATGAAAACGGTACCTCACATGTGTGGGTGCACCTACCTGGCCGCCAAGGGGAAAGCCTAAAACACAAGTAACCCCAAGTCTGTTGTCAGAGGGAAATCTCCGACATTCTGCCGACCGGCGCAACTTACAGATATGGGCCTCGGGTGTCCAAGCCACCGAGGAAAACAGGGAACCCCATGCATTTTCGAAAAGAGACACCCGTGGGAATCCGCAGAGGTGTGATTTGCGCCCATCGCCCCAGATTTTTTTACCCAGACAGCCCTGCAAAGTCGGAAATGTGGGGAAAAAAACGCTTTTTCCGCACATTTCGCTCGCCGCACCCATCGAAACACGCCCCCCACAACACATGGCCTACCGTCCCGCGTTCCCACAGGTGTCCCGATGAAAACGGTACCTCACATGTGTGGGTGCACCTACCTGGCCGCCAAGGGGAAAGCCTAAAACACAAGTAACCCCAAGTCTGTTGTCCATTCTGCCGACCGGCGCAACTTACAGATATGGGCCTCGGGTGTCCAAGCCACCGAGGAAAACAGGGAACCCCATGCATTTTCGAAAAGAGGACACCCGTGGGAATCCGCAGAGGTGTGATTTGCGCCCATCGCCCCAGATTTTTTTACCCAGACAGCCCTGCAAAGTCGGAAATGTGGGGAAAAAAACGCTTTTTCCGCACATTTCGCTCGCCGCACCCATCGAAACGCGCCCCCCACAACACATGGCCTACCGTCCCGCGTTCCCACAGGTGTCCCGATGAAAACGGTACCTCACATGTGTGGGTGCACCTACCTGGCCGCCAAGGGGAAAGCCTAAAACACAAGTAACCCCAAGTCTGTTGTCAGAGGGAAATCTCCGACATTCTGCCGACCGGCGCAACTTACAGATATGGGCCTCGGGTGTCCAAGCCACCGAGGAAAACAGGGAACCCCATGCATTTTCGAAAAGAGGACACCCGTGGGAATCCGCAGAGGTGTGATTTGCGCCCATCGCCCCAGATTTTTTTACCCAGACAGCCCTGCAAAGTCGGAAATGTGGGGAAAAAAACGCTTTTTCCGCACATTTCGCTCGCCGCACCCATCGAAACACGCCCCCCACAACACATGGCCTACCGTCCCGAGTTCCCACAGGTGTCCCGATGAAAACGGTACCTCACATGTGTGGGTGCACCTACCTGGCCGCCAAGGGGAAAGCCTAAAACACAAGTAACCCCAAGTCTGTTGTCCATTCTGCCGACCGGCGCAACTTACAGATATGGGCCTCGGGTGTCCAAGCCACCGAGGAAAACAGGGAACCCCATGCATTTTCGAAAAGAGGACACCCGTGGGAATCCGCAGAGGTGTGATTTGCGCCCATCGCCCCAGATTTTTTTACCCAGACAGCCCTGCAAAGTCGGAAATGTGGGGAAAAAAACGCTTTTTCCGCACATTTCGCTCGCCGCACCCATCGAAACGCGCCCCCCACAACACATGGCCTACCGTCCCGCGTTCCCACAGGTGTCCCGATGAAAACGGTACCTCACATGTGTGGGTGCACCTACCTGGCCGCCAAGGGGAAAGCCTAAAACACAAGTAACCCCAAGTCTGTTGTCAGAGGGAAATCTCCGACATTCTGCCGACCGGCGCAACTTACAGATATGGGCCTCGGGTGTCCAAGCCACCGAGGAAAACAGGGAACCCCATGCATTTTCGAAAAAAGAGGACACCCGTGGGAATCCGCAGAGGTGTGATTTGCGCCCATCGCCCCAGATTATTTTACCCAGACAGCCCTGCAAAGTCGGAAATGTGGGGAAAAAAACGCTTTTTCCGCACATTTCGCTCGCCGCACCCATCGAAACACGCCCCCCACAACACATGGCCTACCGTCCCGCGTTCCCACAGGTGTCCCGATGAAAACGGTACCTCACATGTGTGGGTGCACCTACCTGGCCGCCAAGGGGAAAGCCTAAAACACAAGTAACCCCAAGTCTGTTGTCAGAGGGAAATCTCAGACATTCTGCCGACCGGCGCAACTTACAGATATGGGCCTCGGGTGTCCAAGCCAGCGAGGAAAACAGGGAACCCCATGCATTTTCGAAAAGAGGACACCCGTGGGAATCCGCAGAGGTGTGATTTGCGCCCATCGCCCCAGATTTTTTTACCCAGACAGCCCTGCAAAGTCGGAAATGTGGGGAAAAAAACGCTTTTTCCGCACATTTCGCTCGCCGCACCCATCGAAACGCGCCCCCCACAACACATGGCCTACCGTCCCGCGTTCCCACAGGTGTCCCGATGAAAACGGTACCTCACATGTGTGGGTGCACCTACCTGGCCGCCAAGGGGAAAGCCTAAAACACAAGTAACCCCAAGTCTGTTGTCAGAGGGAAATCTCAGACATTCTGCCGACCGGCGCAACTTACAGATATGGGCCTCGGGTGTCCAAGCCACCGAGGAAAACAGGGAACCCCATGCATTTTCGAAAAGAGGACACCCGTGGGAATCCGCAGAGGTGTGATTTGCGCCCATCGCCCCAGATTTTTTTACCCAGACAGCCCTGCAAAGTCGGAAATGTGGGGAAAAAAACGCTTTTCCCGCACATTTCGCTCGCCGCACCCATCGAAACACGCCCCCCACAACACATGGCCTACCGTCCCGCGTTCCCACAGGTGTCCCGATGAAAACGGTACCTCACATGTGTGGGTGCACCTACCTGGCCGCCAAGGGGAAAGCCTAAAACACAAGTAACCCCAAGTCTGTTGTCCATTCTGCCGACCGGCGCAACTTACAGATATGGGCCTCGGGTGTCCAAGCCACCGAGGAAAACAGGGAACCCCATGCATTTTCGAAAAGAGGACACCCGTGGGAATCCGCAGAGGTGTGATTTGCGCCCATCGCCCCAGATTTTTTTACCCAGACAGCCCTGCAAAGTCGGAAATGTGGGGGAAAAAACGCTTTTTCCGCACATTTCGCTCGCCGCACCCATCGAAACGCGCCCCCCACAACACATGGCCTACCGTCCCGCGTTCCCACAGGTGTCCCGATGAAAACGGTACCTCACATGTGTGGGTGCACCTACCTGGCCGCCAAGGGGAAAGCCTAAAACACAAGTAACCCCAAGTCTGTTGTCAGAGGGAAATCTCCGACATTCTGCCGACCGGCGCAACTTACAGATATGGGCCTCGGGTGTCCAAGCCACCGAGGAAAACAGGGAACCCCATGCATTTTCGAAAAGAGGACACCCGTGGGAATCCGCAGAGGTGTGATTTGCGCCCATCGCCCCAGATTTTTTTACCCAGACAGCCCTGCAAAGTCGGAAATGTGGGGAAAAAAACGCTTTTTCCGCACATTTCGCTCGCCGCACCCATCGAAACATGGCCTACCGTCCCGCGTTCCCACAGGTGTCCCGATGAAAACGGTACCTCACATGTGTGGGTGCACCTACCTGGCCGCCAAGGGGAAAGCCTAAAACACAAGTAACCCCAAGTCTGTTGTCAGAGGGAAATCTCTGACATTCTGCCGACCGGCGCAACTTACAGATATGGGCCTCGGGTGTCCAAGCCACCGAGGAAAACAGGGAACCCCATGCATTTTCGAAAAGAGGACCCCCGTGGGAATCCGCAGAGGTGTGATTTGCACCCATCGCCCCAGATTTTTTTACCCAGACAGCCCTGCAAAGTCGGAAATGTGGGGAAAATAACGCTTTTTCCGCACATTTCGCTCGCCGCACCCATCGAAACACGCCCCCCACAACACATGGCCTACCGTCCCGCGTTCCCACAGGTGTCCCGATGAAAACGGTACCTCACATGTGTGGGTGCACCTACCTGGCCGCCAAGGGGAAAGCCTAAAACACAAGTAACCCCAAGTCTGTTGTCCATTCTGCCGACCGGCGCAACTTACAGATATGGGCCTCGGGTGTCCAAGCCACCGAGGAAAACAGGGAACCCCATGCATTTTCGAAAAGAGGACACCCGTGGGAATCCGCAGAGGTGTGATTTGCGCCCATCGCCCCAGATTTTTTTACCCAGACAGCCCTGCAAAGTCGGAAATGTGGGGAAAAAAACGCTTTTTCCGCACATTTCGCTCGCCGCACCCATCGAAACGCGCCCCCCACAACACATGGCCTACCGTCCCGCGTTCCCACAGGTGTCCCGATGAAAACGGTACCTCACATGTGTGGGTGCACCTACCTGGCCGCCAAGGGGAAAGCCTAAAACACAAGTAACCCCAAGTCTGTTGTCAGAGGGAAATCTCCGACATTCTGCCGACCGGCGCAACTTACAGATATGGGCCTCGGGTGTCCAAGCCTCCGAGGAAAACAGGGAACCCCATGCATTTTCGAAAAGAGGACACCCGTGGGAATCCGCAGAGGTGTGATTTGCGCCCATCGCCCCAGATTTTTTTACCCAGACAGCCCTGCAAAGTCGGAAATGTGGGGAAAAAAACGCTTTTTCCGCACATTTCGCTCGCCGCACCCATCGAAACACGCCCCCCACAACACATGGCCTACCGTCCCGAGTTCCCACAGGTGTCCCGATGAAAACGGTACCTCACATGTGTGGGTGCACCTACCTGGCCGCCAAGGGGAAAGCCTAAAACACAAGTAACCCCAAGTCTGTTGTCCATTCTGCCGACCGGCGCAACTTACAGATATGGGCCTCGGGTGTCCAAGCCACCGAGGAAAACAGGGAACCCCATGCATTTTCGAAAAGAGGACACCCGTGGGAATCCGCAGAGGTGTGATTTGCGCCCATCGCCCCAGATTTTTTTACCCAGACAGCCCTGCAAAGTCGGAAATGTGGGGAAAAAAACGCTTTTTCCGCACATTTCGCTCGCCGCACCCATCGAAACGCGCCCCCCACAACACATGGCCTACCGTCCCGCGTTCCCACAGGTGTCCCGATGAAAACGGTACCTCACATGTGTGGGTGCACCTACCTGGCCGCCAAGGGGAAAGCCTAAAACACAAGTAACCCCAAGTCTGTTGTCCATTCTGCCGACCGGCGCAACTTACAGATATGGGCCTCGGGTGTCCAAGCCAGCGAGGAAAACAGGGAACCCCATGCATTTTCGAAAAGAGGACACCCGTGGGAATCCGCAGAGGTGTGATTTGCGCCCATCGCCCCAGATTTTTTTACCCAGACAGCCCTGCAAAGTCGGAAATGTGGGGAAAAAAACGCTTTTTCCGCACATTTCGCTCGCCGCACCCATCGAAACACGCCCCCCACAACACATGGCCTACCGTCCCGCGTTCCCACACGTGTCGCGATGAAAACGGTACCTCACATGTGTGGGTGCACCTACCTGGCCGCCAAGGGGAAAGCCTAAAACACAAGTAACCCCAAGTCTGTTGTCAGATGGAAATCTCAGACATTCTGCCGACCGGCGCAACTTACAGATATGGGCCTCGGGTGTCCAAGCCACCGAGGGAAACAGGGAACCCCATGCATTTTCGAAAAGAGGACACCCGTGGGAATCCGCAGAGGTGTGATTTGCTCCCATCGCCCCAGATTTTTTTACCCAGACAGCCCTGCAAAGTCGGAAATGTGGGGGAAAAAACGCTTTTCCCGCACATTTCGCTCGCCGCACCCATCGAAACGCGCCCCCCACAACACATGGCCTACCGTCCCGCGTTCCCACAGGTGTCCCGATGAAAACGGTACCTCACATGTGTGGGTGCACCTACCTGGCCGCCAAGGGGAAAGCCTAAAACACAAGTAACCCCAAGTCTGTTGTCAGAGGGAAATCTCAGACATTCTGCCGACCGGCGCAACTTACAGATATGGGCCTCGGGTGTCCAAGCCACCGAGGAAAACAGGGAACCCCATGCATTTTCGAAAAGAGGACACCCGTGGGAATCCGCAGAGGTGTGATTTGCGCCCATCGCCCCAGATTTTTTTACCCAGACAGCCCTGCAAAGTCGGAAATGTGGGGAAAAAAACGCTTTTTCCGCACATTTCGCTCGCCGCACCCATCGAAACACGCCCCCCACAACACATGGCCTACCGTCCCGCGTTCCCACAGGTGTCCCGATGAAAACGGTACCTCACATGTGTGGGTGCACCTACCTGGCCGCCAAGGGGAAAGCCTAAAACACAAGTAACCCCAAGTCTGTTGTCCATTCTGCCGACCGGCGCAACTTACAGATATGGGCCTCGGGTGTCCAAGCCACCGAGGAAAACAGGGAACCCCATGCATTTTCGAAAAGAGGACACCCGTGGGAATCCGCAGAGGTGTGATTTGCGCCCATCGCCCCAGATTTTTTTACCCAGACAGCCCTGCAAAGTCGGAAATGTGGGGAAAAAAACGCTTTTTCCGCACATTTCGCTCGCCGCACCCATCGAAACGCGCCCCCCACAACACATGGCCTACCGTCCCGCGTTCCCACAGGTGTCCCGATGAAAACGGTACCTCACATGTGTGGGTGCACCTACCTGGCCGCCAAGGGGAAAGCCTAAAACACAAGTAACCCCAAGTCTGTTGTCAGAGGGAAATCTCCGACATTCTGCCGACCGGCGCAACTTACAGATATGGGCCTCGGGTGTCCAAGCCACCGAGGAAAACAGGGAACCCCATGCATTTTCGAAAAGAGGACACCCGTGGGAATCCGCAGAGGTGTGATTTGCGCCCATCGCCCCAGATTTTTTTACCCAGACAGCCCTGCAAAGTCGGAAATGTGGGGAAAAAAACGCTTTTTCCGCACATTTCGCTCGCCGCACCCATCGAAACACGCCCCCCACAACACATGGCCTACCGTCCCGAGTTCCCACAGGTGTCCCGATGAAAACGGTACCTCACATGTGTGGGTGCACCTACCTGGCCGCCAAGGGGAAAGCCTAAAACACAAGTAACCCCAAGTCTGTTGTCCATTCTGCCGACCGGCGCAACTTACAGATATGGGCCTCGGGTGTCCAAGCCACCGAGGAAAACAGGGAACCCCATGCATTTTCGAAAAGAGGACACCCGTGGGAATCCGCAGAGGTGTGATTTGCGCCCATCGCCCCAGATTTTTTTACCCAGACAGCCCTGCAAAGTCGGAAATGTGGGGAAAAAAACGCTTTTTCCGCACATTTCGCTCGCCGCACCCATCGAAACGCGCCCCCCACAACACATGGCCTACCGTCCCGCGTTCCCACAGGTGTCCCGATGAAAACGGTACCTCACATGTGTGGGTGCACCTACCTGGCCGCCAAGGGGAAAGCCTAAAACACAAGTAACCCCAAGTCTGTTGTCAGAGGGAAATCTCCGACATTCTGCCGACCGGCGCAACTTACAGATATGGGCCTCGGGTGTCCAAGCCACCGAGGAAAACAGGGAACCCCATGCATTTTCGAAAAGAGGACACCCGTGGGAATCCGCAGAGGTGTGATTTGCGCCCATCGCCCCAGATTTTTTTACCCAGACAGCCCTGCAAAGTCGGAAATGTGGGGAAAAAAACGCTTTTTCCGCACATTTCGCTCGCCGCACCCATCGAAACACGCCCCCCACAACACATGGCCTACCGTCCCGCGTTCCCACAGGTGTCCCGATGAAAACGGTACCTCACATGTGTGGGTGCACCTACCTGGCCGCCAAGGGGAAAGCCTAAAACACAAGTAACCCCAAGTCTGTTGTCAGAGGGAAATCTCAGACATTCTGCCGACCGGCGCAACTTACAGATATGGGCCTCGGGTGTCCAAGCCAGCGAGGAAAACAGGGAACCCCATGCATTTTCGAAAAGAGGACACCCGTGGGAATCCGCAGAGGTGTGATTTGCGCCCATCGCCCCAGATTTTTTTACCCAGACAGCCCTGCAAAGTCGGAAATGTGGGGAAAAAAACGCTTTTTCCGCACATTTCGCTCGCCGCACCCATCGAAACGCGCCCCCCACAACACATGGCCTACCGTCCCGCGTTCCCACAGGTGTCCCGATGAAAATGGTACCTCACATGTGTGGGTGCACCTACCTGGCCGCCAAGGGGAAAGCCTAAAACACAAGTAACCCCAAGTCTGTTGTCAGAGGGAAATCTCAGACATTCTGCCGACCGGCGCAACTTACAGATATGGGCCTCGGGTGTCCAAGCCACCGAGGAAAACAGGGAACCCCATGCATTTTCGAAAAGAGGACACCCGTGGGAATCCGCAGAGGTGTGATTTGCGCCCATCGCCCCAGATTTTTTTACCCAGACAGCCCTGCAAAGTCGGAAATGTGGGGAAAAAAACGCTTTTCCCGCACATTTCGCTCGCCGCACCCATCGAAACACGCCCCCCACAACACATGGCCTACCGTCCCGCGTTCCCACAGGTGTCCCGATGAAAACGGTACCTCACATGTGTGGGTGCACCTAACTGGCCGCCAAGGGGAAAGCCTAAAACACAAGTAACCCCAAGTCTGTTGTCCATTCTGCTGACCGGCGCAACTTACAGATATGGGCCTCGGGTGTCCAAGCCACCGAGGAAAACAGGGAACCCCATGCATTTTCGAAAAGAGGACACCCGTGGGAATCCGCAGAGGTATGATTTGCGCCCATCGCCCCAGATTTTTTTACCCAGACAGCCCTGCAAAGTCGGAAATGTGGGGGAAAAAACGCTTTTTCCGCACATTTCGCTCGCCGCACCCATCGAAACGCGCCCCCCACAACACATGGCCTACCGTCCCGCGTTCCCACAGGTGTCCCGATGAAAACGGTACCTCACATGTGTGGGTGCACCTACCTGGCCGCCAAGGGGAAAGCCTAAAACACAAGTAACCCCAAGTCTGTTGTCAGAGGGAAATCTCCGACATTCTGCCGACCGGCGCAACTTACAGATATGGGCCTCGGGTGTCCAAGCCACCGAGGAAAACAGGGAACCCCATGCATTTTCGAAAAGAGGACACCCGTGGGAATCCGCAGAGGTGTGATTTGCGCCCATCGCCCCAGATTTTTTTACCCAGACAGCCCTGCAAAGTCGGAAATGTGGGGAAAAAAACGCTTTTTCCGCACATTTCGCTCGCCGCACCCATCGAAACACGCCCCTCACAACACATGGCCTACCGTCCCGCGTTCCCACAGGTGTCCCGATGAAAACGGTACCTCACATGTGTGGGTGCACCTACCTGGCCGCCAAGGGGAAAGCCTAAAACACAAGTAACCCCAAGTCTGTTGTCAGAGGGAAATCTCCGACATTCTGCCGACCGGCGCAACTTACAGATATGGGCCTCGGGTGTCCAAGCCACCGAGGAAAACAGGGAACCCCATGCATTTTCGAAAAGAGGACCCCCGTGGGAATCCGCAGAGGTGTGATTTGCACCCATCGCCCCAGATTTTTTTACCCAGACAGCCCTGCAAAGTCGGAAATGTGGGGAAAAAAACGCTTTTTCCGCACATTTCGCTCGCCGCACCCATCGAAACACGCCCCCCACAACACATGGCCTACCGTCCCGCGTTCCCACAGGTGTCCCGATGAAAACGGTACCTCATATGTGTGGGTGCACCTACCTGGCCGCCAAGGGGAAAGCCTAAAACACAAGTAACCCCAAGTCTGTTGTCAGAGGGAAATCTCAGACATTCTGCCGACCGGCGCAACTTACAGATATGGGCCTCGGGTGTCCAAGCCAGCGAGGAAAACAGGGAACCCCATGCATTTTCGAAAAGAGGACACCCGTGGGAATCCGCAGAGGTGTGATTTGCGCCCATCGCCCCAGATTTTTTTACCCAGACAGCCCTGCAAAGTCGGAAATGTGGGGAAAAAACCGCTTTTTCCGCACATTTCGCTCGCCGCACCCATCGAAACACGCCCCCCACAACACATGGCCTACCGTCCCGCGTTCCCACAGGTGTCCCGATGAAAACGGTACCTCACATGTGTGGGTGCACCTACCTGGCCGCCAAGGGGAAAGCCTAAAACACAAGTAACCCCAAGTCTGTTGTCAGAAGGAAATCTCCGACATTCTGCCGACCGGCGCAACTTACAGATATGGGCCTCGGGTGTCCAAGCCACCGAGGAAAACAGGGAACCCCATGCATTTTCGAAAAGAGGACACCCGTGGGAATCCGCAGAGGTGTGATTTGCGCCCATCGCCCCAGATTTTTTTACCCAGACAGCCCTGCAAAGTCGGAAATGTGGGGAAAAAAACGCTTTTTCCGCACATTTCGCTCGCCGCACCCATCGAAACACGCCCCCCACAACACATGGCCTACCGTCCCGCGTTCCCACAGGTGTCCCGATGAAAACGGTACCTCACATGTGTGGGTGCACCTACCTGGCCGCCAAGGGGAAAGCCTAAAACACAAGTAACCCCAAGTCTGTTGTCCATTCTGCCGACCGGCGCAACTTACAGATATGGGCCTCGGGTGTCCAAGCCACCGAGGAAAACAGGGAACCCCATGCATTTTCGAAAAGAGGACACCCGTGGGAATCCGCAGAGGTGTGATTTGCGCCCATCGCCCCAGATTTTTTTACCCAGACAGCCCTGCAAAGTCGGAAATGTGGGGAAAAAAACGCTTTTTCCGCACATTTCGCTCGCCGCACCCATCTAAACGCGCCCCCCACAACACATGGCCTACCGTCCCGCGTTCCCACAGGTGTCCCGATGAAAACGGTACCTCACATGTGTGGGTGCACCTACCTGGCCGCCAAGGGGAAAGCCTAAAACACAAGTAACCCCAAGTCTGTTGTCAGAGGGAAATCTCCGACATTCTGCCGACCGGCGCAACTTACAGATATGGGCCTCGGGTGTCCAAGCCACCGAGGAAAACAGGGAACCCCATGCATTTTCGAAAAGAGGACACCCGTGGGAATCCGCAGAGGTGTGATTTGCGCCCATCGCCCCAGATTTTTTTACCCAGACAGCCCTGCAAAGTCGGAAATGTGGGGGAAAAAACGCTTTTTCCGCACATTTCACTCGCCGCACCCATCGAAACACGCCCCCCACAACACATGGCCTACCGTCCCGCGTTCCCACAGGTGTCCCGATGAAAACGGTACCTCACATGTGTGGGTGCACCTACCTGGCCGCCAAGGGGAAAGCCTAAAACACAAGTAACCCCAAGTCTGTTGTCCATTCTGCCGACCGGCGCAACTTACAGATATGGGCCTCGGGTGTCCAAGCCACCGAGGAAAACAGGGAACCCCATGCATTTTCGAAAAGAGGACACCCGTGGGAATCCGCAGAGGTGTGATTTGCGCCCATCGCCCCAGATTTTTTTACCCAGACAGCCCTGCAAAGTCGGAAATGTGGGGAAAAAGACGCTTTTTCCGCACATTTCGCTCGCCGCACCCATCGAAACACGCCCCCCACAACACATGGCCTACCGTCCCGCGTTCCCACAGGTGTCCCGATGAAAACGGTACCTCACATGTGTGGGTGCACCTACCTGGCCGCCAAGGGGAAAGCCTAAAACACAAGTAACCCCAAGTCTGTTGTCAGAAGGAAATCTCCGACATTCTGCCGACCGGCGCAACTTACAGATATGGGCCTCGGGTGTCCAAGCCACCGAGGAAAACAGGGAACCCCATGCATTTTCGAAAAGAGGACCCCCGTGGGAATCCGCAGAGGTGTGATTTGCACCCATCGCCCCAGATTTTTTTACCCAGACAGCCCTGCAAAGTCGGAAATGTGGGGAAAATAACGCTTTTTCCGCACATTTCGCTCGCCGCACCCATCGAAACGCGCCCCCCACAACACATGGCCTACCGTCCCGCGTTCCCACAGGTGTCCCGATGAAAACGGTACCTCACATGTGTGGGTGCACCTACCTGGCCGCCAAGGGGAAAGCCTAAAACACAAGTAACCCCAAGTCTGTTGTCAGAGGGAAATCTCTGACATTCTGCCGACCGGCGCAACTTACAGATATGGGCCTCGGGTGTCCAAGCCACCGAGGAAAACAGGGAACCCTATGCATTTTCGAAAAGAGGACCCCCGTGGGAATCCGCAGAGGTGTGATTTGCACCCATCGCCCCAGATTTTTTTACCCAGACAGCCCTGCAAAGTCGGAAATGTGGGGAAAATAACGCTTTTTCCGCACATTTCGCTCGCCGCACCCATCGAAACACGCCCCCCACAACACATGGCCTACCGTCCCGCGTTCCCACAGGTGTCCCGATGAAAACGGTACCTCACATGTGTGGGTGCACCTACCTGGCCGCCAAGGGGAAAGCCTAAAACACAAGTAACCCCAAGTCTGTTGTCCATTCTGCCGACCGGCGCAACTTACAGATATGGGCCTCGGGTGTCCAAGCCACCGAGGAAAACAGGGAACCCCATGCATTTTCGAAAAGAGGACACCCGTGGGAATCCGCAGAGGTGTGATTTGCGCCCATCGCCCCAGATTTTTTTACCCAGACAGCCCTGCAAAGTCGGAAATGTGGGGAAAAAAACGCTTTTTCCGCACATTTCGCTCGCCGCACCCATCGAAACGCGCCCCCCACAACACATGGCCTACCGTCCCGCGTTCCCACAGGTGTCCCGATGAAAACGGTACCTCACATGTGTGGGTGCACCTACCTGGCCGCCAAGGGGAAAGCCTAAAACACAAGTAACCCCAAGTCTGTTGTCAGAGGGAAATCTCCGACATTCTGCCGACCGGCGCAACTTACAGATATGGGCCTCGGGTGTCCAAGCCTCCGAGGAAAACAGGGAACCCCATGCATTTTCGAAAAGAGGACACCCGTGGGAATCCGCAGAGGTGTGATTTGCGCCCATCGCCCCAGATTTTTTTACCCAGACAGCCCTGCAAAGTCGGAAATGTGGGGAAAAAAACGCTTTTTCCGCACATTTCGCTCGCCGCACCCATCGAAACACGCCCCCCACAACACATGGCCTACCGTCCCGAGTTCCCACAGGTGTCCCGATGAAAACGGTACCTCACATGTGTGGGTGCACCTACCTGGCCGCCAAGGGGAAAGCCTAAAACACAAGTAACCCCAAGTCTGTTGTCCATTCTGCCGACCGGCGCAACTTACAGATATGGGCCTCGGGTGTCCAAGCCACCGAGGAAAACAGGGAACCCCATGCATTTTCGAAAAGAGGACACCCGTGGGAATCCGCAGAGGTGTGATTTGCGCCCATCGCCCCAGATTTTTTTACCCAGACAGCCCTGCAAAGTCGGAAATGTGGGGAAAAAAACGCTTTTTCCGCACATTTCGCTCGCCGCACCCATCGAAACGCGCCCCCCACAACACATGGCCTACCGTCCCACGTTCCCACAGGTGTCCCGATGAAAACGGTACCTCACATGTGTGGGTGCACCTACCTGGCCGCCAAGGGGAAAGCCTAAAACACAAGTAACCCCAAGTCTGTTGTCCATTCTGCCGACCGACGCAACTTACAGATATGGGCCTCGGGTGTCCAAGCCAGCGAGGAAAACAGGGAACCCCATGCATTTTCGAAAAGAGGACACCCGTGGGAATCCGCAGAGGTGTGATTTGCGCCCATCGCCCCAGATTTTTTTACCCAGACAGCCCTGCAAAGTCGGAAATGTGGGGAAAAAAACGCTTTTTCCGCACATTTCGCTCGCCGCACCCATCGAAACACGCCCCCCACAACACATGGCCTACCGTCCCGCGTTCCCACAGGTGTCGCGATGAAAACGGTACCTCACATGTGTGGGTGCACCTACCTGGCCGCCAAGGGGAAAGCCTAAAACACAAGTAACCCCAAGTCTGTTGTCAGAGGGAAATCTCAGACATTCTGCCGACCGGCGCAACTTACAGATATGGGCCTCGGGTGTCCAAGCCACCGAGGGAAACAGGGAACCCCATGCATTTTCGAAAAGAGGACACCCGTGGGAATCCGCAGAGGTGTGATTTGCGCCCATCGCCCCAGATTTTTTTACCCAGACAGCCCTGCAAAGTCGGAAATGTGGGGGAAAAAACGCTTTTCCCGCACATTTCGCTCGCCGCACCCATCGAAACGCGCCCCCCACAACACATGGCCTACCGTCCCGCGTTCCCACAGGTGTCCCGATGAAAACGGTACCTCACATGTGTGGGTGCACCTACCTGGCCGCCAAGGGGAAAGCCTAAAACACAAGTAACCCCAAGTCTGTTGTCAGAGGGAAATCTCAGACATTCTGCCGACCGGCGCAACTTACAGATATGGGCCTCGGGTGTCCAAGCCACCGAGGAAAACAGGGAACCCCATGCATTTTCGAAAAGAGGACACCCGTGGGAATCCGCAGAGGTGTGATTTGCGCCCATCGCCCCAGATTTTTTTACCCAGACAGCCCTGCAAAGTCGGAAATGTGGGGAAAAAAACGCTTTTTCCGCACATTTCGCTCGCCGCACCCATCGAAACACGCCCCCCACAACACATGGCCTACCGTCCCGCGTTCCCACAGGTGTCCCAATGAAAACGGTACCTCACATGTGTGGGTGCACCTACCTGGCCGCCAAGGGGAAAGCCTAAAACACAAGTAACCCCAAGTCTGTTGTCCATTCTGCCGACCGGCGCAACTTACAGATATGGGCCTCGGGTGTCCAAGCCACCGAGGAAAACAGGGAACCCCATGCATTTTCGAAAAGAGGACACCCGTGGGAATCCGCAGAGGTGTGATTTGCGCCCATCGCCCCAGATTTTTTTACCCAGACAGCCCTGCAAAGTCGGAAATGTGGGGAAAAAAACGCTTTTTCCGCACATTTCGCTCGCCGCACCCATCGAAACGCGCCCCCCACAACACATGGCCTACCGTCCCGCGTTCCCACAGGTGTCCCGATGAAAACGGTACCTCACATGTGTGGGTGCACCTACCTGGCCGCCAAGGGGAAAGCCTAAAACACAAGTAACCCCAAGTCTGTTGTCAGAGGGAAATCTCCGACATTCTGCCGACCGGCGCAACTTACAGATATGGGCCTCGGGTGTCCAAGCCACCGAGGAAAACAGGGAACCCCATGCATTTTCGAAAAGAGGACACCCGTGGGAATCCGCAGAGGTGTGATTTGCGCCCATCGCCCCAGATTTTTTTACCCAGACAGCCCTGCAAAGTCGGAAATGTGGGGAAAAAAACGCTTTTTCCGCACATTTCGCTCGCCGCACCCATCGAAACACGCCCCCCACAACACATGGCCTACCGTCCCGAGTTCCCACAGGTGTCCCGATGAAAACGGTACCTCACATGTGTGGGTGCACCTACCTGGCCGCCAAGGGGAAAGCCTAAAACACAAGTAACCCCAAGTCTGTTGTCCATTCTGCCGACCGGCGCAACTTACAGATATGGGCCTCGGGTGTCCAAGCCACCGAGGAAAACAGGGAACCCCATGCATTTTCGAAAAGAGGACACCCGTGGGAATCCGCAGAGGTGTGATTTGCGCCCATCGCCCCAGATTTTTTTACCCAGACAGCCCTGCAAAGTCGGAAATGTGGGGAAAAAAACGCTTTTTCCGCACATTTCGCTCGCCGCACCCATCGAAACGCGCCCCCCACAACACATGGCCTACCGTCCCGCGTTCCCACAGGTGTCCCGATGAAAACGGTACCTCACATGTGTGGGTGCACCTACCTGGCCGCCAAGGGGAAAGCCTAAAACACAAGTAACCCCAAGTCTGTTGTCAGAGGGAAATCTCCGACATTCTGCCGACCGGCGCAACTTACAGATATGGGCCTCGGGTGTCCAAGCCACCGAGGAAAACAGGGAACCCCATGCATTTTCGAAAAGAGGACACCCGTGGGAATCCGCAGAGGTGTGATTTGCGCCCATCGCCCCAGATTATTTTACCCAGACAGCCCTGCAAAGTCGGAAATGTGGGGAAAAAAACGCTTTTTCCGCACATTTCGCTCGCCGCACCCATCGAAACACGCCCCCCACAACACATGGCCTACCGTCCCGCGTTCCCACAGGTGTCCCGATGAAAACGGTACCTCACATGTGTGGGTGCACCTACCTGGCCGCCAAGGGGAAAGCCTAAAACACAAGTAACCCCAAGTCTGTTGTCAGAGGGAAATCTCAGACATTCTGCCGACCGGCGCAACTTACAGATATGGGCCTCGGGTGTCCAAGCCAGCGAGGAAAACAGGGAACCCCATGCATTTTCGAAAAGAGGACACCCGTGGGAATCCGCAGAGGTGTGATTTGCGCCCATCGCCCCAGATTTTTTTACCCAGACAGCCCTGCAAAGTCGGAAATGTGGGGAAAAAAACGCTTTTTCCGCACATTTCGCTCGCCGCACCCATCGAAACGCGCCCCCCACAACACATGGCCTACCGTCCCGCGTTCCCACAGGTGTCCCGATGAAAATGGTACCTCACATGTGTGGGTGCACCTACCTGGCCGCCAAGGGGAAAGCCTAAAACACAAGTAACCCCAAGTCTGTTGTCAGAGGGAAATCTCAGACATTCTGCCGACCGGCGCAACTTACAGATATGGGCCTCGGGTGTCCAAGCCACCGAGGAAAACAGGGAACCCCATGCATTTTCGAAAAGAGGACACCCGTGGGAATCCGCAGAGGTGTGATTTGCGCCCATCGCCCCAGATTTTTTTACCCAGACAGCCCTGCAAAGTCGGAAATGTGGGGAAAAAAACGCTTTTCCCGCACATTTCGCTCGCCGCACCCATCGAAACACGCCCCCCACAACACATGGCCTACCGTCCCGCGTTCCCACAGGTGTCCCGATGAAAACGGTACCTCACATGTGTGGGTGCACCTAACTGGCCGCCAAGGGGAAAGCCTAAAACACAAGTAACCCCAAGTCTGTTGTCCATTCTGCCGACCGGCGCAACTTACAGATATGGGCCTCGGGTGTCCAAGCCACCGAGGAAAACAGGGAACCCCATGCATTTTCGAAAAGAGGACACCCGTGGGAATCCGCAGAGGTGTGATTTGCGCCCATCGCCCCAGATTTTTTTACCCAGACAGCCCTGCAAAGTCGGAAATGTGGGGGAAAAAACGCTTTTTCCGCACATTTCGCTCGCCGCACCCATCGAAACGCGCCCCCCACAACACATGGCCTACCGTCCCGCGTTCCCACAGGTGTCCCGATGAAAACGGTACCTCACATGTGTGGGTGCACCTACCTGGCCGCCAAGGGGAAAGCCTAAAACACAAGTAACCCCAAGTCTGTTGTCAGAGGGAAATCTCCGACATTCTGCCGACCGGCGCAACTTACAGATATGGGCCTCGGGTGTCCAAGCCACCGAGGAAAACAGGGAACCCCATGCATTTTCGAAAAGAGGACACCCGTGGGAATCCGCAGAGGTGTGATTTGCGCCCATCGCCCCAGATTTTTTTACCCAGACAGCCCTGCAAAGTCGGAAATGTGGGGAAAAAAACGCTTTTTCCGCACATTTCGCTCGCCGCACCCATCGAAACACGCCCCCCACAACACATGGCCTACCGTCCCGCGTTCCCACAGGTGTCCCGATGAAAACGGTACCTCACATGTGTGGGTGCACCTACCTGGCCGCCAAGGGGAAAGCCTAAAACACAAGTAACCCCAAGTCTGTTGTCAGAGGGAAATCTCCGACATTCTGCCGACCGGCGCAACTTACAGATATGGGCCTCGGGTGTCCAAGCCACCGAGGAAAACAGGGAACCCCATGCATTTTCGAAAAGAGGACCCCCGTGGGAATCCGCAGAGGTGTGATTTGCACCCATCGCCCCAGATTTTTTTACCCAGACAGCCCTGCAAAGTCGGAAATGTGGGGAAAATAACGCTTTTTCCGCACATTTCGCTCGCCGCACCCATCGAAACACGCCCCCCACAACACATGGCCTACCGTCCCGCGTTCCCACAGGTGTCCCGATGAAAACGGTACCTCACATGTGTGGGTGCACCTACCTGGCCGCCAAGGGGAAAGCCTAAAACACAAGTAACCCCAAGTCTGTTGTCCATTCTGCCGACCGGCGCAACTTACAGATATGGGCCTCGGGTGTCCAAGCCACCGAGGAAAACAGGGAACCCCATGCATTTTCGAAAAGAGGACACCCGTGGGAATCCGCAGAGGTGTGATTTGCGCCCATCGCCCCAGATTTTTTTACCCAGACAGCCCTGCAAAGTCGGAAATGTGGGGAAAAAAACGCTTTTTCCGCACATTTCGCTCGCCGCACCCATCGAAACGCGCCCCCCACAACACATGGCCTACCGTCCCGCGTTCCCACAGGTGTCCCGATGAAAACGGTACCTCACATGTGTGGGTGCACCTACCTGGCCGCCAAGGGGAAAGCCTAAAACACAAGTAACCCCAAGTCTGTTGTCAGAGGGAAATCTCCGACATTCTGCCGACCGGCGCAACTTACAGATATGGGCCTCGGGTGTCCAAGCCACCGAGGAAAACAGGGAACCCCATGCATTTTCGAAAAGAGGACACCCGTGGGAATCCGCAGAGGTGTGATTTGCGCCCATCGCCCCAGATTTTTTTACCCAGACAGCCCTGCAAAGTCGGAAATGTGGGGAAAAAAACGCTTTTTCCGCACATTTCGCTCGCCGCACCCATCGAAACACGCCCCCCACAACACATGGCCTACCGTCCCGAGTTCCCACAGGTGTCCCGATGAAAACGGTACCTCACATGTGTGGGTGCACCTACCTGGCCGCCAAGGGGAAAGCCTAAAACACAAGTAACCCCAAGTCTGTTGTCCATTCTGCCGACCGGCGCAACTTACAGATATGGGCCTCGGGTGTCCAAGCCACCGAGGAAAACAGGGAACCCCATGCATTTTCGAAAAGAGGACACCCGTGGGAATCCGCAGAGGTGTGATTTGCGCCCATCGCCCCAGATTTTTTTACCCAGACAGCCCTGCAAAGTCGGAAATGTGGGGAAAAAAAAAATTTTTCCGCACATTTCGCTCGCCGCACCCATCGAAACGCGCCCCCCACAACACATGGCCTACCGTCCCGCGTTCCCACAGGTGTCCCGATGAAAACGGTACCTCACATGTGTGGGTGCACCTACCTGGCCGCCAAGGGGAAAGCCTAAAACACAAGTAACCCCAAGTCTGTTGTCAGAGGGAAATCTCCGACATTCTGCCGACCGGCGCAACTTACAGATATGGGCCTCGGGTGTCCAAGCCACCGAGGAAAACAGGGAACCCCATGCATTTTTGAAAAGAGGACACCCGTGGGAATCCGCAGAGGTGTGATTTGCGCCCATCGCCCCAGATTTTTTTACCCAGACAGCCCTGCAAAGTCGGAAATGTGGGGAAAAAAACGCTTTTTCCGCACATTTCGCTCGCCGCACCCATCGAAACACACCCCCCACAACACATGGCCTACCGTCCCGCGTTCCCACAGGTGTCCCGATGAAAACGGTACCTCATATGTGTGGGTGCACCTACCTGGCCGCCAAGGGGAAAGCCTAAAACACAAGTAACCCCAAGTCTGTTGTCAGAGGGAAATCTCAGACATTCTGCCGACCGGCGCAACTTACAGATATGGGCCTCGGGTGTCCAAGCCAGCGAGGAAAACAGGGAACCCCATGCATTTTCGAAAAGAGGACACCCGTGGGAATCCGCAGAGGTGTGATTTGCGCCCATCGCCCCAGATTTTTTCACCCAGACAGCCCTGCAAAGTCGGAAATGTGGGGAAAAAACCGCTTTTTCCGCACATTTCGCTCGCCGCACCCATCGAAACACGCCCCCCACAACACATGGCCTACCGTCCCGCGTTCCCACAGGTGTCCCGATGAAAACGGTACCTCACATGTGTGGGTGCACCTACCTGGCCGCCAAGGGGAAAGCCTAAAACACAAGTAACCCCAAGTCTGTTGTCAGAAGGAAATCTCCGACATTCTGCCGACCGGCGCAACTTACAGATATGGGCCTCGGGTGTCCAAGCCACCGAGGAAAACAGGGAACCCCATGCATTTTCGAAAAGAGGACACCCGTGGGAATCCGCAGAGGTGTGATTTGCGCCCATCGCCCCAGATTTTTTTACCCAGACAGCCCTGCAAAGTCGGAAATGTGGGGAAAAAAACGCTTTTTCCGCACATTTCGCTCGCCGCACCCATCGAAACACGCCCCCCACAACACATGGCCTACCGTCCCGCATTCCCACAGGTGTCCCGATGAAAACGGTACCTCACATGTGTGGGTGCACCTACCTGGCCGCCAAGGGGAAAGCCTAAAACACAAGTAACCCCAAGTCTGTTGTCCATTCTGCCGACCGGCGCAACTTACAGATATGGGCCTCGGGTGTCCAAGCCACCGAGGAAAACAGGGAACCCCATGCATTTTCGAAAAGAGGACACCCGTGGGAATCCGCAGAGGTGTGATTTGCGCCCATCGCCCCAGATTTTTTTACCCAGACAGCCCTGCAAAGTCGGAAATGTGGGGAAAAAAACGTTTTTTCCGCACATTTCGCTCGCCGCACCCATCTAAACGCGCCCCCCACAACACATGGCCTACCGTCCCGCGTTCCCACAGGTGTCCCGATGAAAACGGTACCTCACATGTGTGGGTGCACCTACCTGGCCGCCAAGGGGAAAGCCTAAAACACAAGTAACCCCAAGTCTGTTGTCAGAGGGAAATCTCCGACATTCTGCCGACCGGCGCAACTTACAGATATGGGCCTCGGGTGTCCAAGCCACCGAGGAAAACAGGGAACCCCATGCATTTTCGAAAAGAGGACACCCGTGGGAATCCGCAGAGGTGTGATTTGCGCCCATCGCCCCAGATTTTTTTACCCAGACAGCTCTGCAAAGTCGGAAATGTGGGGGAAAAAACGCTTTTTCCGCACATTTCACTCGCCGCACCCATCGAAACACGCCCCCCACAACACATGGCCTACCGTCCCGCGTTCCCACAGGTGTCCCGATGAAAATGGTACCTCACATGTGTGGGTGCACCTACCTGGCCGCCAAGGGGAAAGCCTAAAACACAAGTAACCCCAAGTCTGTTGTCCATTCTGCCGACCGGCGCAACTTACAGATATGGGCCTCGGGTGTCCAAGCCACCGAGGAAAACAGGGAACCCCATGCATTTTCGAAAAGAGGACACCCGTGGGAATCCGCAGAGGTGTGATTTGCGCCCATCGCCCCAGATTTTTTTACCCAGACAGCCCTGCAAAGTCGGAAATGTGGGGAAAAAGACGCTTTTTCCGCACATTTCGCTCGCCGCACCCATCGAAACACGCCCCCCACAACACATGGCCTACCGTCCCGCGTTCCCACAGGTGTCCCGATGAAAACGGTACCTCACATGTGTGGGTGCACCTACCTGGCCGCCAAGGGGAAAGCCTAAAACACAAGTAACCCCAAGTCTGTTGTCAGAGGGAAATCTCCGACATTCTGCCGACCGGCGCAACTTACAGATATGGGCCTCGGGTGTCCAAGCCAGCGAGGAAAACAGGGAACCCCATGCATTTTCGAAAAGAGGACACCCGTGGGAATCCGCAGAGGTGTGATTTGCGCCCATCGCCCCAGATTTTTTTACCCAGACAGCCCTGCAAAGTCGGAAATGTGGGGAAAAAACCGCTTTTTCCGCACATTTCGCTCGCCGCACCCATCGAAACACGCCCCCCACAACACATGGCCTACCGTCCCGCGTTCCCACAGGTGTCGCGATGAAAACGGTACCTCACATGTGTGGGTGCACCTACCTGGCCGCCAAGGGGAAAGCCTAAAACACAAGTAACCCCAAGTCTGTTGTCCATTCTGCCGACCGGCGCAACTTACAGATATGGGCCTCGGGTGTCCAAGCCACCGAGGGAAACAGGGAACCCCATGCATTTTCGAAAAGAGGACACCCGTGGGAATCCGCAGAGGTGTGATTTGCGCCCATCGCCCCAGATTTTTTTACCCAGACAGCCCTGCAAAGTCGGAAATGTGGGGGAAAAAACGCTTTTCCCGCACATTTCGCTCGCCGCACCCATCGAAACGCGCCCCCCACAACACATGGCCTACCGTCCCGCGTTCCCACAGGTGTCCCGATGAAAACGGTACCTCACATGTGTGGGTGCACCTACCTGGCCGCCAAGGGGAAAGCCTAAAACACAAGTAACCCCAAGTCTGTTGTCAGAGGGAAATCTCCGACATTCTGCTGACCAGCGCAACTTACAGATATGGGCCTCGGGTGTCCAAGCCACCGAGGAAAACAGGGAACCCCATGCATTTTCGAAAAGAGGACACCCGTGGGAATCCGCAGAGGTGTGATTTGCGCCCATCGCCCCAGATTTTTTTACCCAGACAGCCCTGCAAAGTCGGAAATGTGGGGGAAAAAACGCTTTTTCCGCACATTTCACTCGCCGCACCCATCGAAACACGCCCCCCACAACACATGGCCTACCGTCCCGCGTTCCCACAGGTGTCCCGATGAAAACGGTACCTCACATGTGTGGGTGCACCTACCTGGCCGCCAAGGGGAAAGCCTAAAACACAAGTAACCCCAAGTCTGTTGTCAGAGGGAAATCTCCGACATTCTGCCGACCGGCGCAACTTACAGATATGGGCCTCGGGTGTCCAAGCCAGCGAGGAAAACAGGGAACCCCATGCATTTTCGAAAAGAGGACACCCGTGGGAATCCGCAGAGGTGTGATTTGCGCCCATCGCCCCAGATTTTTTTACCCAGACAGCCCTGCAAAGTCGGAAATGTGGGGAAAAAAATGCTTTTTCCGCACATTTCGCTCGCCGCACCCATCGAAACACGCCCCCCACAACACATGGCCTACCGTCCCGCGTTCCCACAGGTGTCCCGATGAAAACGGTACCTCACATGTGTGGGTGCACCTACCTGGCCGCCAAGGGGAAAGCCTAAAACACAAGTAACCCCAAGTCTGTTGTCCATTCTGCCGACCGGCGCAACTTACAGATATGGGCCTCGGGTGTCCAAGCCACCGAGGAAAACAGGGAACCCCATGCATTTTCGAAAAGAGGACACCCGTGGGAATCCGCAAAGGTGTGATTTGCGCCCATCGCCCCAGATTTTTTTACCCAGACAGCCCTGCAAAGTCGGAAATGTGGGGAAAAAAACGCTTTTTCCACACATTTCGCTCGCCGCACCCATCGAAACGCGCCCCCCACAACACATGGCCTACCGTCCCGCGTTCCCACAGGTGTCCCGATGAAAACGGTACCTCACATGTGTGGGTGCACCTACCTGGCCGCCAAGGGGAAAGCCTAAAACACAAGTAACCCCAAGTCTGTTGTCAGAGGGAAATCTCCGACATTCTGCCGACCGGCGCAACTTACAGATATGGGCCTCGGGTGTCCAAGCCACCGAGGGAAACAGGGAACCCCATGCATTTTCGAAAAGAGGACACCCGTGGGAATCCGCAGAGGTGTGATTTGCGCCCATCGCCCCAGATTTTTTTACCCAGACAGCCCTGCAAAGTCGGAAATGTGGGGGAAAAAACGCTTTTCCCGCACATTTCGCTCGCCGCACCCATCGAAACGCGCCCCCCACAACACATGGCCTACCGTCCCGCGTTCCCACAGGTGTCCCGATGAAAACGGTACCTCACATGTGTGGGTGCACCTACCTGGCCGCCAAGGGGAAAGCCTAAAACACAAGTAACCCTAAGTCTGTTGTCAGAGGGAAATCTCCGACATTCTGCCGACCGGCGCTACTTACAGATATGGGCCTCGGGTGTCCAAGCCACCGAGGAAAACAGGGAACCCCATGCATTTTCGAAAAGAGGACACCCGTGGGAATCCGCAGAGGTGTGATTTGCGCCCATCGCCCCAGATTTTTTTACCCAGACAGCCCTGCAAAGTCGGAAATGTGGGGGAAAAAACGCTTTTTCCGCACATTTCACTCGCCGCACCCATCGAAACACGCCCCCCACAACACATGGCCTACCGTCCCGCGTTCCCACAGGTGTACCGATGAAAACGGTACCTCACATGTGTGGGTGCACCTACCTGGCCGCCAAGGGGAAAGCCTAAAACACAAGTAACCCCAAGTCTGTTGTCCATTCTGCCGACCGGCGCAACTTACAGATATGGGCCTCGGGTGTCCAAGCCACCGAGGAAAACAGGGAACCCCATGCATTTTCGAAAAGAGGACACCCGTGGGAATCCGCAGAGGTGTGATTTGCGCCCATCGCCCCAGATTTTTTTACCCAGACAGCCCTGCAAAGTCGGAAATGTGGGGAAAAAAACGCTTTTTCCGCACATTTCGCTCGCCGCACCCATCGAAACACGCCCCCCACAACACATGGCCTACTGTCCCGCGTTCCCACAGGTGTCCCGATGAAAACGGTACCTCACATGTGTGGGTGCACCTACCTGGCCGCCAAGGGGAAAGCCTAAAACACAAGTAACCCCAAGTCTGTTGTCAGAGGGAAATCTCCGACATTTTGCCGACCGGCGCAACTTACAGATATGGGCCTCGGGTGTCCAAGCCAGCGAGGAAAACAGGGAACCCCATGCATTTTCGAAAAGAGGACACCCGTGGGAATCCGCAGAGGTGTGATTTGCGCCCATCGCCCCAGATTTTTTTACCCAGACAGCCCTGCAAAGTCGGAAATGTGGGGAAAAAACCGCTTTTTCCGCACATTTCGCTCGCCGCACCCATCGAAACACGCCCCCCACAACACATGGCCTACCGTCCCGCGTTCCCACAGGTGTCCCGATGAAAACGGTACCTCACATGTGTGGGTGCACCTACCTGGCCGCCAAGGGGAAAGCCTAAAACACAAGTAACCCCAAGTCTGTTGTCAGAAGGAAATCTCCGACATTCTGCCGACCGGCGCAACTTACAGATATGGGCCTCGGGTGTCCAAGCCACCGAGGAAAACAGGGAACCCCATGCATTTTCGAAAAGAGGACACCCGTGGGAATCCGCAGAGGTGTGATTTGCGCCCATCGCCCCAGATTTTTTTACCCAGACAGCCCTGCAAAGTCGGAAATGTGGGGAAAAAAACGCTTTTTCCGCACATTTCGCTCGCCGCACCCATCGAAACACGCCCCCCACAACACATGGCCTACCGTCCCGCGTTCCCACAGGTGTCGCGATGAAAACGGTACCTCACATGTGTGGGTGCACCTACCTGGCCGCCAAGGGGAAAGCCTAAAACACAAGTAACCCCAAGTCTGTTGTCCATTCTGCCGACCGGCGCAACTTACAGATATGGGCCTCGGGTGTCCAAGCCACCGAGGAAAACAGGGAACCCCATGCATTTTCGAAAAGAGGACACCCGTGGGAATCCGCAGAGGTGTGATTTGCGCCCATCGCCCCAGATTTTTTTACCCAGACAGCCCTGCAAAGTCGGAAATGTGGGGAAAAAAACGCTTTTTCCGCACATTTCGCTCGCCGCACCCATCGAAACGCGCCCCCCACAACACATGGCCTACCGTCCCGCGTTCCCACAAGTGTCCCGATGAAAACGGTACCTCACATGTGTGGGTGCACCTACCTGGCCGCCAAGGGGAAAGCCTAAAACACAAGTAACCCCATGTCGGTTGTCAGCGGGAAATCTCCGACATTCTGCCGACCGGCGCAACTTACAGATATGGGCCTCGGGTGTCCAAGCCAGCGAGGAAAACAGGGAACCCCATGCATTTTCGAAAAGAGGACACCCGTGGGAATCCGCAGAGGTGTGATTTGCGCCCATCGCCCCAGATTTTTTTACCCAGACAGCCCTGCAAAGTCGGAAATGTGGGGAAAAAAACGCTTTTTCCGCACATTTCGCTCGCCGCACCCATCGAAACACGCCCCCCACAACACATGGCCTACCGTCCCGCGTTCCCACAGGTGTCGCGATGAAAACGGTACCTCACATGTGTGGGTGCACCTACCTGGCCGCCAAGGGGAAAGCCTAAAACACAAGTAACCCCAAGTCTGTTGTCCATTCTGCCGACCGGCGCAACTTACAGATATGGGCCTCGGGTGTCCAAGCCACCGAGGAAAACAGGGAACCCCATGCATTTTCGAAAAGAGGACACCCGTGGGAATCCGCAGAGGTGTGATTTGCGCCCATCGCCCCAGATTTTTTTACCCAGACAGCCCTGCAAAGTCGGAAATGTGGGGGAAAAAACGCTTTTTCCGCACATTTCGCTCGCCGCACCCATCCAAACGCGCCCCCCACAACACATGGCCTACCGTCCCGCGTTCCCACAGGTGTCCCGATGAAAACGGTACCCCACATGTGTGGGTGCACCTACCTGGCCGCCAAGGGGAAAGCCTAAAACACAAGTAACCCCAAGTCTGTTGTCAGAGGGAAATCTCCGACATTCTGCCGACCGGCGCAACTTACAGATATGGGCCTCGGGTGTCCAAGCCACCGAGGAAAACAGGGAACCCCATGCATTTTCGAAAAGAGGACACCCGTGGGAATCCGCAGAGGTGTGATTTGCGCCCATCGCCCCAGATTTTTTTACCCAGACAGCCCTGCAAAGTCGGAAATGTGGGGGAAAAAACGCTTTTTCCGCACATTTCACTCGCCGCACCCATCGAAACACGCCCCCCACAACACATGGCCTACCGTCCCGCGTTCCCACAGGTGTCCCGATGAAAACGGTACCTCACATGTGTGGGTGCACCTACCTGGCCGCCAAGGGGAAAGCCTAAAACACAAGTAACCCCAAGTCTGTTGTCCATTCTGCCGACCGGCGCAACTTACAGATATGGGCCTCGGGTGTCCAAGCCACCGAGGAAAACAGGGAACCCCATGCATTTTCGAAAAGAGGACACCCGTGGGAATCCGCAGAGGTGTGATTTGCGCCCATCGCCCCAGATTTTTTTACCCAGACAGCCCTGCAAAGTCGGAAATGTGGGGAAAAAAACGCTTTTTCCGCACATTTCGCTCGCCGCACCCATCGAAACGCGCCCCCCACAACACATGGCCTACCGTCCCGCGTTCCCACAGGTGTCCCGATGAAAACGGTACCTCACATGTGTGGGTGCACCTACCTGGCCGCCAAGGGGAAAGCCTAAAACACAAGTAACCCCAAGTCTGTTGTCAGAGGGAAATCTCCGACATTCTGCCGACCGGCGCAACTTACAGATATGGGCCTCGGGTGTCCAAGCCACCGAGGGAAACAGGGAACCCCATGCATTTTCGAAAAGAGGACACCCGTGGGAATCCGCAGAGGTGTGATTTGCGCCCATCGCCCCAGATTTTTTTACCCAGACAGCCCTGCAAAGTCGGAAATGTGGGGGAAAAAACGCTTTTCCCGCACATTTCGCTCGCCGCACCCATCGAAACGCGCCCCCCACAACACATGGCCTACCGTCCCGCGTTCCCACAGGTGTCCCGATGAAAACGGTACCTCACATGTGTGGGTGCACCTACCTGGCCGCCAAGGGGAAAGCCTAAAACACAAGTAACCCCAAGTCTGTTGTCAGAGGGAAATCTCCGACATTCTGCCGACCGGCGCAACTTACAGATATGGGCCTCGGGTGTCCAAGCCACCGAGGAAAACAGGGAACCCCATGCATTTTCGAAAAGAGGACACCCGTGGGAATCCGCAGAGGTGTGATTTGCGCCCATCGCCCCAGATTTTTTTACCCAGACAGCCCTGCAAAGTCGGAAATGTGGGGGAAAAAACGCTTTTTCCGCACATTTCACTCGCCGCACCCATCGAAACACGCCCCCCACAACACATGGCCTACCGTCCCGCGTTCCCACAGGTGTACCGATGAAAACGGTACCTCACATGTGTGGGTGCACCTACCTGGCCGCCAAGGGGAAAGCCTAAAACACAAGTAACCCCAAGTCTGTTGTCCATTCTGCCGACCGGCGCAACTTACAGATATGGGCCTCGGGTGTCCAAGCCACCGAGGAAAACAGGGAACCCCATGCATTTTCGAAAAGAGGACACCCGTGGGAATCCGCAGAGGTGTGATTTGCGCCCATCGCCCCAGATTTTTTTACCCAGACAGCCCTGCAAAGTCGGAAATGTGGGGAAAAAAACGCTTTTTCCGCACATTTCGCTCGCCGCACCCATCGAAACACGCCCCCCACAACACATGGCCTACTGTCCCGCGTTCCCACAGGTGTCCCGATGAAAACGGTACCTCACATGTGTGGGTGCACCTACCTGGCCGCCAAGGGGAAAGCCTAAAACACAAGTAACCCCAAGTCTGTTGTCAGAGGGAAATCTCCGACATTTTGCCGACCGGCGCAACTTACAGATATGGGCCTCGGGTGTCCAAGCCAGCGAGGAAAACAGGGAACCCCATGCATTTTCGAAAAGAGGACACCCGTGGGAATCCGCAGAGGTGTGATTTGCGCCCATCGCCCCAGATTTTTTTACCCAGACAGCCCTGCAAAGTCGGAAATGTGGGGAAAAAACCGCTTTTTCCGCACATTTCGCTCGCCGCACCCATCGAAACACGCCCCCCACAACACATGGCCTACCGTCCCGCGTTCCCACAGGTGTCCCGATGAAAACGGTACCTCACATGTGTGGGTGCACCTACCTGGCCGCCAAGGGGAAAGCCTAAAACACAAGTAACCCCAAGTCTGTTGTCAGAAGGAAATCTCCGACATTCTGCCGACCGGCGCAACTTACAGATATGGGCCTCGGGTGTCCAAGCCACCGAGGAAAACAGGGAACCCCATGCATTTTCGAAAAGAGGACACCCGTGGGAATCCGTAGAGGTGTGATTTGCGCCCATCGCCCCAGATTTTTTTACCCAGACAGCCCTGCAAAGTCGGAAATGTGGGGAAAAAAACGCTTTTTCCGCACATTTCGCTCGCCGCACCCATCGAAACACGCCCCCCACAACACATGGCCTACCGTCCCGCGTTCCCACAGGTGTCCCGATGAAAACGGTACCTCACATGTGTGGGTGCACCTACCTGGCCGCCAAGGGGAAAGCCTAAAACACAAGTAACCCCAAGTCTGTTGTCCATTCTGCCGACCGGCGCAACTTACAGATATGGGCCTCGGGTGTCCAAGCCACCGAGGAAAACTGGGAACCCCATGCATTTTCGAAAAGAGGACACCCGTGGGAATCTGCAGAGGTGTGATTTGCGCCCATCGCCCCAGATTTTTTTACCCAGACAGCCCTGCAAAGTCGGAAATGTGGGGAAAAAAACGCTTTTTCCGCACATTTCGCTCGCCGCACCCATCTAAACGCGCCCCCCACAACACATGGCCTACCGTCCCGCGTTCCCACAGGTGTCCCGATGAAAACGGTACCTCACATGTGTGGGTGCACCTACCTGGCCGCCAAGGGGAAAGCCTAAAACACAAGTAACCCCAAGTCTGTTGTCAGAGGGAAATCTCCGACATTCTGCCGACCGGCGCAACTTACAGATATGGGCCTCGGGTGTCCAAGCCACCGAGGAAAACAGGGAACCCCATGCATTTTCGAAAAGAGGACACCCGTGGGAATCCGCAGAGGTGTGATTTGCGCCCATCGCCCCAGATTTTTTTACCCAGACAGCCCTGCAAAGTCGGAAATGTGGGGGAAAAAACGCTTTTTCCGCACATTTCACTCGCCGCACCCATCGAAACACGCCCCCCACAACACATGGCCTACCGTCCCGCGTTCCCACAGGTGTCCCGATGAAAACGGTACCTCACATGTGTGGGTGCACCTACCTGGCCGCCAAGGGGAAAGCCTAAAACACAAGTAACCCCAAGTCTGTTGTCCATTCTGCCGACCGGCGCAACTTACAGATATGGGCCTCGGGTGTCCAAGCCACCGAGGAAAACAGGGAACCCCATGCATTTTCGAAAAGAGGACACCCGTGGGAATCCGCAGAGCTGTGATTTGCGCCCATCGCCCCAGATTTTTTTACCCAGACAGCCCTGCAAAGTCGGAAATGTGGGGAAAAAGACGCTTTTTCCGCACATTTCGCTCGCCGCACCCATCGAAACACGCCCCCCACAACACATGGCCTACCGTCCCGCGTTCCCACAGGTGTCCCGATGAAAACGGTACCTCACATGTGTGGGTGCACCTACCTGGCCGCCAAGGGGAAAGCCTAAAACACAAGTAACCCCAAGTCTGTTGTCAGAGGGAAATCTCCGACATTCTGCCGACCGGCGCAACTTACAGATATGGGCCTCGGGTGTCCAAGCCAGCGAGGAAAACAGGGAACCCCATGCATTTTCGAAAAGAGGACACCCGTGGGAATCCGCAGAGGTGTGATTTGCGCCCATCGCCCCAGATTTTTTTACCCAGACAGCCCTGCAAAGTCGGAAATGTGGGGAAAAAAACGCTTTTTCCGCACATTTCGCTCGCCGCACCCATCGAAACACGCCCCCCACAACACATGGCCTACCGTCCCGCGTTCCCACAGGTGTCCCGATGAAAACGGTACCTCACATGTGTGGGTGCACCTACCTGGCCGCCAAGGGGAAAGCCTAAAACACAAGTAACCCCAAGTCTGTTGTCCATTCTGCCGACCGGCGCAACTTACAGATATGGGCCTCGGGTGTCCAAGCCACCGAGGAAAACAGGGAACCCCATGCATTTTCGAAAAGAGGACACCCGTGGGAATCCGCAGAGGTGTGATTTGCGCCCATCGCCCCAGATTTTTTTACCCAGACAGCCCTGCAAAGTCGGAAATGTGGGGGAAAAAACGCTTTTTCCGCACATTTCGCTCGCCGCACCCATCGAAACGCGCCCCCCACAACACATGGCCTACCGTCCCGCGTTCCCACAGGTGTCCCGATGAAAACGGTACCTCACATGTGTGGGTGCACCTACCTGGCCGCCAAGGGGAAAGCCTAAAACACAAGTAACCCCAAGTCTGTTGTCAGAGGGAAATCTCCGACATTCTGCCGACCGGCGCAACTTACAGATATGGGCCTCGGGTGTCCAAGCCACCGAGGAAAACAGGGAACCCGATGCATTTTCGAAAAGAGGACACCCGTGGGAATCCGCAGAGGTGTGATTTGCGCCCATCGCCCCAGATTTTTTTACCCAGACAGCCCTGCAAAGTCGGAAATGTGGGGGAAAAAACGCTTTTTCCGCACATTTCACTCGCCGCACCCATCGAAACACGCCCCCCACAACACATGGCCTACCTTCCCGCGTTCCCACAGGTGTCCCGATGAAAACGGTACCTCACATGTGTGGGTGCACCTACCTGGCCGCCAAGGGGAAAGCCTAAAACACAAGTAACCCCAAGTCTGTTGTCCATTCTGCCGACCGGCGCAACTTACAGATATGGGCCTCGGGTGTCCAAGCCACCGAGGAAAACAGGGAACCCCATGCATTTTCGAAAAGAGGACACCCGTGGGAATCCGCAGAGGTGTGATTTGCGCCCATCGCCCCAGATTTTTTTACCCAGACAGCCCTGCAAAGTCGGAAATGTGGGGAAAAAAACGCTTTTTCCGCACATTTCGCTCGCCGCACCCATCGAAACGCGCCCCCCACAACACATGGCCTACCGTCCCGCGTTCCCACAGGTGTCCCGATGAAAACGGTACCTCACATGTGTGGGTGCACCTACCTGGCCGCCAAGGGTAAAGCCTAAAACACAAGTAACCCCAAGTCTGTTGTCAGAGGGAAATCTCCGACATTCTGCCGACCGGCGCAACTTACAGATATGGGCCTCGGGTGTCCAAGCCACCGAGGAAAACAGGGAACCCCATGCATTTTCGAAAAGAGGACACCCGTGGGAATCCGCAGAGGTGTGATTTGCGCCCATCGCCCCAGATTTTTTTACCCAGACAGCCCTGCAAAGTCGGAAATGTGGGGGAAAAAACGCTTTTTCCGCACATTTCACTCGCCGCACCCATCGAAACACGCCCCCCACAACACATGGCCTACCGTCCCGCGTTCCCACAGGTGTCCCGATGAAAACGGTACCTCACATGTGTGGGTGCACCTACCTGGCCGCCAAGGGGAAAGCCTAAAACACAAGTAACCCCAAGTCTGTTGTCCATTCTGCCGACCGGCGCAACTTACAGATATGGGCCTCGGGTGTCCAAGCCACCGAGGAAAACAGGGAACCCCATGCATTTTCGAAAAGAGGACACCCGTGGGAATCCGCAGAGGTGTGATTTGCGCCCATCGCCCCAGATTTTTTTACCCAGACAGCCCTGCAAATTCGGAAATGTGGGGAAAAAAACGCTTTTTCCGCACATTTCGCTCGCCGCACCCATCGAAACGCGCCCCCCACAACACATGGCCTACCGTCCCGCGTTCCCACATGTGTCCCGATGAAAACGGTACCTCACATGTGTGGGTGCACCTACCGGGGGCGCAAAAGGAAAAGGGTAACCAACTGGGAACCCCAAGCCATTCGCCACTGCCCATTTTGTTCATGTGGGCAACCTACAGATTTGGGCCTAGGGTGTCGCAGCCAGCAAGGGAAACAGGGAACCCCATGCATTTCCCAAAAGAGGACACCCGTGGGAATCCACAGAGGTCTGACTTACGCAAATCGGCCCAGAATGTAATACCCAGAACCACCAGCAAAGACCCACATGGGAGAAGGGTGCCCAAGGCCAGGGATATTACCGCCGACTTTGCTGGAGCCCTGGCTGCCCTGCGTTACAGCTTCTCCCCACCAAGGAGTCTCGGCAGTGTGCCAATACCTCCCCGAAGGGAAAAGCTGTAATGCAGCCAAGCCGCAACTCCAGGACAGTTGGAGGTGATCTGCCCAGACGGGCCATTCCCACCCACACCACCAACAATCCAGCCCCAGTCTCACCCACCCCACTGACAGTGGGCCCTAACCATAGAATAATAAAAAACAGTACTCACATAACGTTGCAGCTGCTCGGGTAGAAAAAGCTGTAAACAAAACAAAGAACATGTGTTACCTATGGTCACACCAGCAAAATGTAGCCCTCCCCGGGGGCAGATAGGGGGGGGGGTTGTCCTGCACTCCTCCCTGGGCTGAGGCGTCCGTTCCTAGGAGCAGATATCTGGTCCCAGGAAGGGCTGCATGACTTGGCACCCACTCCATTGCGGGTGGGGGGGGGGTCAACGCCCCATCCCATTAGAAAATTCCCTGACCCATTGGGGTGCCCCACCGCCCCCCCTAAAAAGCGTACCACCATTTTCATTTTTTTCCTTTGGTAACCCAACTCCCCTTGGTGCAGAGGGTCACATTGGTGTGCCAATCTGGCGCCGGGGTGCCCAAACCTTACTGCCCCACCCACTGGGGGGGCCTGACCCACCATTTTTGGGGGCCCTCTCCCCCCTCACCCCAAATGGCTGGGGGACACACCTCATGCAGGCCTCCCTGGGCCTCCTCCAAACGGCTGCGTGAGGTACACCCCACCTCCATTTGGGGTGAGGGGGGAGAGGGCCACCCCAAAAGGTGGGGCAGGACCCCCAATAGATGGGGCAGTAGGGTTTGGGCACCCTGGGGGCAGATAGCCACACTAATGTGGCCATCTGCACCAAGCAAAGTTGGGTAAACAAAAACAAAATATACAAAACCACAGGCTGCTTTTTAGGGGGGGCTGAGGGCCACCCTAAATTGGCAGCGCATGATGTACCGCAACGGGGGGTGGCCCTCAACCCCCCCCCACCCCAAATGGAGGGCCCCACCTCATGCAACCCTCCCTGGGGGCAGATATCTGCTCCTAGGAAGGGGCATCTGACCCCAGGGAGGGATGCATGAGGTGAGGCCCCCCTATCTGCGCCCAGGGAGGGTTGCATGAGGTGGGGCCCTCCATTTGGGGTGGGGGGGGGTTGAGGGCCACCCCCCGTTGCGGTACATCATGCGCTGCCAATTCAGGGTGGCCCTCAGCCCCCCCTAAAAAGCAGCCTGTGATTTTGTATATTTTTTTTTGTTTACCCAACTTGGCTTGGTGCAGATGGGCCCATTAGTGTGGCTATCTGCCCCCAGGGTGCCCAAACCCTACTGCCCCATCTATTGGGGGTCCTGCCCGACCTTTTGGGGTGCCCCCCCCCACCCCACCCCCAATGGCTGGGGGACACACCTCATGCAGGCCTCCCTGGGCCTCCTCCAAACGGCTGCGTGAGGTACACCCCACCTCCATTTGGGGTGAGGGGGGAGAGGGCCACCCCAAAAGGTGGGGCAGGACCCCCAATAGATGGGGCAGTAGGGTTTGGGCACCCTGGGGGCAGATAGCCACACTAATGTGGCCATCTGCACCAAGCAAAGTTGGGTAAACAAAAAAAAATATACAAAACCACAGGCTGCTTTTTAGGGGGGGCTGAGGGCCACCCTAAATTGGCAGCGCATGATGTACCGCAACGGGGGGTGGCCCTCAACCCCCCCCACCCCAAATGGAGGGCCCCACCTCATGCAACCCTCCCTGGGGGCAGATATCTGCTCCTAGGAAGGGGCATCTGACCCCAGGGAGGGATGCATGAGGTGAGGCCCCCCCTATCTGCGCCCAGGGAGGGTTGCATGAGGTGGGGCCCTCCATTTGGGGTGGGGGGGGGTTGAGGGCCACCCCCCGTTGCGGTACATCATGCGCTGCCAATTCAGGGTGGCCCTCAGCCCCCCCTAAAAAGCAGCCTGTGATTTTGTATATTTTTTTTTGTTTACCCAACTTGGCTTGGTGCAGATGGGCCCATTAGTGTGGCTATCTGCCCCCAGGGTGCCCAAACCCTACTGCCCCATCTATTGGGGGTCCTGCCCCACCTTTTGGGGTGCCCCCCCCCACCCCACCCCCAATGGCTGGGGGACACACCTCATGCAGGCCTCCCTGGGCCTCCTCCAAACGGCTGCGTGAGGTACACCCCACCTCCATTTGGAGTGAGGGGGGAGAGGGCCACCCCAAAAGGTGGGGCAGGACCCCCAATAGATGGGGCAGTAGGGTTTGGGCACCCTGGGGGCAGATAGCCACACTAATGTGGCCATCTGCACCAAGCAAAGTTGGGTAAACAAAAAAAAATATACAAAACCACAGGCTGCTTTTTAGGGGGGGCTGAGGGCCACCCTAAATTGGCAGCGCATGATGTACCGCAACGGGGGGTGGCCCTCAACCCCCCCCCACCCCAAATGGAGGGCCCCACCTCATGCAACCCTCCCTGGGGGCAGATATCTGCTCCTAGGAAGGGGCATCTGACCCCAGGGAGGGATGCATGAGGTGAGGCCCCCCCTATCTGCGCCCAGGGAGGGTTGCATGAGGTGGGGCCCTCCATTTGGGGTGGGGGGGGTTGAGGGCCACCCCCCGTTGCGGTACATCATGCGCTGCCAATTCAGGGTGGCCCTCAGCCCCCCCTAAAAAGCAGCCTGTGATTTTGTATATTTTTTTTTGTTTACCCAACTTGGCTTGGTGCAGATGGGCCCATTAGTGTGGCTATCTGCCCCCAGGGTGCCCAAACCCTACTGCCCCATCTATTGGGGGTCCTGCCCCACCTTTTGGGGTGCCCCCCCCCCACCCCACCCCCAATGGCTGGGGGACACACCTCATGCAGGCCTCCCTGGGCCTCCTCCAAACGGCTGCGTGAGGTACACCCCACCTCCATTTGGGGTGAGGGGGGAGAGGGCCACCCCAAAAGGTGGGGCAGGACCCCCAATAGATGGGGCAGTAGGGTTTGGGCACCCTGGGGGCAGATAGCCACACTAATGTGGCCATCTGCACCAAGCAAAGTTGGGTAAACAAAAAAAAATATACAAAACCACAGGCTGCTTTTTAGGGGGGGCTGAGGGCCACCCTAAATTGGCAGCGCATGATGTACCGCAACGGGGGGTGGCCCTCAACCCCCCCCCACCCCAAATGGAGGGCCCCACCTCATGCAACCCTCCCTGGGGGCAGATATCTGCTCCTAGGAAGGGGCATCTGACCCCAGGGAGGGATGCATGAGGTGAGGCCCCCCCTATCTGCGCCCAGGGAGGGTTGCATGAGGTGGGGCCCTCCATTTGGGGTGGGGGGGGTTGAGGGCCACCCCCCGTTGCGGTACATCATGCGCTGCCAATTCAGGGTGGCCCTCAGCCCCCCCTAAAAAGCAGCCTGTGATTTTGTATATTTTTTTTTGTTTACCCAACTTGGCTTGGTGCAGATGGGCCCATTAGTGTGGCTATCTGCCCCCAGGGTGCCCAAACCCTACTGCCCCATCTATTGGGGGTCCTGCCCCACCTTTTGGGGTGCCCCCCCCCACCCCACCCCCAATGGCTGGGGGACACACCTCATGCAGGCCTCCCTGGGCCTCCTCCAAACGGCTGCGTGAGGTACACCCCACCTCCATTTGGGGTGAGGGGGGAGAGGGCCACCCCAAAAGGTGGGGCAGGACCCCCAATAGATGGGGCAGTAGGGTTTGGGCACCCTGGGGGCAGATAGCCACACTAATGTGGCCATCTGCACCAAGCAAAGTTGGGTAAACAAAAAAAAATATACAAAACCACAGGCTGCTTTTTAGGGGGGGCTGAGGGCCACCCTAAATTGGCAGCGCATGATGTACCGCAACGGGGGGTGGCCCTCAACCCCCCCCCACCCCAAATGGAGGGCCCCACCTCATGCAACCCTCCCTGGGGGCAGATATCTGCTCCTAGGAAGGGGCATCTGACCCCAGGGAGGGATGCATGAGGTGAGGCCCCCCTATCTGCGCCCAGGGAGGGTTGCATGAGGTGGGGCCCTCCATTTGGGGTGGGGGGGGTTGAGGGCCACCCCCCGTTGCGGTACATCATGCGCTGCCAATTCAGGGTGGCCCTCAGCCCCCCCTAAAAAGCAGCCTGTGATTTTGTATATTTTTTTTTGTTTACCCAACTTGGCTTGGTGCAGATGGGCCCATTAGTGTGGCTATCTGCCCCCAGGGTGCCCAAACCCTACTGCCCCATCTATTGGGGGTCCTGCCCCGCCTTTTGGGGTGCCCCCCCCCACCCCACCCCCAATGGCTGGGGGACACACCTCATGCAGGCCTCCCTGGGCCTCCTCCAAACGGCTGCGTGAGGTACACCCCACCTCCATTTGGGGTGAGGGGGGAGAGGGCCACCCCAAAAGGTGGGGCTGGACCCCCAATAGATGGGGCAGTAGGGTTTGGGCACCCTGGGGGCAGATAGCCACACTAATGTGGCCATCTGCACCAAGCAAAGTTGGGTAAACAAAAAAAAAATTACAAAACCACAGGCTGCTTTTTAGGGGGGGCTGAGGGCCACCCTAAATTGGCAGCGCATGATGTACCGCAACGGGGGGTGGCCCTCAACCCCCCCCCACCCCAAATGGAGGGCCCCACCTCATGCAACCCTCCCTGGGGGCAGATATCTGCTCCTAGGAAGGGGCATCTGACCCCAGGGAGGGATGCATGAGGTGAGGCCCCCCCTATCTGCGCCCAGGGAGGGTTGCATGAGGTGGGGCCCTCCATTTGGGGTGGGGGGGGGTTGAGGGCCACCCCCCGTTGCGGTACATCATGCGCTGCCAATTTAGGGTGGCCCTCAGCCCCCCCTAAAAAGCAGCCTGTTTTTTTGTATATTTTTTTTTGTTTACCCAACTTGGCTTGGTGCAGATGGGCCCATTAGTGTGGCTATCTGCCCCCAGGGTGCCCAAACCTTACTGTCTCATCTATTGGGGGTCCTGCCCCAGCTTTTGGGGTGCCCCCCCCCACCCCACCCCCAATGGCTGGGGGACACACCTCATGCAGGCCTCCCTGGGCCTCCTCCAAACGGCTGCGTGAGGTACACCCCACCTCCATTTGGGGTGAGGGGGGAGAGGGCCACCCCAAAAGGTGGGGCTGGACCCCCAATAGATGGGGCAGTAGGGTTTGGGCACCCTGGGGGCAGATAGCCACACTAATGTGGCCATCTGCACCAAGCAAAGTTGGGTAAACAAAAAAAAAATTACAAAACCACAGGCTGCTTTTTAGGGGGGGCTGAGGGCCACCCTAAATTGGCAGCGCATGATGTACCGCAACGGGGGGTGGCCCTCAACCCCCCCCCACCCCAAATGGAGGGCCCCACCTCATGCAACCCTCCCTGGGGGCAGATAGGGGGGGCCCCACCTCATGCATCCCTCCCTGGGGTCAGATGGCCCTCCCTAGGAACAGATATCTGCCCCCAGGGAGGGTTACAAGGGGTGCCCCCTTTCTACTTTGGTTGGGGGGGCACCCGCCCCTATGGGGGGACACCCCCTCCCTTTCATTCAGTAAATAATCCATGGTGGCTAGTGGCCCCCACCCCTTCCCCCAACCCTGTTTCCCATCATTTCATTTTTGTTTTTTATTTTACATTCCCTTGGGGCAGATGGTCAGCCATCTGCCCCAGGGTTCACATACACGTGCCCCCATGCTTTGGGGTCGGGAGGGGGGAGAGGGCTGCTTACTTGAAGCAGCCCCCTTCCCACCCCCCACCTCACAAAGAGATCCATGGTGGTCTAGTGGGTTGCTGGTCACGGATCGAGCGCTCTGCGCCGATCCGTGACCAGCAATGCCTCATATGTGGTGTCCTTGGAAAGGGGAGAAAGTCCCCTTTCCAGGGACACCACTTTCTGTTCAATCCCTGGTGGCCTAGTGGGCCCCAGGACCCCAAACCCCCTCCCACCTCCCCCCATCCCTCAGATTATTATTATTTTTTTTATATATATTTCCCTGGGGGCAGATGGCCAGCCATCTGCCCCCAGGGTACATTTTCATGTGTCCCCATGCTTTGGGGGCCGGGGGGGGGGGGGAGAGGGCTGCTTACCTGAAGCAGCCCCCCTCCCCCCCAACTCGCAAACAGATCCATGGTGGTTCAGTGGGTTGCTGGTCACGGATCAGCGCTCTGCGCTGATCCGTGACCAGCAATGCGGCATATGAGTGGTGTCCCTGGAAAGGGGAGAAAGTCCCCTTTCCAGGGACACCACTTTTAGGTCAATCGCTGGTGGCCCAGTGGGCCCCAGGGCCCAAAACCCCCTCCCACCTCCCTCCTTCCCTCGATTTTTTTTTTTTTTTTTTTTTTTTCCCCCCACCCCCGGGGGCAGTGATCATCTGCCCCCAGGGGTCCCTGGCGCTGTGGCCCCATGCTTTGGGGCCACGGGGGAAGGGGGCCGCTTACCTAGTAAGCAGCCCCCCCTCCCCCACGCGTCACAAAAGGATCTTCGTTTGATCCGTGACGTTGCTGCCCGCGGATCGAGGCGCCCTGCGCCCGATCCGCGGGCAGCAAAGTCACACAATGGGTACCGTTGGAAAGGGGAGAATCTCCCCTTTCCAACGGTACCCGCCTCGATCTCCGGCTTGAAATACAGCCGGAGATCGAGGCGGAACAAGAAGGGCACTCACCTTCTCTCTCCAACGCAGCAGCCGAAAATGGCTGCTGCGTTGGAAATACTTTCCGTTTCACGCCGACGTGCGTAACGCACGTCGGCGTGAAACTGAAGGAAATCCAACCCCCGGGCAGTGAGGGGGGACCTCCCCCTCGCATAGCCCGGGGGTTGGATTACAGTTTTGAGCGATCCCTGCTTTGCAGGGATCGCTCAAAACAAGGTGCCAAAAAGGACGAGCTATCTCGTCCTTGGCACTGCGTGTGCACTTCCAAGGACGAGATACCTCGTCCTTGGCACTTAAAGGGTTAAGTTGATAGCGAACATTACGGACAGGTATAGTGTTCTTTAGAACACTTTAATTTTTGTTTCTTTACGAACATTTCAGGACACCACGTGTGTTCTTAGAACAGTTTCAACTTGCTAGCGAACAGTACGAACAGGTGTGGTGTTCTTCAGGACACCTCCATTTTCGTTTAAGTACGAACATTTCAGAACACTCGCACTGTCCGTGGACACTTTTTTCCCTCCACAATGAATTACAATTATGTCTGGATGTTGCTCTGTATCCAAAGTAGCACAGAGAGGTAGCAAGTCCAACCACTTCATTCCACGTACTCCATGCCAGTGTACTTCCACATGTGGGAATCCAAGATCTACAGCTACTCCACAGCTTTCTGCATGCACCTTCAGCCAATGTATCCACGAATCTCCTAAAATCCAAAACAATCTGTTTTCTGAAACACACAGCCATAGCTATCTTTTGTTCTCTCAGCAAAAAGAGTATCTGAGAAAATCTCTCCTGGCACAACACACCCACCAAACTTTCCTGACCAATCCCTTTCAGTGCTTGTTCTCATTTGTATGACTTCTGAACCCAAAAATCCCCGGATGTAACTCCCGATGTCCGCGAACTACCGCCATGTCCGCGGACATATCGTAACATGAACAGCCCTTCTACCATTTCCACTACACTCTCTCTGCCATTCCCTCATTGGATGTACCTCAAAAATCACATGACCATGCACCAATCACATTCAAGACCTCTACATCTAACTGCATCATCATAGATCAGCACTGCAAATGTACTCTGAATCTCTCTGAGTACAAGTGTCATATCATTGGCAAGCAGCATCTACCAGAAATACTGTACAAGTCTTCAAGATTTCAACTTGCAGCTCCATGCATATCCATATGCATGAACACAAACTTCAGGTATGCATATTTTCTGTATAGTAGATGAACACATTTTCAAACAGACTTTTACCTTGTTAAATCTGTAAAATGAATTTACTGTACTTTTTTCAATTTCCTAAAATCAACTATCACTTATAAAACTTTATACTATTTACTTTCTTTATACACACACACTCAAATCATGTTAAACTAACATTTTTTAAATGAAATATATAGACTACATATATTCAAACAAAATTGCATGCAAACACAATCTATGTTTAAACCTTTATAAAAATACTTATACAATTTCATATTTTTTGTTTTATTTATTTATTTACTTAATTACTTTAAATTAGACATGACATTGAGGCGCTATTACCTAGAACAGTTTACTTACAGAAATAGTGGTATTCAATAATATATTATAAATTTCACAAGACATAGTTAAGATATTTGTTTTTTGCTACAGTTAGTCATTCAATACAATTTGTTCATTAAGAACATATCATATGTACTGAACTGATGCAATGTATCTTATGTAAATAAATTAGTTTAATGGTTTTACAGAAGGCACTGAGGATTTAAATTAAAAAAATCAATATCTAAATTAAAAACAGTGCTATATACAAACAAAGTTACTAATTTGAAGCTTTTACAATTGCAGTGAAGGCCTGTTTCCTGAAAAGAAGCAGCCGAATTCGAAGAAGAAAGAAAAACTAAGAAGTTGACTGTTAATTTAAAAAAATAAAAGTAAGTAAAATATAACCATAATATTTGTATTGTTAATAAAATATGCTATAATGTTAATACGAGCTATTTCGGTTTCTAAAAATAGAGATTTTTTACCATTTTGTCCAAAAATGTCCATGTCTTAAACAGTGATTTACAGCCAGAATGGCCCACAAATTTCTATTTTTGGACACACAAATTACCCAACTGAACCACTACAATTTTCATATTATAGAACAAACAACTGTTTTAATTGTATACATTAGATTTACTATTTGTACTTTTCCACACCACTAGCTTACTTTTTTTTTGTCATCTGAACCCCAGTTTAGTAACACATAAATTCAAGAATACCTATCCCTACTAGATTTAGTTCCCAATGCACAATCACACACCATTACATACATCTTTATCATTTTACTCAAACACTCATGCACACAGCACACATACATTCCAGAACACCCCAACCCATATCTTCTTTATTTTTTTCAACAGACCCTAAAGAATGCCTA
Organism: Ambystoma mexicanum; assembly: GCF_040938575.1. NCBI lineage: Eukaryota > Metazoa > Chordata > Amphibia > Caudata > Ambystomatidae > Ambystoma > Ambystoma mexicanum. The sequence goes on from NC_090938.1 coordinate 183,139,055, forward strand.
CCAAACGTCAAGTCGTAGAAAGCAACGCAAAAGTAGAGCAAATGAAAATAAAGGTGTCCAACATAAGCATCCATCTCTAGCAGAATTTGTAAAAAAAAGTTGAAACAAAACAGCTAATACAATCATTTAGTGAAACACAAGAAGTTTCAAGTACAACAACTTCGCTTCCTCTATCAAAATGTAAAACAAACCAAAAAACAATTAACAGAAAATCAGCTATCAGTACAGATAAAACTACTTCTTCAAATTTTAATATAGTGCAAAGTAAGCATACCAAGAAAAGTATTTTAGCCAAAATATACCGTCACAAAGTCCTTCAAAATCTTATAAAAACAGGAGAAAAATCAGGTTCAAAGCTTAAAACCTATCATAGGAAATTAATCTTAGAAGCATTGATGGACAGTGCAATTCTTCTCAAAAGAAATGTATTTATTTTATGTTAAACAAAATGAAACCACTAACAAAACTAATAACTAAATTACAAAAAAGACTTCTCAATAAGCGAAATATCAACAGAAAGAACTTCTTAAGTATCAGCGGAGGTGAATGGAATCACACTACAAGCACAGAACCATATTTTAATGAAGAAGCGTACAAACAAAAGCAAACAAATACAATTGCCATACATAGCAGTGGTCGAGGTTATGAAAAAGTGAATAATACCATAATGGAACAAGAAGTACTTCTTACAAAAATATGCCCTGAAAACTTAGAATTACCCCTCCATTCAACTGAATCAGAACGTCTAGTGTACAAATGGCCATGCACGTCAATGTGTAACATTCCCAAACAATGTTTCAAATCTTTACGCCAATTCCTCAATAAATATTTAAAAAGCAAAGACAAAATCAAAATTAAATTACTGCAAAATATAGATACCTGTCCAGTGCACAAGTACACAGGACTACAAGGACATTCATTGGCCTGCATTACAGGACCTACTTGTAAAACCACTTTCCATGATATCAAAAGGATATCAACACATCATTCAACTATAATAAATCTAGTCTATAAACTGTACTATGCTAAAAGTCCTGCTTTAGCACTAGCAAAGTTAAATAACATCCTTCTACATGGTACAGCAAAATACCTACTTGAAGAAATTCACTATATCCAGAAAAAATATTTTGGAAGTGAAAGCCATTTACAGAATGAAATAGCTTTAAACCAATTAAGCAACAATTCTGCACATGGCAACCTTTTGCTAAACACATACAAAAAAGAAATACTAAAATTTTAAAGTACATCAGCTGAAGTACCAAACCATGTATGTGTATGTTGCCGTAGAATTTTTTATAAAAGTAACACAAAAACTGTGGACCTATCATACAAAATATAAGACAATGAAGATTCTAAATGGTTTGAATTAGCTCTCTACCTTGTAGCAGAAAACAAATATGAAACATCTGAGCCCTTAATACTTTGCAGTTATTGCACTACAAAACTTGACAACAACCAAACTCCTTCACATTCTATCACAAATAATTTGGAATTATACCCAGTACCAAAACCTCTACAATAACTTAATTTATATGAGAGCATCATAATTCAAACAGTACACCCATTTCAAGCAATAATACGCCTTCAACCAAAAACAGGAAAATTACCTCCCTCTGAATTGGTAAAAGGCATTCGTGGAAAAGTAGTTTATTTACCATTAAATCTAAAAGAAAATGTGCATACTCTAGGAGTGCAACGTCCAATGCAGCAATCTTTAATTATATTAGTAAATGGAGTACCTACAAAAGACAAAAAAATATGGCAACAGCTGGTAGATTTATATAACGTTAGACAAGCCTTCCAATATCTTAAAGAGAATAATGAATATTACAAAGAAATTAATATTGAAGAAAACTTGAAAGATACAACTGAAATAATTCAAGAAACACAAGAAGCTGGTCAATTTGAGCTACTAGATCCTGCTACAATATCAAATACTTTAGACCATTATACAATTCATCCTTTGCACTGTAATGACACTGTACAAGATGTACCGGAAACTTACCAAATGCGTCAAACAAAAGGATCGCCAATCAGTATATGGGAAAAAAGTATAGAAGCACATGCTTTTCCTCTACTCTTTCCTACTGGCTAAGGAGGAAGATATGATGATAGACCTATTCAAATATCAGCTTCAGAATACCGCTCATTACGGATGTATTCTGAAGATCCCATACATATTCCACCTACTCTTTGAAAGTGAACTAGCAACTTTATGTTACGGAGTTGCACACATATTAAAATCAGGATCACACTTTCAAAATATGACAGCTACACAATTATTAGAGAAAGTGCAACAAAAGGATGAGGTTTTACAATCAAATATTACAAATCTATTAGCAAATATGCGTGGTACTAAAAAGTACTGGTTTCGACGTCATGGAGATGTACGTTGTATGATCAGAAACCTTGGCCCACCCACTTGGTTTGTTACATTAAATTGTGCAGAATATGCATGGGAAGATTTACATGATTTCCTACGCATATCAAATAAAAACAAAACAAACATAGATATTCTAACACCTGGAGAACTTTGTTCTTTGGATCCTGTTAATGTTTCAAGATATTTTCACCATCGCTTCATTGCTATGCTACATTTTATTTGTAATAAAACTGTTCCTCCCCTTGGAGAAGTGCAACACTTCTTTTGGAGAAAAGAATACCAAGCCTGAGAAGCACCACATATCCACATTCTTTTATGGATTAAAGATGCTCCTAAATTTGGTCAAGACAGTGATGCCACTGTTTTACAGTTTATTGAAAAATATGTCACTTGTGAAATTCCATCAGAAGCCACAAATAGTGATCTTCATGCACAAATTTTACAATTTCAAAGACACAAATGTGGAAAATATTGTCGTCGCAAATACAAAAACAAAGCCAAATACTACACCAAATGCCGATTTGGTTTCCCTAGACCAGTTACAAATACAGGTCAAGTAAACAACCTCATGTCTTCAGTTAGACATAGTGTTAAAGGTAAGTCACCTAAAAATACATATTACATAAAAAGAAAAGAAGAAGAAAAATATATCAATGATTATAATGCAATCATTGCCCACTTATGGAATGCAAACATAGATGTGCAGTACATTGCAGACAATTCTACTGCAGTTGCACGAAATGTCACAGCATACTTAACTAAAGCAGAAAAGACAGAGCTCCAAGACCTCTGGAATGACCTGTCATTAGATAAAACAGTATCTCAGAAATTATACAGCTTGGGCATAAAAATGCTCACCCATAGAGAATGTGGATCTTATGAAGCAGCTGATCGTTTAACTGGTACTTCATTGTATGGTAAATCTGAAAATATAGTATGGCTAAGTCTTGGTCCAGCTAAATCTAGAAAAAGAGTTCTAAAATCATATGAAGATATAGAAACAATAGCCAAACATGATCCCAACAGCCAAGACATTTTAAAAAACAATTTATTGGACACATACTACCCAAACAGAAGTAATACTTTGGAAAACATGTGTTTATACCAAATAGCCCAAAACTGCACATACAAAAATAATATGAAACCTGATGAAAAAAAAGGTAAATATAGAGTGACAGATTGTGAAGGCAGCTTAGTTAAACTCACTAAACCAAATTTAATTAATCATATCAAATTGTCATTGAAGACTCCTCAACATAAAGAAGTATATTACATGTCCCTGCTACAACTCTTCAAACCATGGAGAAAAGAAAAACAATTACTAGATAACTATGACTCATATGAGGATGCTTTCAAAGCAAATAAAAGCACTATAACTGATGTAAACGTTACACAGTACAAAACAATGTTGCACAATGAACAGCAACATGAAGAAGAACTCCAAGCCCAACTAGATAAGGATACTCCTGACAGTAGTCAACCTTCTGTAACAGGAAGCCAAGAACCACTGGGAGAACCACTAATAACAAATGAGGCAGAATTAGCTATGATAGGAGTAGAAAACACCATGTGTCAGTATGAAGATAAGGAAGACTTAACTATACTACAATCAAAACTAAACAATGAGCAAAGTAGCATTTTTCAAGAAGTAACAAAACAAATTGCACATGGTGTAAAACATGAAAATAAAGAATGTTCCTGCCATAATTATAAACCTATACTACTGTACGTCAGTGGTGAAGCTGGTTCTGGCAAAACATTCCTAATCAAAATCATTAGTAAGTTCCTTCAACAATTGACAAACAACAAACTGTCAGCTGTTGTCACAGCCCCCACAGGTTTAGCTGCCTACCACATGGGTGGTGTTACATTACACCGATTACTACTATTACCAGCAGAACACCAGAACAAATTAGACTATTACAAACTTTCTGCAGAAGCTGCAATGGAATTACGCAGAGTATTGAAACAAATGAAAATGCTACTAATAGATGAAGTGAGCATGGTCTCCAACCTGATGTTAGCTTTGATTCACCTCAGATTACAAGAAGTACTCAAAACAGACTATGAAGAGCTCTTTGCAGGAAAACACATTATTGTTTTTGGAGATCTGCTTCAATTAACACCAGTAAAAGGTGAACCTATTTTTAAAACATTAGGGCACAAACTCTGCCGTAAAACTGTTGGCAGCATTGGAAATGTCAACCTTTGGCAACATTTCCAATACAGAGAATTAACAGAAAACATGCGCAATCTGCAGATCTAACTTATGCCAACATTTTAAAAAGTTTGCTCTACCTGCAATTCAGATAATCGCTCCACGTTAGTAATACAAACACATAGTAAATGCGTAATACTAATGCTTCTACGTTACAATGCAGATGGTACCAAAAACAACTGCAAGCTGACTGGATTCACACATAGTCAAATATCACTTGGTAAGAAAACCTTCACAACAATAGGTATAATCTACCATGCAGGAGCCACAACCAATTCAGGGCACTACACGGCATATATAAAAAAGAAATGTGGATGGTTTGAATGTAATGATAGTACCATTACTCTAAAGCAGAGATTACCTGCAAATCTTACAAACGCTTATTTGATGTTCTTAAAACCAAAATTTGATAAATAAACTGTATTTAAACCTTTAAGTAAATTTGTGTTAAAAAAATATAAACTGTTAGAATACTCCAAAAGCTATCTAACTGCTCAAAGATTCTACAACAACTAATCATATAAATGATTACCACTAAATTAGACCAAAAAATACACAGTTACAATACGCCAATTGGTATCTAACTGTCCCAAAATTATACATTTGTGTTAAAATAATATAAACTGTTAGAATACTCAAAAAGCTATCTAACAGCTCAAAGATTCTACAACAACTAATCAGATAAATGAATACCACTAAATTAGGCCAAAAAATACACAGTTAGAATACGCCAATTGGTATCTAACTGTCCCAAAATTTAACAATATCCAAATAGATAAATCAAAACCACTAAAATATATTAAAAAAATAGACAGTTAGAATACGCCAATTGGTATCTAACTGCTCGAAAATTTTATAATATCAAAACAAAAGAAGAATCTGTTACTGCTCCAAAAAAAATACAACAAAGCAAAGTATAAAGCATTAGCCAGAAACAACAAGTTAACACTGAAAACAAACAAATAAACTGTAGCATAACAGAAAAAGGTTTTTTTTTAATCCAACATGGATTTTTTTTTCTCCCACAGACCCAATGATTTTAGCAACAAATACAGAAACTGAGCAAATTGCACAGTACTCTGATTTGTACTCTACTAAATATGAGGGTCGAAAAAAAAGTATATTACTTATACAATGTAATAAGTCATTACAAAATACTAATACTAACATGCTATTTTCTTTTATCACAGAAATGAAGAAGAAAAACATGGACTCCCATTACTAGACCAAACAGTAAGTATACAATAATAAGGACAACCACCGCAGCATATCACATCCACAGAGTCAAACATTTCAACTATGATCTATGGGAAACTTTTAATGTCCGCGAACAATGTGAGTGTTCTTAGAACACTTTGAACTTGCCAGCGAACAATACGGACACCGTTTTCAGGACACCCCCTATGAACATTTCAGAACAACGCGATAGTTCTTAGAACACTTTCAACTTAACAACGAACAATACGGACAGCGTCCTAAGGACACCCCCTACGAACATTCCAGGACACCGCGAGTTTTCTCAAAAACGTCTTCAGAACACCCCCATTTTGTTTATTTGCGAACATTTCAGGACACCGCGGGTGTTCTTAGAACACATTCAACTTGACAGAGAACAATACGGACAGCGTCCTCAGGACACCCCTTACGAACACTCCCCAGACACCGCGAGTGTTCTTAGAAGCGTCTTCAGAACACCACCATCTTGTTTATTTGCGAACATTTCAGGACACCGCGAGTGTTCTTAGGACACATTCAACTTGACAGAGAACAATACGGACAGCGTCCTCAGGACACCCCCTACGAACACTCCCCGGACACTGCGAGTGTTCTTAGAAGCGTCTTCAGAACACCACCATCTTGTTTATTTGCGAACATTTCAGGACACCGCGAGTGTTCTTAGGACACATTCAACTTGACAGAGAACAATACGGACAGCGTCCTCAAGACACCCCCTATGAACACTCCGCGGACACCGCAAGTGTTCTTAGACGCGTCTTCAGAACACCCCCATTTTGTTTATTTGCGAACATTTCAGGACACCGCAGGTGTTCTTAGAACACATTCAACTTGACAGAGAACAATACGGACAGCGTCCTCAGGACACCCCCTACGAACATTCCAGGACACCGGGAGTGTTCTTAGAAGCGTCTTCAGAACACCACCATCTTGTTTATTTGCAAACATTTCAGGACACCACGAGTGTTCTTAGGACACATTCAACTTGACAGAGAACAATACGGACAGCGTCCTCAGGACACCCCCTACGAACACTCCCCAGACACCGCGAGAGTTCTTAGAAGCGTCTTCAGAACACCCCCATTTTGTTTATTTGCGAACATTTCAGGACACCGCGGGTGTTCTTAGAACACATTCAACTTGACAGAGAACAATACGGACAGCGTCCTCAGGACACCCCCTATGAACACTCCCCAGACACCGCAAGTGTTCTTAGAAGCGTCTTCAGAACACTACCATCTTGTTTATTTGCGAACATTTCAGGACACCGGGAGTGTTCTTAGAAGCTTCTTCAGAACACCACCATCTTGTTTATTTGCGAACATTTCAGGACACCGCGATTGTTCTTAGGACACATTCAACTTGACAGAGAACAATACGGACAGCGTCCTCAGGACACCCCCTACGAACACTCCCCGGACACCGCGAGAGTTCTTAGAAGCGTCTTCAGAACACCACCATCTTGTTTATTTGCGAACATTTCAGGACACCGCGAGTGTTCTTAGGACACATTCAACTTGACAGAGAACAATACGGACAGCGTCCTCAGGACACCCCCTACGAACACTCCCCGGACACCGCGAGTGTTCTTAGACGCGTCTTCAGAACACCCCCATTTTGTTTATTTGCAAACATTTCAGGACACCGCAGGTGTTCTTAGAACACATTCAACTTGACAGAGAACAATACGGACAGCGTCCTCAGGACACCCCCTATGAACATTCCAGGACACCGGGAGTGTTCTTAGAAGCGTCTTCAGAACACCACCATCTTGTTTATTTGCGAACATTTCAGGACACCACGAGTGTTCTTAGGACACATTCAACTTGACAGAGAACAATACAGACAGCGTCCTCAGGACACCCCCTACGAACACTCCCCGGACACCGCAAGTGTTCTTAGAAGCGTCTTCAGAACACCCCCATTTTGTTTATTTGCGAACATTTCAGGACACCGCGGGTGTTCTTAGAACACATTCAACTTGACAGAGAACAATACGGACAGCGTCCTCAGGACACCCCCTACGAACATTTCAGGACACCGGGAGTGCTCTCAAAAACGTCTTCAGAACACCCCCATTTTGTTTATTTGCGAACATTTCAGGACACCGCGGGTGTTCTTAGAACACATTCAACTTGACAGAGAACAATACGGACAGCGTCCTCAGGACACTCCCCACGAACATTCCAGGACACCGAGAGTGTTCTTAGAAGCATCTTCAGAACACCACCATCTTGTTTATTTGTGAACATTTCAGGACACCACGAATGTCCTTAGGACACATTCAACTTGACAGAGAACAATACGGACAGCGTCCTCAGGACACCCCCTACGAACACTCCCCGGACACCGCGAGTGTTCTTAGAAGAGTCTTCAGAACACCCCCATTTTGTTTTTTTGCGAACATTTCAGGACACCGCGAGTGTTCTTAGGACACATTCAACTTGACAGAGAACAATACGGACAGCGTCCTCAGGACACCCCTTCGAACACTCCCCGGACACCGCAAGTGTTCTTAGAAGCGTCTTCAGAACACCCCCATTTTGTTTATTTGCGAACATTTCAGGACACCGCGGGTGTTCTTAGAACACATTCAACTTGACAGAGAACAATACGGACAGCGTCCTCAGGACACCCCTTAGAACAGTTTCACTTTGCTTGCGAACAAAACGGACACATATTGAGTCCTTAGAACACCCCCAGTCAGTTTATTTAGAACATTTCAGAACACCCGTGATGTCCGCAAACAAATCGAACACAAAAAGAACGTTTAACACATAAAAAACACAACTTTCATCCTATCTCATACACTCCCACCCTCCCCAAACACTCCTACACACCAACACACTCTACAAAATACACATTTTGAACAAAGTTTCACCGCGCTGTCCGCTGACGTCCGCGAATCCAAGATGGCGGGCGCTACCGAAAAATCTAACGCGCTTCACGCTCCACGCCGTTCAATCAGCGAACACGTTGCATGTCCACGAACATCACGCAAGACGATTGGCCAATCAGGACACTGTCCGCAGAGCGAACAGGGAAGTGTGTCCGCGAACCGAACACAGATATCACTAATTTTTTTTTACCTACTTTTTGGTCATTTTAAAAAAAACTACTGGACGGATTTTCACCAAATTTGCAAAAGCACGCTTTCGGGACCAAGCCGCTGCTCCTGGTCCAAATTTGGTGGAAATCCATCCAGCGGTTTGGTCTGTAGGCACGAGCAAAAAAAATTTCCCATTCAGTCTATGGGAAAAAAATAAGTTTTGGGACCCCCCTATAACTTTGCCCCCCCCCGGACGAATCCTCACCAAACTTTGCAAAAAAGAGTGACCCAAATACTTTTTTTGCAAAGTTTGGTGAGGATCCGTCCAGGGAGAGCGAAGTTATAAGCCACCCAAAAAGTGCTCTTCCTATGGAAACAGCAACTTAACCATAACTACATGGCCACTACCGTGGCCATGGAATATATCACACTTTTATGAATATAAATAATATCTGAATATCAAACTTATGAATATGAACAGTGATCAGCAATGGTAATATTACAATATCAACAATCTCTTTAATCACTTAGGAGTAGGAATAGGACGGATAAGGTAGCAGAGAATACTTTGTATGATTCAAGGAAATGCAATGATGGGAAAGAATCCAACACAGAAATAAACTTGATATGATATCAATCAAAAGACAATATAATCACGTTTTCCCCTTGTTATTACTCACTCCCCCAACTATGCAATATGAAGAGATGGAAATGAGGCACACAGGTTTCAGGAATACAATCAATAATGCAGTTCAATCCCAGTTCACCCAGCAAGCTTAGAGAAAACAGGCATGATTTTAAAACAGGCAAAAATACTTTTGAATGTGATTGTAATGAAAGGGAAAATATGCTAAAATTATTTTAATTCACTAAAGGAGATTCAGCACTAGCGAGAATTACTTTGGACTGGTACAGGTCAACACTAGCAATGATTCATGCATGATTATCAGATTGAAACCGAATTTCAGCAGTTGAAAACAAGAAACAGCTATTTTGACATGTGGTGAAATTGAGCTAAATTGCAATTCGGGTGGAAAAAATATAAGAAATGGAATGTCGTTTTAGGTTAGTTGGAAAGCTTAGGATCTTAGCTTCAAAATGACAGTTACATTTCGGTTCTAGGACGTGCGGTTCAAAAGTTTACAGAGGTTTTTGTGAAGGTAGATTTTTCAGAAATAAAGTCAAGATTCAAAATGACAGATTGCGCTTTACAGATTAGGAATCAATATGGATTTATACTAAGGGCTATGAAACTACAAGATACCCAACGGGACAACCAACAGAAACAGGGGGCCTTCCGCTCTGATTGTTGTGCATCAAGACACTTGAAAAAAATATCAGCGCATAGATGATTATCGCTACAATTTATCAAGAATTATGTGGAGGAGAGGAGAATTTAGGATAGACAAAAGAGTTTCTGTAATGCAGTTCTGGACAGGTTGAAATGGATGGAATGGGATTACTTAAACTAAGAGATTGGTTATGTACAGTTCCAGACTGGATACTCACTCCTATGGCTTTGGAATGTAGTGGGCCCCGTCAAAGATCTGGTCAAGGGTTTGGCTGGGATTCTCTCTCGCCACCGGACAGGTCTCAGTTCTGCTCTCAGCACTGCACTGCGGTCTGCGTGGTCTCTTGGACTGGATCTGACGGGTTCTGGATAGAGCTCTGCTCTCTGGGTCTCGATCTGGGTTCTAGCACAGGGTTCTTAGCTAGAAGCAGAACAGCTCAGCCAGGCTGTTGGATTTTGGTTAGGCCTGTGGAAGTTTAGGGGTTAGAATCAGGTTGCAAAAGATTCTGAAGGCATCTGAAAAAGGTTCAGCTTGTGGTTTAGGCCTCTCTGCTTCAACGTTCTAGAGTTTGGTTCTAGAGTCTCTGTCTGGATATTGTCTGGATCTGGTCTGGATCTTCTTGCAGGGTGCTTCACCAAGAAATCAGTTGAGTAGTGGAAAAGTGTGTCTTGTCTGTCCTCAGCAGTCCCTATTTATGTATTTGCAAAGTGGGTGGGGAGGCTGATTCTCTATGCCGAACCCTCTAAAGATCTGATAGGTCAGAGGATTCCCTGTCCCCTGATTGGAGAAAGGAGCAGCTTGTCATCCTGTGTCATCATGTGTCATGTTTATGGCTTAGGGGAAAGACCCTCCCCTTTTCTCTGTACAGTATATCTTATTTTTCATAAAAAACATATTGCAATATACACAACTTGTTAATATTACATACATTACATGACAGATTAATTAAGGTACATTTCTGGTCAACTCTCATCTTCCTAAGAGCTTTGGTTCAGAAATGACAACTTTTTCACGCTTTTGGTGGGTTTCTAAATATTCATTCTGCACCAATTTTTAGACATGCATTCACACCCCATCTGGGCACATTTCTGTAATTTTTTATGTTCATAGCATAAACACAATGGCTACAATATGAATAATTCCGGGGTTTGGTCTCAGAACATCGCACGGAGTCCAGCTTAGTCTTAAACTGTGAGCACATTTTTCATTTTAACACTCTCAAAGTTTCCCATTTTTGTCAGTTCAGTGCAATTTGTTATAAGCATTTTTCTAAAACATACATTTGCTGTGCTTTCTGAATCCACACAATGGTTTGTCTCCACCTCCAAGGTCTGGGCTGACTCAGAGGTCACATGTCTCTCTTCCTGCCAGCAGTTTGTTGTCAGTCACACCCGAATTAGCATTTTCTATTCAGCCCCAGGATTCCTTTGTCTGCACTGAGAGCAACGGGCCAGGGTGCCACTCCCAGTTCGTTTTGACACCAGCCTGTCAATCTCTTAGCCAAGGGCAGGGGGAAGTCTCCTTTGTCCAGGGAGAAGTGTGGAATCCGTTTGAACACAGTGTGGGAAACTTAAACTCTTAACCCAATGTCTACAAATTGTCTTTTCTTATAATATAACTCACATTTTCAACACATACATTAAACAATTTCTTGCTTCAAGTCTTTTCAGAATATAGTTTTAAATTGTATCCACCTCTTAGGCTTCTGATAGCAAGTCTTTCTTTGGCATAGTTTGGGCTCAATGTACAACTTTACACAAAATGGTTTTAAAACGCTGGCTTCTGTTAGAGGTGAGTAACGGTATTAAACCCATTTTTGACAGGTTTCTTCCAGCAAGCAATCCTCAAAAGTGGACTTTGTTCATATAGAGATACACTTCTTTGGACCTTATATTTATGTAGATTCTTGCGGGAGAATGATGTTGACCACCCAACAAGGAGATTGGATCTTTTTGGGTGGTTTGTGAGCTATGATTTCTACAAATTTGACACCAAATAAAAACGGATTTTTGAAAACCGCTTTGTTTCTTTTGCAATGATTTTGCAAAAGAAATCATGGCTCACTTCTGTGAGCAGACAAATGATGGGTTTTGGCAGTGGTCTCCTGTGTTACCACTGACATAGGCAAAAGTAGATGGTGGCCTATTTTTCAGGTTTTCACTGCGCACTTTCTGGTGATTTCTGGCGAGCAGCATACTTTCCGGTGGTCATTATGATGTTTCTGCTGCCAGCAATGCACAGTGATGTTGCAGGGCTTGGATTAGTGGGTTAAGACATCCCACATGCTCCACCTGTCTTGCTGGGGGGATCATGGTATTGGCCACCCTATCCATGCTCTGAGCCAACTTCTCATATGAAGCAGCCTGTTGTTGTACAACAGCATACATGGATTACTCCCACACAGTATCACCAGCTAACACATGACCAATGCGTTGGCAGACCCCATGCCGGCCTCGGCCAAGGGAACCTGGCCCTTGACGTGATGGTGCTGTCTGTGGCTGCAGGACTGCATCCCTCCCTTGATCAGCTGGCCCAAGAGTCAATACCGTTGAGAGTGACCCTGCAACCGTAACTACCTCAGACGGATGTACTACCACTGACTAGCCCTGTGAGGGGTCGTCCCCCCTTCAGATGTTTGGGATACAACAACACCCACACTCGATGCATTCACCTTTGACAGCACAGAGGAATCAAATTCCGGTTAACTACCAGAGTAATAGGTATCATCTGAGGCAGACTCATACTGAGTCAGGCCCAGGATGGTCTGTAGTACCAGTGGTTCATCATGGGCTGCCACACCACATCCACCACTGGTGCTTGTTTGCAGATCAGTATCTTGTTCCTCCTCCACCTCCTCCTCTGCATCCAGTGCCTCATCACTTGTACATGGGCAGAAAAATACATTAAGACCCATGTAAATAGCATAGCCCACAAACATAGGCATCACACTGTCATCATGCAACACATTAACCTGCCATGTCACAAACTCCCGCATTTACGCAGTGTCAATGCAAGTGAAGGGTAGCATGAAAGCAGCCATGGACATGTGTGGAAGGGCTAAATACCATGTGTAGTGCATGGTGCATAGCATCTGCTTTACACACGAGTACCTGACTGGCATAGTTCAGTCACCAACATCACTGATGCAAATACACATATGCCACGTAGCATAGCCATGCCTGAACTGTCAAACTGCATGAGATGGAACTTGCTGACTACTGTCCCAGAGCCATGTTCAATGGATGTGACATGACATGACATGTAATTCACAAACTCAATACACACAAGTGTCACAAGGTGCTACGATGCAAGGGTCGTGGAATAGAGTGAAGCCAGACACACCCATCCCATGAGGCCAGGTCTCATTGACATCATGCAAGTGAATAGGCACGGGGAAGGTGAGACTTGGGGTTGGAAGTTGGAGTGGGCAGTGCAGTACATGGTAACGACATCCAAATAAAATACAACTGCATAATCAGTAATGAAAATGTGACGGGCTGTTGCAGTACCCCACCAGTCCTCTGGAGACAGTGAGCTGCTGGGAGAAGGAGAGGAAAGGAAGAATACCTCTGAGGAGGTGCAGCTGGGAGGGTGACCTCTGAGAGACATAAGAGATGTGCGGAGAGAAGGCAAGTGTAGAGTGGAAGATTATCACAAGCTATCCGCCATCACAGGTTGGAGCAGGAAGAGGGCCAACAGAGGTTGGACAGAGAGTGACATGGAAACAGTGAGCAGGTGTGGTGATGAGGATTGTCACGGTGTGCAGCACATCGTGCGTATGCAGTCGGCGGGACAACAAGCACGTGTCAGTCCACCATGACATGGTTTACCCATGGCAGTCATGTAAATGCAGGCAGAACTGCTAGACAATCATTACACTTCATCCAAGCAACATACACATCTCTGGACACACATGAATCAGCACTCACCAGACATTCCCCCATAAATTGGCAGGTCTCCCACGCCTTGGATCTGCTCCACATCAATCATATCACTACTTCATGCAGAGTGAGTTCTTCATCCTCTCATGGTGACCCACTTCCAGCCACCAGAGTAGAGGCGTATTTGGCACCCAGCTTATCTTTGGCTCAGTGCCAGAGGTCATTCCAATGCTTCACTGCCTCAGCAGCTGTGCACCTCTTAATGCCCAAGGTGTTGATGCGATCGGTGATGCACTGCCAGTGGGCCATACTCTGGGCAGGCGTATGTGTGCTCCCTGCCCGCACAAGCATGTCACGTTCGTGTTCCTGCATGTAGTCCAGGAGGATGTGGAGTTCCTCATCACTAAAGCTCCTCTTCCTCGACGTGTGGGAGTCCTGCGCCGTGCCTTGGGTCTGAGCCTGTTCGCCTACTGCACGTGTTGTCTTCTTGCAAGGTCGTGCAGACCCTGAGTGGCTGGGCCCACTTGAGTCAGTTGGGGCTGGAGCACTGGTGGACTGGGCTGTGGCATCACCCACTGATGCCGAGGCTGTAGGTAGCCTGGCAGGCATCTGTACCTTGGTGCTGGTGACAGGGCCTTTCTCCACACATCTCTTGCCCTTGGAGACAAGGACATCCACCCTTGGTTCTCTGTGGACCTGGGCTGGGACCACTACAGGCCTGGCTGGGTGACCCTGAGCCTGGGTGGTGGTTGATGCAGCTGCCCCTGCAGCTTCCTCACCCTGCCTGGTGTGGATAACAGATGGCAATGCTGCTCCAGGACATGGGGTGCTGGTTCCAGGACCCTTCTCTGCACGTCTCTTGCCCTTGGAGACAAGGACATCCACCCCTGGTTCTCTGTAGGCCTGGCCCAGGACCACTACAGGCCTGGCTGGGTGACTCTGAGCCTGGGTGCTGGTTGATGCAGCTGCCCCTGCAGCTTCCTCACCCTGCCCAGTGTGGACAGCAGATGGCAATGCTGTTCCTGGACCCCGGGTGCTGGGAACATCAGCATCAGTTGCCTCTCCCTGACCCTGTTGGGTGAGGGGCATAGCTCTCCCTGCATAGCCTCAGGCACCTTGGCCACCTCAGCCACCCTTCCCACTTGTTGCCCTCCCACTCATGGCACTGATGGAATTGTGCAATGGGAGGTGCAGCTATCAATTGTCCTGGGCAATTCAGTGAGGGGGCAGTGTATGTGATGTTAAATGTACCAGTGTGCTCCTGCAAGGCTCAATGTAACCCCAAGGGGAAAAAAACAGGCCACGTAACTCACAGGCACCCCAAAAATGAAAAATACATGTACGTGAACCCTTGGTAGCCCATGTAAAAAGAACAAACATCACGCAGTACGCTGGGGCACACAGCAATGAAAAAAATAAATACACGAAGTACATGTAAGCTACTGTGCTATTATGTAAGGGGGTACGTGACACACAGGGGCACCCACAGTATGCAAAATGTGTACACAACTCACGTCAACCTCAAAAGTACACATGCATGTGCGTGGTGGCAATCCCCAACCAAAACAAGAAGCTTGCATGGTTGCAGTAGTGAAGAGATCGCGTGGAAACGAAGTCCACAAATCAGTCCGCTATAACGCGCGCAAGAGTGTGATGGTCTCCAACGCACTACTTTATCCCGATCCTGAATGCCACGCTCAATGTTCAGCGCGTGTCACGTAACTTACGCACTTTGCCCTTTCCTCTGATTTCACGCTAACGAGTGCTTTCCGGAAGTGTGGAGTCACTCTGATTCCGGCTGCCCATGCGAGTAACACGGAAGACCCACGTTCCTGCCTACCAGCCAATTTACCTGCCTCCAAGTGCCCTGAGCTGCCTCCTACAAGCCGTCTGCTGCTGCCTGCTCACTGTGTGTGGCTGCTGCCCACGTGCCCTGTAATTTTGGTGCCTGCTGTACAGCCATTGCCAGTGCTCCTGTCTTCAGACCTGTGACCACCTCTGCTGATCCCATGCCAGACCACCACTCCACATTGGAGTCAAGTAGCAACCCCCTGGCAGTGAGGCAGAGGGCTGTCAGCTTCAGTGCAAGAGAAGTTGACATCCTGGTGGAGCAAGTCCTGCGGCATTATGATGTCCTCTTCCACGGAGCAAAGTAAGTCGGCAAGGAAGGACGGAAGATGATCTGGGCCGACATTGTGGGTGCCATCAACATGGAGGGGGGCACCCTGCGAATTCCACCATGTCCACAAGCGCTGGGAGGACTTCAAAGCCAGGAATCACCACAAGGCCCAGCACTTCCTCCAGGCTGGTGTGAACCAAGAGGGGCGCCGGGTCCAGTTGAGCACCAACAACATCCAAGGATGCGATTGTCTGTTGCAAAGGGCTGACATGATTGTGCATGTGTGTTAATTGCACGTACCTTTGTGTTGTGGAGGGTTATGATGGTTGTGAGCTTTGTCAGTGCAACTCATGTGCAGTTGTTTTGTGCCAAACAGACATATGTTCAGTAACCTCATATTTGTGTTCTATGTCTCCCTATCTACAGCAACGTTAGATGAAGAGGGATGAGAAGGTGCTGTGGAGCAAGGCAGCAGGGATGACTCTACCAGGCACAGACGCAAGGCCCAGTCACTCTCCCTGGAAATTTCATCTTCGGGGAGAAAGGATATTGGTGCCGCGTCAGAGACAACAGCTGCAGCTGCTGAGGGGAGGTCCAACAGGGTGAAGGTAATTGTGGACTCCTCGGCAGTGGGAGGGACAGGTGAGCTCGCACAGGGGCGATCCAGTGCAGAAAAGGGTGGGGAGGCATCCAGGTTGGCTGGGGAGGAGGAGGCCGCATCAGCCCAGTCCACAGGGCCCGGCAGGGGTGATGAGGTGGGTGTGACTGGTGCAGTCCAGACTCAGGGGCAGTGCAGGTCGCCGTGCAGGTGCCTGTGACTAATCCTGCCTCTGTGTCTGCACCTCCACCGGCATGCACCTGTGGGCATGCCCCAGGCTGGCCTCATCCGCAGGTGGCTGATATATCCACGCAAATGGAAGCACCAATACCTGCGGATGTTGCCATTCGAGACAGAGTGAAACCGTTGCTAGCCGTTATCTCGAGGCGTACAGGCACCGTTCGTAATGATGTGCAGGCTTAGAATATGGGGCTTGCACATCATCACAATGAGGTCTGGCATCTCCTGAACTCACTAGCTCAGTTCCTGGTCTTGCAATGGGTGCATGGGCTGGCCACTTATGAAACCCTCTCCTCGTCTTCCTCCTCTGTGCGCCAGTCGTCCTCCCTGTCGCCTTCCGGCCCAGATCCCACCAGGCAGGAGGCAAACGTGCACCTTACCCAAAGGATGTCTTCTGTGTTGGAGCATTTGGGGCAGCAGATAAGGGCAGAGCGGCAAAGGGAATGGGAGTAGGAGACAAGCATGTTGGACTCCCTGCAAGCCCTCGAGGTGAGAGCCGAGGCCCGCCTAGGGGAATTGGACGCAGTGTTCGATGATGCCCTGGCCGAGACATTGTAAGAGCATGGTGAGGAGAAGGACTAGCCCGCTGCCATTGTATATAGTTCTTTAGGTATAAGTAGTTTCCTTTTCATTTTTATTTTTTTTTGAGTGTTTGGACTGTCCTCCGCTTTTATACATAGTTATTTTTGTGTGTCATTTTGTGGAGTTTTATTTCATGTTTTGGGGTGCATTTGGGACATTAGACCTCTTTCATTTGTACATAGTTCTAATTGTTTGCCCTACTTTGGTGTTCACCATGATGGAATGTTTTTTTTCATTTGGATTTGCTTTCTGAAAATCATTCATGGACATGGCCTTTTCCATCTTTTGTTACGTACACTGGATTTTCATTTGGACATTCTTACATTTGATTTCTTTGTTCATGCACCTTTTTATTTATTTTTAAAAATGTATGACGTGAATGCTAATTTTAAATATATTTCATTTATTTTGCTCCCATTGTTGTTTGACACTTCCTTACTCTGTTATGTGTCCCTGCTAAGGACCATTGTTGGTCATGTGAGGGCACACTTGCATGCATGTGTCATGTTTGACATCCATTTGCATGGGGAATATTCTGGTGTGCATGACCAGTGGATGGGTGTTGAGGTGGAGTTAGAGTGTGCACAGTGTAGTGTCATTTGATTTCACCCGTGCAGCATCAATGTGTATTATTCCTCACTGTGTTTGGGAGGGTGGTGGGTGGGGTGAGTGATGGGAGTGTGAAATGTTAGTAACTTTGGCCCAGGATTTGCTTGATGCAGTGTAACGGACATGTCGTGCTTTGTCCTTCACCAGCATGTCTTTGTGCTTATTTCATTGTCTCTCATGTAGTAGGCCATCTTGCTTTGTAATACCTTTTTTGAATTGGTATGGTTTTACACATGGACAGAACAATGCTGCAATATTGGTGGATAGGGCACTGTATGATTGTCATATACTCAATCATGACCTATGTGCTTGTGCTTTTGGTACTCCTCTGCCCTGATGAAGTCCTGTGTGAATCTGCTATGGTCACCTGGCTACCCTCTGAACCTGGCAAAAGGTCCCCTTGCACGTCACATGCACACCTGCACTGGCTCCCAGGCATGCCCAATCTGTAGACTGTTTATATGTATGCCAACAGACACCTATTGACAGTTTGCACCTCCTGACTGCACTTAGGCTTGGAATTGACACCGGCTGGGCACATTTTCTTTGTTGTCTTTTTGGGAGTTTCTGTTATAATGTTCTTCACATGTGCTCAACTGGCACCTCCGCAACCACGTTTAATTAATCACCACTTCCCATGCACTAGCATTGTCTCAATGTCACCTGCCCTAACATGTTTCTTGTGTCTGTCTTCAGTCTCTTCCCCCTCCCAGGACTCTTTGGCCCTTTGGACACTTGTATACATGTGCATTCTGAATGACATGTCATTTGATTGCATGTCATGTCCTTCACACATGGGAGGGTCCCTCATGTGTATATGAGGTTATCTGTTCAGGTTATGTGTGCTCATTGAGGCTCATACCGTGACACGCCAGGCCAATGTCTCTTAATGTGACACAAATCGAGTGTGCTTTGCATTCTGTCACTGTGTAATTATTTGTACATGTGGATTGTTGACATTACTTTGTCACATGGCATGCAGGGCCTCACTTTGACATACACTTTTATGATGTGTATGTTGGGATATGGTTGCCGTCAGCAATTGTGTATGATCAGCTGGGACACTGAAGCTTGTGGGCCAGGCGTATGTTATTTTTGGTGTTTGCAGGATATTTAATGAACATGAGGCTAAGGGTGGTGTCACTACACAGCATGCAATTTCCTGAACACGCCATCGATGGTATCGTGTGTCACTATACCAGCATCCAGCATGTAGGTAATGTCCAGACTGGAGTGGGCTGCCCGCAGGTTGCCGTCACAGGTGATGGGGGTGTCCCATGTTGCAGGGGCTGCCTGCAGGCTGGTGCAATGGGGGCTAGGGTGGGGGTGTCCCATGTAGTGGGGGCTGCCTGTGGGCTCGGGTGATGGGGGCTGGGGTGGGGGTGTCCCATGTGGCGGGGACTGCCTGCGGGCTCGGGTGATGGGGGCTGGGGTGTCACAGATGTTGTGGGCTGCCTGCAGGCTGGATTGATGGGGTCTGGGGGTCCCATGTAATGAGGGCTGCCTGCAGGCTGGGTTGATGGGGGCTGGGGGTGTCCCATGTAGTGGGGGCTGCCTGTGGGCTCGGGTGATGGAGGCTTGGGTGCGGGTGTCCCATGTGGCAGGGGCTGCCTGCGGGCTGGGGTGATGGGGGCTGGGGTGTCACAGGTGTTGTGGGCTGCCTGCAGGATGGGGTAATGGGGGCTGGGGTGTCACTGGTGTTGTGAGCTGCCTGCAGGGTGGGGTGATAGGGGTTGAGGGTCTCATGTAGTGGGGGCTGCCTGCAAGCGGGGTGATAAGGGCTGGGAGTGTCCCATGTAGTGGGGGCTGCCTGCGGGCTTGGGTGATGGGGGCTGGGGTGTCCCATGTGGCGGGGGATGCTGGGGTGATGGGGGATGGGTGTTGCAGGTGTTGTGGGCTGCCTGCAGGCTGGGGTGAGGGGGATGGGGGGTCCCATGTAGTGGGGTCTGCTGCAAGCTGGGCTGATGGGGGCTGGGGTGTCACAGGTGTTGTGGGCTGCCTGCAGGCTGGGCTTATGTGAGCTAGGTGTGTCCAATGTAGTGGGGGCTGCTTGCAGGGTGGCGGGAAGGGTGATGGGGCCTGGGATGTGGGGTGTCCCATCAGGAGGGGTCTGCTTCCTGTGGATTTGTGCAGGTATTGCATGTTGTTTTGGAGCAAATAGGGTGCGGACGGGGTACGCGCTGAGTTTCCACGTGATATGGCACACAATGCAGGATTCTGCATCCTGTTGTCCTGATCTTATGCTTTCTATTGAGGTTTTGGGAAAGTAATGGTTCCTTGTCGAAAAGGTCAAGGGAATTTCCCTCCTTGCGATCCCCTTTGGTTTTGCCTCCTTTCCTCTCCTGCTCAGCTGCCATCTCGAAACTGCTGTTTCCTTGCCTGATTTGCCTCACTCAGAGTGTGCTCTTGTGCTCTGCCTTTTATCCGTATGTGGAAGTGTAATGATGTCAAGTGTGAGTGATTGTCGATAATTGCCTGGCCACGCTTGACCATTGTATTGGGACATGTCAGGTACACGGATCATTAGTTAGTCTGTTTTCCCTTAAAGCGGGCTGTCAGTGAGAAAGTGCTTGTGTTGTAAAGGGGCGATGGGTAGCGTTCCTAAATATACTACTGGGTAGGATGGGTTAAAGATGTTACATTGAAGGGGATACCAAATCTCACCATCTGGTGTCCCACTCCCACTTATCGAAGACCCCTTGCCTAGGTGATCCTCACGCACTGGTCCACCCCCAGGAACTGGATCCAAAAGCGATGGCCGTGTCCTGGCCACCTGGATGACAGTCCTCGGATACTAGGGAGTGAGACACCTTCTGGTTTCTCACACCATCCCCGGATCAATACAGGGTTCAATACATGATGGCTGGCAAAAAAGAACAGTTTATGAACTGGTACAAGGCAAATAAACACAGCGTGTTTGGCTTTCACCAAGAATTACATGCCGACTGTCAAGAAGATGTCAACATTTCAAGACAAGCTTGTAACTCGTTTAGGGACGGCATCATTCCAATGCCACATTGTGAAACACCAATAAAGGGTGTAATACACGTGCCATACATCGACCCTTTTCAAAACATCACATTGGCTAGTTGTTGTAGGCAAATTTACAGACAACTATATCTAAAACCAGAGACACTTGCTCTGGTGCCCCATGATTCATATCACGGCCGTCAAAAAAGTTATTCCACGCAGGCTATTCAGCTAATACATCTCAAAAACAGAAAACTTCTCTAAAACATGCCCTGACCAGCGGTGGTGAAAAAGGCTACGGCCGATACTGGTCAGACGGTTATGCAGTGGTCCAAGGGGTGGACACAGTCTATTAATTTAACGGCTGCTTTTATCACGGCTCTCCCGATTGTTATCCCACCAGTGGATCCAACACTTTAACGGGCACTACTTATGAACAGCTGTATAGATGCATTCTGTTGAAACAAACTGTTCTAGCCAGTCTGGGTGTTTGTGTTGTCACTAACTACAAACACGAATGGCGCACAATGGTGTAAAACAATCCTGATGTGTGCCATTTTCTTAAAGAAATGAATCTAGCAGAACCTGTAAACCCCCGAGATGCGCTCTACGGTGGTGGCACAAATGCTTTAAAGTTACACCAGAGCATCTCAGAAAAGGAGCAGATACACTACCTAGATTTTACCAGTCTGTATCCGTCAGCGTTCGCCCTCCCTGGCCACTGTGGAACATATAGTGTACAATGCCATTAGTTTGCCGGTACGTAAACGTTTTGCTATTCCTATTGCTGGTCTAGATGTTTTCCAACATGGTGACAACCTCTATTAATGTTAGTCCTGGCATTGCAACTGTGCGTTGCAGCCCATTCTGCATCTTTGGGTAATACGATGTTTTCTTGGCGAGTATTCTCTTCTCTCCTTTCTGCTATCCTGTTCCTGTTTCTGGCCTCCCTTTCCTTTTGGCCAGCTTGCTCGCTCTCAGAGCGTCTACCTCAGAGAGACTCCAAAGGAGGAGCCAGCGCAGGTCGAAGCTGCCCGAGGTCCATTAACTATGTCTGAAACACATCGTCAGCAGTAATTCGAACTATGCATGTATTGTGGAGCAAGTAATCATCTGCTCCGAGAGTGTCCCAAAGTTCCCCAGCAGAGGTTTGGAAATGAAAGACCCCAGTACTAGATGGAACATCCTGCCGTGGTTGCTATCAAGGTTCCTCAGTAACTGTGCATTCTTGTTCTTCCATTGCAGATACACAGTTACGGGTGGTTCGGATTCTTTTGCACCTGCCAGACAAGAACATCAAAGTCCTCGCTCTCATAGACAGTGGAGCAGCCAGGAATTGTATGGACATTGTTTGGGCTGAAAAGGAGGGAGCACCCCGACAAGAGAAAGTGGAGAACCAAGCTGTTGAATGGGTTGTTGGTACACACCTCTGTCTGGTCCGATCACTGATAAATCGGTTCCCATGGCTCTATCTATTTTTTTAACACAAAGAAACTCTCAATTTTGAAATCATCAGACCGGATCACTTTCCGGTTATTCTAGGCATCTCTTGGTTGAGACTACATAACCCGCTAACCAACTGGAATAAGAAAACACTCCAGTTTTGCTCAGATTACTGTGTCTCTCACTGCTTTTCCGTTCCACACAAAGAGACTCTGGTGGCTGAAGGTTTGGTGTCCTGGTCTCCTGTCTCTCCTGTCACAAAGGTGAACTGCATGCCACAGGCTTATTAGAAATACAGCAACATTTTCTTGGACAAGATTCTGAAGGAAGTCACCCATACCGTCCTGAACACTGCAGCATCGATTTGGTAACTAACGCCCTAGTACACTTTGGATGAATGCTTTTCTCTGACGTTACCTGAAAAGAAGGCGCTTAAAGAATACCTAGAAGTCCATTTGCAGAACAGCCTCATCCGTCCTTCCAAATCTTCAGCCGGAGCATCACTGTTTTTAACCCCAAACATGATTCCGCTAAACTAAGGCTGTGTATCGATTAGAGGGGCCTTAATCATGTTACCATCAAGGATAGGTACCCCATGCCCCTCATAAGGGATATTCTAGAAGTGGTACGAGGGGCTGTCATCTTCTCGAAAATAGACCTTAGAGGGGCATACCACCTGCTCTGAGTCTGAGCTGAGCTGGGGACAAGTAGAAGAACTATTTTAATAACCCTTATGGTCTTTATAATACCAAGTAATGCCCTTCTGACTAGTTAATGCCCTGCCATTTTTCAGAGCTTCGTGGACAGACTGTTCTCTGATTTGCTGTTTCGATTGGTCATCATTTACTTGGATGACATTTTGATATTTTCTAAGACCAAAAACTACTATCTGAGGTCCTAAACAGATTGCAGGAAAACCAACTATTGGTTAAGCCGGAAAAATGTATTTTTCCAAGTGTCCTTTGTTCTGTATTTGGGCTTCATACTATCAACAAACAAGATAGAAATGGATCCTCGTAAGGTTTCCGCAAGGTTTCACTAGCCATCACCTACCTCAGTCATGGAAGTATAACAATTTCAAGGACTAACCAATTTCTACCGGATGTATCCCGGAATTCTCCTTAACAGTCCTCCCTCTCACCCCTCTACACAAGAAGAATGTTCGATTATATTGAGGATCAGCGACAGAAAAAGCCTTTTGTCATGTGAAAGAACTGTTCTGTTCTGCTCCTATTTTCAAACAGCATAATCAGGACCTACCCTTCATTGTAGAGATTGACGCCTCAGCAGGGGCTCTAGGGGCAGTTCTTAAACAGGTAGTTGTCAAACACCCTATTGCTTATCTTTCTAAGACATTCAACTCTAGTGGGTTAAACTAATCGGTGACAGAAAAAGAATGAATGGCAATAAAGCAAGCATGTGTTGAATTTTATCATCTGTTGCAAGGAGCAATATATCCCTTTGAAATACAACCCGACCATCGGAATCTTCGGGTGTTGCAACAAATGGAGTGCATCAATGCCAGACAAGCACGTTGGGCGTATTTATTTTCTCAATTTGATTTCTCCATCACTTACAAACCTGGAACAGAAAGCATAATAGCTGACAGATTATTTCAGAGATACTCAGCAGAATCATCTGCTAACCCGAAGCAACAACCGTTTTTCCCAGGAACATGTTTCTATGTTTAGTGTCTACTTTTCTTCAGAAGGAGCGAAACGCAACATCTATGTTTGGATGACGAGCTTACTGATTCACAGTACAAAAGGAAAGAAGGTCTTTTGTTCTATAACCGTCTTTTGGTACTTGCTACCTGAAAAGACCCTTCAACAAAAAGCCATGTCATGGTGTCATGAAGCATTGACATCGGGGCATAAGGGGTCTGAAGCCACGTTAGAACTAGTCTGTCACTCCTTTTAGTGGCCTACCAAGTGCAATGACATTAGATTGTTTGTACAGTCATGTCCAGTTTGTTCACAATGTAAATATAAAACAGGAAAACCCATTGGCCTACTTGAGCAATGACCAACCTCTGCCAAGCTCTGTAGTCACGTCTCTATGGATTTTTTAGTGGACCTTCCACCACCCAAAGGATTTACCACCATAATGGTGACAGTGGACTCCTTCAGTAAACTGGCCCATTTTGTTCCTTTACTTGGCTTACCAACAGCTTCTAGACAGCCACAATTTTCTTTAGGGAGATCTTTCGGTTGCATGGCTTACCAGAATCAATAACATCTGACTGTGGTTCACAGTTCACTTTCATTTTCTGGAAGACCTTCAAACAACTTTGCATCAAACGTGCCCTCTCTATCGGGTACCACCCTCAATCTAACGGTCAAAACGAATGATTGTACACCACTGTGGAACAATACCATGTTGTTATATTAACACCAGACAAGACAACTGGGTGGACTTATTGCAGATGGCTGAAAACGCCTACAACAGCACCATTCATATGGCAACGGGTATGAGCCTGTTCTATTGCACCTAAGGGGTTCATCTGCATTTGCTACCAACAACTGTTATTCCTGCCACAGTCGTTCCATCAATCGATTCACGCTTGAACGACATTAGAAATGCTCATAAGAATGCCTAGAAACAAGTGAACAAAAGTAGGAAGTCATACAACTAAGCAGCAGATAGGCACCAGACCCATACCCAAGAATGGGAAATTGGCTCTAAAGTTTGGTTATCCACCAAGTATCTTCCCAGATGGGTCCATCCATCTAAGTTGTCACCAAGTTACATCGGTCCCTTTGACATCATCACTAAGAAAAATTCAGTGGTATTTCGTCTGAAACTTCCTTTGTTTCTCAATAGACTGTATCCTGTTGTTCATTCTTCTTTACTCAGCAAATATACCATCGATCCTTAATCTCGCAAGAAACAGTGGTTGCCTTCTACTCACATTACAGAACCAGAAGAATACGAGTGTCTCGTATTTGTGTCTCACAATATCATAAAGGTGGTTTGCAGTTTTTGGTTAACTGTAAAGGAAACTCTGAATCAGAAAACTCATGGAAACCTGAATTTCATGTCAAGGCACCTCTATTGGTACAAAGATTCTTCTGCCTCCACCCGGGTAAACCTGGCATGGCGAGGCACAAAGGGGGGAATACTGTCAGCGTTCACCTTCCCTGGAAACTGTGGAACAGATGGTGTGTACAATGCCATTAGTGGGCCGGCACGTAATCCTTTAGCTATTCCTATTGCGGTTTAGATGTTTTCCAACATGGGTAAGACGCTATTTTCTTGGCGAGTATTCTCTTTGTTCCTTTCTGCTACCCTGTTCCTGTTTCTGGCATTCCTTTCCTTTTGTATAGCTCGCTCGCTCTCTTTCTTTTCTGAGCGAATGCAGAGCTTTGACTGTTTCTTGTTTCTCCTCTCATCCATTTGTATGCTGTAAGGTTATTTAGCGTGTTACAACACAGAGTACAGCACTACTGCACAGGATCAATGTGTAGCATGTTTTTTTATGCAGTACCACTGCATGGGTTTGGTGCATTGCTATGATGCAATTGTTTCAAGCTATGTGTTGCCAGTGTAACCTGGACTTATAAGTGAGGGCAGGTTACTCAGTCAAAAACGATTTTTACATATAAAATGCAAATCATTTTTTTTTCACAGTTAAAAGCACACGTGTACATTCAAAATGTGCACTATTTTTCACCTGAAATGCATATGTTGCAAGAGACACATTTGAAAATTAATAAACTAACATCTTTAACAACTAACCTGATCATAACCCACTAATAATAATGTGTTCTTCAGTGCAACATGAATGGAAAATGACAGGCTCTGAAAGTCATTATTTAAATGCACATTCAGTTTTTTTTTTTTCTCTTTTTGCTCTGCTGTTCTGTCCACAGTAACTGCAGGAAGCAAAGACCTTGAATAAGCAGGAAATCAGTTTGGTTACAGTTGCAGCTGTATAAGCCAAGCCATTGTGTGCAGAGAGTGGATAGGGCATGATAGAATTTTATTGGTTAGGATCCTTTGGTAGGAGGTAACCAGAGTTTTCTTGTTTAATCTCGAGGAAGGAGATGGGGAGAGACATCATGACACAACTCGAAGAAGGACTGGGTTGATAGATGGGGATGCCTGATTCCTAAAGCAGATTCAACTTGGTTGCAGAGACTGGGATTTGAGTGACAGTAAATGCTTGTCCTTGCTGGGTGAACCCCTCCAGAAGGTGAACAGCCAAAGAAGTTACATGCTGAATAAGCCTGTGTATCACAAATACTCCAGAAGGCGAACAGCCAAAGAAGTTACATGCTGAATAAGCCTGGTAATTATCTCACTGAGGTGTGGGGGCTGAGTGTGTACGAAAATATTCAGTCAGTTTAGGAAAGGAGATTTCTGTGCTGTACCCATGTGTTTAATGTTGCAAATTGAATTCTTGTTCCCTGCCACTCTTTTTTCAGTGTATCACAATAATGCTGTTACTGTGCTATTTCATTTATTTCTGTAAAGAGTGAGATCGTGTTTAAATGCAACTTTTATAATACACAAAAATATCTGAAAGCAGACGGGTGGTGTGTTTTATATTTACCAATACAGTGCTGATGATGTGGGGAGATGTTTAGACAGTGCAATTGTCATTTTTAAGGTAGCTAAAAATAAGATTTGGCTGCAGCTGTGTGCATGTCATTCAGTATGAGCAATTATAAATAACTGTGTGTGTTGTAGTCTGCCGGAGGTCTATGAGTTGGCAGAAAGGGAGGCCCGGGACATAGTTCACTATCGTATATAAGTTAGTGAAAAATACCACATGTAGCTCATTGTTGTAGATAAATCAGTGAGAATTGCCCATGGTGGCAAACTAAAAATGAAAATGTGGTATTTCTGAAATGTAGGCCTGAGGTCTCTTTAGTGATCACAAGAACCAACTAAACAAAAACAAGGGGTTCTGGATATTGGGGCCACAAATAAACCAAAGGAATTATGCTCACCGCCATACCAACCAACCACGCAAACCAACCACGCATACCAACCGCGCATACCATCTAAATAGGTCTGTGTGCTGAAATAATGCATATCCACTGTGTTATAGTTGTACATGGCCCAATCTGAATGTAGGGAGTGATCGTTACTAAATTATTATTTTTGGCGGTAAGAAAATACCGCCAGGCCCCAAATCTACACAAAATACCCAACATTTATGGTGCGTTGGCTGGGAAAGTGATCACAGAGCATCCACTGGGCGTGGCAAGTGTCTCACACTGCCATATGTACATTAAAGGGAACCCATTTCATAATAGCAGTGTGTTACTAAAAACGAATTTCAGAATGTCACAAAGGGAAACCACATTCTCAGACCTAGTGCAATATTTAGAGGCAAAGGTGTTTGCACATGGGACGTGGTCGTCGAACAGTACCTTAGAATGGCATGACCGCATTCAGGGTGAGGTGCAGAAAGAAAAACTAGACAATATTTTTGCAGAAGGCAGCATAATTCAGATCAGGAAATGTTAAGAACAAAATTGGATGTATGCCAAAAAGACATGCAATTAAAATGCAGAGACTTTGATGCTCAGTTATCCAAAAGCAAAAAACAATTTGAGGATAGTGAGCAAGAATTGGTACACTTAAACAGGATAAAGATGAGATTGTTTCAGAAATGCAGATTTTACAAAAAGAAAAATTTGAAAAAGAAAGTGATCTCCAAGGTGCAGAGCAAGAAATGGTTAAAATGATTCAAGAAAAAGACAAAAGAAACAAAGAATTCAATGAATGCCAAATGCAAATGTGCGACATGCAGGAGGTAATAGATAAAATGTGTGATGAAAACAACTATCTGCAAAATGAAGCACCCAGGCTCCTTAAAAAGTGCAAAGACTTAGAACAACAAATGTGCATTCCCAGGTCCCAGGAGAGGCGGCAGGGTACCACATTCAATTGAGTGTAGGTGAATTCTAGTTCTGCCCAAAGAGCTAGTGCTCCAGTGACTGGGCCGGTGACTGAACATGGTTGCAGCACCCTTGGGGGATTTGATACTCCCATTGGGGACAGCCACCAAACTCATACACCTGAAAACAGGATTGAATCACAAAGTAGTGCATTGCAACAAGTAGCCCCATAAAAATAATGAAATCCATTAAAGCCCTGATCAAACCATTTAAAAAGGGAGGTGAATGCTGCATTGAGCATCACTTAGAAGCTGTTCATGACATTTTTAAAGCACTCCAGATATCTAAGGAACAGTTCAGACAATATTTTCATTTAACTTTAGATGCCCCGACGGCCAGCATCATAAGGGGATTAAATGAACAGCAGAATATGACATGGGTGGAGTTTGAAAAAGAAATTAGTCGTCATTTTTCTCCTTTTCAGTCATTGCAGGAGGCAAAGAAAGTCGCTTACACAATCATTGCTGGGCCTAATACATCCCCTCGCCAATTTTTACAAGACTTAAAAAGAGCATTTTCTCGCTTTGATGTATCATTTGACCGAAATTACAATGAGTTTAAAACTGCATACTTCTATGGGCTACAGGAAGACATCATATCCCAATTGGTCTGTGAATTTGACCGTGACAAGTCCCTTGAATGGATTGTACATCAAAGCACAAAACTATATGAGGTACTCAATTGTCAGGGTAGAGAAATTGATAAAATGAAAGATACTAGACCTAAATCTAAAGAACCCTCAGCCACAGTAATAGAAATAAGGTCAGCCAAAATGTCCCTTGAGTCTGCTCAAAGCCCAGGTAAAAATAATGTGACACCTGAACAAAGGGGTAATCAACAAAGATCGCCCTTTCCTGTACCAATGTTCCAATCACATGATCCTAGTAATAGGGAGAGCTACATCAGCCCTAGGTATTTAGGGGACAGACCCCGGGTAGGATATCGGCCTGATATGTCAGGTATGAACAATAACCAGAGACAAAATCAAGATCAAAGAAATGATGGTCCCTACCAGACATTGGGGACACAGAGCAGATTTGATCCCAACACCCTGCTATATGGTAATCAGGATAGACCCTGATATGTGGATCGATTTACTGATAATGGAAATCAACATAGGGGCCAGTACCCACAATCTGAGAGACAGGACATGAGGCAAAACATGAACTACAATCCACGTCAGTACAATGATTCCCCACCAGGGGACTATAATCAAAGGATGGGTGCACCCCGCTCCCCTCCACAAATGAATCAAGAGTTCAGAAACCATCCCAACAGACATCAATCACCTGAGAGGTATCAGAACAGATCCAATCAGGGGGAAAACAACCAATATCGACCTAGGCCACAGAAAGAGGATTCTAGAGAGATGGAAAGGTTCCAGTGCCTTGAGGCCCAAGTGAAAATGTTAACTGAGCAAATGGGAAAACTCTATACAGCACAAAAACAACCATCTAAAGAGGGGGCTGATGGCCCTAGCAATGACCGGGGGGCTTCTGAGAAGTGACTAAGTACTTATGACACCCACAGTGCCAAAAAAACAGATTGCCCTGATGTAATTTGGCATAATGACTCTGAGATGCCTAATGATTTAAAAGTGAAAGCACCAATAAATGAACATGTAACAGAAAATGCAAATACTTCTAAAAAAGAGGTACGGTTTAACCTAGAACTAAATCAAACATTGAAGATTTGTGCAAATAAAAAAGAAACACCAGAAATTCCAAAAGAACAAAGAGACAGAATTAAATATAATGACTCATGCATGGGGAATACCAGTGAACAGGGAGTAAGTGGGTATGCTATAGCTCCTTCCCTGGGCAAGCAAAACAATGACCAAACACAGGCAGAAAAAGGAAATACTCAAAAGGAGGGTACAGGTCAATCACCTGAAGAATTCTTTGAGCCACATATTTTTGAAGAGGCTGAAAGGGCTGGTATCACACTAAATGATCACAAATGCACAGAACTAAACAATGACAAATTGCTGAATGATGTTGTTACACATGTTCAGTTGGAAGGTTTTAATGTGGTACCTGATGTTACCCAGATGGATGGGCGAACAGTGGCCACACTCCAAAAAACCTCTGATCATGGAGAAATGAATAAAGTCTCTCGCGCAGGAATGGGTAAAAAGGAGGGAAACATGTCTTTCCATTTACCAATGTGCTTAGCCAAAAGTGAAAAAGGCCTGAGAAAGGTGAGCCCTGAAATCAGTAAGAATTCACACTTCTTATGTGTATTAGAGGAAGTTGAGGACAGATATTATGCACCCATCACTGTAGAAGAAAATTGCCAAATATTTTCTATGATTGACACTGGCGCACAGGCCACAATTATGTCCAAGGAGCTGGTAAAGAGTATCAATGAAGGGAGACCCCCACAGAATCAGATCACAGTGAAGGAAAATCAAGGTCCAGTGCATAACTTTAATGGGGAGGAGGTGCCCATCATAGGTGTAACTGAGGTTGACATAAAAATAGGAAAGCACAGAATGAAACAAGAGGTATTGATCACATCTATTTGTGAAATTCCATTTCGGATGGGGACAGATTGCCTGAAAAGATTGTCTCCGCTCATAGATGGGGTGAATGGAGTGCTGTGGTCCTTAACCAAAAAACCATTGAGACCTAAGAAACTAAAATCACAAAACAGCAACATAAATGAATGTCACACCGTTGCCAAAACAAATGATGCTGTGGAGGTATATCTCCAGAATAGTTGCATACCTAGTGTCACTGTTATATTAATGTGTCAAGACAAAATGCAGAGCGACAGTGAAGGACTACCTGTACAAATATACTTGGACCCAAGGAAAAATTGGCAGACTGCCATAGATGAGCATACATTACGTTTTTATTTAAAAGAGAAAACAATCAAACAGAATATTGCTCCTAAAACAGATTCAGAAAAACACATTACCACTCTTGCTGAAATACACATGGAAGATGAGCAACCATGGGTTCATGTTGGTATAAATGACTGTTTTAAAACAATAAAAGCCACTTTAGCGCTTGAACAGGAGAGGAGCTTCATTAATGAGAAATTGTTGCAAAAAATAATGGAGATGGAGGAAATCCTGAAATTTAGGATTAAAAACCAATATGTTTCTGGGTTGGACAGTCCAGACTTTGAAAACCGAATTGCAGGCAGATGCATGCTTAAAATTAGCATTGGGCAGAAAACAATTTACCATAATGTATGGATAGTGAGTGGAGCACAAAATGACTTTTACATGGGCAATGACATCATGCACAGAATGTGTATGGTGTTTGATTTCCTTAATCAAAAAATATGGTCACGCCTAGGTGGGCCGGCACCTGAATTTGAAGACAAAAGAAGGGCTTATCATTGTGCACAACTGGTTCCTTATGCAATAGAATTACAAATGAGGAAAGATACTATTAGTCCTGCATTTACAAAACAGTTTGCAATAACACTGAAATGCAAAAATGGACAGCAGATTGAAGACTCTGATGCATTTGTATGCCTGAATGAATCCATAAAACAGCAAGGCCTGGATTATGAATACATTCCATTGGTAGATATTGGTGAAGGATCTGTAAAAATTATGGTAAATAATAAAGGTTGTCAGGATATTCATTTAGAGGAAAACTCCCCATTAGGAATGGCCATACAAAAATCACATTATACGGCAGATTTAAATAACATGATGATTGGAAATATCCCTGAAAAGTATGTAGATGCCAAGGGTGAGTTGCCAGAACACCTGGACTCTCAGCCCAAAGGAATATTTAAAATTCATTCTGCGTATCCTTATGATTCAAATGAGACAGTGTGCTGCCATCAAGAGGATTGCATAATATTTAATTTAAATGAAAATGAAACAGAAAATCAGCCCATTGAAGTGGAAGCTGATATGCCAAAATATTTAAAGTGGCAGCTTTACAAAAAGACACAGCCACACAGTTAGAGGAGAGCGCCGAGATTCCCTTACCAGAAGATTTTACAGAATTTTCCAAAATGGTAGAAGAGCAGATCTCCTTAGCGGATGCGTGTGACAGCGATGAGGATAGAAACAATCTGAGGGAGATATTTATGGAGTTTAAGGATGTATTTGCAAAAGATGCTTATGATTGTGGTTTGACTGATTTACATGTGGCCACACTACCAGAAGGGTGTAGCAGAAGTCCAGTATTTGTACGCCAGTATAGACTACCGCTGGCATGTTTAGAATCATTAGCAGAGATTATAAAGAATTTGGAAGCTCGGGGAATCATCATGCCCATTCATAGCACATCCAATACACCTATTTTAGGTGTGTTAAAGCCAAATGGTCAATGGCGGCTATGTGCAGACTTGAGGGAGTTAAAAGAGTGCCAGTATCCAGATGGCCACTACCATTCATTGATCAGGGCTTAGCTCATGTACATGGTTCAAAAGTGTTTACCACATTAGATCTCACCTCTGGATATTGGTGCGTACCATTGGAAGAGGAGATAGAGAATTTATTTTCCTTTACATTTGACAGGACTCAATACGGCTGGCTTAGAGCTCCGTTCGGGTACATCAATAGTGGGAGTGAATTTGGCATATTTTTGAGAAAGGCCATGCCAGATGCAGCGGAAAGAGGAACCATTGTTTATGTGGATGATGTCCTGATAAAAAATGAAAGCCTGAAAAGCCATTTTGATGAAATAAGACATGTGCTTGGCCAATTGCAGAAAGCAGGTGCCAAAGTGTCTTTACAAAAAGCACAATGGTACAAGAAAAAAGTGAACTTTCTAGGCCATAAAGTGACTGAACATGGGCTAAATCCACAAAAGAAAAAAATAGAGGCCATACAAAAACTAAAGGACCCTAAAAATGTGAAAGAGGTAAAAAGTTTATTAGGGATGACAGGCTATAACAGAAAGTTCATTGAAAATTATGGTGAAATTACTCAACCATTGACTAAACTGCTTAAACTGAATACACCCTGGATATGGGAAAAATAGCAGTCTGAGGCAGTAGCTAAATTGAAGGAATGTCTTGTAAAGGCACCATGTTTAGCATATCCCATAAAGGGTATGGATTATTTTGTAGAAATAGGGTTCTCTGAACATTGTATGTCAGCAGTGTTATCACATAAACATGATGTGAATCACAAAACTATTGCATATGCAAGTAAAGCATTTTCCCAAATTGAAATGAAATTCAATGAATGTGAAAAGGCCCTATTAACCACTGTGTGGGCGCTACAACATTTAAGCCCTATTGTTCAGGGAGAAAAGGTGATTATTGAAACAAATCATCAAACTTTGCAGTTTTTAGAGAGTAAAAGAATTAGGTCAGGTAATCTAGCGCAGTCCAGAATCACTTCATGGACGCTGGCATTACAAGGTTTTGCTGTAGAAGTGAGATCTGGACAAAATAAAAAGAGCCCAATTGCTCAAGGGTTAGCTGACTTACATGACTGTGCAGCTGAACAAGTATCAAACGAAATGGAAGTGGAACCTAGTTTGCAGGAATTTGAACAATCACCACACAGAGCTTTTGATGAAAAAACATGCAAGGATCTGCCAACTGTATATGTGGATGGTTGTGCTTTTCACATTGAAAATTACAGTAATAAACAATTAGTGTCAGGAATAGGGAATGTCTGGTTGAAATGTGAAGACGTCCCCAGTGTAGGGATGAGGATTGGGGCTAGAAGCAGTCAAGTGGCGGAATTGGCAACCATTTATAAAGCAATTGCTACTGCAGTTGATAATAAATTCAGTGAAATTGTCCTGGTGACTGATTCTGACAATGCACGAAATAGCTTTGTGGAGTATTTACCTGGCTGGAAAGCGAGAGGCATGGTTACATACAGCAAAAAGCCACTTAAACATGGAAAAATGATACAAGCCATAGACAAATTGGTGTCAGAAAATGATTTGACAATATACTGGAGAAAAATTCGTGGACATTTAAAAACACCAGGAGAGGATAAGGAGGGAAATGATAAAGCAGACCACCTGGCTAAAATTGGGGCTGTGATGGGAGAATTGCTACCTATTGATGATTTACTGGGTGAAATACAAATTGATGCAGTAACACGTTCTAAAGCACCAAAGGAGGTATATCAACCGGTGGTGCAATGGGGCCATGAAATGCCAGACCAAGATTTGATTGAGGCACAAAAGAATGATCACATTTTAGGGAATCTATTATAATCATTTGATAGATCCTGAACAAAGCCCTTTAACAGAAAATGATTGTATGGGAAAAGAAGAGTTGAGGGTACTATTAAAGAATAAAAAACAAATTAGATTACAAGATGGACTCATGATTAGAGAGTCCATAACAGGACAGATACAGTGGGTGGTACCCCTTTCCTTCATAGGGCTAATGCTACAACATGCACATGATGCAATAACTGCAGGCCACAGAGGTTCACAAAAAACATTGGAAATACTAAAAGATTATGCTTACTGGCCACATATGTCCCAAGATGTGGAATTTTATACTAGAGGGTGTCTAGTATGCGCCCAATTTAAACCTGCTTCACCAATGCATAGAGCCCCATTGATGAAAAGAGGCCTAACTCTCCCATGGTCAGATTTGCAAATAGACTATGTAGGCCCTTTAAAAAGGTCGAGCAGAGGACACTGTTAAATTTCAAGTGTGATATGTTTGATGTCGAAGTGGATTGAATGTATTCCTGCACCAGATTGTAGTGTGCAACCAGCAGCCACATTGCTGGTGAACCATGTGTTCTCAAGGTTTGGGTTGCCACAAAGAATTGAGTCAGACAGAGGAAGTCATTTCACAAATACTGTAATGAGTAAGGTATGGCAAATTCTGGGTGTGAAAAGGAAACTACATATCGCATATCGGGCAGCCTCTTCAGGTGGTGTTGAACGGAGCAATAGGTCTGTTGTGGATATTTTTAAGAAATTTGTGGCAGAAGCAGCTGGGATTTACGTTTAC
The DNA here is from genome assembly GCF_040938575.1 of Ambystoma mexicanum. NCBI lineage: Eukaryota > Metazoa > Chordata > Amphibia > Caudata > Ambystomatidae > Ambystoma > Ambystoma mexicanum. The sequence continues at coordinate 183,174,502 of NC_090938.1, forward strand.
CGTTGGTTTTGATGGCAATCAGATCAACTCCTGCCAAAGCAACAGGTGGTAGCCCCCATGAGGTCTTGACAGGTAGGAAAATGGTGTTACCACAACACCTGTTATACAGAACACATGAGCAGACACTTGTGAGTGCATCCACAGTTCATGAGTACATTGATGAACTGAGGAAGCATTTGCAACATGCATTTGCTTTTGTGCAGAGAAATCTGGAAAGGGCTGCTGACAGTGCTAAGACATACTATGATAAAAGAACATCAGTGAGAGAATACAGTGTAGGGGATCAGGGTACAAGTTTCATTTTGGTAAAAGTAAACAGAAAAATTGTAAATTTCTAGCAGCGTGGCAGGGGCCATTTCGAATTATAGATAAGATCTCTCCTGTAGTGTATAAAATTTTGAAGAATGAAGGTGAAACAGCGATAGAGAAGTGTGTCCATGTAAATCAGATCAAGCCATGCCATCCCAGACACGAGATCAGGTGGCTTGAGCATGTAGAAACAGAAAGCCCTGGGGCTACTGCCCACTGATGCACACAATACAATAGAAAGTCCCTTGAACACAAAAAGATAAAATAACTGGGTACAGTCAGGAGGCAGTGACAGAGAAGTTAAAAAGTTGATTATTATAATGGCACATAAACACTGTAATATATGTAAATATATATAAAATATATAAAATAAATAAATAAACAATATAAAAAGTAAAAAAAAATATATATAATGGAAGCTCATGGTCGGTGTGCAGAATGAAAATGTATTAAATTTAAAATGTTGTTTTAGGTATGCTTGTTCTCTATAACCTGTGTTTAATTTCAGAAAAAAAAATGTTTTATTTTTGGCAAAAGGGTGAAATTAGTATTGTGCTATATACTTAATCTGTTTCTTTTCTATTTGATTTAGAATATTAACATATTTGTACCAGAGGTCACGGGAGATGATGGAGTCCTGGAGCCCACGTGGACGGATTCCGGGAAAGCCCCGAGGGGGGGCGAAGACCAAGGCTGCAAAACTATCAGCATTGAAGATGACACCAACAATATGTTTATGATGATGATATTTGGAGGGATCTTCAAGAATTCAGAAGCACAGGTTGTCATTGAACCTGGACCAGCATCTGGTATCGCGGTGGAAGAGGCACCAGGATTCATCATGAGTGATAGAAGGATGATTTTCCAAAATATCTACATACCATTGAATCCTGCGATTTTGATTGAAAAACATTTGAACAATACCGGCATTAAAATTGAACAGACTAAAGAGTGGCTGGAAATAAGAAAAGTGGACGCTAAGCAGTCGATAAGAGATATATTGATGCAATTGGAGAAAATATTTGTGAATTCAGCAGACATTAACACGAGGAGAGGAAAGAGAGGTGCGGTGATGCTCGCGATATCATTGGTAATGTCTATAGTTGGAGCCATAACAGGTACCACAATATCAACAGCCAATGCTATTTCGGTAGGAACACTGAGTACTAAAGAGCAACAACTGAGTATTGACCTAGAAATAATACAAAAAACATTAGATGGGATTAGAGGGGGACTGGATGAACAAGTAAGATTCATAAATGAAACTGCAATCATTCTAAATGAACAAGCGGATGTGATGCAACGGGCAACGAAGCTAATTATTAAGCATGACAGAACTTTAAATGAAATATTGAACACAATGGGTCCTGTTGATAGACTATTAACGAATTATATGAGAGAAGTACAAACTGCAGTTTCACAATTGATTCAAGGACATATCCCTTGTATTTTGTTTCACAGGATATTGTTCATCAAATGATAGAAAGACTAACCAGGAGGGAAATTGATGTAGTACAGGTAAAAATTGCATTTGAAATGGGTAATGCGATGCCATTATATGTGGACCTTGAAAGGTTGGAAATTGGATTTCTACTATGCATACCATATGTAGCTCCTGAACTTATTTATCAAACGAAGTGGGTACACAACGTAGGATTTTGGCAAGAGGACAAATTTATTAAGATTAATACTCCAGAAGTGGTGGCATTTCATTCATGGGAGCCTGAAGTTTATTTAATACCAAATTTGGAAACATGTGTTAAATTTAAAGAACACAATTATATGTGTCCAGGTAAACCGTTTGTTCCTGGTGCCACAGATGCTATTTGTGGTTTGAAATCGGACCCAAGTATATCAGAAGGATGTGAGGTGATTATTAGCAATATGGGGAGTAAAGAACTGGCACAGGCTAAGATGGTCATAGGTAAATGGTTGGTCAGCACCTGCTTAAAGAACATGACAGTAGTACATTTGAACCATGGAACATACGTGGTTAAACAGGTGAAATATAATGTTTTTTATTTACAGGTTCCAAAGGATACAATTGTGTCAATTGGAGGGTTAACATTGTTTAATGTAACAAACAATATTTGGGAAAGCCAAGTGGAAAATATCGATTTTTTTCAAAGGGACACTTTTCCAATAGATCCGGATGTGGAGTTTTTATTGAATCACAAAGAAAATCATGTTACAAAAATGTATCTGAGAAAAAACAATATTGCAGTTAGTAATCTGAGGATAATAGAAGTGGAAAGATTTAATTGGGGAACCTGGGGCGAACGCTCAAGAGTGGGTTTGGCTGTCCTGGTGCTAATCATGGGTGGTTGGTTGATTGTGCTATCAGTAAAAATGAAAATGTTGCTGATTTTGGTAGCTACGTCAGGAAGAGAAAGATATCCCAATACACATGCATTTTAATAGAAGGATGGGGAGCAAACTTGTTTTTTTTTAAATTGGCTTGGATCGTAGCCAAGTTCTAAAAAAAAGGAGCGTATGTAAGGTTATTTAGCATGTTACAACACAGAGTACAGCACTACTGCACAGGATCAATGTGTAGCATGGTTTTTTTTTAATGCAGTACCACTGCATGGGTTTGGTGAATTGCTATGATGCAATTGTTTCAAGCTATGTGTTGCCAGTGTAACATGGACATATAAGTGAGGGCAGGTTATTCAGTCAAAAACAATTTTTACATATAAAACGCAAATCTTTTTTTTTTCACAGTTAAAAGCACACGTGTACATTCAAAATGCACACTATTTTTCACCTGAAATGCCTATGTTGCAAGAGACACATTTGAAAATTAATAAACTAACATCATTAACAATTAACCTGATCATAACCCACTAATAATAATGTGTTCTTCAGTGCAACATGAATGGAAAATGACAGGCTCTGAAAGTCATTATTTAAATGCACATTCAGTTTTTTTTTTTTCTCTTTTTGCTCTGCTGTTCTGTCCACAGTAACTGCAGGAAGCAAAGACCTTGAATAAGCAGGAAATCAGTTTGGTTACAGTTGCAACTGTATAAGCCAAGCCATTGTGTGCAGAGGGTGGTTAGGGCATGATAGAATTTTATTGGTTAGGATCCTTTGGGAGGAGGTAACCAGAGTTTTCTTGTTTAATCTCGAGACAGGAGATGGGGAGAGACATCTTGACACAACTCGAAGAAGGACTGGGTTGATAGATGGGGATGCCTGATTCCTAAAGCAGATTCAACTAGGTTGCAGAGACTGGGATTTCCAGTCAACAAGTCCCAGTTTGAGTGACAGTAAATGCTTGTCCTTGCTGGGTGAACCCCTCCAGAAGGCGAACAGCCAAAGAAGTTACATGCTGAATAAGCCTGTGTATCATAAATACTCCAGAAGGCGAACAGCCAAAGAAGTTACATGCTGAATAAGGCTGGTAATTATCTCGCTGAGGTGTGGGGGCTGAGTGTGTACGGAAATTTTCAGTCAGTGTAGGAAAGGAGATTTATGTGCTTTACCCACGTGTTTAATGTTGCAAATTGAATTCTTGTTCCCTGCCACTCTCTTTTCAGTGTATCACAAATAATGCTGTTACTGTGCTATTTCATTTATTTCTGTAAAGAGTGAGATCGTGTTTAAATGCAACTTTTATAATACACAAAAATATCTGAAAGCAGACGGGTGGTGTGTTTTATATTTACCAATACAGTGCTGATGATGTGGGGAGATGTTTAGACAGTGCAATTGTCATTTTTAAGTTAGCTAAAAATAAGATTTGGCTGCAGCTGTGTGCATGTCATTCAGTATGAGCAATTATAAATAACTGTTTGTGTTGTAGTCTGCCGGAGGTCTATGAGTCGGCAGAAAGGGAGGCCTGGGACATAGTTCACTATCGTATATAAGTTAGTGAAAAATACCACATGTAGCTCATTGTTGTAGATAAATCAGTGAGAATTGCACATGGTGGCACACTAAAAATGAAAATGTGGTATTTCTGAAATGTAGGCCTGAGGTCTCTCTAGTGATCACAAGAACAAACTAAACAAAATCAAGGGGTTCTGGATATTGGGGCCACAAATAAACCAAAGGAATTATGCTCACCACCATACCAACCAACCACGCAAACCAACCACGCATACCAACCGCGCATACCATCTAAATAGGTCTGTGTGCTGAAATATTGTATATCCACTGTGTTATTGTTGTACATGGCCCAATCTGAATGTAGGGAGTGATCGTTACTAAATTATTATTTTTGGCGGTAAGAAAATACCGCCAGGCCCCAAATCTACACAAAATACCCAACAATGCCTAGCTGTCCATTGAGCTACCCTTCAGTCTTGCTCGTCCTCTACCATCTGCAAGGGTCGCAAATTCATATCAGCTGTTGGAATTCGAAGATAAGGGTTTTTTCTACTGTTGCAGCTTTTCCCCTTATTTTTCGTTTTTTATGTGGGTGGGGTCTCACCTTAGTATTTACCTGGCAAGCATAGTGCTCCTCCTGAGATAGACCTTACCTTTTCAAGGACTGAACATCTGACAGGAAAAGAGAAACCAGATCTATGCCAGAAGAATCTGCTGACTCCATATACAGCAAGGAATCAGGTGAGGAGGAATCTAAAATAGTTGACAGTATTTCTCTATAAATAATGACAACCCCTCCCCTGTGGGTAATCCCAAGATCATTTAACACAATTTTGGCAATGTAGACCAATATTTTGGTCTAATCAGATGCAAGGTCTATCCACCCAAGGTCTCTACATTCCCATTTTACCCTATAGATGCGAAAGTAAACTAATGTTTCTGCTTTGCCAAAAATGCACTGAGACAAAATAGCCCCATTGTGTACACATGGATGAGGAGCACCGCCTGACAGGCACTCAGTGTACACTCGTAATACAAGCGGCCCTGAAACAGGGATATCGTTTGGGGCGCATACACGAAACATGGCTTTTTTTAAACAGTCAACCTCAAGCTCTTCTGTGAAAATGTTTCCATGTTCCTACAGCAGAAACAGGAAGCCTCTGGCTTTCCTGCCTGGTGTGTGGAAGATGCCGCTAAACAAGCCTACATTGATGATTTTTATAAACATCAGGCTAAACGCTTGCGAATGGAGTACATTGAGGACAACCCCACCCGCTCGGTGGCTGTTGGCAAAATTATGCCTTATTTCACTACGGTGTAAGTTTGCACAAAGAGTTAATTTGCCCAATACAACCATCACTACAGACCCTGATGCGCCTATCTCTTTGATCATTCTTATGACGTGAGATATTCTGTGTTCATAGATGATGAAACAGTTTATCTGTGTTGGTGCTACACCATAGAATATCCAACAAGTTCAGACAACAGAAACATATTCATAGCGCTGTTCACAACCACTCACGCTCGCTTAAAACTGTTTGCTGGAATGGAGCAATTACAAGAACGGGTTCTGTAACAAAATACTGATAGAATTATTTTGGTCAGTAGCCCCAGGGATGTCAACCCATCCACCAACAATTATCTAGGAAATCTGACTTCAGAGCTAGCTCCTGAAGAATATATTGTTCATATCTGGGGGCCCAAGACATATGCCTATCGCACATACCTAGGAACCATCAACATGAAAGTAAAAGGTATAACGTTAAATGTTAACAAAACAGCCCAGATACATTTTGACAGTTTGAAACATCTGGGAAAATGTCATCCTTTATACAGAAAGATGCCTCTAACATCCGGGTATAGTGCACGAAAAAGAACATTGGGGAAATTAGCACTGCCACTCTACACAAGACGCTCAGTGGTGTGTTTGATAAAAGAACACTGTCAGCAAACAGATTGACACACCACTATGATTTTTAAAAATGTGTTAATAACCTCTGTGACACTCTAGCTATTGCACAGCCCCCCTGTAATTCTAATTGTGGCACGCCTCTTCTAGCTGAGTGTTTGAGATTGTTGGTATTTGAAACTTTGTATTTATTTGTCTTTTGCAATAAATGGTTTTTACAAATTTATTTTTCCTTTCAGTATTAAGTATATCTTTTTTTATAAATAAAATATTTTTACAATTCACAATTGCGTGTCTGAGATTTCGGGTATTTGAATCTACATATTTATTCTTTCTATTGCATTATTTTATTTTTGCACTTGTATTTTTTCCTTTCTGTATTAAGTATATCTTTTATAAATAAAATACTTTTACAATACATAAAATGGTCTGGTTCTTTATTGCGTGGTCTTATTCACTAAATGTATAATAACACAGATCACTTTTTAAAGTTTATTTCCTTCAACCATATAATGCTAGGTTGTGTTTTTGGTACATCAATTTTTAAAGGAATTGCTTTTAATCACACTATAGCATTCTGTTGTTTTCAAATGTTTACTTGTAATGTTTACATCTTTATGTCATAATATACTAGTGGTACCACCTGCCGTTGCCCGGGTCTGAAGCTGACATGCACTTGTAGGTCTGCTATAGCCTCATTGATTTTCGCTTTGCATCAGATGAAGCTTCTCCAAGTAATGTACGTTTTTGGGGGGCATGTTTCAGTAACTTAATGGCTCCAGCACATTTGATTGTGCCCTCATCTCATGAAGTAAACTTAAGTAAACTGTAACTTTGTAATTTCACATATTTTATACTTTTCTGAATTTTGCATCCTTCTAGTACCTACTGTAATGAATCGGAATGACTATTGCACGGATGGTGGCAACAGTAAAGACAGACACAAGTGATCACAGTTCAAGGGTGTTTATTAAACTGTATATGCGTGTTGGAAAAATGCCTAATCTAAGCCTAAATCTAAGATGGGAGTAGGCTACGACCATCAAATAATAACAAGGCAGTCCTAGTGGTGTCTTGTAAAATAAAAAGACCTACACTAAGAAAAACCTATCGCCAATCCTAACACTAAATACAAACAAAGAGTGTGGGATAGGGTTCACAGGAAAAAAGGAAGTGTTCACAAATAATAAATCAGGATGCAGGGGTCGATTCTCCTGTCACCAAGTTTTGAACATGGGAAACGGTTGGACTCTGGAGCACAGCACATGTTCGAGCTTTGCCAGCATGAGCTAACAGTTCCATTCTCATCTTTTCAGGGCCTTTTGTAGTTAAGTCTATTTTCTACAAAAGAGAGTTTCTTGCCTCCGAGGATCTGATGTCTTCAATGAAATAACAAACAAAAGTTAATTTTATCTCGGTAGAGTGTTGCCTTTTCACCCTTGGATTCCGCTTCGTTCGGGTTCAGATCCCTCTTGATTGTTAACCTCCCTCCACCGTTTTCACTATGGTTTTAAACACAATCTTCATCTGTAGCAGTCACAAATCTTAATGTCTTTTTAAACATACAAAAAATATAGCAGGTGCCCCTCTCTAGATAGAACATGGCATGATAAACTGTTCTGTGGTCTTTTCCCACTTTGAGAGTCTGCAGCCATCACTTTTTGCTCACTGTACTCTAAGCAAAGGAGGAATATCCATTTGCATATCCGTTTTTGTCCCACCCACAAGGGCATTCCGGCACCGAAATGCCAGGCAAACCCCATTTGAACAAGACTACCAACAGCAACCACACACACGTGTTTCAGCCTTGCTGGGCCTCATCAGTGAGGTGGAGCTGTGCCTCTCTGAGTACAGTGAGCAAGGGGTACTCGCCTGGGTTCTCCGAGGTAACTTAGGGTGACCAACCCCAAGTTACTTTAAAAAATACAAAAAAGGTAGCAGGCGCCCCTGTCTAGATAGAACATGACATGATAACCTGGTCTGCGGTCTTTTCTTACTTTGAGAGTCCGCAACCATCGCTTTTTGCTCACTGAACTTTAACAAAGGAAGAATATCCATTTCCGTATCAGTTTTTGTCCCACCCACAAGGACAGTCCAGAACCAAAATGCCAGGAAATCCTCCTTTGAACAAGAGTACCAAAAGCAAACCCATTCACGTGTTTCAGCCTTGTTGGGCCTCATCAGTGAGGTGGAGCTGTGCCTCTCTTGAGTACAGTGGGCAAGGGGTACATGCCTGGGTTCCCCCAGGTAACTTAGGGTGACCAACCCCAAGTTCCTTTCAAAAACACAAAAAAGGTAGCAGGCTCCCCTCTCTAGATAGAACATGGCATGATATCTTGTTCTGTGGTCTTTTCCCACTTTGAGAGGCAGCAGCCATTGCGTTTTGCTCACTGTACTTTAACAAAGGAGGAATATCCATTTCCGTATCAGTCTTTGTCCCGACCACAAGGGCAGTGCAGAACCGAAATGCCGGCGAAACCTCCTTTGAACAGGAGTACCAACAGCAAACCCATTCACGTGTTTCAGCCTTGTTGGGCCTCATCAATGAGGTGGAGCTGTGCCTCTCTGAGTAGAGTGAGCAAGGGGTCCCCGTCTGGGTTCCCCCAGGTAACTTAGGGTGACCAACCCCAAGTTCCTTTCAATAAAACAAAAAAGGTAGCAAGCTCCGTCTCTAGATACGACATGGCATGATAACCTGTTGTGTGGTCTATTCCTACTTTGAGAGTCCGCAGCCATCGCTGTTTGCTCACTGTATATTAAACAAAGGAGGAATATCCATTTCCATATCAGTCTTTGTCCCGCCCACAAGGGCAGTTCAGCACCGAAATTCCAGGCAAACCTCCTTTGAACAAGAGTACCAACAGCAAACCCATACATGCGTTTAAGCCTTATTGGGCCTCATCAGTGAGGTGGAGCTGTGCCTCTCTATGTACAGTGATCAAGGGGTCCGCATTTGGGTTCCCCCAGGAAACTTAGGGTGACCAACCCCAAGTTCCTTTCAAAAATACAAAAAAGGTAGCAGGCGTCACTCTCTTGATAGAACATGTTAACCTGTTCTGTGGTCTTTTCCCACTTTGAGAGGCCGCAGCCATCGCTTTTTGCTCACTGTACTTTAACAAAGGAGGCATATACATTTCCATATCAGTCTTGATCCCAGCCACAAGGGCAGTCCAGAACCAAAAACCTCCTTTGAACAAGAGTGCCAACAGCAACCCTGTACATGTGTTGCAGCCTTGTTGGGCCTCATCAGTGAGGCGGAGCAGGGTCTCATGTACCGTAGACATCTGCTGCAACACACGCTGGCTATTGTTCATGGTCTAAAGGTACCTTCTGCGGAGGTGTCACTGGCCTTGGTCAGAAAAGGCAAGGCTGCTTCTCTCCTTGTCACCCTCTCGATATGTGCCGTCTTTCTCCTCCTCTTGAACTGCTGTGCTGAGTTAGCTCCCTGGACTTGCTCGTCATGTGCTTTTGTGCTCCACCTTTTATCCCTGTGGGTAAGGGAAAGGATCATCAGGTGTGAGTGATTTAGGTCAATTGCCAGACTTTGCCTGATCTTCGCATTGGGACATGTCACATAATGGGCCCTAACGTTAGTCTGTTGTCTTTTGTGGTGTGCAAAAGTGTTCGTTTAAGAAAGGGGGGTTGGAGAGGTTGAGTGTCTTTAGTGTCCTATGTAGTAGGATTGGGAAGAGGGTTTAATAGAAGGGCAATGATGCGTCTCACCTGCCGGTGTTCCCGTTCCATTCCGCGAGGACCCCCCATCCAGGTGATCCGCCCGCACTGGCCCAACCCCAGGAACTGGATCCAATAGCGATGGCCATGTAGTGGCCACCTGGATGACAGACCCCGGGGACGAGATTGGGAGACACCTTCAGGTTTCTCACAATATAGAGTACATTTTGTTGAATCGGGGTAACTACATAGTAAATTTGTTTTTGGCATTCAAACATAGACTACAATCTTGCCCCAGTCAAATGAGGAATCCATGCATAATTTGGTAGAAGTGTGTTCAACAGTGTGAATTTGTATAGCTGGATAAACATACACACATCCATACATGCAGCTTTATAGATAAGATTTCTGGCCATTTTATGGAGCGTAGTTTTCCCACAGGACCCATTCAAAATAAAGACACAACAAAGTTTTATAAAACACCACATTTTTATTCAAATTTTTAAACAAGTATTTTTATTCAGCTTTTATTCACATTAAATAACTCGAGTTATCAGATATTGCACAGCGATGTTCTCATATACAAATTTCGATATATCATCAATTACCTCACACAGCCTGTCTTTCACTGCATCGATAAGCAAACATACTAATAGAGAGACAGTCCTCGAAAATTCATAAAGTTCCCTGTCAAACAGCCATTGTCCTTTAACACATCGAAAACTATGTTACAGGTTGGACACATTTACTTGCAATGAGTTCCCGACCGGCAACCTTAAATCACTGTACACTCCTTTGTGATGCTTTTGCCTGTAGTTGTCCATTATGGGGTGATTGATGTTGCCCCAAACATTTGCGATGCATACAAGATTATTACATTTCCTTCTGTACATTGTTGTTGGTGCTTCCAGATAACACAACAGCCATGGACAAATAGTAGCCAGGTTCTCTTTAAGTAGATCCAGCAATAATCGCTGTACACATCCAATGGCTGGTTTCACATTAAAGTGATCACTTTTCAGCAGATGTTCATTTTTTATTTCCTGCAAATAAGCGTAATTATATATGAAAACATCTATAGGCTCAGTCCACATAGGTCAGTTTACGGGGTTCCAGGCACATTGCTCTATGCCCCAGCCTCAACATTTGCCACAAAGTCACCAGCTACCCAATGCCAGGATCTCATCCAGGCAGTGTGGCGTGCAGAAACACTGCATCCATCTATGGATCAAACAAGGACCCCCAAGACACACATTTTGCTGAAGTACTTCGATCACCAATCAGGGGCACCCTAATGGCAGCCAACCCGGCACCCCTGAGTGAAATAAAAAGCCCCACCAACTGGATGGACATTATCGTGAAGATTGAAAATGCAGTTGCAGAGATGGATATTCAGCCCATAATCACAGTGATGGCAAGGTTCATCCAGAACTTACTCCAGGGAGCAAACACCAACCAGCATGTCAGTGTCTAAACACGGTTGCTCCACCGTGATGTGGAATGCCAATGGCATTCAAGGGAAAATGGATGGGCTTCTTTACCTCATGGAATCGAGGAGAGCGTGTGTGGCCCTTCTTTCTCAGACCATTTTGCAAGGATGCCACAAGCTGAAGCTGGCAAATCACATGGTGTACCGGACCGCAGGAACCAAAGGAAGAGGGACTGCTGTGATAGTGAGCACAAGGATCAAACATCATGAGCTGGTGCTACCACTACTCAAAAACATCGAAGCCACTGAAGTCCAGGTCAAGACTGCAGCAGGACCACTGCGATTGATTGCAATGTGCTGCACTCCTAGTCTACAGCAAAGCTGGATTTGGCAGAACTGGATGTCTTGCTTGACTCGACTGTCCCAACCATTATTGGGGGGGGGCCTGAATGCTAAGCACTGATGATGAAACTCGAGGAATGTGAGCTCCAGGGGACACAAGCTGCAGGCATATTCCTGGAGAAATGATTTTGGGATAGCAGGTGCTACAGCCCCCACACACTACCCAGCCACAGCCAGCCACAACCTGAACATGCTGGACATCTCACTGCTGAAGAACCTCTGACAATCGGTTGAACTGGAAACGCTGGCTGAGCTGACCTCGGATCACAAACCAGGATCGATCACTTTTGGAGACGAGATGGGAACCTACCAACAGAATGTGAAGTACGACTTTCGTAGGGCAGGCTAGAGCCACTACAAGGAAGAACTAAGCAATCTCAGAACACTGGGCCCCTTGTGCACTAAGAGACATCGACAAGGCTCTGGGTGCCTTTACAGCAATGGTTCAAGAGGCAAGTGAACGCAGTGTGCCGAAGTAGAAACTGAAACCCTGCTCCATCTATGACTTACCAGAAGGCATCAAGCAAGCAATTGCTAAGAATAACCAGGCTCAGCGGCAAAGCCAGAAACATTGTACATCTAATCTACTACAGAAGTACAACTAGCTCACAATACTTCTAAGAGAGCAAATCAGGGAGCACCAGGCCAAAAATGGGAACCTGCTACAGCCAACTTGAAAGAGCTGACAACTCAACTAGAAGGATGACTCGTCGCCTGACAGGGAAAAAGGAACAAAGCCCCCCTATGCAGGGAATGGCCCACCTTGCTTGCAGCAACAAAGACAAGGCAGAGGTGCTAATAGATACCCTTTAGGCTTTGTTTATGCCAAACAAAGCCAGTTGGTTAACAGACCAAGAAGAACAAGAAATCGTCAACTATCTCTCACAGCACCCAGCCGAGATAGGAGTTGAGAGCATTGAGGAATGCACATGCTCTGAAGTAACAGGACTTGCCCAGAAGCTGACTAATGGCAAAGCACAAGTAAGCGACAGAATAACCAACTAGGCCATCAAGATGCTCCCACCTGCAGCAATGAAACGCCTTTGTGGAAATCTTTAATGCATGCATGTGATTTCACCACTTCCCCAAATCCTGGAAAGAAGCCAGAGTCATTGTGTTCCCAAAGCCTATTAAACCATTGAGTGATTCTGCAAACTACCGCCCTATCAGCCTGCTCTCGGGACATTCTAAGCTCTTGAAAAGGACCCTTCTAACCCACCTCAGCAATTTTGCCTCTGAAAGGAATCTTCTCCTCAACGAACAATTTCGATTTCGTAAACAGCATGTGATGAATCATCAGCTACTGAGAGTGGTGGATGAAATTACCCATGGATTCAACATCCACAAATGTAGTGGGATTGTCTTCTTGGATGTGGCCAAAGCCTTTGAACGAGTATGGTACAAAGGTCTTCTGCACAAGAGGATTTACCTCGGATTCCCAAACTATTTGGTGAACCTGATTGCAAGTTACTTGGATGCAGGGGCGTTGCTAGGGGGGGGCTGAAGGGGCTATAGCCCCTGATCTTTTGGTTGTAGCCCCGGATAGAATCTCAGGAGCTACAGCCAAAAGACTAGCTAGCCTCCAGTCCCAACAGTTCCGACATCAGCGTAGCCCCGGGTCTTTTCCAGACCTAGCAACTCCCCTGCTTGGATGAAAGATCCTTCCATGTGACCATGTGGACACCAATCCGTGGACCATTCCTGTTCAACATCTTCAACAAGGACATCCCTACGGATCTTCACAAAATGGACCTGGCATTGTATTCAGATGATGTTGCAGTCATCTCACAGTCTTTCAAGGAAAAGGAAGTGGCAAATAATCTACAAAAATCAATGGGCAAGATGTCAAAATGGGACAGTGACTGGTAGATTGCACTAAACACCAGCAAGACGCTGCTACGCTGTTAACGAAATAGATCATCAGGGAGTATCCCCATATTAGCCTCAACTGAGAAAACATCAAGTGGGAGAGAAATAGACTTTACATGGGAGTGACCCTGGACTGCAAGCGCACCTGGAGGAGTCACATTGACAACACCCAACAGAAAGCTTCCTGCAAGCTTGCAGCAGTGTACCCACTCTTGTAGCCAAGGTCCATGCTTAACCGGATTAAAGTCAACATTTACAAGATGGATTATTAGACCCACCCTGACCTATGTCTCTATGGCATGGAGCACCTGTGCAGGAACCCACCAGAGGACTTTTCAAAAGGTTCAGAGCAAAGGCCTGAGGATAGCGGCTGGAGCCCCAGTTTTTACTAGGATAGCCGACCTACGCAGGGATCTGAGAATCGAGATGTTGGATGAGCATCTAGAAAAGCTAAACAGGAATTTCTACCAAGGACTGGATCAGAACGCAAACCCTCTGATCAAGAAACTTGTTACGATTACCGCAAATCCTTTTGACTGCTACCCACAGGCCGTCACAGCGCCGACCCTGTGAAACCATCTCTACTGTGACAAGAACACAGATCAAAAAGCATTTCAAACCACAACTACACTCTCAACTAGAGAAATTGGAGTAAGGAGGCACAGCCTCAGTATCCAACATCCCCAACTGACGGACCAAACTGCCCTCGTTGTGCAGCACTTTATGTGAGGCTTTGGCAGTTTTTACATGCAGTATCTAGTGTCTTCTGAAAGCTTGTTGCGTGTAAATGGGTTACTTGTGCATGTAATGCAGCTTCAGAAATAGTGTTCTCTGCTAACCCCTGGGACTTGTGAAGTTATACGAGCAGACTGCTATCAGAAGACTAAGCAGCGCTCCATGCCGCTGAGTCTTCTGAAAGTGACCTGCTCGTCTAGGCACAGGGAGAATCATGCAGTAACACAATCAGATGTTTAATGGCACTGCAGTCAGGATGTCTTTCTCCTAATTGATTGCCTTGGCAGTCATGTGGCTCTGTTAAAACTCATTAACATTGACTCCCCAACTGCTGTGAAAAGAATACATCTTCAAAAAGGGGCTGTGGTCGGGCCAGCGGGATGTTCCGAAATGCCCAGGTCCGTAACGACATGAATCACTGGTAGCATTAGGCATGAGACATTGAACTTTGCAGGGGGCTGTAAGGGGCGCATTGCCAGCTGTCAGGGCCGATACCCCTGGGTCTGGGGGACAGAGCGGTGCTCTGGTAAGACTTTTTTGTTGGAATGCCACTCAGTCTTGTTCCGGCTCATTCCCTACACTGACCTCACTGAGGATTCTCAGCCCTCCCTTTACGTATTTCAACATTGAACATGACACGCTCCTTTAGGCAGTTATACATTGTTCAGGTATGTAGGATAATGTCCAACAGATGTTTCGCCCGCACTAAATGATTTCCATGTATGCAATGTGTATGTATGTCTCACAAATGTCTGGGTACCGTTCGCTAATGTAAGTCTGGCCACGTCTCTACTGCTCATCCCTCAGGGGCTAGGTATCGCGAGATGAGACCACCTTTGGAGCCAGTGTAAAAACCACTCCTTCAAATGGTTTGCAATGCAGGACAACAGGATGCCTTATTTATTTATTTAGAATTTATTTAGAATTTATAAAGCGCGAACTATGGCCCGACAGCATCAAGGCACTGAGAAGGAGCAGTTTTACAGAACAAGAACCACATACCTAAGGAGCAGTGAGAGAACCAAAAAGATGGGTCTTTAGTAGCTTCTTGAAGGGAAGGTATATGGTCTGAGCTGTCAAATGGAATGGCAAAGCTTTCCATAATGTGGGGGCCAGTACCGATAAGGATCAACCACCCAAACCCTTGCAATGAAATTTAGGAATTTTCAACATGACTTGTGTTTCCGACCGTAGGCTTCTAGCAGGATAATACCTTACCAGTTTGTTCCTCAAATAATGAAGACCTACATTATGGAGAGCTTGATACACAGTACACAAAATCTTGGACTGAATCCTCGCCCCCACTGACAACCAGTGAAGCTGGAGTAGCAGAGCCGAAGAAGAGGTCAGTCGCGGAGCTTGGAGAGCAAGTCGGGCCGCCGCATTTTGAAGAACTTGAAGTCTTTGAATCTGATGCTTCGGTTGTCTTAAATAGATACTGTTACAGTAATCTACGGACCCTTTTATTGATGAGGTTACTAGTGTAGTGTGATTTTACAGGCAGAGCAAGGGAAGAATTATTTGCAGGGCTTTCAGTTTTCCAAAGCCCGCCCCTCATATGGCGGAGATTTGGGCTTCACGCGACCCATCAGGTAAAAGTTTCACACCCAAGCTTTTAACAGAAGCACAAGGTACCAGACAGGTGCCATGGGATTCTGGCCAATATTGTAGATTCCAAAGATAGTCACTACCTTTCTGACAAACCACTAGCACCTCAGCTTTGTTACCATTTAGCTGTAGCCAATTAGCTGCCATACAGGAACCCACTCTCTCCAGGCAGTTACACAGCTGAATGGGAGGCGCGGTCAAAGGAGAGTCCAGTCGAAATATCAGCGTGTATCATCTGCATAGGAATAAAAGAGCACACCACAATCAGAAATGGGGTTGGCCAACATCCGCACATACAAGTTAAATAAAAGCGGGGATAAGGCCCAACCTTGCAGGACTCCACAAAGCAGCTGGACAAGGGAAGAGAAACATCTCTGGAAGGAGACTGTCTGAGAACGACCCTTGAGGAAGGACTTAGGCCAAGATTGATCCATTGACACCCACCTGCTCCAACTTACCCAGCAGAATAAGGTGGTCTACTGCATCAAAGGCTGCAGAGAGATCAAGGAGAATAAGAACTCCAGTCTCTCTGTGGTCCTGCAGCAGTCCAAGATTGTCTAGTAGCGATATCCTGACTGATTTCGTCCCCATTTTGGGGGTGGAATCCTGACTGCAACGGATGAAGACAGTCATAAGTTTCTAGGAATCTTGAGATTTGAGGCGTGATCACCGCCTCCATCAGCTTCATAATAGCAGGAAGGAGAGAAATGGGCCTGAAATTAGCTGAAACTCGCAAATCCAAATTGACTTTTTAAAGAAGTGGCAAAACCACTGCATGCTTTAAAGCATCCAGGACAAAGCCTGTAGAATAGGAATGCTGTATAGCAGCCGTCAACATGCTCAGACCTCTCTGCAGAAGAGTTTTCAGGATGTGAAGGGGAATTGCATCACAAAGCAAGGCAGATTTAAGGCCAAAAAGGGGCGATCTGAATGGATGTTTCATCAATGAAATCCAGTTTAAAGATCTTAGCCACAATCAAGGGGGCTGAGTCAATGCTCAAACCGTTAAGCCCAGCATTCCCTTCTAATTGCCAATCCTTGATGTCCTTTCGAATCACAAGAATTTTTCCGGAGAAGCTGCTGATTTCATTGCACCCAACCTGGGCATCATGGGGCGGAACAGAGTTCCCCACAGGGCAGGCTGAAATCTCTTTAGCCACTCTAAAAAAAAGCTCACAAGAAGCACATGCTGCTTCAGTGATTCTCAAGGCATAGTATTTAGCCTTACCATCATGAACCATCTGCTAATATAGAAGGACTGCTTGCTTATATTGGCTACGAGAATATATCTCGTAGTTCTGTCGCCACTGTCGTTCCAGGCATCTACATAACTGCTTCTGCAGCCTGAGTTCGGGGGAATACCAAGCCTCAGAGGGCTTCAGTCTTCCAAAAAAAGCAGATTCTGGGCTACTTTATCAGCCACTAGCTCCAAGGAATTAAGAAAGGAGCACAAAGGGTACAGCCCTTTTTCAGTAAGAGCACGGCATTCCTCCGAAAGGTGTTTGGGCAACTCCATCGGAGCAACCTTATGCCACCTTCTACGGAGCTGAACACCACGAGAAGCCTTCAGGGGAGGAGAGGGTAGATGAACCAAAAACAGAATCAAAAAGTGGTCTGACTAGGTCAGAGGGACTGGAATACAACTAGAGACCATTCCTGGCTCAGAGAAAATAAGGTCCAGCAGATTTCCACTCTTATGAGTAGGCAGATGGTTATAGAGCCAATGAAAGATCCATTAGACATATCTCCAATTTCGGAGCATCATGATCCAAAGGATCATTAAGATGCAGATTAAAATCCCCCAATGAAATCAAGTAAGGGTAAGTAAAACTAAGATTAGCCGCTAATTGAGATACATTTATTGCAGAATTAGCCTTACTAGCAGCAGGCGGCATATACACCAATAAAAAATGGATTGATGTATTTTCAGTTATCTGTGCTCTAACCAGCAGCAATTCACATGGTAAGGAATGCACCACAGGCACAGCAAGAACTTGATATTTATCACGGTAAGTAATTGCTAGGCCTCCCCCTCTCCTGGGGGGTGGGGGCGTTCATACGTGATACTGCATAGTAGGGCGGCATAAGCTGGCATAAATTGGGGTCGGCACTATCTGAAAACCATGTCTCTGTAATAAATAGGAAGTCAGGCAGGGTATCGTTCAATACGGAATAAAGATCATACTTGTGAACGCCAGCTGATCTGGCATAAATTAACACACAAGACAGAGGCAAATCCCCTGACATCCCACCCTTCCAGGTGTGTTCTTTAGCAGATAGGGACCCACACAACACCTTTCCTCTGTCCACCCTCAAGCATTCCCCATAGAGCAGAGTCCCCATAGGCGCTAAGCCAACTAAGGTAGCTCTAGAATTTCTGTACAGACAGGTCATGTCGCTTACCATATCACTACTACTGTTTTCTGTTATCCCACACAGAAGAAAGGTGGGGGATGCTGGATGGGAGATACCACTAACCAGGAGGGCACAGCCACACTCCAAAATTGCAGCAGCGATGGGCAGCCAGAGAGAAAACATGCCATCTTGACCACCAGATAATCACAGACCAGCATACAGATGCACTGGGAATAGCAGAAGCTGTACACGTCTAGTCCACAACACACACAGTTTGCACTGCAGGGCAGTAGCCAGCAGTACACACACACACACACACACACACACGCACGCACGCACGCGCGCCTGCGCGCCCTTTGGCAAAGGCACACAATTTCACTGCTAGAAGCAACCATCACAGGACCCAGTATAGGGGCTTCATGTATAACGGTTATGGAGGTCGGAGCACAGCACAGGACCAGCACAGAGGTTTGCCATCAGGGACATGGGGCATATAAAGGATGTGGAGGTCGGAGAACAGCACAGGACCCAGAACAGAAGTTTGGCATCAGGAACATGGCACGTATAAAGGATGTAGAAGTCGGAGAGCAGCACGGGACCCAGCACAGAGGCTTTCTGTATGAAGGATGTGGCAGTCGGAGCTCAGCACAGGACCAGCACAGAGGCTTGCCATCAGGGAAATGGCGCATATAAAGGATGTGGAGGTCGGAGAGCAGCACAGGGCCCAGCACAGAAGCTTGTCATTAGGGACATGACAGTATAAAGGATGTGGAGCAGTGGTAGAAGTGTACCGAAAAATGTAGTGGATCTGTAGTCTTGGCAGGGGAGAGGGTAGGTGGAAGCATGATGCAACAGGTAACAAGTGTTGCGGCCAGGGCATTGCAATAGTCTAGGTGACTAGTAACATAGGCTCCTATTACAACTTTAAACTTGCACAGGGACATGAATGGACAAATCCTCTATATAGAATGGTGAATATGGTCATAATAGTAGAGGAATGATAAACAGAAAAAAATAAAAGTAGTGGAACACCGCTCCTGACTCTTCCCACTCACTTCGATCAGTGATGTGGAGATCGGTGAGCAGCACAGGATCCAGCACAGAGGCTTGCCATCAGGGACAAGGTGAGTATAAAGGATGTGGAGGTCGGACAGCAGCACAGGACACACCACAGAGGCTTGCCATCAGGGACATGGTGCGTATAAAGGATTTGGAGGTTCGAAAGCAAAACAGGACCCAGCACAGAGGCTTGCAATCGCAGACCTGGCATGTATAAAGGATCAGGAGGTCGGAGAGCAGCACAGGACCCAGCACAGAGGCTTGCCATCTGGGACATGCCACATATAAAGGATGTGGAAGTCGAAGAGCAGCCCAGGACCCAGCACTGAGGCTTGCCGTATAAAGGATGTGAAGGTCGGAGAGCAGCACAGAGGCTTGCTATCAGGGATATGCCACATATAAAGGGTGTGGAAGTCGGAGAACAGCACAGGACCCAGCACAGACGCTTGCCGTATAAAGGATGTGAAAGTCGGAGAGCAGCACAGGACCCAGCACAGAGGCTTGCCGTATAAAGGATGTGAAGGTCGGAGGGCAGCACAGGACTCAGCATAAAGCCTTGCCATCTGGGACATGCCACATATGAAGGATGTGAAGGTCGGAGAGCAGCACAGAGGCTTGCTATCAGGGATATGCCACATATAAAGGAAGTGGAAGTCCGAGAGCAGCACAGGACCCAGCAAAGAGGCTTGCCGTATAAAGGATGTGAAGGTCGGAGAGCAGCACAGAGGCTTGCCATCAGGGACATGCCACGCATAAAGGAGGTGAAGGTCGGAGAACAGCACAGGACCCAGCACTGAGGCTTGCCAACAGGGACATGGTGAGTATAAAGGATGTGAAGGTCGGAGAACAACACAGGACCCAGCACAGAGGCTTGCCTTATAAAGGATGTGAAGGTCGGAGAGCAGCACAGAGGCTTGCCATCAGGGACATGCCACGCATAAAGGAGGTGAAGGTCGGAGAGCAGCACAGGACCCAGCACTGAGGCTTGCCAACAGGGACATGGTGAGTATAAAGGATGTGAAGGTCGGAGAACAACGCAGGACCCAGCACAGAGGCTTGCCTTATAAAGGATGTGAAGGTCGGAGAGCAGCACAGAGGCTTGCCATCAGGGACATGCCACGCATAAAGGAGGTGAAGGTCGGAGAGCAGCACAGGACCCAGCACTGAGGCTTGCCAACAGGGACATGGTGAGTATAAAGGATGTGAAGGTCGGAGAACAACACAGGACCCAGCACAGAGGCTTGCCTTATAAAGGATGTGAAGGTCGGAGAACAACACAGGACCCAGCACAGAGGCTTGCCTTATAAAGGATGTGGAAGTCGGAGAGCAGCACAGGACCCAGTATAGAGGCTTGCCCTCAGGGACATGGCGCGTATAAAGGATGTGGAGGCCCAAGCGCAGCACAGGACCCAGCACAGAGGCTTGCCATCAGGGACATGGCATGTATAAAGGATCTGGAGGTCTGCGGGTAGCACAGGACCCAGCACAGAGGCTTGCCATCAGGAACATGGCACGTATAAAGGATGTAGAAGTCGGAGAGCAGCACAGGACCCAGTATAGAGGCTTGCCCTCAGGGACATGGCGCGTATAAAGGATGTGGAGGCCCAAGCGCAGCACAGGACCCAGCACAGAGGCTTGCCATCAGGGACATGGCGTGTATAAAGGATCTGGAGGTCTGCGGGTAGCACAGGACCCAGCACAGAGGCTTGCCATCAGGAACATGGCACGTATAAAGGATGTAGAGGTCGGAGAGCAGCACGGGACCCAGCACAGAGGCTTGCTGTATAAAGGATTTGGCAGTCGGAGCTCAGCACAGGACCAGCACAGATGCTTGCCATCAGGGGCTTGGTGCATATAAAGGATGCGGAGGTCGGAGAGCAGCACACGACCCAGCACAGAAGCCTGTCATTAGGGACATGGCACATATAAAGGATGTGGAGGTCAAAGAAGAGCACAGGACCCATCACAGAGGCTTGCCATCAGGGACATGGCATATATAAAGGATGTGGAGGTTGGAGAGCAGCAGGCCAGGCTACTGCACAGAGCATCAGAGCCAGAGGAGATGGTGGAGATGATCCCCCATGGCCAGGAGAGCTCAGCTCTGGCCTCTGTTAAATGCACCTGAGAGAAGGCCAGACAACTGATATTCATTCATCCAAGTGCATTGCCAAAATAACTGTGTTCTGGAATCAGAACCTCACCTACAATGAGCTAGATGTCATGTGGAGTGAGGTGAGGCTACACTATGGACTTCCCAGAGGCAGTAATAAAGCAAAAATGCAGACTGCGGTGCAAGCCCGGACTGTCTATTTATTTCTAAAAGGGTCACTGTGACTGGTATATTCATAGCTGTCATCCTTTTGTGTTGCCAAAGCGTGTAAAAACATTGGATTACATTTTTGGCAGGTAAGAGACCATTGATATGAATGGGTGTTAGGCAGAATCACACGCAGTACCCTATGGGAACACTACACACAATTAAAACTACAAGTGCACATACAATTTCACCTTTGGTAGAAGCCTGTACTACACAGTAATGTGGTAGCAGTGGCTGAGCAGCCAGACTTGTCTCAAGAGTAAAGTGAGAAGTACAAGAGGTTACACAAAGGGGCAGCAATCACAATGGTTCAAACAAACACTCACTGAAGGTTTCTTGGTAAAAGAATATACATTTATTTACACAGTCGATATCACCATCTAATATACTACAATACAGAACCAATCCGTTTATGAACAAGTTCAGCTCCCATTAAGTGGGAGCAAAATGGCACTTCAGTTACTTTAAAATGGGGTAAAAAGACAAGGTTAAAAGAATCAAAGCACCAATACTTTGCAGAGGTAGGGCAAATAGTTTCAGTTCACTACAACCAGCAATTCAATTCAATAGGCCTGGGCCAAAGTCAAAGGTTCAGAGTCTTGGATGAGAGAGCACAGTTCTGGTGGTAAACGGTTAAGTCTTTGCCACGGTTTTTAGAAGTAGTTGGTCAGACGAAACATTATATGTCGGTTTAGGGAAGGACAAGCCTTAAAAGTTGGGAAAGTTTCACAAACTTTCACTACGGCAGAAAGGATTTCCTGACCGTACTTGCACAGTACCTTGAAACGAAGAAGAGCTGTAGCTGAGGCAGTTATTCCTGGTAGTTCCTGCAGATCTCGCTGTTCCTGAGCTTCAGTCGTGGGGACAAGAAGGAGGACATCAGGAGGTTCCTGCACTGCCCAGGGAAGAGGCCACAAGCTTGGCAGAATGTCGGTTTAAGGTGTGAGTTCCTTAAAGACCACAAACTGGTATCCTTCTCACCGGCTACCCGGTTTTCAAAAGCACTCTGAAGAAAATTTGGCCAGTATAGAGACGGTGTCCAGGTGACTTGCGAGTTGGTTGTTCCAACCAAACTCAAGGGAAGAAGTTAACCTTGAAGGGTTTCTCTGTCGATGGAGTTCCAGACAATTCGGACCTGCAGCAGGGCTTCACCGGTGGACCAGGAGTTGCAGCAGTCGTCTTCCTTCAGCTCATCTTTGGTTCTTTCGTTCCAGTGGTCGACTCTGCTTTCCAAGTTCCAGAGGCCTGATTTTAAACAGTTTTTCCCCATTAATTCCAGCCTGGCTGTCACTCAGACAGCAGGGTGGCTGTCCTTGCCAGACAGCCAGCCGGTCAATCACGCCAGAGTGCATTCAGGTCCCTTGGGAGACTAAGCACAGGGAGTTTCGGGCACCTCCCTCACATCCTGTCCACCCCAGACACTCAGGGGCCAGAGGAGGGCTTCAGCACTGAAGCCCGCCAAAGGCCAATGAACAAAGGGACCAAACCTCGTTTGGCGCGCAGAGTTAAATACAAGAAGGACCTTTCCAAGAAGAAACAGCGAAACATGTTGACTGGAGTCTGTTTTTACAGATAGGTCTTGGGCGCCATATTGAAAAACATGGCTTCCCCGATTGTTAGCTACCGGGGTTTGGGGTTGGGAAAAATCATGGGAGTATGTTCTAAACCACTGCCACCAGCCATTTCAAGAGGGAAAGGGAAACATTTAACTATTACATGAGTGTTTAGACTCGGGGGGGATGCTAGGCAACCCCTACAGCACTCTATAGGAAGATATTGTCTGCTGGATCTGTAAATTTAAAAAGACTAGTAAAGTCAATTTAACTTTATATGCTCTGGGAGACAGTAGTCAGTCCCAGAGAAGGTATTTATACCTTGGGAAGTCTGAAAGACATCCCTGTGCCACTGCACTGAAGGTGCTGTGTGACACACAGGAAAAAGATGCTGCCTATGGAGTTGTTTTAAAACTCCATATCCAAAGAACACAAAAGTAAAACACACATCACAATACATGAAAGATTGGGAAAAAACGCCATTTGCATTCGGCCTATCTCATAGTGAGAGGCAGAGATCTAGGATTATCAGTAAACCAGGGTTGAGAGGGCAGCCTGTGTAACTGGGTAAGCTGTAATGGGGCTACTAAGTCAGATGCAGAGCGAAAAGCATTAGTAAGCCCGGCTAGAGTGGGTTCAGATGTCGCATGCCTTATCCTTTTGATAATAGATACCAATTCTTGCAGATCGACAGAGTGCCAGCTCCACTGCATTTTTTTCATAGGAGCAGACTTTCCGTAAACGCAGGCCCTATTAAAAGTAAAAGAGACCAAATAGTGTTCAGACCCTGACACGGGTTCTACAGAGAAGGTGGTCAGAAGGTCTTCAGTTGCAAACACAAGATCGAGAATATTTCCCAACTTGTGAAAGGGCTCTGCGACAGATTGAACTAGACCAAGCTCAGTCAGGCAGTCAAAAAAAAAAAAATAAGCAATGTTGTATGGAGTTTATTGAATTTTAGATTCAAGTCTCCTAAAACTACAAGATTAGAGAATTTGGGGAGTAGGCCCACCACCACATCCAGGAGGGGCTCAAGGACATCATTGTGAGGCCCAGGCGGATGATAGATAAGGAGACAATGGCATACACAAGAAGCAGATAGGATACAGCACAGCATGCGGGATTCCATAGACACGATAGGTGGCATGAAAGTTACACACTCATATTGGTGAGTTTGAATGGAGAAGTCTCGAAGCAATGTCTCTATTGGAGATATCCTTTGTAGACCTCTCAGTGATGTGAAGTTGCATACAGATCAATGTTTGTTAGATACATGATAATTAGAACAATTCTTAATACAGGGCACAACCCAGTCTCCAGCCCTAACCTTACCTTTCCCATTGCCTGTGAGCCAGGGTTCTTTCCTAATAGAGAGGTGAATCCACGTGATTGCCAACAGGACTTGCTTGATCCATTTCAGCTGACTGTGTAAGGAGTCCACTAGATATTGTGTGAGTGGCTTAGCATACGCCCACTGGATTTTGTTTAGGGGATGGTTGTATAGATCTGATGCTTGCCATCTCCCAAAAGTTACTTTGTTTTTTCTCCCCACTCGCACAACATCTAAGAAAGGTGGAGATGACTCTTGCTCCAACTTTTGCCCGGTTGGGGACTACGGAAAGCTCCCGATGGATTAAAACTCCAGGACCTCTGTTATCAGTTCTCCCCTCCCTAGATAAGAGGACGTGAGAGAACTCTAGGTTACTGATTTCCGCAACCTCAGAAGGCACGAATACTTTGCAGTCTCTTCCAGGGTACGCACCTTTGACATACATTCTTGCACACAGCTTACTGCTGCATGTGCATTAAGCTACTGAGGCATCTAGTAAACATAGGCCTTGTTTCTCTTGGATGGGTTGGGAAAATCATAATAGTTTATATATGAGAATTGCCACTCTGGATGTGAAAGCAGAATGTTTTTGAAAGGATGCGCAGCATCTAACCTGGCAACCCTTTCATCTATCTATCATCTTTAAATTGACCCCCAACGCACAGGCCAGATTCACAGACGTTAATTATCTTCCTGCCTCTGCGGTTACGGAAGGGTAGGGTGGGGTGACTAGATGTCTCAGTTTTGCTGGGACTATCCTGGTATTTTCACCTTGGTCATGAAGTCCCAGGATTTTTTTAGTTTTAAAACTGTAGTAAAATGATGCGCAGTAGACTTGGGGTTTTCTGATGGAACTGCTTTATTGTGGCTTCAACATCAGTTTTCTTGATGTAAATAAAACTCTGCATATAAACAGTGGGCAATAGGCCCTTCACCCAAACTCTCTGCAATATAAATAATACAGCCCTTGACATGAATAATTGTCAGTCGTTAGAGGAGCACCGGGAGTTGAACCTGCTCCGTGCCCTCGGCTCCAGATTGTCCCCTTCATGCTCGCGGGAGCTGTAACTTCCGCCCGAGCGTGAGATCTCGCGAGACTGGAAGTCCCGCAATATCTCTACACACCTCCCTTTGATAATGCAGAAACAGTTATTGCATGACATAGACATTGTATCTCACCGGTCGTCTGTGTTCTCTTCTCGGCCGGTCGTCCCTCTCGATGCTGGCATCCAGCTTTTGATCGGTTTCCTGAACGACCACTGGTGCGTCTTCTTCTACTTCTTCCTCCTCTACCCCTCTCCTGAATGCCTCCGGCTCTTGTTCTCTCACAGTAGTCTCTCTGTCCGGTCCCCCATAGGTTTTAGGTCCCTCTTGTGGCTTTTCTCCCTCTCGATTCTTTTCAAACATGGCTACTCTCTCCATGTTCCATGTGCGGCCATCCTCGGTGCGGACATGGTTGGTTCCTCTGTGAATCACTTTTATGGGTTTGCTGAACTTTGAGCCAGTCATTTGGTCCTTGGTGGGTAGACATACTTTGATCCAATCTCCTTCTTTTACTTCACACCCTAGAGTTGTCCTTCTTCTTCTGTCACTCCACCTTTTCATGCGTGCTTTGCTGTTCTCTATTCTCCATGCTATCTTCGACATGTCTACTTTGTCGTCCTCTCTTTCTCTGGCCAACCATGGTGGCACTAGTGTGGATGCCGCTCTCCTCCCTCTCAACATGCAAAATGGGGAGATTTGGGTGATGCCATTGGGCATTAGCCTGTGAGCTGCAATGGCCTCTTTGGCCGTCTTGAGGGGATCCATCCCTGAGGCAGTCGCTAATTGGATGGCTCCTTTAATAAACCTGTTTGCTCTCTCCACAGGTCTAATAGCTTCGGGATGATACAGCGCTGCTTTCCTCAGGAAAATGTTGTGTTTCTGCAGGAACGATTCCATGTCCCTCGAAACTAACTGTACCCCATTGTCTGTTACTAACTCACTGGGGAGCCCTCCCTCTGATAGATAGCAGTAAGGACTTCTATCACGGTGGCAGTTGTGATATTGGGGACAAACTCAGCTTCCACCCACTTCGACAGGTAGTCCACCATCACTATGCCGTACCGATGTTCGGGCGTCATTGCCTCCAGTGGTCCAATAAAGTCCAGTCCTACTTTTGACCGCACTGTTTCAGGGATCTCGGTGGGAATCAAGGGAGCTTGTCTGATCTTCAAGCGTTTATCACTGTTGAGACACTCATGGCATCTCTCAATCATTGTGCAAATCTCCTGATCCATGGAAGGCCAACAGTATGCTTCTCTCACTCTTTGTCGCGTCATGGTGTTCCCTAGATGCCCTGTGTGGACTCTGCACAGAATGGTTTTCCTCATCCCCATGGGTGGTATTACTTGATCGTTTTTCATAATTATGCTGTCAGTCTCTGAAATTTTCTCTGCCACTTTCCAATACGGTCTCATTCCTTCTGGCGCTGCCCTTTCATCTGGCCATCCATTCCTCACCATGGTGGGGTCTTTCCCATCTTCTTCCATCCAATGTCTTTCGCTCAGCTCCAGGTAGTCTGGGGCCTTGAGGTCTATGCTGGAAGCTACTATGCATTCTTCTTGCAGGAAGTTGGTGGCCTGGTCTTTTCCTTCAGGCAATCTTGACGTGTTGTCTGCCTGCGAATTCTTCCACCCAGATATGTGCTGTATCTCGAAGGTGTATTCCTGAAGCTTGGCTGTTATGCTTGCCAACCTGGGTGTCGACACTTTTGTACCTCCCGGACTGAGCAAGTGAATGAGGGGCTTGTGGTCGGTGACCAATTTGAATTTTGTGCCCCATACATATGTCCTGAAGTGTTCCATGACCCATGCACAGGCCAACATCTCTTTCTCGACTGTGGAGTAATTTCGTTCAGCCGTGGATAGGGCTTTGGAGGCGAATGCCACTACATGTTCTGTCGCCTTTCTTTTGGGTGAGAACGGCTCCTAATCCATACGCACTGGCATCCGTGGTGATGACTGTAAACCAGTCTGGATTGAACGGTTGTAGGAACGGTGCACATGTGTCATTTGAGGCTTCCGACCGCTTTCTTCTGGGCTTCTTGCCATGTGAATTCAGACCCTTTTTTGAGTAGGTCGCGAAGTGGCGTTGAAGTTTCTGAGAACTTGGGGGTGAATTTAGCATAATATTCTGCTAGTCCTAGGAATGACCTCACTTTATCCTTATTGGTAGGATCAGGAGCTTTGATTATTGCTCACAACAGGTTCTGTTTGGGGCTTATGCCTTATGACGATATTTTGTACCCCAAATATACGACTTCAAGTGCTTTCAATGTGCATTTCTCATATCTTAACTTCACTCCAGCTTCTTGCAGCTTGGTAAGAACCTTCTTCAAGGTGGCATCATGTGTTTGTTCATCTGCAGCGCACACCAGGATATCATCCTGGAAATAGGACACATGCTTTACGTCCCGCAGTAGTACATCCATCATGCATTGAAACGCTGAGGCTGCTGATGATAGGCTGAAAGGCATCTTCGTGAACTGGTAGGTGCCAAATGGGGTGATGAATGCGGTCAATGGCTTGGAGTCTTTGTGTGACTGTATTTGATGATACGCATCCCTCATGTCTAACTTGGAGAAGACTCTGGCTTCCTTCATCATGAGAATTAGCTTGTTGATGCTTGGCAGGGTTTAGCTGTCTGCAATTACTTCCAGGTTCAGACTGCAAAGATCAATGCATACCCTTAGATCTTGTGAATTTTGTTTTTTTATAAGCACGACCGGGCTCAGCCACTCTGATGCTTCGATTTCTTCAATGGTGCCTTCCTTCACCATTTTGTCAAGTTGGTTTCTGAGCGTGTCTCTAGGGGTCACAGGTACTGGCCTTACTCTGTGTTTGACGGGGACTGCGTTGGCCTTGAGTAGTATTTTATGAACGAAGCCTTTGATGTGTCCAGGCCCTTCCAAAACCAGTTTTGGATAATCTTCTCTGACCACCGGCGCTCCTCTTGAACTGACTGACAACACCTGGTCCTCTGTGCAGGGATCAAGCTTGATTTTCAGTTTTGCCTGATCGTCCAAACCTAAAACTGCTGGGCCTTCTTGACTGAAGTATATTCTTATGGAGTTCTCTCTCCCTTTAAACTCCACTTTCCCTTTAATGTAGCCTAGTAGGTCGATGGATGCACCTCTGAACACTGTGGGCTTGTGCCGGGTGCTGAATACTGCAACTGTTTCTGTGCTCATCATCTCTTTGTATGTGCGCAGGGGCAAGATAGTTAAGTCCAGGCCCGAGTCCGCCATGACTCTCGTTTCCAAGCTGTTTATTTTGATGGCACAGTGAGGCTTTTCTCTCCTAGCACGTGGGCTGTTTACCATTATTATGGTAGGCCTCCCTTCTTCGTCGGAGGAGGATTCCCTCTCTGTGTTGTGCTCGGCATTGACGTTGGTGACTTTTTTGTTCCACAACCTGCACACTATTAAAAAATATCCTATCTTCTTGCACACTGAGCATTCTTTGTCCCTTGCTGGGTACTCTTTGGCAAAGGCTAAGGGGCCGATTCATGGAACCAACGTGCGCCGAAAATCTCCGCGCAAGCATGCGCAAGCAGGCGCAAGCGGAAAAAACAGGCGCACGCGCACGTGTGCGATTCATGGAAGTCCCTGCGCGTGTTCACCGCGGGATGTGCGCCAAACCCGTGCATGGCGCACAAGTCACTGCAACATCGCGAAAGGCGTGCGCGACGCGCACTGTGAAAGCGCACAACCTCAGCGCACACACCAGAAAGTGGGCGGGACATGGGGCGTAACGCGCGGAATGGGGAACTACACTCGAAAATAAGGGCGCAACTGGGGATGAACTGCAGGGAAGCAGACGGAACGCCCACACGCACTCGAACCACACGTATCCATGGAATCGAATAGGGCAAAGCCACGCACAGCCAAAGCCACGCACAAGCTCAAACATGGCCGCCACACGAAGGCAGGCGGCAGAGTCCCAGCGCATCAAAAAAGTGGCGCGCGGGAAGTTACACACGCGATTGGCCAGTGTACGTGGATTTCAGGGGTGCGCGAGAAATTCTACACGCGATTGGCCAGGGTACGTGGATTTCAGGGGTGCGCGAGAAATTCTACACGCGATTGGCCTGGGTACGTGGATTTCAGGGGTGCGCGAGAAATTCTACAGGCGATTGGCCTGGGTACGTGGATTTCAGGGGTGCGCGAGAAATTCTACCCGCGATTGGCCTTGGTACGTGGATTTCAGGGGTGCGCGAGAAATTCTACACGCGAATGGGCCTGTGCGAGTGGGGCAGTGTATTACGTGGGTGTGCGGGAAGTCGAAGAGGTGAATTGCCAGTGTGGGTCCTCCCAGGTCTCCCCTCTACCCCCTCCACGACCTCTGCAGGCAGCCCACACCACAGGGGACTACCCTGCACCCCTGATCATGTCCCGCAGGCAGCCCTTCCACCATGGGCATGCCCCCCAGCCAAGCCACATGTCCCCTTGCACCCCCACCCCCCAGCACCGTGGGGCACCTGCCAGCAGGCCCCCACTCATGTCCCACTCATGTCCCCTTGCACCCCCACCCCCCAGCCACCAGGGGCAGCCTCCAGCAGGCCCCCACTCATGTCTCCCACCACCCCCACCCCCCAGCCACCAGGGGCAGCCTCCACCAGGCCCCCACTCATGTCCCCCTGCACCCCCACCCCCCAGCATCCAGGGTCACCCTCCACCAGGCCCCCACTCATGTCTCCCACCACCCCCACCCCCCAGCCACCAGGGGCAGCCTCCAGCAGGCCCCCACTCATGTCTCCCACCACCCCCACCCCCCAGCCACCAGGGGCAGCCTCCAGCAGGCCCCCACTCATGTCTCCCACCACCCCCACCCCCCAGCAGTGCAGGGGCAGCCTCCACCAGGCCCCCACTCATGTCTCCCACCACCCAGCCACCAGGGTCACCCTCCACCGGGCCCCCACTCATGTCTCCCACCACCCCCACCCCCCAGCCACCAGGGGCAGCCTCCACCAGGCCCCCACTCATGTCTCCCACCACCCCCACCCCCCAGCCACCAGGGGCAGCCTCCACCAGGCCCCCACTCATGTCCCCCTGCACCCCCACCCCCCAGCCACCAGGGGCAGCCTCCAGCAGGCCCCCACTCATGTCTCCCACCACCCCCACCCCCCAGCCACCAGGGGCAGCCTCCAGCAGGCCCCCACTCATGTCTCCCACCACCCCCACCCCCCAGCCACCAGGGGCAGCCTCCAGCAGGCCCCCACTCATGTCTCCCACCACCCCCACCCCCCAGCAGTGCAGGGGCAGCCTCCAGCAGGCCCCCACTCATGTCTCCCACCACCCCCCAGCAGTGCAGGGGCAGCCTCCAGCAGGCCCCCACTCATGTCTCCCACCACCCCCACCCCCCAGCAGTGCAGGGGCAGCCTCCACCAGGCCCCCACTCATGTCCCCCTGCACCCCCACCCCCCAGCATCCAGGGTCACCCTCCACCAGGCCCCCACTCATGTCTCCCACCACCCCCACCCCCCAGCCACCAGGGGCAGCCTCCACCAGGCCCCCACTCATGTCTCCCACCACCCAGCCACCAGGGTCACCCTCCACCGGGCCCCCACTCATGTCTCCCACCACCCCCACCCCCCAGCCACCAGGGGCAGCCTCCACCAGGCCCCCACTCATGTCTCCCACCACCCCCACCCCCCAGCCACCAGGGGCAGCCTCCACCAGGCCCCCACTCATGTCCCCCTGCATCCCCACCCCCCAGCATCCAGGGTCACCCTCCACCAGGCCCCCACTCATGTCTCCCACCACCCCCACCCCCCAGCCACCAGGGGCAGCCTCCAGCAGGCCCCCACTCATGTCTCCCACCACCCCCACCCCCCAGCCACCAGGGGCAGCCTCCAGCAGGCCCCCACTCATGTCTCCCACCACCCCCACCCCCCAGCAGTGCAGGGGCAGCCTCCACCAGGCCCCCACTCATGTCTCCCACCACCCAGCCACCAGGGTCACCCTCCACCGGGCCCCCACTCATGTCTCCCACCACCCCCACCCCCCAGCCACCAGGGGCAGCCTCCACCAGGCCCCCACTCATGTCCCCCTGCACCCCCACCCCCCAGCATCCAGGGTCACCCTCCACCAGGCCCCCACTCATGTCTCCCACCACCCCCACCCCCCAGCCACCAGGGGCAGCCTCCAGCAGGCCCCCACTCATGTCTCCCACCACCCCCACCCCCCAGCCACCAGGGGCAGCCTCCAGCAGGCCCCCACTCATGTCTCCCACCACCCCCACCCCCCAGCAGTGCAGGGGCAGCCTCCACCAGGCCCCCACTCATGTCTCCCACCACCCAGCCACCAGGGTCACCCTCCACCGGGCCCCCACTCATGTCTCCCACCACCCCCACCCCCCAGCCACCAGGGGCAGCCTCCACCAGGCCCCCACTCATGTCTCCCACCACCCCCACCCCCCAGCCACCAGGGGCAGCCTCCACCAGGCCCCCACTCATGTCCCCCTGCACCCCCACCCCCCAGCCACCAGGGGCAGCCTCCAGCAGGCCCCCACTCATGTCTCCCACCACCCCCACCCCCCAGCCACCAGGGGCAGCCTCCAGCAGGCCCCCACTCATGTCTCCCACCACCCCCACCCCCCAGCCACCAGGGGCAGCCTCCAGCAGGCCCCCACTCATGTCTCCCACCACCCCCACCCCCCAGCAGTGCAGGGGCAGCCTCCAGCAGGCCCCCACTCATGTCTCCCACCACCCCCACCCCCCAGCAGTGCAGGGGCAGCCTCCACCAGGCCCCCACTCATGTCCCCCTGCACCCCCACCCCCCAGCATCCAGGGTCACCCTCCACCAGGCCCCCACTCATGTCTCCCACCACCCCCACCCCCCAGCCACCAGGGGCAGCCTCCACCAGGCCCCCACTCATGTCTCCCACCACCCAGCCACCAGGGTCACTCTCCACCGGGCCCCCACTCATGTCTCCCACCACCCCCACCCCCCAGCCACCAGGGGCAGCCTCCACCAGGCCCCCACTCATGTCTCCCACCACCCCCACCCCCCAGCCACCAGGGGCAGCCTCCACCAGGCCCCCACTCATGTCCCCCTGCACCCCCACCCCCCAGCCACCAGGGGCAGCCTCCAGCAGGCCCCCACTCATGTCTCCCACCACCCCCACCCCCCAGCCACCAGGGGCAGCCTCCAGCAGGCCCCCACTCATGTCTCCCACCACCCGCACCCCCCAGCCACCAGGGGCAGCCTCCAGCAGGCCCCCACTCATGTCTCCCACCACCCCCACCCCCCAGCAGTGCAGGGGCAGCCTCCAGCAGGCCCCCACTCATGTCTCCCACCACCCCCACCCCCCAGCAGTGCAGGGGCAGCCTCCACCAGGCCCCCACTCATGTCCCCCTGCACCCCCACCCCCCAGCATCCAGGGTCACCCTCCAGCAGGCCCCCACTCATGTCTCCCACCACCCCCACCCCCCAGCCACCAGGGGCAGCCTCCAGCAGGCAGTCAGGCAGCAGCAGATGGCATGTGGGAGCGTGCTCGGGGCTCTGGGGGGCAGTAGTTCGGCCTTCTGGGCAGGAGCGTGGTCTCCCGTGTGCTTACGCGTGGCCAGCTTGATATGGAGTTTTTTGGCACGTGAAAATTCTGCACGTCAGCGTGTAATTCGAGGAAAGGCCCTTAGCGCGTAAGCGCGTCTGCACGCATACGCATTTTCATTGGACCAAAGGCCCTCAGCGCGTGAGCGCGTCTGTGACGTGACGTGCGAGGGTGTATCCCTCATTGCACGTGATGACAGAACACACGTGGATTCCAGCCAATCGCGTGTGGAACTACCCGCGCACCGGGAAACACACGTACCCAGGCCAATCACGTGTACGCTCGCTCCCCTCCGATCACACGCGATGACACCCGAATACGGGAAACTAACGAGTCCGCCCACACGGAGGCGTCCCGCGCCCGCGCACTGCATAAAAGTGCGCCCAAACAACAAACGCGTATATACAGCGACGATGAATGCCCCATTTGTTGCTGCACTGATCGTGGGACACCGCAGGAGGAGGAGAATAGCCAGGGCATGCATTTTTACACCACGGACCAGCCTTTTTGGGATGTCCGACGACCACGTCTATGGCAGGTATAGGTTTCCACCTCATATCATCCTAGACCTCGTCAGGGAGTGGGAAGATGACCTCACATCACCCACACTCTGTTCCCAAGCATTGAGCCCCTTGGAGAAGGTGCTCAATGTCCTGCATTTCTTGGCCACTGGGTCATTTCAGCGGACAACTGCCATAGTGGGGGGGGTCTCACAGGCCACGCAGTCACGCTGCCTACACCAGGTCTTGAACATCATCACTGCGCGCCCCTCCGTCCGCAGGCACATATACACGGCCAGAACACCTGCAGAAAGGCAGGCCGTGCTCCAGGACTTTTACAGGGTGGCACACTTCCCTAAAGTGCTTGGTGCCATAGATTGCACCCATGTGACCCTACGTCCACCTAGGGCAACGGAGCACATCTATTGGAACCGCAAGCACTGGCATTCCATCAACGTGCAGGTTGTATGCGATGCTAAAGGGATCATCACCTCCGTCTATGCAAACTACCATGGCTCCAGTCATGACAGCTTCATATACCGAATGTCCGCCCTGAGCCGGGCCCTGGAAGCTGGGCAGCATGGCGACACATGGCTCCTAGGTGAGTACAAATGCCCGTGCACATGCATGCATGTCACACACTGCCAAATACCAAAACCCTAATAATCACAACTATCATCACCTCCACAGGGGACAGTGCCTACCCTCTGAGCAACCACATGATGACGCCAATCCGGAACCCCACCACCCCACCCCAGGTAAGGTACAACGAAGCCCACATTGCAACCAGGGGCATAGTGGAGCGCACATTCGGAGTGCTAAAGTCACGCTTCCGCTCCCTTGACCGCTCTGGTGGCCAGCTACTATATGCACCCCCAGTAGTGTGCAGGATCATTGTGGCAGCATGTGTCCTGCACAATGTTGCAACACGGCAGGGTGTACCAGTGGACATGGTGGTGCCCCCACATCCCCAACCACATGCACAGGCGCTGCCCGTGGGTGGGGACAGGGCGCGTGGCGAGGCAGCCCGGACCCAGCTTGTGGCCACATACTTTACCTAAACTCCCACCCCTGCGGAGTCCACACAGGGCTGGCACATACCAGGTGACAATCGATGATGACAAAGAGACAGGCAACTGTCACAACCTAAACACCCTGAGAATGTTGCCACGGAAGTGCTACATTGTGTGCATCCCTAGCTACTCAAACAGAACCAATCCTGTGTGACCAAAAAAGGAACCAATGCAAGGTGCGTATCACACCCCCCCCCCAACAGGCCATGACAATCCCTGGAATGTCCCACACACCCTCCCAACCCACATCACCTTGACCATCAGAACACCCACCTCTGGGGCATGCAGCCTTCTCCCCGCAAGGCCACTTTCCAACAGGATCCCCCTACCCCTTGCTCACCATGTCACAGCTTGCGTGTAAATAGGGCCCAGCCCCCTCAGAGGCCGCATTTACTGTTACGAATACAAAATTGCAGAGAACTACAAGGAGGCAAACCCTCAAAAAATGCAAAAATCTTGTAGGCGTCAAAAAAAACATGATGACTCTCCAATAGACGACTCGAAGTAGCAGGAAATGTCCAAGCACATGCACAAGCACAATGATCGAACAACCAAGGTAGCACTGTTCAGCAATGTTCAAACAGTAAGGGCACCATATACCATCCTCAACATACAATGATGATGCAACAACTGATGGCCAGTGTCACAGCTCTGCTGTCCACGCGCAGGAGTGGCACAAAACAAGCACCCCCTACGTGGTCTGTGTGCCTGCAAGGTCAAACCTACACAGGCCACAGAGAACCTTGCGTGGAAGCAGGCACTGGGATACGTAGCATGGACAGGCATTGTCAATCAGGAGAACCGGAAAGAGGGGCAGGAGAGCGGATGTGGATTAGCAAAAGAAAGTATGCAAATTACAAGTATCCACAAAAACACATACCCAATTATACTAAACATGTACATCATGCACACTTCACCAGAAATGTCACATGCAAGCCAAAGAGACACTTATCCCTGGGGTGAGTGCTGGCCTCCTGCCTGCGCACTCTCTGGTCCGGTAACAGGAGCACTCCAATGCTGAAAAGAGAGCGTGAGTTACTAATCTGAATGTGTCATCACAACACCCCCCCCCCATCCATGGGCCAAAGCAAGTGACTCCTCCACAACCAACCATCCCTGTATGCTGCTGTGCACCCATACGTTAGCCTGTCCCACTGATGGTGCACACACTGTCAATGCAGTAAGGCAGGCGCATGTGGCCGTGCGGGAAACGGAAGACCAATGGGACAAGATTCGCACATGATACAATGGTCCCTGGCTGAGCTGCTAGACGTGCATATCAAGGTGCAACTGCAGTACAAGTTGTGCACTGGCAGCCGCAGATCACAATAGCCAGTGCACCTGCCAATTAGCACATGCTAACAACATGCCCTGGCCACAAATCTGTGCCTCACTGGGTGTCCCTGTGCGTCGTATCAGGACATGGCTAGGAATGCCACTACACCAATAAGTATGCCTCAATGGACCGGGGATCACTCCTGGAAATGTCTCATGGCCCCAGCATGTGCCACTGACAACATGTAAAGCCACTAGCCATTTGGCCCTCAACGTATGCCAGCTGTACTGTGTGCATATCCAACGATGCCTGGCAAAGCACCACAGCACTGGTGCCACTCAGCATGCATGTGCAAGTGTCCTGGTGGAAGGTTGGCTGCGGTGTGGGCCCTTGTGCTGCTCACCTTGGCTGGAGAACCTGGAAACACGTCTGCTACTGTTGGACGTTTCCGCACAAGCCCTGTGCCCCTGCTTGCGCACACATCCACACATCTGCACCACCGATTTTGACCAGTCCTCTGCATCAGTCGTCCCCGTGTCTGCTGGCAAAGGCAGTCTGGAGCCTCAATCACCTGCAGGAAGTGCATGGAAGAAAAAATCAAGACATGAAAGTCCCCTGTGTGTGTGTCTACATGCTGTCTGTCACTGGGCCAGGTCACAGAGCTACATCCAAACACCTCCCACCATCATCCACAGGCCAAGGGTGCAGGCTACTGTGTACAGCATGAAGTGCATCAAGCACACTTACATGAAAGAACAAGACATACATCACAATCCACATCAATTAATGCATAAATCAATCACACAATCACCCAAAATAATTACAGACATCGGGTGGATGAAACGCAAACAATCCCCACTAGGGGTGTGAACACAAGTATCACAGCAGTAGACAGGCCACAGTTATGAGGCAAGTCCAATGCCCTTGTGTAAAATGTTGTTACACCGAACCATCCTAGCGAGCCCATGGATAAGGGAAGCAGGAGTGGCCTATGTGAGTCAGGACCCAAGCTGCAAACACATACACAAGACAAGCTCAAAGGGCCCTGCTGGAACAGACAGTGGATGCTTTCAAAAACCACAAAGCACCACACCGTCACATGAATGCACAATAGACAAACAATCTTAAACTATGTTAACTAATTAAACTAAAAACAAAATTAAACTAGATAAAATTATTAAACTAAAAACAATATTAAACAAAATTAACTAATTAAACTAAAAACAATACTAAACTCTATTAACAAATTAAACTAACTAACCTAAAAGGAAAAATCAAAAATGGCCACATACGACCCGGGGGGGTGGGAAGGCACCCAGGAGGGGGGAGGTACAGGTTGCATCTCAACACCCACATGCAATGATGTTGAGAAAAAAAAAATTCCTCCATGGGCTCAATGCCGGCACACCACGACCTGTGTGGAAGATAAGTCATCGTCCGAGTCTGCCTCTTCCTCTAAAGGAGGACGTGGGCCAGGAGCCTGACCACGCCTAGGCGCAGCTTGCCCCTCGTCGGCAGCAAGTCTGCCGGACGGGTGAGCCTGGTTCTGTGCAGCAATTACATGCAGGTCTGCATGCAATACCTCCCGTGATACACGTGCTTCCTCTTGCAAGGCAACACGTGTAGCACGGAGTTCTTCCTGCGTGGTCTGGCTGGACAACTGATGCACCTCCCGGCAAGCACGTAGCTCAGCCGAGATGGTACGCTCAAGCTGCTCAAACCTCTCCACTGCCCGCACCCTCTGGGACATCAAGAGGACACCCAGAGTGGATCTGAGGGAGGCATACTCCTCCTCCAGGGCCTTCATGTGTGCCTCTGCGTGAGCATCAATAGCTTGACGCAGAGACAACATTCCAGCCTGGCGTGCCCTGTCAGAGGCCGCCATGCCCAGCCTGAGCGAGCGGGCCGTGGACCGTGCCGCCTGCTGCTGGAGTAGCACCTGCCTAGCAGGGGGGAGCACGGAATGGGCCACACGTTCCATGCTTGCAGCGATGGTATCAAGTGCTGCCCCCTGACGTTCGGAATTGGCAGACATGTCTTGCTCCCACTCAGTTAACCTCGGTGGCACGCGGCCACCGCGTTGCCGGGCCTGACACCTGCGGGACCCAAGGACCGGGCGTCCTTGTGGGGTTGGCACCGCCCGGGGCTGCACGACTACATGCCCCCGTCTACGTGATGCCCCAGGCACATCAGAGACTGTTGTGGAGGGTGACCCTGCGTCCCGACCCACCACAGGCGGAGGTCCCACCCCTGACTGGCCCCTCAATGCAGGTGTCGCAGACAGAGGAGTGTCCACATCAGAATCACTCACCGCAGATGTATGGACCTGATGCACATCCAACTCAACATGGCTGTCAGAGTGGTCATCTGAGCTGGAATCATAGCCAGTCAAACCCAAGATGGACTGAAGCACATGTGGGTTTTCGTGGACTACCACCCCACGTCCCACACTTGTGCCGGGTCGTGCATGTGATACCAACCCTGTGTCAGGCATGACAACACCATCCTCTGGCTCCATTGCGTCATCATCTGAAAGGTGGAGAGAAATGAATACATCAGGACACATGTCAGGAGTACATTACACACATCACACAGACAGCCAACACATGATGCAGACATGTCACACACAAAAGATTACCGGGCATGCATGCATGCATGGTCAATGTGACATTGCGTCAGTGTGTAGGCATGTAGGACACTGCAACATGGCTCAGAAGTGTGTTCCTGCAGTGCCGAACATGCATATGTCATTCACTATCTACATGAACAAGTACTCCATGATGTGTATCATATATATGGAAGTCAGTGGAAGGGCACGTTAAGGCATCACGTGACATGTGCATGCAATGGGTTGCATGGCTAGAAGCAAAGGGCCACCACCCCCCATTCAATTAGCTGGGATGGCTTGCGTGGTAGCAAAAGTCAGAACTGAGACATATGCCTTTGCAGACAGTGTTGACTGGCATCTATGGCATCATCTGAGTCAACTGTCAACACAGCAGATGATGATGTGACAGTAAGCAGGACCCATGAGGAACCCTCAGTAGTGCACCCGAGTGTGCAAAAGCCACTGCAGCAGATGGACAGATTCAGTGGCCCTGAAAGTGGGGGAGGACTGTGCCCCACAGAGACTGTGACACCCTAAAGATGTGTGGGATGCAGGACAGGGCCAGAGTGTGCATGGGATGGCCAAACAAATTCCATGAAATGTAACACATACAAGACACGTACCACAATCATCATCCAGGCAAGGTCACATAGATATGATCTGATAATGCATAACTAACGCGCCCATTCAGAAGTGTTCCAAGGGGCGATGAGGCAGGTAGGGGTGAGCAAAGGGAAGACGGCCAACGATCCTACCAGGCCTGTTGACATTCACATTGCGCAAGTGCATGGGTAGGGTGAAGGGATGTGTGCAAGGGGAAAGTGAGGGCTAGAAGTGCAGTCCAGGGTAGAGGGAAATATGATGAATGTGCCAGATGCCGGCAAGTGCAAGGTCAGTGCAGACAAGTGCTGGCAAGGGGGCTGTAGGGATACAGAGACAGTCCCGTAGTGCAGGGGTCGACTGGGAGTCTATGCAAGTTGAGGTTGCCCGGGCCAAGGTCCTGAATAGTTGAATTGGCACACTTGTAGATTCAGTGCAGTGCCAGGCAACAATCAGAAGAGGAGAGGGGGAGGGGAAGCAGAAGCAAAGAGGAAGGTTTTGAGGTGCATCTGGAACGCGAGATGGATCTACTCAAGTTTCAGGGAGGCATGGAGGCGACTCCAGGGGGATGCCCCTGCCGCGGAGAGCGAACCTCCCCCAACTCGGTGCCAGAAGAAGTGGATGAGCCTGAGGTAGTTGGAGGCAGATGAGCAAACAGCATGAGAAGGAAGATATATCGGAAGAGACAGTTGAAGGTATTCAGGCCCCAGGCCCCAGAAGGCCTTGTGAACAATGCAGAGGGTTCGGAACTCAATCCTCGAAGCCACTGGGAGCCAGTGTTGAGCATTCAGTGTTGGAGAGATACCGGTCCCTGGACTTGAGGCCAAGGACAAGTCTTGCAGACCTGTCCTGGACAAGTTGCAGAGGGCGGAGTGTAGAGGCAGGCAGTATGAGAAACAGGCAGTTACAGTACTCCATCTTTGCAATAACCAGGGCTTGGGAGACAGTGAGCTTCTGTGTGAAGGAGTTGAAAGGAAGAACACCTCTGAGGAGGTGCAGCTTGTAGTGTGAGTACTCATAGAAGTCAGATATGTGAGGAGACAAGGAGGGCGTAGAGTCGAAGCTGACCACAAGGTTTGTTGCCTTGCAGGCAGGAGCAGGAAGAGGGCCAAGATTGGGCGACCAGAGAGATCCAGTGGAGGAGGGAGGGGGTGTGCCGATGAGTAGAATCTCCGTCTCACTGGCATTGAGGCAGAGGTCACTGTCAGCACACCATTCCTGGATTGCAGACAAACAGTCAGAGATGAGGGAAGGAGAGGAGGAGTCCGAGGTTAGAGGGAATATGAGCAGGAGTAACATCCGCATAGCACGGAAAGTGGCATGCATGTAGAGCACATGGAGCATGAATGGGCACCCATGTCCCTGTGGAGCATCTGCCAACTGCCCAGTCCAAGTGTGACACCCTGCATGAAGGGCAGAGGACACTTGCATGTGAGTCATGCAATGACATAGTTCCAGTGCTGAGTGGAAAACACCCTGGGCTACATGCAGGAGGGCCAGCAAGCAGGAACATGGACTGGAGGGCCGTCTGGGTGACTAGCAAGTGGCTCTGGGGCAAGTGTGGTGATGAGGACAGTCCCCTTCTGCTCTACATGTAAGCCACCCTGCACATCAAGCATGCATCTTTGATGCGTTGCAGGACAAACACATGAGAACCATGTACACATACCATGTAGTGCCAGTCAAGCACAACACATTACACAGGCAAACCATACACGGGCTGCACATACACGCAACAACACTCACTGGACTGTGCATCAAAGTCCTGCATCTCTCCCACACCTTCGACCAATCCAGCTGGAATGAACTCCGCAACGAGTGTCTCCTGCGGAGTGAGGACCACCTCCTCAGGTGCTGGCCCACCGCCAGTCACCTGGGTCATGCTGTAATTAGAGGCACGCTTGGCCTTAGCGCTGCGTTTGAGGTCATCCCAACGCTTCTTGCACTCGGCACCTGTGCGCACCTCATGGCCGATTGCACTCAAATCATCCGCAACATGGTTCCAGTGGGAATTCCGCTGGGCAGGTGTACTTTGTGAATCGGGCCCCACTATCATGTCCGGATGTTCCCTCACGTAGCCCACAATGAAGTCCAGTTCCTCCTTTGAGAAAGGCTTCTTCCTTGACGTGAGGGAGGCCGTGGCTGTGTCTGGGGTCTCAGCCTGTGCTGCAGATGCAACCTTCCTCCTCTTGGATGATGGCGCAGACCCTGGCTGGCGATAGCCGACCTGATCACCATGGCCAGTGGGACGGGTGGATTGGATCAAGGGAGTGGCAGGTTGTAGGACGACCGAAGGGCTGACATGCGTCTGTGGCTGTGGGGTGCCCTGGAATGGGCCCTGCGCAGCTACATCTGCCGTGCCAGGGTCATTGACCGCAACTGTCCCGAGTGGTAGAGTCACAACCGGGGTGCTGTTGGCTGCACCTGCCCCTGCAGTTGTCAACACCCGGCTGGACGGGGCAGCAGATGACATTGCTGCCCCAGGGACACATGTCTTGGTCAGGCCAGCCCTGCGTGCACCTCCGGTCTTACTCCTGACCTGCTGGAAATCGTCAAGGGATCCTTCGAGTGCCAACGCAGACTGCGCTGGCAGACCCTGAGCCTGGGTGGTGGTGTTCACAGCTGCACCTGCAGCCACCACTACCCTTTGGGCCCTGGCAGTCGATGGAATGGACTGCCGGGTCACATGGGCGCCAGTGCCAGGTGCAAGAACTGCATCACCTGCAGGCGCAGGGGGTGGTGGCATGGCTGCACCAACACGTGGCACATCATTGTGCTCAAGTGGCGCACCCCTGCCTCTGGCCCCTCTGCGTTCGCCCTGGACACCCTGGAGTCCCCCTACTCCCTCGTCACCCCGGCCACGTCCCTGGCCACGTCCGCCACGAGGAGTACGCCCAGCTGAGGCGCCCCTCACCTTTCTTGGCCTCCCAGCCATGGCACAGATGGAGTTGTGCCGGCACAGATGGTGTAGTGCCAATTGGAGGTGTAGACCACAATTGTCCTGGGCAATTGGGGTGAAGGGGGTGGGATGCAAGTTGTTAACAGCACCCCTGCACCTGCAAGGCTGTGTGTGACCCCGGTGATGTAGTGACGGGTCACGCAACGCTCAGGCACCCCAAAACTGCAGTCAAACCGTGCACGCAACCCCTGCAGCCTACGTGCGTGGAATTAACCTCCCGCAGTACGCGGTGGCACCCAGGAACACGAAAAACGCGTACGCGTGGGACACGCAGGCTACTATGACCTCGAAAACGGGTGCGATACACAGGGGCACCCACAGTGGGAAAATAGCGTGCGCAACTCACCGTCTGACTAGCGCGATGCAGAAAAACACGCGTAGCCAATACCCCCGCCAAAAGAAGAGATAGGTCCTAGATGTGAAGTTGAGATGGTGGTGAAACAACACGGAGCAGCAACACACACGTCGGTCTCCACGAAAGGCACGTACACCGAAATGGCGGACACGCTCACCTTTAACCCGTGCAGGGGGAAACGCCCGCGCACGTCACGTCACTTACATGACATGCATTCACACGGCTACGTGCGATATTCACACGTGCTGGATCACGATACGCACCCACAGGGAAACGCCCACGCGCGTCACGTCACAGACGCGCTTACGCGCTAAGAGCCTTTGGTCCAATGAAATCGCGTACGCGTGCTGACGTGCTTACGCGCTAAGGCCCTTTCCTCGAATTACACGCTGACGTGCAGATTTTTCACGTGGAAATTCACTCCGTATCAAGCTGGCCACGCGTAAGCACACGGAAGACCACGCTCCTGCCCAGAAGGCCGAACTACTGCCCCCCAGAGCCCCGAGCACGCTCCCACCTGCCATCTGCTGCTGCCTGACTGCCTGCTGCCCACGTGCCCTGCCATTTGCTGCCTGCACATCATCCAGGGGTGCTGTTGGTGTGACCACCCCTGCTGGAACCAAAGACTCCCGACTGGGATTCCATCGCTCCACAGCCCAGCCCCAGGACCCAGTTGCCCACCCACTCCTGCCTCTGGGGTTGTCATGTCGGGGCAAACTCCATCTGTGACCACTGACAACCCCCGGCCAGAGAGGCAGAGGGGCACCAGCTTCAGTGCCAAGGAAGTTGGTGTCCTGGTGGAGCAAGTCCTGGGGCAGTATGATGCCCTCTTCGGAAGTTCCCGCGCCGACAAGGAATGACGGACTCGGATCTGGACTGACATCGTGACTGCCATCAACGCGGAGGGGGTGGCAGTCCGCGACTACCAACATGTCAAGAAGCGCTGGGAGGACTTCAGGTCCAGGACCCTGAACAAGGCCCGGCGCCTCTTGAAGGCAGCGGATGCCAAGGGGCGCCGGGGCCACTTGTCGGAAGAACAGATGAGGGTCCTGGAACGCATATCCCCAGCGCTCCACGTCCAGGTCCTTGAGAGGCAGACCCGTCTGGAGTCGAGCGGTGAGTGTACATGCATCCTGATTGTGAGCAGTGCGTGTGGTGATTGTTCAGTAGTGTGCAGGTTGCACATCTGTTTGTATGGGGTCGAGTATGGGTGCGTGTGTACAGGGCCGTGGGGCTGACACATGCGAGGGCTGTAATGTGTGAGACATGGATGGTGCCTGTGTGTGTGGGCTTCCATGCCAAATGCAGTTGTGTGGGCACACAAGTTTGTATGAATGTGTATGTGAGTAGACATGTCCGTGATGTCACGCATGTATGTTGTTTCCAGCTGCATGTATCAGCGCTGTGTACATGTGCATGTGTGTGTATTTGACAAGGGTGCAACAGTGATGCAACATGGATGCATGTGACAGCTTTAAGTGGAAGCCTGATGGGCAGATGTGACATGGATGCCCGTCTGAATAGTGCGACACTTGGCAGAGGTGTACACATGCATGCAAGTGTGGTGGTGTGTGTACATATGTGGTGCACTTCCTGTGTTGCA
Organism: Ambystoma mexicanum; assembly: GCF_040938575.1. Lineage (NCBI taxonomy): Eukaryota > Metazoa > Chordata > Amphibia > Caudata > Ambystomatidae > Ambystoma > Ambystoma mexicanum. The sequence continues at coordinate 183,218,451 of NC_090938.1, forward strand.
TGTGATGTCTGGCTCACCTTTGGCTGCTCATGCTGTTGTATGTGTATGGATGGTGTTGGCAGTTGCGATATGGCTGTGGTATGGCTGGTGTGTGCGAGTTGTAATGACATGTGTGTTGGGGATCGTGATGACATGTCTGAGGTTTGCCAATGCCACTCATGTACAACTGTAATGTGTGTATGTGTCCATTGTACAGTGCCCTGATGCGTGTGTTTTGTTTCTCCCTGTCTGCAGCGTCAACTGATGAAGAGGGCGGAGAAGGTGCTGTGGAGCACAGCGGCGGGGATCCCACCGCCAGCCGGAGACGCAAGGCCCGGCTCCCATCCCAGGTTGTGATCTCGTCGGGGAGTGAGGAGTCCGGTGCCGCGTCCCAGGCCGCAGCTGCCGGGGGGAGGTCCAAGAGGCGGAGGTTGCAGTTGGACTCCTCGGCAGCAGAAGGGGCAGCTGGGACCCCACAGGGCCCAACGGGGGAAGATGGCACAGAGTCATCCAGGTTGGTGGGGGGTTTGGTGGAGGAGGAGGCCGTGCAAGCACCGGAGACGGGGTCTGGGGGTGGGGATCCCACTGGTGCTAGTGGTGCAGTGCAGGACCAGGGACAGGAGGCAGCACAGGCCGCCGCGGAGGTGCCTGTGTGCAATCCTGTCCCTGATCCTGTCCCTGCATCATCTTGCACCAGCAGGGATGCCTATGTCCAGACCAGTTTTCAGGCAGGGGATGAGCTGACGTCAACTGGCCTTCCTCTGCCTGCGGACGTGGCTATCCAGGCCCGGGTTGAGCCTGTCCTGGCTGGTGTGGCGTTGCGTCAACGGGCCATGCGAGGTGACCTGCAGTCTTTTCATGTAGAGACTGCACGTCATCTCGAATGGCTCGTTGACCGCGTCAGCCTGCTGGGACAGGTCACCCAGGCCGGATTCCTCCGTCTGATGGGGCTTGCCACGACCCCCTCCTCAACTGGACCCCCTACGCGCCAGTCGTACTCTGTGCCATCTTCCCACCCATCAGTCACCTGGGTGCCCTGTGGAGCTGCCTCTGACAGTGCGGCCAGGCTGGTGGAGGAGGCATCCCTGCCACAGTCGGGAGTCGGAGGTCCAGCAGGGGTGGCCACATCAACAACTGCACCCCAGCCGGCGGAGGATGTGCAGGCAGCAGGAGGCAGTGCACGGGCAGAGGCAGAGCAGCAGCAGCAGCAACATGGTGGGAGACATGAAGGCTCGGGGCTTACAACATCGGAGGGGCAGGCATCGGCCGGAGGGCAGGGGGACCCAGGACAGAGGGTGTCTTCCGTGTGGCAGCGGTTGGGCCACGCCATAGGTGCGGAGCGGCGGCGGGCGGAAGAGGCGCGGCTCACGATGGTCAGGGCGGAGAACTCCATGCAGAGGGCCCTGAGGCGGGCCGAGTGCCTCGAGGCAATCCGCAGGGGGTTGGAGGAGGACACGTCGTCGTCCCTGCGGACCCTCGGGGCCATGGAACTGGACCGCCTCCGGGACATCGAACAGGAGTTTGATGATGCCCTGGCCCGGGACACCACGGAGTGAGCCGCTGGACTTGCCCGCCGCCTTTTTATATAGTTCTTTAGTTTTAGGTTTCCTTTCTTTCTTATTATGATTTGGAGTCGACGGACACTGCTCCACTTTTTGTATATAGTTGAATTTTAGGTAGGTTTTTTAGTAGGTTTCCTTTGTTCAGTTGGGCTCATGGACCCTTGGTATTTTTTATCATATTTTTTTCATTGCATGGAGATTTTTTTTCATTTGACTTTGGACACATTTTTTTTGGATTCTCATTTGCAGTTTTGTGTTTTTATACGGACATGCAGCTTTTTTTTGCTCATTCACATTGTAGTTTGTTTTCTTTCTTTTGCATTCTTTGTTATTTTCAATACAATTTTGTTTCCATACTTCACTGTGTGGTATCATCTCTTTGGTTTCATGCATGTCATGTTGGGTGTTTTCCCATTCAATTGCAACCATTGTGTGTGACGGACATGGGTTCATTAGCTTCATGTACATTGGGGGTGTAACATGTGATTTCCATTTCCATGTGGGTGAATGGGTTACTTGGTAGGGCTTTTTGGCTGTGGAGGCTGACCATTACGCACATGATTGGGGATTGTGTGGACCTGGTGGGGGCTGCCCCTGCACTGCTGGGGGGTGGGGGAGCTGGAAGACATGGGTGGGGGCCTGGTGGAGGGTGCCCCTGGTGACTGGGGGCGTGGGGGTGTTGGGAGACATGGGTGGGGGCCTGGTGGAGGCTGCCCCTGCACTGCTGGGGGGTGGGGGAGCTGGGAGACATGGGTGGGGGCCTGGTGGAGGGTGCCCCTGGTGGCTGGGGGGTGGGGGTGGTGGGAGACATGGGTGGGGGCCTGGTGGAGGCTGCCCCTGCACTGCTGGGGGGTGGGGGTGTTGGGAGACATGGGTGGGGGCCTGGTTGAGGCTGCCCCTGGTGTCTGGGGGGTGGGGGTGGTGGGAGACATGGGTGGGGGCCTGGTGGAGGGTGCCCCACAGTGCTGGGGGGTGGGGGTGGTGGGGAACAGGAGTTGGACATGGGTGGGGGCCTGCTGGCAGGTGCCCCACAGTGCTGGGGGGTGGGGGTGGTGGGAGACATGAGTTGGACATGGGTGGGGGCCTGCTGGCAGGTGCCCCACAGTGCTGGGGGGTGGGAGACATGAGTTGGACATGGGTGGGGGCCTGCTGGCAGGTGCCCCACAGTGCTGGGGGGTGGGGGTGTTGGGAGACATGGGTGGGGGCCTGGTGGAGGCTGCCCCTGCACTGCTGGGGGGTGGGGGAGCTGGGAGACATGGGTGGGGGCCTGGTGGAGGCTGCCCCTGCACTGCTGGGGGGTGGGGGAGCTGGGAGACATGGGTGGGGGCCTGGTGGAGGGTGCCCCTAGTGACTGGGGGCGTGGGGGTGTTGGGAGACATGGGTGGGGGCCTGGTGGAGACTGCCCCTGCACTGCTGGGGGGTGGGGGAGCTGGGAGACATGGGTGGGGGCCTGGTGGAGGGTGGCCCTGGTGGCTGGGGGGTGGGGGTGGTGGGAGACATGGGTGGGGGCCTGGTGGAGGCTGCCCCTGCACTGCTGGGGGGTGGGGGTGTTGGGAGACATGGGTGGGGGCCTGGTTGAGGCTGCCCCTGGTGTCTGGGGGGTGGGGTGGTGGGAGACATGGGTGGGGGCCTGGTGGAGGGTGCCCCACAGTGCTGGGGGGTGGGGGTGGTGGGGAACAGGAGTTGGACATGGGTGGGGGCCTGCTGGCAGGTGCCCCACAGTGCTGGGGGGTGGGGGTGGTGGGAGACATGAGTTGGACATGGGTGGGGGCCTGCTGGCAGGTGCCCCACAGTGCTGGGGGGTGGGAGACATGAGTTGGACATGGGTGGGGGCCTGCTGGCAGGTGCCCCACTGTGCTGGGGGGTGGGGGTGTTGGGAGACATGGGTGGGGGCCTGGTGGAGGCTGCCCCTGCACTGCTGGGGGGTGGGGGAGCTGGGAGACATGGGTGGGGGCCTGGTGGAGGGTGCCCCTGGTGACTGGGGGCGTGGGGGTGTTGGGAGACATGGGTGGGGGTGTTGGGAGACATGGGTGGGGGCCTGGTGGAGGCTGCCCCTGCACTGCTGGGGGGTGGGGGAGCTGGGAGACATGGGTGGGGGCCTGGTGGAGGGTGCCCCTGGTGGCTGGGGGGTGGGGGTGGTGGGAGACATGGGTGGGGGCCTGGTGGAGGCTGCCCCTGCACTGCTGGGGGGTGGGGGTGTTGGGAGACATGGGTGGGGGCCTGGTTGAGGCTGCCCCTGGTGGCTGGGGGGTGGGGGTGGTGGGAGACATGGGTGGGGGCCTGGTGGAGGGTGCCCCACAGTGCTGGAGGGTGGGGGTGGTGGGAGACATGGGTGGGGGCCTGGTGGAGGGTGCCCCACAGTGCTGGGGGGTGGGGGTGGTGGGGAACAGGAGTTGGACATGGGTGGGGGCCTGCTGGCAGGTGCCCCATAGTGCTGGGGGGTGGGAGTGGTGGGAGACATGAGTTGGACATGGGTGGGGGCCTGCTGGCAGGTGCCCCACAGTGCTGGGGGGTGGGGGTGCAAGGGGACATGTGGCTTGGCTGGGGGGCATGCCCATGGTGGATGGGCTGCCTGCGGGACATGACCAGGGGTGCAGGGTAGTCCCCTGTGGTGTGGGCTGCCTGCAGGAGTCGTGGAGGGGGTAGGGGGGAGACCTGGGGGCACCCACACTGGCAATTCACCTCTTCAACTTACCGCACACCCACGTAATACACTGCCCCACTCGCACAGGCCCATTCGCGTGTGGATTTTCTCGCGCACCCCTGAAATCCACGTACCCAGGCCAATCACGTGTAGAATTTCTCGCGCACCCCTGAAATCCACGTACCCAGGCCAATCGCGTGTAGAATTTCTCGCGCACCCCTGTAATCCACGTACCCAGGCCAATCGCGTGTAGAATTTCTCGCGCACCCCTGAAATCCACGTACCCAGGCCAATCGCGTGTAGTATTTCTCGCGCACCCCTGGAATCCACGTACCCAGGCCAATCGCGTGTAGAATTTCTCGCGCACCCCTGTAATCCACGTACCCAGGCCAATCGCGTGTGGAATTTCTCGCGCACCCCTGAAATCCACGTACCCAGGCCAATCGCGTGTAGTATTTCTCGCGCACCCCTGAAATCCACGTACCCAGGCCAATCGCGTGTAGAATTTCTCGCGCACCCCTGTAATCCACGTACCCAGGCCAATCGCGTGTAGAATTTCTCGCGCACCCCTGAAATCCACGTACCCAGGCCAATCGCGTGTAGTATTTCTCGCGCACCCCTGAAATCCACGTACCCAGGCCAATCGCGTGTAGAATTTCTCGCGCACCCCTGTAATCCACGTACCCAGGCCATTCGCGTGTGGAATTTCTCGCGCACCCCTGAAATTCACGTACCCAGGCCATTCGCGTGTGATGACACCCGCACACCCCTGGAATACACGCTCCACGCTCTGCGTTTGCTGCTGCCCTTTGCGCTGGATTGGGGATTTTGATGGCTTTTCCCTGCGCGAGGGGCGTTCTTGGGGGCGTTACTGGCGCTGCTGCAGGGTCGCTGCGCCACTCTGCGCCACGGCTGGTTGTGGTTGTTGGAATCCATGAATACGCTGTGCGCCTGAATGTGTTTTGGCGCACGCGGCTGGCGCAGACTACCGCACGCGCACACTGTGCGCCAGCCGCGTGCGCCACTTGTGCGCCGGATTCTATGAATTACCCAGTAAGTGTTTAGCACTGGTGCATCTGTGACATTTTAACGGTTCTTTCCTTCCCCACTTCCCTTCTCTCGTGTCGATGACTGGTTTCTCCTTTTTGGGTCAGAAGGTTATCGCTTGCACTTTCGCAGGGCTGTGTCTGCCTGCGTATTCTTTCCTCCTTCCTGCGGTCTCTTCACTGCCCTCGCAATCTCGGCTGCTTTTTCCAGCTGTAATTCTTTTTCCAGAATGAATTTGTCTTGTACCTTCCTGCAATTGGTATGCACAACTAGCATGTCACAGATCAATCCTTCCACGTTGTTACCACAGTTGCACAGTGTGGCTAATTCGCATACTTTGGTCACATAGTCGTCCACTGGTTCGGACGCCTCCTGTTTGTGGCTGTAAAACCTTATCCTGTGTAGGACTGTATTCTCCTTACTGGCAAATGTTTTGACTATTCTTCAAACCGCCTCTTTAAAAACATCGTCATTGTCGCCAGCCACTGGTTTGGGCGTGAGGCGTTCAAATACCCTTTGGCCTTCGATGTCTAGGGCATTCAGTAGCATGGCTCTGTGTCTCGCCGCCGTGTATCCTGCGCCTCCCAAAGCCTCTAGGTACGTGGTGAATAAGGGTTGCCATTGTGGCCAAGGGATGGAAGGCCTACCTGGCGTTTGAAGAAATGGCGGTGGTGGTGTAGCTCCTTGCATGGCACCGCGTGCGTTCAAGTCTTGGTCCTCATCGCCAATTATGTAGTAAAATGATGCACAGTAGACTTGGGGTTTTCTGATGAAACTGCTTTATTGTGGCTCCAACATCAGCTTTCTTGATGTAAATAAAACTCTGCATATAAACAGTGGGCAACAGGCCCTTCAACCAAACTCTCTGTAATTTAAGTAATACAGCCCTTGAAATGAATAATTGTCAGTCTTTAGAGGAGCACCGGGAGCAGAAACTGCTCTGTGCCCACTGCTCCAGATTGTCCCCTTTGCGCTCTCGCGAGCTGTAACTTCCGCCCGCGCGCGAGCTCTCACAAGACTGGAAGTCCTGCAATATACCTACAAAATCCCCATCCCGGGATTTGAGGGACAGGTAGGGACCGTTCTGTTTTTTGCCAGGAACCGATATACAAATCCAAAAATCGGGCCCGGCGACACTCTCTCAGCTTACTTTCTATGCCCCATTTCCACCCTTGCCTCTCTCCTCCAATGAGAGTTCTGTGCCTACAACACACCCCCATACTTTGCGTCAGAACAGGCCGCCGACATAGAAGTGGGACTACAGTTTTAGTGGAGTCCTATTTGTGTTTTAGTCCATCTTTTGTGTTTATATCCACTAAGATGGTAGTCCTGCTTCCATGACTATCGCCCGTCCGGTTTATTTTTTATTTTGGAAGTGTGGTCACCCTACAGAAGGGGCTTCCATGGTGAACTGCTAGACCACAGTGGTTTTACACGGTGACACCAGCAACCTCAGACTTGTTTTTGCTGTGATGGCTGGAGATACGAAGCGTTGAAAAGATGTCTAGAGCCATGCCACTAGTTATGAATGATAGTATTGCTTCCATCCACCACTTCCACATTTATTTGGGAAAGTGGAGCATCATTAGAAAAATTAGGCCTAGCCAGTCTGTCGTCGGCAGTGTTGCCAGTTCCTCTAGTGTCACTGCTGGTGATGTCAATTCACATGCGATCACCTGGGTCAAAGTTGATGCCAGTGGCCTCTACCGCCCAGTAACTGTAACACTTTGCCCGCCTGGCTTAATGCTTGCTTTGTTTACACTGTGCAGGTGCTAAATAGACCATGCACAACCAGAACAGTGTGTACACAACCATCTGTACGCATGTGTTCTGGACCACCCTAGGACCATCATAGTGATGTGCTCTTATCACCATCAGGATTGTATGTGTGGTGCACCATCACAAAATTGCATGGCATGACTCTGGACATGTAATTTGATTCAGCAGATATTACCATGGCATGACACAAGCTGCATGTGTGATGTCTGTGATACAGAAGAAACCTCCAACATTTCACTTCATAGTGCACAAGGACCACGTGTGATCCTTGTGCACTATGTCCAAACTCATCACCCTTAGCAGTCAATTCCTCTCACTGGAAAATTGCCTAGCTCTCCCTAGAGCCAACATAGGTAGCAAAGTAGACTACTGTAATCTCTACGTACCAGCACAAAAACCAAGAACCGCGCCAAACTACAAAACAAGGCTTGCAGAGCAGCACAGGACCTAAGACGCTCTGACCACATCTCAGCTGCCAGACCAGGCGCCCGTTGGATCCCCATCAAAGCGAGCATTGAGTTCAAAATTTCGATAATCACCCCCCACTGCATCTACAATGATGCCTCATTCTATCTTAATTTCTGTATCTCCCAGATTAAAAAACAAGTGAGCTGGCGGGTCCAGCTTCTGTGTCACAGCACTTCTACACTGGAACTGCCTTCCACCAACGTCAAAAACAAACCCGCTACTGAGACTACAGAAAACTGGTGAAAACCTGGTTGTTTGACAAATATGACACATCTCATCAGCAGCCTCCGTTACAATGGCCCTCATTACGACCCTGGCGGTAGGGTACCTCCGCCGGCGTAGTACATGGCGTACATTTCCGCCGTACTACGAGTTCCCGTAGCGCCATGGAGGATTTTACCGCCTGCTTTTAGCAGGCGGTAAAATCCATGGCGCTACGGGACCCGTTGTTAATTACGCCACCGTATTCTACGGTGGCGTAATTAACGCCTTCCCCACTCCCATTATACCCTATGGGGCAAAAATGGGAATGGGGAAGGGCAGAATGGGGATTGGGGATTTACCGCCCCGCCAAGGTCGGCATGGGGCGGTAAATCCGCCAACCCCCATGGCGCTATCGGCAGCTTTCCGCCGTGGTCCGTGGTGCATATTGCACCACGAACTCCGCCAGGGTCGTAATGAGGGCCAATGTCTTGCTCCTTGCCTGCTTCTGTATAAGAGCCATATTGCCTCCAGGTGTGGGCGTTACATAAATGTAGTAAATGCATTAAATAAATAAATATGTATCAGGTTATATGTGCAGACTGATTCCCCAGCCCAGAGAGCTTCACTTGTGGCACCATTAGTCTACGCCTGCCAGCCCTCGCGTAGCACCCAACTTTGTAGGGGTGAATTTGGGCAAATTCCGCATGATGTATGTGTGGCAATAGCTGCATTTGAGAACAGCATATATTGGGCCTGAAGGTGTGGTAAGAAAAGTGGCAGTAATACCATTACCTTTTTTAGCGGTTACGGAATTACCACCACTTTTAGCTCCCCACCCCTAATTTGGAGGCAACATGCTGGAGGTGAAACCTCCACTAGTCCTCCAGATATCGGCAGATTCACAGGGCCTCATTACACGGACGGCGGTAACCATGGCGCCATTAGCGCCATGGTTGCCGCCGGTTTTTTACTGATTCCGCCTTGGTGAATGGGGGAATTACCGCGCCATTCCAAGGTTGGCGGGGCGGTAATTCCCCATTCACCAAGGCCCTTCCCCATTCCCATTTGAGCCCCCATAGCAGTACCGTTATTTGCCCTGAAGTCCCTCAGCGGGTCTCTTCCTTAACGTGTGGTCTGGCCACACGTTAAGGACGGGACCCGCTGAGGGACCTCGTAGTATGGCGCTAAGGGACTACCGGTGCCCTTACCGGTGCCGGTAATCCCTTAGCGCCATGCGTGTAATGAGGCCCTCCATGGCATGGATAAAATGGTTATCACTGAAAAATGAGGTTGATAGTCAAGGAGGAAGATCCACAGACGCAAAGCTCGTAGCATACAGGACATCGCTAGTTCCAGGGATTTTGCATGCCTTGAAAACTCTGCCCCAGGGCTTGTAACTTAATTTAAAAAACTTGTGTGTAAGCTTCTAAGATCCTTGCTGGCTCTCCAGAACTCTGTACTGGTCCAAGTCATGCAATTGGAACTTGGACTGCCCTCTTTAAACATACTCTGGACATTAGCAGTTTGTAAATTGTGGGGGTTAATATACTTTAGTGACCAGTGAAACGGGAGACTATTTAATCTAACTAAGTGCCACGGACAGTGTTGTGGGCGCTGTGTATGGTTTCCTGATATGCAGACCCTGGTAATAAAGCACTCTGTTAATATAGGCACGAAGGGATTGCCGGATTCCCTGGGTGAAGTTTACACAATGGACTTCGAAAGGAAATCAAAGGACCATGATCGCATTCAATCTATTGACTATCTCGCAAATAAGTGGAAATATCATCTGTACTCCACTCCGGGAATTAATATAAGTACCCCACGTGGTTCTTTGGTCCAATATTGTTCCCCCAAACTGGTGCATTTTATTCTCTATTAGCGCCTTGAAATTTTGCCCGTTTATGTAAACAAAGGGGTTTGGACTGTTCTTAAAAGGAGTGAGCGTTTGTGCCTCTTATGCAATCTGACAAGGAGTGAGCGTTTGTGCCTCTTATGCAATCTGGCCATTGAAGTAACGAGGCACTTGCTCACGCAATGCAGTAAACTTCAGGCCTTAAATAAAAGGGATTTCATGCAACTGTGGACTATAGAGCAGACCAGTCTTGGAGTACCATTTATGGGGCGAAACCTTTGGTCATGAGTGCTGCTGCATTTCACATCTGGCAAAAGGTGGGAAAAAGATTGGGCATTTTATAGGGCTCACGCCCAAAATTGTATTGGTGCTCTACAGTTTTGGAAAATACCGAACATTGTGTGTAAAATGGTCTTTGTGCGAATGAATTGCTCTTTTATTACAACCAAAGGAATTTTGTTTTCTTCCATTTCTTGGTGATGTATTTTATTTGTTCTGATTGAAATGTTTTATGCAAAATGTAATTGGTTTAACTTGATTGTATAATGAATTTTATTTTTGTATCTGTTTTTGTAAAGTGTAAAGGTCATGTCTGACCATAGACACTTATTACATTTTTTTTTTTAAAGTCATCATCGCCACTCATGTCAGCTCCAGGATTGGAAGTTCTCAAGAGTCCATTCTTTTCTGTGCAAGAACCTGCTCTGGGCTGTATCATGCTCCTATGCCACCATTCACCCCTGCCCAGGAATATGAGCCTGAAACCTGTCACACACCAAGGAAATGGCAAAGAATGTGATGCAATAAACTTCCCTCTGTTGCTGAGGTATCTACAGAGTGGCATGCAAGAGTTTGTTAGACCAGAAACGACCCTATAGTATGTATAATATGTTGGCCAGAAACCAATTGCATCATGTGACAAACATCGCAATCGCAGAATCGTCAATGTAAACAGAGGGCGTCCATTTTGTGAAATGTCAGCCATTTGCTATTTTCCTTTCTGTCAAAACGCTTTGCAAATGTATTCTATGCTTTGAATTCACACACGGTACGAGGCCACGGCCTGGATGCTGAAATACTAACACAGTCAGGAATGTCAAACTATACAGAGATACATTGTTTTTTGTAGAGATCTATGTTGTTAGAAGCTTGTGACTCGCATTGGTCGCGCGCGCTCTCTGTAGGCTGGTGAGCGAGAGCCGCGCGACCAGCGCGTGGTGAGATTGGCGACCAGCGCGAGTGAGAAACGGGCAGTTGGAGTTCGAATGAGCGCTGGCTGGAGGCTCCGGGGAGCTCCGTATTAAAGTGTACTTTTACACTAATTACCGTGTCAACGTGCTTCCTTCATTTGGCGACGAGGCACGGAGCTCGCCATGGAGCCGGCGGGGTGTCCTTTTGGAGAGGAGCAGTCTGAGGAGAACGGCCGTGTTTGAGAAAGGGCCGTCTGACAAGAAGACCGCGCATTACGGAGAGGTGTGGGGCCGCAGGGGGACAGTCTCTGTGGCAGGCGAGGAGTGGTGCGCTCTTCGCTATCCCTGCCTCGGCTCACTAAATAGAGTGGGAGCCTGCGCAGCTGTTCCGGATTGGTGCCGCCCACCCCAGCCCTCTTTGGATGATAAGGTGAGGAGCAGAAGGGGGTGGGGACTGGGCTGGACAATCAACAAGAAAGGGACTTTCAAGAGAAAGGAGTAGTCACCGACTTCCTGGAAGATAGAACTGTGCCACCCAGTAGTAAAAGAAAAGGAAAGGGTATAGTGCCATCTAGAGGACAACTGGGATACAGGCGGTTTAAAGAACTATTGAACTGTGGCCAGAGCATACAGACAAGTAGAGACATTGTGAGAGGAGGTTGGGGAAGAAAGAGCCAGCTAGAGATTGGCAAATATAGAGGATACAATAAGGAGCTCAAGTTGTGAAAGTGAGTAAAGTAGTTAGGAAGAACTACTAGCATATAAAAAATAAAGATGGCTGCAGCGAGTATGTCGCCGCCACCACCGTTCTTGTCAGAACCAGGTACCCCGCCAATAAGATGGGACAGGTGGAAGAAGTTGTTTGATACTTACCTGATTGCCATAGGAGGTGATAAATTCGCATGTGCAAGCAAAGAGGCAATTTTACTCCATAATTTAGGAACTGAGGGCAGAAGTGTCTATGATGGACTGCCTGATCTTCCGCAGCAGAGCCAAGGAGAAATGGATCAATACAATATGGCAGAGAGGAAGTTGGAAGTACATTTTGAAGCTAAGAAGAACATAACGTTTGAGAGGCATAAATTCTTCCAGAGGGTACAAGGTCCACAAGAACCAGTGGAGAATTTCATTGCAGCACTGAGATCGCTTAGTCATACATGTGAGTTTGGACCACTCGCAGACTCTCTGATAAGGGACCAATTGGTCCGATGCACGAATAATGTGAAGATACAAGAGAGGCTGTTATCAAAAGATGCATCACTAGAGTCAGCCATAGAAACGGCAAGAAGTATGGAACAGACCCATAAGTACATGTCAACTATGAAAGGAGACAAGCCGGAAGGGGAAGTGGCAGCGGTAAAAGGGTTCCGTAAGGGGGTCCCAAACAAGGAAATACGGTGCTACAAGTGTGGAAGCAACCGCCACATTTCTACAAGCATGTTTTGCCCGGCCAAGAATATCTCCTGTCTTAAATGCAAGAAGAAGGGTCATTTCGCGAGAGTTTGTCGTGAATTGGGAGTGGTGCACAATATTGAAACGAGCGGGAGAGTACCCGAACAAGAGGAAGAACAAGAAATGGGACTGAGCGGCCAAGCAAGGCATGTGCTGGAGATATCGGAAGTCTCTAATAAAAGAGGTGCGCCTACGGACGTGTTCATGATCAATGGAAGAGTAGTGACAATGAAGGTGGACAGTTGTTCACCATGGACTTTAATGTCAAAAGCAACATTTTTGGATTGCATGCAAGGGGATATGAGACTGTTGAGAGAGCACAATATTGAGCCATATGCGTACGGGAACGTGAGAATTGAAATTTTGGGAATGTTCCAGGCTTCCATTAAGTATAAAGGAAGAAGCTGTGAATCAGAAATATACGTTACTCACGAAGGTTCATCACTCCTGGGATGGGGTGAACAGTGGAAGTTGGGAATAAGGATACAAGCGAATGCAGAAAGAACAATTGATGTGGCAGAAGTAAAAGACAAGTGGGAGAAAGAATACCCGAAGGTGTTTCGTGAGGAATTAGGGATGTTGAAAGGCTTTGAGCATCAGATTCAGCTGAAGGTGGGCGCCAGTCCAAAGGTGCACAAGGTGAGGCCGGTGCCTCAGGAACTGAGTGAGAAGCTAAAAGTAGAAGTAGAATCATTACTTCAAAGAGGGATAATAGAGAAGAGTGAAAGCTCAGAATGGCTGTCACCGGTAGTGGTAGCCATGAAGTCGAATGGAGACATTAGACTGTGTGTAGATCTGCGAGATCTCAATAGGAATATCTTAATTGATAGACATCCCCTGCCAATAATTAGTGACCAGTTATCTGTGCTGAACAATGCCAAGGTGTTTTCAGTTATTGATCTTTCTCAAGCATATCATCAAATTCCACTAAAAGAGGATTGTCAACACTTGACGGCATTCATTACGGTGTTTGGAACATTTAAGTATTGCAGGATGCCATTTGGACTTGCATCGGCAGCAGCGGTATTCCAAAGGGTGATGGAGACAGTGATGAATGGAGTTAAAAACATTATTGTGTTCCAAGATGATGTTATGATTTATGCTAAATCTATTGAAGAGCATGATGAAGTGTTGAGACAGGTGTTGAACAGATTGAGTGAGGCAGGACTGATGGTAAAAAGAAGCAAGTGTAAGATTGCGGTAAACAAGGTAGAATATCTCGGACATGAGATAGATGAACAGGGAGTGAGACCTAAGAGGAGTCTAGTAGAGGCAGTACAAGGTGCACCGGTGCCAAAAGATAAAGAACAAGTGAAATCATTTTTAGGTTTGGCCGAGTATTATCACAAGTTTGTGAAAGATTTTGCCAAAGTGTCCGTTCCTCTTAGAATGTTACTCAAGAAGGGTGTGAGGTTTGAATGGTCAGCCGATTGTGAAGTAGCTTTTGAATGTATTAAGAAAGGAGTAAGTGGAGCACCATCCATAGGTAGATTTGATCCTAAGGACAAAATTGTTTTGGTGGTTGATGCGAGCATGTTGGGGCTGGGTGCAACATTGGTGCAGTATGACAGGGATAATACAGAAAGAGTGATCGCGTTTGCGTCTAGGACACTGAGAGGTGCAGAGTGCAAATATTCCGTCATTGAAAGAGAAACCTTGGCCATGTTCTGGGCTGTGAATCATTTTAAGTACTTCTTGTGGGGAAGAAGATTTGTGGTCAGGTCGGATCACAAGCCCATGGTTCAACTTTTTGAGAGTGGAAGGTGGGCTTTGGGTTCCCCAAGGATAAGCAGGTGGGGTTTAGGACTTCAAAATTTTAATTTTGATGTAAGCTATTTACCAGGAAAGAGAAATGTGGTAGCGGACTTCCTGTCCAGGCTGCCGGTTAATAGTGATCTGGGGGAAGAAAAAGGTAAGGAGGCAGAGGAGGAGTCAGTAGTGGCAGAAATACAAAGTGCAGTTAGCAAGGAAGAGTGGACACGTGAAGAAGATTTAGATGAGGATCTTAAACTTGTGAAGTGTTGGACTGTGAGGGGATGGCCGGAAAAGAAGGAATTGGATAGTAAATTCAATACCTGGTGGGAAATAAAAGACGAGTTGAATTTGTGTGACAACAGACTAAGGAGGGGTAGGTAGATTGTTCCACCTCAATCTATCAGGTCTATGTTGGTAAAGCTGGCACATCAAGGACATCCTGGAGAAGCTGCTATGAAAAGGAAGTTAAGGCAGAACTATTGGTGGCCAGGAATAGACAGGAGTGCGGAGAGGTATGTCAAAGATTGCATGGATTGCCAGACTAGTGACAAATGCAGGGTGGTGAGAGAGGCACCATTAATACCGAGTGTAGTGCCAGATCAGCCTTGGAACAAGCTAGCAGTGGACATAATAGGTCCAGTAGCAGGTTTGGGAGATGGGTTAAAGTTTGTATTTGTAGTGGTGGATTACCATTCCAAATGGTTCGAATGGGAAGTGGTGAGAGAGGTCACGGCTAAGAATTTGATTGTTTTTTTGGAAAGTATTTTTCTTAAGGAGGGAGTACCTGTTGAA